>NC_041812.1:20100447-20729651 GCF_900964775.1 Scleropages formosus | reverse complement strand
GCTCTGTTTCATGGGCCTCAAACGAGTAAAGTTGTCTAGAAGAGGGAGTGACAGGGACACACACCTGTTCCACAGAGAAGTGTGGGACGCTCGCTTTTTAAACGCTTTATCACCGAAGACATGTCCCTACACTTTTCCCCAATGGATCTCTTGTGCTTTTTCCTTTGCCAGTAGTTCTTTTTCATGTCTTTTTGACTACTTTCTGTCTTTCAGCTATTGCACCATGTTGTTCTATTATTTTGACTAATTTCACCTTTGTACTTTCAACTGTTTTATCGTATTCTTCATTTTACCCCTGTGGTATGGCTACTATTTCATTATTGCCCTCAGCTGTTGGTCCAAGAACAACTGAGTCATAACCTGTCACCTGCCCATGTACGATGTACAGTGCTGCTTAAAAGTAAGGGAACCTTCTAGGGATGGTCATTAATCTTGTATGAAATATTAAAATAAACTCATAAAATGAGTAAATGATTATGATTTACACAGCTGATTCTACTAACCTGCTTGTTTTCACTAATGGGACTTGGGGTTCACTTATTTTTGCACTACTTCCATTTTTCTACTACGCATCATCTCCTCTAAAGCAGCGTATGGAATTGGTCATTACACACCTATTATACGAGATGAGAACGACCGCTTCTCATTCGACGACGGAGGGACAGAACGGGTTCACGCGCTTTCCGGCAGCACTGTATACGTCACTAATTACACAAAGCATAAACGCGGCGGCAGCAAAGTCGTCTTGCCGAAACGCATCCGTGCTGTACGTGCTAAACTATTTGTGTCACTAATGTCAAGTGTGCTCGTCTCTCTCTTTTTTCCTTATTTCATTACATCCACTTGTCTCTTTCCACGTTCAATCCATGTATCACTTTATTCCATCTTCCTTCCGTCCGTGGTTGTCGCAGTGACTCGTCGCCAGAATCCCTCCTTTGCGCCGCTTTGCGCCGCTTTGCTTCTCTCGCTTTGTTATGTCTTTCTCGAGTCCTGTCTCTCCTCTCCCATCGATTCTGCTGGTACTCCAGACTAATGTACCCCCCTGCTGTGTCAGACTCCCCCAGCAGCACTATGAAAGTCCCCTTTCTCTCCTTTCTGTCACTCCACGGGGCCTTTACCTCCGCTGCTGACCGTCACTCTGTCACCTGAAAACGAAGTGGCGGCTCGTCCCCGATCGTGAGGTCGGGCGAGGAGCCAGAAGCCGCTCTGTTTCAGACCGGGTGCTACCTGCAGATAAAGGTCCGGAGGGCTTCCAATCGCATGGAGCACCCTATCTTGTCCGGTAGGTATCCACCAGCGCATCCAATCTCTTTATTAATCAAACTTAGGTGCAGTGCAAGAGGTGACCAGACACAGCTGAGGGGGCACGATAAACACACGCGCACCCACGCACGCACCCTTCCCCCAAACTCCGACAGCCCTGCTGCAGCTCGGCACTCGCAGGATCCGTGGATTATTTATGGCCTGCCCGTCCCTCTGCCAGGCAGAGAATCGGAGGAAGATATTACTATTAAAACAGAGGCTGTACATGCAGAAAAGATACTTGGAGTCGATCCTAACTAGAGCTAATTAAAATGTCATGCTGTCTCAGAAACACTCCGTGCACCAGTTCTTGTGCTCTGATCATGCCAGCAGTTCCACTCCAGTAAGCCTGTTGGAATGGGCAAAATCCAGGAGACTCGGGGTTAAAATTCCCTGCCAGGTGAAGTCTGGCATCTGTATCTATGATATATCGATTTGGAAATTGAACTTATCGGGAGTCCTGCGGTGTCCTTTTAATTATAAAGGCACTTTGAGTGCAATAAGCTCCGCCTCCAACCCCACCGCAAGGTGATCGCAAGGGTGGCTCTCGAACTCGCATCCAAGCATCCTGACAAGGATGGGAAGATCGTGCAGGGGAGGAGGGCGTTGTACTCATCCTCCATGCAAAGTGGTGAGCAGTAGGTCCCAAAGAGACCGCTCTTTAGCGAATAAAAGGAAATGTGAAACCCACACAGGCCTAAAGTTCAATCAGCCCGTCTGGCTTCATTAGTGCGCACAGAAGGGCTCCCCGCATTGGCTATTAACCAGCATGGATATTCTAAATGAGCTTCTACTTCTCCCCATAAATGATGCATTCCGCAGATTGGTCTGTGATGTTGGATACCGGTACGGCTACCATCACAGGTGCACCATCGCGATACGTACAAATCCGTAGCTATAGTTTGGGAATTACGAGCATCGGCCTCATGCAGCGATTCATTAGAGGAACTGTGCATGACTGAAAGCCCTTTTCTGATACCTGAGATGAATAGTCCTCCAGCTAATCTGTCAAAATGAACAATAATTTGCTGGAAACATAAGGCTGGACTTTAAGACTTTATTTGAGCATCCTCCGCTTGTTGTGCCCAATGATATTGAGCAAGGGCAGCAAAACTGACAGCAGAGACTCGGCACTGCAGTTATGTTCACTTGGGGAGGCAACTCAGGGAAGATGCAACCAGGATCCCGGACTGTTCGCCGGAGGGAGGCGCGGGACCTGTCCGCACGAAGGCTGAGAAAGCAGAGAAGGGATTGATACGTCCCGAGGGTGAGTAACGTCGCCGCACGGGCACAAACGTGCCCTGACCTGACGAACGGATCCCACGCTGCGCTCGGGCAAACGCACCCCTTCCACCCTCCGGACGCGGTAGCCCGAATCCTCTGCTGCCTATTGAAATTGTCAGCCACAATGAGCCACAACAAATTCTCCAAACCAGTACAAACGAACAGAGTGCTGAATAGCAAGGCTTCAAATCCCAGTCCCCGACGCTTTTTAAAAAAACTTCTGAGAAGAATTACTCAGCTCAGTTTCACATAGTGCAAAATAAGGACATGTAAGTTTGAAGCGCTGCATCCCCGTTCTGTTTCTCGTGCTGACCCGGCTTCTTGAAAGCATCGGCAAAAGCGGGAGGTGACATTTCCACTTCCGAATAAAGCCATTAATAAGGTCCTGCTTCCCACTCACTTCGAGCGTAATGTCTTTTGAATCTGGCAATCAGAATTTTATGCGAATGTTATTCACCCAGGACCATGCGGTCTTAGGAAATGTGAGACAGTAATTGGGCGATCACAGCTGAAACAGAATTTGCTGTCAGACAAAGGGAGCAGAAGAGCTTCAATGACAATCTCTGGAATCGGCGCACTCACGGAAGGGCTAATTGACAGAGCTGGTGTGTACCAACTCCAGCCTGATTTTCACGAGTGCCACCGCAGCGCGGACAGAGACACACGGGCCAACGGGTTAGGGCACGAATGAGGAAGAAGGGGAAAAATAAATAAATCAACAAGGTGTGACAGCAAGGACACCTCCGAAGGCTTTTTTTGTCGAATTTTTTCCGGTAAAAAGAAATGGCTCAGGGCCACCGACCTCCCCTAAAGTACAGGAATCGAGAAAGCCCTTTTAATTTGCTAAATGAATAATTCACTAAATCCATTTCCTTCCATGAGCGTAACTACAGCTTTTACCTCTGAAAAACACGGACATGGGTCAGGATATTCTCATTGCTGCTAACAGCATGGGCATCATCTACATTATCAAAGACATCCTCAGCTGTTTCCACCCAAGGGCAAAGGAAAATTAACACTTTCTTTCAGGCTTCTCTCTCAATCAAAACCGTTTTTTAAAACTCCACTCAGTTAACATGTTTTGGGTTCAACAGTGTTACGAGTCCAAGAATTTTTTTAAAAATAATTTTCTTCAAAGTGCCACGGAATGTATTTTCATGTTCCATTAAGCATGT
The DNA here is from genome assembly GCF_900964775.1 of Scleropages formosus. Classification (NCBI taxonomy): domain Eukaryota; kingdom Metazoa; phylum Chordata; class Actinopteri; order Osteoglossiformes; family Osteoglossidae; genus Scleropages; species Scleropages formosus. The sequence continues at coordinate 20,725,890 of NC_041812.1, read as the reverse complement.
GGAGCAACAAACATGTTTAGCAAGAAATATATTGTGGCAGAGCACTTGTACAAAATCACAGTCGTTACAGAATCATAAGAAATTAATAATGACATTAAATGAACGCTGATATTTCACTTCTTTGAGATCATGCGAATTTGCAAAATCAAGTGTTAGAAAGGACCTGACTGTAGTTCTGAAACATACTAGTTCAAATTTTGGTTATTTCCTTAGTCAAAAAAACAACAAGTGAGAGTGGCACACACACCCAATAATCATTCTGATTACAGATTTAAGTTTCCCTGCGGTGAGAGAGAAGCGGCCCCACAACTGAAAGCGCCTTTGCCAAAACGTCTCCGTTATTCCTGAGAAGCAGTGTTTCAGTGACAAATGGCAGTGTTTATTCTTTCATTTGTGTCTTTTTGTGATTACTTTGCTCAAATTTCTCTTTTCGCCCTCTACCTCTGCATGAATTCTGTCTTGCCAATGTGAGGAACCAGCCGTGTGACAATATTTACTGAAATCTGTGAGACTGATCATGGAGGACTCCTGGTCCTCCTTATGCAACTGTCCCTAAGATGCATCAGTGGCACCAAGAGGCTGTTTAGACCATGGCAGCTGCTCAGGCTGAAGATGGGCATCGAAATAACACTCATTGAGGGGACCTGCGGGCTGCAGTCAAGGAGACCCTCCACCACCACCTCAGTCCCATCTGTGCAGCTCACAAAGATGTTGTCAGAAGATGATCCAGGGACATTCTTCCGCATATCTGAGACAGCAGCATTGTCTTGCCACTGGCCAGCTGAGGAATGGACCGTCTAACAGAACCAAATGCTCCAGTCGCCAGACAAGCTTTCCACCTAGATGTCCTCGATAAGGTAGAGCTGATGATACACTGGTACGCTCATGTAGGCTGGCCCTTTGCCTTCACACAGCAGCTTTGGGACTCTTGCAGATAGTGGTTACAGCCAGACACAAATCTATCAGAAAAGACTACATCTGGTGATGCTGGAATAATTTCTCACCAGCCTGCATCCCCGACTGAGGCAGTCCTGTTGGCTAGGAATCATCTGGCAGTTACCACAGAAACAGGACACCCTTCCCTTTCCCAGTTCCATCCCCAGGCCAGTCTCTTGTCCCTTCCATCCTACTTCACCTTTCTTGACTCATACTCCCATCGCATGTCCCCTTTCAGACCGACCCTTCACTCACTCAGCAATTCTCGCTCAGCTCCCCGCCCTTCTTCTTTACCCACACAGTACCTGGAAGTAAGGCAGGGACAAGATTGCTGGGAAATGTGACACCTAAACCAAAGGACCGGCAGCATCTAACAACTACGCTACCAGCTGCCCCGATTTTCTTCTCTTCTCTCATACCTTCCTCTTCCTCTTTCCTCCACTCTCACTGTCTCTCAGCCTGGTTCTTTAGAGACAAAGTTGATTCCATCACCAACATGCTCTCAGCATCCAACTAAGCCAGCCATGCTGGGACTCCCAGCACAGACTCATTTCCTGCATTTCTATGCCATTTGGAAGGTGAAATCTCTGACATCTTTTACTCACACTAAGCCACTATCTGCTTCCTTGAGCCAACCCTCCTCCTTTCTTACAGTCCACTTCCCCGCACCTTATTTCTTTTATTTCCTCCGTCTTTAACCGAGCCTAACACAGTCCAGAATTACAGCCCAGTATCTCCTCTCCTTTTCTTTTTAAAACTCTTGAATGTGCAGCTTAAAATCAGCAATCACCCTTGACACCATCCCATCCTCAACGTCTTTTTCTGGTCATCGTGTGAAGTCTCCTTGGCGTGACCATTATGGTCCTTCATATCACTGTAAATGAACTCTGCTCATGTCTACTACCAAGCCACATCTCCATGTGTTTGTGACATCTACATACAGTTCGGCCTGAAACAACACTGAAAACAGCAAGAACAATTAATCACCCTTCAAAGTAAATGTGCATTAATAAAAGTAATTAACTATTTGAAAATTATGGTTAATACGGCCTTTTTAAAGCATTAAAGCTGAAACAGGTGCAACAGAAAGAATCAATGTGTGCAAATTGTACTGTATGGGCACAAGTGAAGAGACTTCACCAAAGAGCTGAGTCCCTTGCTGTCAAAGCCCACTGAGAAAATTGTCTCGTTATCTCTCACACACTCCATTTAAAACGTAGTAAACACCCAAGTATGGTTTTTATGCTTCATTATTCCAGCCTCTGTCAAATCCACAGCATCCTCACAAAGCGTCAGAACTTCATTTCAATTAAGCACTCCGCACTTTCTCCCGCACAGCTCTCACGATTCGAGAGAAACATCATCCAGAGCAACAAAGAGATCATATATTTAAAGGATGTTTAATTTGGCCTTGTCATTGTTCCTGGTTTATAATGGTAAAGTTTGAAAAAGCTTACTAATTCGCCCAACGTTGAGTCGCACCTCGTCTTATAATCACAAAACCACACAGAGAACCAGAGATTTTATTTAGGGGGAGAAACATACACGCACACATACACCACACTTGCACACATATATTGTAGGAGAGCCCATCGTGAAATGGATATAACTCAGAAAATTTTAAAAAACAGACGTAAGGAGATTTTCTGATGTTTATCCCTCTATGTATTACATTTAGTTTTATTTGCTCAGATAAAACACCTTAACTCAAAGTTTATTTTTATTTTAAATAATGGAAAGCCTGACGGCTTACGGTACATTTCGGAACCAGTTAGGCTAAGCTATTACAGATGTAATAATAATTCACAGCAATACAGCCCTCTGCATGGTGTTACCATTTGCAATAAGAGGGCCCTTTTATCTTTTGTTAGAATCAACACATCAAATCCAAAACATGGGAAACAATGCTGAGGATGACTTGGGAAGATTTTAGACGTTTTTAGCATTGGATACAGTCAACCACCACATTCTAGTTTTCTCGCTGGAGCAGCTTAGAACCAAAGGATCGGCACCAACCTGAATAGAGTCTTACCCATCTTGTAGATCTTACCAGAGTATTACTGCTGAAAGGCTACATGATATTTTTGTGTACTTTAATCACACTGTTGGAAAATATGTGCGTGGCAGGCAGGAGCACCGAAGGAGTCGTAACTAAACTGGAGTTCAGAAAATGGAGCAAATGACTTGTAACTGCAAGAATTTTGATTTCTGCGTTGATTCCGAGCTGTTGAAGGACAGTGCGGCGTTGCAGCCAAAAGGCACCTTTACTTTCGATTATTTTCTCCGCAGTTTTGTTTTGTGCTGCGACAATCTTGACTCTCACAAGGACTGAATTCTAACGGCACAAAAATGCATGAGTGATTAAAAAGTTTAATAACATGTCTCCATCGCTGTCTTGGATCACATACCATCACTTTTGTATTGTTCTCCTAGACGTACGCCGCTTTGAATAGATGTATAAATGTAACGATGTAAAGTAACTCTGCCTCACACATCACGGCACTGACTCCTGCAATACCATCCTGGCGCTTAGCACGAACATCGTCATCGCGTCTTCTTTTGAAGCCTGAGAGGCTGCAATTAGTTTGCATGGCTAACAGCTTTGACAGACACAACAACAGAGCCTTGCTACTGGCTCAAGGTCCTTGAGGAACCAGGCTGGGTACAGTTTCAGAGCGAGTCACATTTTACGGTATGTGTCATAAGTCTGTGCTCGACACACCAAACTGCTCAACAAGCGTTAACAAGGCAGCCAGGGATTGTGCATGAAGTATCACAAGCATCCAGGCCATCAGCCACTTTGGGTAAAAGCACCAGCTGCACAACAACACAATGGCATTGCTGTGGTGCTGCAACACAAGTGTGTTCTAGCCTGCAAATGATGTTAACGTGCAGTAATGGCATAAATATAATATCCGATTTTTTTTCCAAGACAAAAGTCCAGGATATTAATTTTGTCGTACGAGCACTTTTTTAAACTAACAAAGGGCTCTTTCTTTCTCTCCACAGCGATTACTCAGAAATCACACAACGAGAGTTTGATTCAGTGGGAGGTCTTGTGCGATTAAAGTTCGCAACGTCTCTTGGAGAAGATTTTTGGTCTCTTTAATGTCCCCTCGCTGTCAGCCTGCATTGGTTTTCTGCTCCGCGCTATATTACTGCGAGAGCAGTTTGCGGGACCCACAGCTGCGCCGTTCGGGCGGAGGGACGGCCCACAAACACAACAAACAGCATGAGGCAAACAGCACAAATGAAAGACGCAACAGGACAGGGGAGAACAGACAGGAGTCAGATGGTGTCCAGATCAGCAGTTTAAAGTCTTAAAAGAACTCGACGTATCGATCCGCCGTTTCTCGCCGCTCCCCAGAAACACGAAATTGGCAGGAGCGTGTGAGTCGGGACAAGCGGAAAAGGTGTTGACCATTGCCCGGCTGACCTTCTGTCACTCCCACACCTGGGAGCACAACGGCAACACCTGGTACCAATCAGCCCGGCCAGGTATAAAGGCGGTACCGTCCTGGTACCGACTGGGGAATTTTGCAAATGCCTCCCTACGTGGCTTTGTGGGATTGAGCATTCTTTCCCTGTACCCGGTTCCCTGTTTCGTGTTTTGACTCTCCTGGTTTCCGACCCTGGCGTGAGTTTTGCTTCGCCCCTGGAAACGACGTCCGCACCTCGAAGACCCACACCTGTCCACGACCTCTGTTTTTGCCCGTCTCTACGAACGCACCCGCGCTTGGCTCCAATCCCTACCTCTCCTGGCCTTGGCGATGACACCTTCTAAGGACGTTTGCGCCCGTCCATGGCAGCGGTCACACCCAAGAGAACCTCCGAGGCCTCCATCCCGAAAGCTAGACGCTTGTGAAACGAAAGACCACACGGCCAGATAACATACACACCTGGTCTGTTCATGAACGTTTACAGCAGTATTTTCATTTTGCAACGGACAGCTGGCAGTTTAGTGGTTAGTGCTACTGCCTTTAGATCCAAAGGTCACAGGTTTGCTCCCCACCTCTGACCGTTGTACCCTCGAGCAAGGTGCTTACCCTAAATGGCTCCAGTAAAACTACCCAGCTGTATAAATGAGTAAATAATTGTAAGCTTGTAATAACTGTAAGCTTAACACTGTAAGTTGCTTTGGAGAAAAGCCTCAGCTAAATAAATAACTGTAAGAGCCTGACACCGAGCTGGAAGGGATGTTACCTGTTCCATTTTATCAGCTTCAGGAGCTCTTTCTCCACCTGCGATACAAATCAGAAGATCAAGGGGGAAATGAAATACGATATTAATAAACCGAGGGGTTAGATCGGCCGATGTTTATTCATGCCTGTTTGCACGAGTTGCCAAATCTAATCACATATTGCTGAACACTCTCTTTTTTCCTTCATCAGCTTTATGCTGAGGCTGTATGCACGTAGAAAAAAATTACCCTTAATACCCTGTAATGTAAAAGCAAATGACCGATAGAACTGTGGAATCCGAGGGTGTCTTCTTTCCTCGTGCCGGTAAACACAAAATCGCTCAGAATTCCAGCAGATATGGAAAGAGATCCGAGGGCAACGAAGGTTCAGCCTTTCCCGTGACTGAGCTGTAAGAAGACGCAGCGTGCCCAAAAATAGTTCAAAATTCCTGGCTTGGCAGGACAAACGTTTACCGCGCTGGAACAAGAGTTGTTGTCGAATGCGCGAATTTCAAGCCGCGGTCCTCACTTTCTGCGCGAACGCTTTGTAGTCTGGAGAAAAAACACACACTTTTATATTGTCTGAAAGGGCTGGCAGGAGCGCCGTCCTAATTGCAGTTCAAAACCTCACAAAGAGAACGGCGGGGGGCCTTTATAACGTGCACTTTCATATGAGGAACAGCGCGGAGGCAATTCTTGTCTCGCTAGGATTTTGTTTCTGCGGGAAAGCGTCCCCGGCCCGGAACGGCCACGCGAAGCCGGAGCTGCCGCTCTGTTGTAGGTCATATTCTTACTCGTTTGCCCCCCGTGTTATTCCTCACGTTCTCACAAGCCCTGATGCCGCGATCTATATTGTCAGGGCCACGGCAAGCCCGATAGTAAGTGATGTTAGCAACTCTGAACCCGTAGCCTCTGCACTTGGCCTCATCACTCTTTGTAGACCTTGCTGTGCCGTGACCACAGCTCGCAGGCTCCGGGGCATTCTTCTTAAAAAGCACGTAAGCTGACTATTTCAGTTTGCTCTTTTATCGCTTTCAACTGAGGTGCAAAACCATAACATTTGGCACACCAGGCAATATATATATACACACACACACACATTTTCAGAACCGCTTGTCCCATACGGGGTCACGGGGAACCGGAGCCTACCCGGTAACACAGGGCGTAAGGCCGGAGGGGGAGGGGACACACCTAGGACGGGACGCCAGTCCGTCGCAAGGCACCCCAAGCGGGACTCGAACCCCAGACCCACCGGAGAGTAGGACTGCGGTCCAACCCACTGCGCCACCGCACCCCCAATATATATATATATATTTTTTAATTTTCTTAACTGGTGCTGATACTCAAGTAAGACTACTAGAGTATATATATGGTGAAACTGCAGAAACTCTATCCACATTCAAGAAGGGTCTGAAAACTCACCTTTTCCGGACCCGCTTCGCCCAAGATCTCTCCGACTCATTTACGGTGTAATTGTTCACGCGCCGTAACTTCACGAGAATCCCCAGACACAGCCATTATTCAGCCGCTACTCCGGCATCGTATTTGCTTGCTTGTGTACTTCATAATATTAAAAAAATGAAAAAATTGGTAGGAAGGTATCAGGATTTGTCTATCCTGTGTTTTTATGCACCTACTCGAACGATGAACCTCGGTGCAGCAAGTCGTAGGGAACAAATTAGGTTTGCTTGAGATTTTCATGTCTGCAGCTATGTCTCTTTCTCTTAACGTAATGCATAAATTGTACTTTTGCTGAGATGTACATCGCTTTGGACAAAAGCGTCTGCTAAATGAATGAATGCAAATGTAAATGAAAACCGATTATTAAACGTTATAAAATTGCAGGGGTCGCTTGAAAAATTTTGAGACAATACCCATCATTCCGCATTCGAAAATTCCACTGATCCAGGGGCCCTTTTCTTTTCAAAGTGCCTTTCTTTACATTCTATATACCTTTTTGCAGCGCTCCAAAAACTGCTCCGAGCCACGCAGCAATGAATTTTTGCACATTTGACAGCAGCTATAGCTTTTTTTCACCTCTTCATCAGATTTAACAGCAGTACTTGGTCTGCCTGTCATCACTCTCTCCCGTGTTACTGTCTTTGAAATGCTCCCAACACCCGAGTGTCTCTGTCTCTGTTCCATGAGCTCAGTTACAGAAATATCATTTACATTTATTCATTTAGCTGACGCTTTTCTCCGGAACGACATACAATGTTGCTACCTACGATTATTTACCATTTTACAGCCGGGTAGTTTTACTTGAGCATTTTAGGGTAAGTACTTTATTCATGGGTACTGCAGAAGGAGGTGGGACTCAAACCTGTGACCTTTGGACCTAAATCCAACAGCACTACGTTACCAGGCGTCCCTTGAAAAAAACACTCAGAGCCGCCATAGCATTTGACTTTCACACAGCTGCAGCCAATACAGGCACTCCCTAAACTTTTCAGCCCCCTCCCTTGTACATAACAATTGAAGAAGCAGAGCTGTTTAATGAGTGCAGGTAACCAACTGCGACAAAAATTACAATCAAAATATCTAACTACAACCAGTTAAGTGTCATGTCATTGTCAACAAGCGCTTGTCCCAAGAGGGGTCGCGGCAAGCCGGAGCCTATCCCGGCAACACAGGGCGCAAGGACGAAGGGGGAGGGGAAACACCTGTATGGGATGCCAGTCCGTCGTAGGGCACCCCAAGAAGGGCTCGAACCCCAGACCCGCCACACAGCGGGCACCGGCCAAACCCAGCACGCCCCCCTCCAGTAAGATGTTTGATTATTAATTCAAGTATTCCTTATTACGATTTCAAATTTTTAACTTTTACAACCTTTACTATTATGTCCTTCAATACACACACATCATCTGAAAAAGCTTGTCTCATATGGGGTCGTAGGGAGCCGGAGCCTAACCCATCAACACAGGGCATAAGGCTGGAGGGGGAGGGGACACACAAGGCACCCCAAGCAGGACTTGAACCCCAGACCCACTGGAGAGCAGGACCCGGTCCAACCCACTGCACCACTGCACCCCCCCGTCTGTCCTTCAATATTTTTGCATAAATTGAACAAATATATAACAAGTGAGAAGAGAGCGCCCTGAAAAAAATAAATTGAATTGAACTGAATTCGGGGGTGCGGTGGGTTGGACCACATTCCTGCTCTCCGGTGGGTCTGGGGTTCGAGTCCCGCTTGGGGTGCCTTGCGACGGACTGGCGTCCCGTCCTGGGTGTGTCCCCTCCCCCTCCGGCCTTAGGCCCTGTGTTACTGGGTTAGCTCCGGTTCCCCGTGACCCCATATGGGACAAGCGGTTCTGAAAATGTGTGTGTATAACAAAACCTGTATCTATGCACTAATGCAAAAATGTTCAACGTTGCCTAGCCAGAAATCAGTTGTTATGAAGAGCCTTCCTCTATAAGTATCTGCAGTTGTTGCCCTTGTGCAAAAGTTCCACGTTTGAATTGATCATAGCCAATGAAAGCCTTAAAAATGCGAAACTCGTAAGAATTCGAAAGCCACGTCTGATATATTTATCATGCTTCCAACAAAACAACAAGGCCAGGGGACTGTGATTAAAATGTGCTCTTTCTTCAAAATAACATTGTTGGCTCTCAGTTTTTTCATACAGTTGAAATTCTGAAAAGTTGCTGTAGAAACCATAGATTTTCAGATGACACTAAATATTTGTTACTCCCCCATTTACAGCCATCTAAATTCAAGGCCTAATTCATAAAACAAGCGGCACAGACCCTGAGATTTCCGGCATCAGTAAATTGGCGCTCAGCGTTGGTGGCGTGGAGTCGTCACAATTGTCAGGTAAGGACGGAGACGCATTTTCACGGCGGCTTATCCAGCATTTATCATCATCTTCCATTTTAGCGAAACATGCATTAGGAACATCAAAAGGAGCGGGTGTCAACTCATTGGATAAAACATCAAAGCAGACCGACACTAGCAAATATCACAACGTAGAATATTGGCACTATTGTTACAGCACTATTTCTTTCATCTACACATCTTTAAAACAATCTTTCCATCCCGATAAAAAAGGTATTAAATATGCTGCACTTAGAGAAGCATTTAGGTACGTTGGGGTTTTCGGCATCTTATCTTCGATTGAGTTGCTGGAGGCGAACTGGAGGATCATTTCTGCCTGCGAGATGTGTTTGAGCAGCGCTGCGAGAAAGGTAAACGCGGTACTGGTTGCACCATCTCCTGTGATGAAATACAGCGAGGCGCTTGGTGCAGATGGACGTTCAGTACCTGAACATCACTGGCTTGTTGATCCAAGAGGTCTGCAGCAGGGGCTTCTGGGCCAACAGCCAACATCTATTCACTGACATCCCCAAAGCAAGAAGATTTTAAAAAGAACATTTTTCTAAAACATGCACACACACACACACACACACACACACACACACACACACGCCTCTCAACAGGGCTACCGGGTGATGGCTGGATTTCGAACTGCAGGCTACTGAGGGATGAAGACAAGCGCTGGCAGGGCTCATCTGCGAGACGGGATTCGTAGTGACAGGGCTGGAACTGGACTGAAGGATGGTAACCCATGTGTTCCCGCATCACCTGCCCGCCTGCGGCCTGCTGCTCGCTGCCCGCCGCTGGGTATGGCGCCGGCACGAGGAGGAGTGCCGCTCGCTCTCGTCGTCTCGGGCCTGACGGGTGGAAGAACACGGCCACGGACAGCCCTCCTCCTCCTGGGCCCCATCTCTGCAAGATGCATTTTAAAGCGAGAACATCCCTGCTCTCATCAGTCTGAGTCTACCGGCGTGTCTCCTCTGCGTGCATCCGTGAGCGTGCGAGCGAGATGATCCATCTCGAGTTAAATTCAGCTCACGGCAGCGCAACATTTGCTACGTCCGGTGCACCGCTTGCATCACAGCGTGCATGCCTTTTGAATTTGCGTGTGTCTGCAAGTGCATTGGTGCACTCCCACCCTCCATCAATAACTGCATGGTCCAGATTCAGCAGCACCCGCATCCACACCTCCCACAAACTGCTGCCGATTCCGAGGGTGCAAAAAAAAGCAAAGTCTTGTTGATCAAAAACGAACGCTGCATCGTTCTTCCGGTGCCCCCATTCTCATTATATCACCTTTAAGGCACGTACAGATTGATATCCTCTCTTATTTATGAAAAAGGCCCATTTATCGAGACAAAAAATTTTTTTGGTTTTACTCACTTTTACTCTCTACTCATCATGCCCACCATGCTTACCTTGTGCCCTCTGCCATTTACAGACCACTTGCGGTTCTTGACAAGCTAGTTTAAGTTATTTGCAGCATGAGTCAGGTTGCCGTTGTGTTTTTTTCCCCTCATCTCCACTGTTAAGGTCATGTTGGTCAGGCACAACCCTCATCACACTGTCAATCTGCAGAGAGCTCACCGCCACGTTCGGATCCACACCGAGTCCAGTTTGGTGCTTTTATGGATTCGCAGCAGCCTGGACCGTCAGGAGGACATTCAGTTCATTTATACTTGTACAGAACCCAGGATCATTACCTCTTGCGCACAAGAAAATGAAGGAAACTATTAGAAAAACAACAAACGTCACCGTGTCCGTATGTGATTAAGTGAAGAGGGTTAGTTAGAGAAAAGTATTTGAACAGACTATCAGAGGGCAGCAGTTTGTTGCACTGCAGAGGTGTGTATGGAAGAAGGTGGATGCTGTTGCTGATGAAAGTGTCTCCTTTCTGATCTTTATTATGTACTTTTGCATTGTTTGTTTTCTCGTGCCCAAGAACTCCGCCGGTCCACCCCGCGCCTGGTCACTGTCGAAAAGCAGCCATGCCCATCGTGTCACGATCCTATCGAAAAAAATGCTCAGAAGGCAGGATTTTTGTTGTTCCGAAGCCCTTTTGCATGTAATACCGTAGAATCGCAAGGCTGCATCCAAAAATCTCCTTCTGTTGGTGCATCGTACTTTTTTATCGTTCTCCGAGATGGGCGTCTCTGTGGGGAAAAGCGCCGCTGAAACAATAAATGGAAGCGTAAATGTAGTATGACTCCAATAAAAGCTGAGGGAAACTAGCTGGGCCCATGGCAAAGCTGTCGTGCACCGGGGTGCCGCGCATCTCACAAGGACGACGATCGCCGTCTTCGCGCGAGCGTGCGGAAACGACCGAATCTATCACCTTGCAGAGTGTGTCCGGATCATGGCTTTCAGGGATCCCGTGCGCCGTTAGCGGAAATGACCACGCGTCGCTCGCAAACTCTTCTAGGTGCGCATCGCATCTGACCCGATACGGGGCCAGACAGAGGAAAACCGAGGGGAGCCCAGCTCAGGCTCGCGCTCCCTGAAACAAAGCGCCGAAGTCTTCAGACCAGATGCTTAAAAAGTCGACCGGCGGTAGTCGGCCGTCATCATTTCGCCGGAGCGGGAGCAGGCTGTCGGGAGCTGTCCATCAAGATGCCATCTCCTACCGTGGGCTGGAGCGCTCACCGGCTCACAAAACTATTTACACGGGTCCTTTTCATTTACAAGAGATTGCTCGGCAGGGGTGGGCAGCCACTGGTACTTGGATCAATAGAAGTTTATTTTTCTCCCCTTCTTGTCTTTTTTTTCATGTTTGTTTGTTTGTTTTCCTCTCCTCACCAACCAGTTGGCTTACTCGGTTAATGCGCACCTAAGAGTCCCCAGGTTCTAGATTTCTTTCGTCGTTCTCTGTCGGCCGTGACCAGTCCGGCGCTCCGCGGTGCTCTGCGCCGTAGAAATAAAACGAACTGGATGGAATTGACGTCGGCGCAACGTTCGTCGTGTCGCCGTCTCTCCAAAACGAGCTTTTGATGAAGGACAGTTGCGGTGAGCAATAAGAAATGACAGCATTGCTTCATGTATACATTAAGTATTTCAGCTGTGGCATTAGAGGCACTGCACGAGTCTGGGGTTTACAGATCACTGTAGAGCAGCGGTGCCCAAACTCAGTCCTGGAGATCATATAGCACCTCGATCTTCATCCAGCATCTGTAAGCAGCTCCACTGCAATGAATGAAACACATTCCCTAATAAACACTTAAGCTGGGGGGGGGGGGATAATCAACACTTGTTCCACGATGTAGTGTAAATGTAATTCAGAATTTAAAACTGTACAACTTAGCAGCAACCTTTATCCTTCAGAGTGTCCGCATCTCCAGGAACCCACAAGTGACTGCTCCTCAAGCGCGGAGTCTGGATGTACCCTGTTCATTTCCTCTTTAGCGTATTTGTTTTTGGAACGTCAAACTGTCGAAACGACCGCAGTATTTTTACACGTGTCTGCTAATGAACCTGGATGTGAGCGCTGAAGAGTTGCCAAGCTTTTGTCGTCGTTTTTGTCAGGCGTGAAATATGTACGTTTGGTACAGGTTGTCCATCGCCGCTGTATTTATATTTACGATGAGTTGCACGCAAAATTTGACTGGACAGCACTACCGGCCGGAATATTTATTCAGTTGGAAATAAAGGAAAAAAAGACAAAATTGATACGTCTGCCTCGCTACGATGAGATGATTTTTATTCCGTAAAGGGGTCTGTAAATTGCTTCCCTTCATTGCATGATAAGGAAAATGATTATAGTAAAATAAATACTTATGCGTAATGACTGGTAGTATATTTACATATATTTTACTTGATAATATTCAGAGCACAAATTTTGTATTATGAAGAGACTGAAAATATGCAATTCTCATCAGGCGAATCATGAGGCCACATCAAGCGTATTTTACTTCTTTTATGCAGTTTTGTGAGGATACTTATACGAAACGCGAAGGTTGTCCGAGGCTTTTTTAAGCAGAATAGATCTGTGTATACGAATCAAGAAAAATAACGTCAAAAAAGCAGCATTCACCGGAAATGAGAACAGCATTCAGAAATGTGGGAAATCTTATCATTATTGGAGACTAACAGGACGATTTTGCTTGAAACCACAAAACTTTGCAAGCGACATATCAAAGGAGTCTTCACTGTCCTTTCCAATTAATCACATCCTATCCGTAGTGGCCTTTCGTACCGTAAATATTCCGCCGCGGCGCTCATCCTGTCGGCTCCTTTCTGTTTGCGTGTCATTCATTCAAAATGATGTCATTATATCTTTGCCAGGTGGAGAACTTAGCTTTAATAACACAGAGGCATTCTGTCGCCAGCATGGCTCCCCGTTACTGCGGCAACTCGTGCTACAGCACCGTACTTATTGAAGCTGAAGGGCCGAGCGGTGGGGGAGGGGCGCTACGGCCGGACTGCAAACGCAGAAGGAACAAGAGCGCATTCATAATGATTTTGGAGGATTCTCTCAATGTATGATAGCCACTGATGAGTCTTCCTGAGATTTATGCTGAAATTTGCATCGGGGATTAAGCTGTGCTTCTATTTCAAGCTTTCGAAAAGGATTAACTCCCTCGAGAACAAAGTAGCCGGTTGAAACGTGCATATGTGTTTGTTTTTTCGATCGGAGGATGATTGTTTTATGGAACAGGAACGGTTTGCCTGCATTGCGCCATATGGTATTTGTTTATGGCGCTCACCTTCATTCGGGGCGTTTTGGAAGGGCCGTTCGCGTAACGAGGCACGACGGAGCGCCGTCACGCTGTGGGGTGTGTTCTAATGCCCCACGGCAGATATGTGTTCCAAACCTCCAGTCTCACGAGATATTTCGTTTCGCGTTTCGCATTTCAGACTCGCTCACGGTGCACCGCGGCTTCGCCGCTGCGCCGCTTGTGGCCGTCTCGGGTTTTCCATCAACGGAGCCGTTCCGTCGTCTTCCCTTCCATCCGGCACCCAAATCATCGACGTTAACTTATTTCCATGATATGCATAGGTTGTTTAATTCATGTGTCCCGGCGGTTCCTCGCTTCCCCAATTTCAGTGGCCTATTAAGCGCTATTGCATTCACAAAACCATTAAAGACGCTGCAGTCTTACCTTTTAAATGTGCAATAGGCGACACCAGCTTTTCACGGCTCCGAAGCTGGAAATGCAAATATAAGTGCTGCACAGACACCTTAAAATATAATCTTAATTAGCCGCGTTACCTCCTCCAAAGGAAAACAATGTCGAAATAAACAGTTCTTAATTACATCCACAGAGAATAAGCCTTCTGAACCTCTAATTGATGTAGCAAATTAATTCAGCCTTGTAAAACAGTTTCCTCCGTACCTCTTCAGGTTTGACTCTGCAGCAGCGGCGGAAGTTCACAAAGCCTCCGAATCTCGTTATGAAACGCCGGTTTGAGGATGACAACAAACTCCGTCTTCGCTTTGTCGTCGGGAAAAGTGCTGCCGACAGCTTTGGTGCGCAGAGCGCAGAAAGGAAGCGAAAGCCGGCGAGAGCGATCGCCCCGCTTCTTTCAACAGCCAGGCCTCATCTCCACCGCGGTCTCAGTTCAGAGAGCGCTGCCAGACTTGGGGGTGCGCGTGCCCCACATTTTACATAGCTTAACAAAGCACCGCTGTGTTTTATGCAACCCCATACGTGCGGTTTGTTTTTTTTTAGTTTCGTCTGCCTTTTTTCTTCTCGGCGGCAGCACGGCGGCCGGGCAGATGGCACGTTTGCACGTTCTTCCCGTGTCCGGACAGGCTCCTAACCACTACAGCCCCGCACCGGACAAAGCCGTTACCGATAACGGATGGACGGATTTTACACAGGCGACGATATTTGAAACGGGGGAGCGTGGTGGTGCGGCGGGTTCGGCTGGGTCCGGGGTTCCAGTCCCGCTTGGGGTGCCTTGTGATGGACCGGCGTCCCGTCCTGGGTGTGTCTCCTCCCCCTCCGGCCTCGTGTCCTGCGTTGCGGGGTTAGGCTCCGGCTCGCCGTGACCCCGCTCGGGACGAGCAGTTTCGGACTGTGCATGATATTTAAAATGGATTATAATATTCGGCTCTTCTCTCTTGACGACGCAAATGCGTTGTATTTATTATGTCCACATTGTGTAAGTGACTGGTTTACACAAAGCCCAGATATGACATGTGGTTCCATCATTTTAGAGTACGCCAATATTACAGTGTAAAGTATTATACTTGAAAACATCTATTTTTCATTTCTTTATTATTTCACAGCCAAAGACGCAATTTGCCAGCTGATGGTTTATGTGAGGTTATTGATCGGATTGATAACCGTCTAACAAAAACTTGTCTTCGAGCTAAATCCACCGCTTGATAACACACTACAGATGGGTTCGCTTCCGGAACGTCCACGTAGCACACAAGCGAATACTGTAGATCCTACAAAACGAGCAGTTGCACTATTTTACTATGAGGTGGACGTCTTGTCAACATAATACGAACCTCAGTTTTGTACCAGCATTAAAAAAGGAGAAACGCAGCAGCAGCAGCAGCAGCAACCGCGTGAGATGTTACGTCGTCCTCGGTGGTCTTCAAAAAGGAAGCGGAACAGAATGTTCCGGTTAGCCGTGCAGAGCCCACTGGGCTGACTGCGCCGTGACCGGCGACCGCAGCATCATCTTCTGGCCAAAGCATTTAAATGAGAAAAATAAGAATAACTGGAGTCTGCTCAGCAAAGGGGGCTGCGTGAGGAAGACGGGATGCGATGCAGTTCTACCTGCTCGGGAGAAGCACCTCCCGGCCGCGTGACGTACATTTCAAGGATCCGACATGTCCTGTACCGATATTATTATGGCCGCTGCTCCACATTTATTTGTGCTTTTCTATGTTACATTGA
This sequence comes from Scleropages formosus, assembly GCF_900964775.1. Lineage (NCBI taxonomy): Eukaryota > Metazoa > Chordata > Actinopteri > Osteoglossiformes > Osteoglossidae > Scleropages > Scleropages formosus. The sequence continues at coordinate 20,710,109 of NC_041812.1, read as the reverse complement.
CAAAGGCTCACATGGGTCTTGAACCACTCAAAGAGGAGCGCAGAGCTTTATCGAGTCATTCTACAGCCGAATTGCAGCGATGTACAAATATAACGCACGTACGTAACAGTACTCAAGATCTCTGATTCACAACTCGCTCGGAATAAGTGCTAAGAAAGGCAATATCTTCTTCAAAAGAGGCTTCACGCAAAAAGCCCCCTGATGCTATTTTTAAAAATCTGACAGAGGGAAAACATGAAAACATTTTACCCCTTTTTTCTCCAATTTAGTCATAGACACTTACCCAGCACTTATGTGTTCCCCCAACAGCCATTCAGACTTGGGAGGGGGAACACAGCCTTGCACCTTCTTCAGTGTGTGTGTGTGTGTGTGTGTGTGTGAGAGAGAGCTGTGAGTCTCCCCTTCCTCACCCTCCACTGGCTGCAGGCTTCGCTGTGTGATATGCCAGACTGGGAGGACAGTGTCGGATGCCCAATTCCAGCTGCGGACCGCAGGCATGACTGAAACGATGCGATGAGGTTGAAGAACTTCAACTGTCTCATCCACCGAAGGATACCTGGGGCTAGTTTGTGTTTCCCTGGACCTCCATACCCTAGTTAGCTGGCATGGTGTGGAAGGATGGAGAATTGTATTGTACCGTAGGGCATGGTAGGGAAGAGTATCATAAGGTAGAGTAGAGTAGGGTATAGTAGGGTATGGTAAGTGTGAGATGTTGGCAAAATCAAATGGAGGCTACTCGTTTGGTTTTCGAAGTAAGGAGAGGTACTCTGGAAACGACTTACCATGGTGTTACAAGCAAGCCCTTGGCCTGTGGGAGGAATGTCACACAAACACAGGCAGAAAATGCCAACTCCACGTTGACCGAGCCAGATTCGAACCTAAATGTGGAAACACAGCCCAGGAGTTGTGAGGCAGAAACACCACATTTACCCTGACATTGATTCATTTAGCAGTCGCTTTTCTCCGAGGCGACGCGCAATTCAGAGCAAACAAAAGCGTATCAATAACAGATGAAGAGCTTTAGATTCAGGCACGTGGTTGTTGAAATACAGTCAGGTTGTCAAATACCACGACGCATGAGTAGCTGCATGTAGAATCGATGGGAAATAGAGGTGATGTGACAGATGATGTGAGGCAGATTTAAGGAGTACTTAGGAGATCGGTAGAGAAGTGGGTCTGAAAGAGGTGCATTTTGAGACCCTAACTACATATTGATATTCAGCAGCTCTGAGGGACAGAGGAGAGCTATGCCAGATGTGGTGTGGTAGGGCTTGAACCCAGGTCACAGGGCCCCTATCAATTTACAGACGCACGGCTCTATCGTATTGTCGTATCGGTTAAAAGAGGAGGCTTGACAACATTAATCATTCAAGTGTGTGAATAAACAGCGGCTTATTTGTGGACTGAGAAATGAGCTGCACTCACACACCAGTGTCGGGAAGTGTTAAGGAATTATTGATGAGCATAAACTCTTGAGAGATCAATTTGTAATTCATGTAATTAATGTCGATATCAAAAGCCTTATGAGGCACAAAGTAACAGTACAGGTTATGCAATATCCTGTGCGAAACCTAATTAAGTGGCCACTATCCAGTAAAGGTGAAAAAAATATTTGTAGGACCACATACAATATGCCACCGCTCCCAAAAATTTTACTGTTATTAATTATAAACGGAGGGGTGCGGTGGTGCAGTGGGTTGGGTTGGGTTGGGTTGGGTTGGGTTGGGTCGGGTCCTGCTCTCCGGTGGGTCTGGGGTTCGAATACCGCTTGGGGTGTCTTGTGATGGACTGGCGTCCCGTCCTGGGTGTGTCCCCTCCCCCTACAGCCCTTTGCTGCCAGGTTAGGCTCTGGCTCCCTGCGACCCTGTATGGGACAAGCGGTTCAGATGGTGTGTGTGTGTGTGTGTGTGTGTGTGTGTGTGTGTGTGTGTAATTACAGACGTTTGGCAAAGGTACCAGTTTAATCTACAGACCTGGATGCACCAGTGAATCGAAACCTTCCTTCATTCCAACATTCCAAAAAAATAAATAATGATGATAATAAATAAATATCCGTTATGCACCTAAGAAATTATTCAACATCTCTCATTTTTGTGTTGCCCTGGCAACTAATTTCACACCCTGCCTCCTGAATAAGGCAATATATACCACTGCTCCAAAAAGGATAAATAAGGCCGTTACACGTTTCGTCATCTATCACTGTGACCCCGTGTTAATTTGTCATTTTTAGCCGCCGTTAAAATAATGGCAAGGTTACTTCGATTTCCACTGCTATTTCATTTATCATCTGATATGAATATTTCTCGAATGTATAACGAGCTGGAAGAGTGTGGCAGCGAAGGAAGGAAGTGGAGGGAGGGGGGGGGGGGGGGAGAAAAAAGGGAAAGAAAAAGAGGAGGGAAGAGAAAATACATTCTCATTAATCTTTCTCTGCTGAAACCTGGGTGTCGTGTTCCTGAAAGGTCCTCGCTGCGAGACGGGCCGGTACTGACTGCAACATGGAGCCCGTACACGAGGGGAGTGTTAATATGCAAATGGTGCTCCTCATTAGCTGCAATTAATTAGCGATGGGCTGCCGGGCGCTGTGCTAGCAGTCAGAACACAAAGGCTCTTTATTGTGGCACGGAGTCGGAAGAATGTAAATAGGTATGGGGGGACGGGGGACGGGGGGGTGAAGCTCCAGGAGATGGAGAAGAGAAGGTGGAACGGGCTGCAGATGCTGGATGAGACAGGTACAGCAGAGGAGACTCACCCCGGGACAAGATGGGGTACAAACTGGGCGCGATGCTCCGTCAGGTGAGTCCGTTTTCCAGCAGCTTGGCGAAGGGTACGTACGACGACATTTATGCTTCTTGATTTAGCCGACATTTTTCTCACGCGGATTTACAGTAATTTATACGGCTAGGAAATTTTTACTGGAACAATTCATGACATGATAGTAAGTACCTTGATCAAGGGTACAACAGCTGGAGCTGGGATTCCAACCTACAGATCCAAAGGCAGCTCTAACCATTACGCCATCTGCTGCACGCACGCACGCACGCACACACACAAGGTTTCGTTTTGGTTAATTTATCTGCATCAAAGTCTGAACTACCGGACGCAGTAATCAGACTCTGCATAACCGCGCCGCCATGGGAAATACATCTGAAGAGCGAGTGGCCTCCTCATGCTGTTATGTCCGTTGTTTCAGAAAGACCAGAGGGTGTAAGAAACAAGCAGCTCCTCGGGTATTAGGAAAGAGAGGAACTCTGCTCAGGTGACGGCGGAACAGGACAGAGACTTTCTTCAGTGCTGAAGTCAAGGAGAAGAAACGCAGCTCTGTGTTGGGCACACAGTCAAGCAAAGAAACAGGGGGCAGCAGGTGGCCTAGTGGTTAGAGTTGCTCCCTTGCACTCAGTGGAGCCAGGTTTCAGTCCCAGCTCCTGCTGTATTACCCTTGACCAAGGTACTTACCCTGAACTGCTCCAGTAAACATTTATTTCCATCGATTTGCTCGGAAGACCCTTTTCTCCAAAGCAACGTATGACTCGGAGTGACCAAAGCGCATCAACAACAGGAAAAGAGCTGCACAGATGCACGATTTTGAAGATCAGTCAGTTCCACACCACATTACACAAGCTGCTGCCTACAGAGCTCACAGGAAGGGCAAAGGTGAACATGAAAGATGGGAAGACGTACATTTATGGAGCAGATAGGAGATCAGAATTCTGAAATAGATGAGCTTTTACACTCTTCAAATTAATGCTGAAAGGGACTCAGCTGCTCTGAGGAACAGAGGGAGCTCATTCCACAACACTACGGTCAAAATTAAATAAATGTAAACTTTAAGGACAGATGTTCTCATTGTACATGACCAGTGAAAAAGGAGAAGAAAACAGATCTGAGGCTGTAAAATGTCTCCTGCCTCACAGACCTGGGGTTAGGGATGCAGGCTCTGCAGAAGGAGCTCAATTCCACAATGCATGTGACAGGCCCGGCAACGCTGGGGGAGCTGTCGCCTGCGAGTCATCCGATCGAGGATCACCTCGACGCGCCACCACCCTCCCCACGTGCGACCGTTAAGGGACTGGCGCGGGAACTCCAGTGGAGCTTCGTACCGCTGTTCCTGCACGACCTCACGCCCGTAACGCCCGCGCGGCCTCGTACCCAAGCTGTTCCACACACAGAGTGTCGGCGGGACTTCCTCACCCTCCCATTAGCGCCTCGAGGTAAAATCCTTTGTTGTACCTTCAGTACCAGCCCGCAGACCTTCAGAACTACAGCCCCGAGCTGCAAACATTTAATCCGGTTTGGGGTCACCAAAAAAAAAAAAAAAAAAAAAAAAAATTAATGGCCTTATGGCGCAGAAACATTAACTTATTTTAATCGTTAAGCCAGAACTGCCCCTTTTATTATGCAATTATTACAGAAACTGTGAAATAACGTCGGAGCCCAAAGTAGAGAAACTCCTTGAAATTCGCCCTTTCGGTCTCTGCTGTGGCCGACTGCGAACGAGGCGCCTAATGCGAGGCGCTCAGATTAATTGCGGGCCGTCTTACTGTTAATTAAACCTCGCTTTGTCTGGTTTAAATAGTCGGCGATGGCTGCGACTCCGGTAATTCCGCTCGGGCAGATCTCGGTGCGACGGGATCAAAGCCGGGGAGGACGTTGTGTCGTCCGCAAAGCAGAAGCGCTTTCCCACAGCTGGGGCCTCCAGTACCAGGCTGCTCTGTGATGTGACGCCGCATCCCCTGTGGCATCACACCGAGGCCCTTTATTCACTCTGCTTTCTCCCTTACAAACAAAAAAAAACAAGAAATTAATACATTTAAAATTGCTAGCAGTAGTGGTTTTGTGTTTGGTCCCTCTTGGTGCGCAAACTAAACAGGGTAAAAAAATAATGCTGCTTTGGCATCGAGGTGCGCAAGAATTTTATTGCATAGTAGATTTCAATTAATCAAATCCACAAGCAGAGCTGCAGCATATTGTATTGTTGTATACAGAGTCGCTGTTGCACAATCGTTTTTTCTAATTACTGAATCACTTGAGTTACGCGAGGATTCAGCCTGGATAAAACTCTAACGACTAGAAGGGAAAAGTGAAAAGAGGACAATGAAAGAGACCCCAACTACTGATATTAAATATTTTTATGAATTCGGGGCAAACGGCAAAATAGCTCTATGATGTTAGACCTGATCAGGTGACTTAAGCGTCACCTGGTTCCTGAAGGTAAAAAATGAGCAAACGATCCACACTTTGTCAGTGTGAGAGATGATTGTCTGTACAAACAATTATTTTACCTAATGCGTTCAATTAATCGGAGGGCAGCGTGTCTCGCAGCTCCTGGGGCTGTGGGTTCGAATGCGGCTCAGTCTGCGTGCAGTTTGCATGTTCTCCCTGTGGTCACGTGGGTTTCCTCCAGGTGCTCTGGTTTCATCCCACTGCCTCACCCTCTCTACTTCCAGGATAAACTCTGCATCCGTGATCCTGTAACGTACAAGCGGTTATTGATACTGGACCGATTGGTGTAGCTAAATCCAATTAGGGGCACTACAGAGACCCTCAAACTGGGCAGTTGGCGGCCCCACAGCTCTCTGGTGCCACCTGTTGACCAGAGTGTCCCCGATGGCACCGGCGACGGCAAAACAACCGCGGAGCGGAGCAGAGCAGAGCAGAGCCGAGCTGTCGACGACTTCCCTCAAGGCTCCGCCGACACCAAAGCGAGGGAGAGGAACGAAAAAGCCCCGAGGCCTTCGGGTTTGGATTTAAGTACAACTTTATTAATACTGGAGTAATCACAGTGCATTTTGTTACGTTAGCAGTGTCTAAAGTTAACAAATCAGAAGGATAAATATTACAAAAAAAGAAAAAAAAAAAAAAAAAACTTGTCATCAAAGAAGAGGCAAGAAACCCTTGGGAAAATGCAATAAATTAAATAAGAAGAAGAAAGAGAAAGGAAAGAGAAGACAGTGTGACAACAGCACCTGCAGCGCTACTGGACTTCACTGGGGAGGGGGGGGGGGGTTATACAAAAACAACGCACACACATCGTTTCACAATTATAATAATTTTTAGAAAAAAAAAAAAAAAACTTTAAACTGTTGCAACTGCAGAGAAGCAGATGAGAGAAACACCACAAGGGTCGAGAAGAAATGCAGAAAACGGACGAGTGTTATTCGTGACACCTCACTGACAGAGCACCCAACTACGAGTGAAATGGAGAGGGGACAGAAGGGGGAAGCGGCCTGCGTGCGGGCAGGTCCGCGGGCGCCACCGTGCGGCGGGCGGGGCAAAGCGTCACGTCGTGCCCCGGCCCGCCAATTGCGCCAGCGGCCCGGCAGCACTTGCGCTCTCCGGGACCCGCGTGCTCTCGGCTACTTCGTTCCGTGCGGGAACGCGCGGCGGCCTCGAGCCGCCCGCCCCGACGACCGCGGCTCGCTGTAAACAAACGGAACTCGTGTCCTCGACGCGATGCGGCGTGCGCAGAACGGCAGGTAGGAGAGCGGCTGTAGGCAGGGGCGGCCGGCAGCGGAAGGCCGCGTACGGCTGTTACAAGTGCGGCCCCTAGGCGGCGCTGGGCTGAGGAGATCAATAAGTACACAGAGGCACAGTGACAAGTCCACAGCAAGCCGATGAGACTCATGCTAAGAATGACAGCAGAACTCGAGCCTGCGTTTGCCTTTAGTAAGACGCACGTTATATACAGCAAAACATCACCTTCGGTTATTTTAAGTTATAGTCTGCGCTATTTATTTACAGTTTGACGCAGAGGAGACGACGGAACGGAGCAGGGCTCTCGTTGCGAGGCCGCCGACTTCCTACTTGTGTTTGAGCGACTCGAACGGCTTTGAAGGAGAGCGACGGGAAGTGGACGGCGTGCGGGCCGAGCGCGCGTCCCGTGCCGTCGGCCACGGCGGAAAACCAATTACCGCCGAAGTTCCCCGGTTGGCGTCGGTGAGGTGTAATCGGAGGGTTCCTCCAGCTAACGACACGCCACCCGCAGTCGATCGAGGCGAGAGGGCGGGCGGCCGCACCGACCGAGGACTCCAGGAACGAGCTGCTCGGTCGGCTCTTAATTAGTCCCGCCTCCCGACAGAGGCCATCGCGGTAAACACTTGGCACATGAGACGGCGCGTAAGGAACCCGGAGAGCAACGGTGACCGGCGTGTCCTGAATTCGGACCTCTGTGTGTCCCTGCGTGTGCGTGTGTGCGCGTGTGCGTCTGAGCTTAGAGGCACAACTGTGAGCAACGCTGAGATGTGGTCCCCAGGGATAGAAAACCCACATCGGAAAAAAAAGAAAAATAAATACATTTTAAAAAGAATATTGAGATTTCCTCCCTTTTTGAACTCTGTGGGTTTTCTCCGGCTGCTCCGTACTTAAAAACAACCAAAAGAGTTTTTCTGTCCAAAGGAAATGTAAGAAGGAACCAAAAGGGGAGAAAACAAGCTTACAGCCTACATGTAATCCCACATTAACATTGATCCAAACGGCGTGTATTTTCTTTTCACTAAATTTCACTCTATGCTTCTTCTTCGAGCCAAAAATACTTTTTCATATTGCTCTTGTTGCCCCCATATACTCGACCTTTGCCCTTTCTTCTTCCAAGTACATCTATACAATATTAGTGTCAAAGTCACACTCATTTTTTGATAGTTAGTTTTATGCTCTGGATTTTATGTACAATAATATAACCTGTGCTTCAGTGTAATTCTACAAACACCTTCTGGCCGCTCGACCGGAGTCACCGTCACCGCTTTGCCAAGCTGCCCCCCAACCAGGATGCACTAAAACACACACACACACACACACACACAAACACACACGCACTTCCCAGCCTCCGCTCTTTGACAGCATCCTCCAGCAGTGCGGCTCCGTTCGGCTCGGTAACATGTTCCCGTGACGTGCTCCGCTTCCCTGCTAATCATGTTAGTGCGTAGAGAAGGGCTGCGGAGGCACAGTGCCACGTGTCGTAAACAAACGCGTGTGATGGAGAGAGGTGCCTCTGAAACACCGTGATCGTTATAGGTAATGGTGTGTGTGTGTGTGTGTGTGTGTGTGTGTGTGTGTGTGTGGTGGGGAGCTACCACTCACTGAAGCAGAGTTCCTCCTGAAACAGCCCTGTTTCTAACAGACTGTGAAAAAGACCACCAACCATCTCCACATCATCACCCTAAACCATCTTAATGTGCTCAACTGTACTGGTATGTGGTGATGGTCCCTGTCCCATCCTCTGCCGTCCCCAGCCTGTCCTTCCGCACTGTACGGAACATCTGTCGTTTCCCCCCTCATTTTTCCCATCATACTTTAAAATCCTGGTAGACGCCAGAATAAATAAATCCACATTATAATAAAGCACAACTTTAATTCATCCATTTCACCAACACTTCACCTAACTGAAAGTGTTGGACTGTCTCAGCAGGGACCCGTTTGACAGGTCTACATCTGCGAGTGTGGTAAACAGCGTAAATCCAGTGTATTTCTGCCCATGGCACATCTGCGTATCCCTCGGCAGCTCTACTGTCAAGAACGCACTAAAGGCTCTCTTCCTGTCCAGGGCAGCCATTCCTGCAGCCATCCTGGCCTCGCTACACCCCCAGCAAAGCCTACTCAAACACAACACGGTGGACTTCAAGGTGCCAGAAAGGCACAACGGTCCGCGCCGTCGCCTGGGTTCGGCTCAACCTCCCATCCCCTCACCACGAATAAGACCTGCCCGTTTCTCGTCTCCCTGCAACCCCAGGCCCCGCGTCCCTCTCTGCTACACTTCCCCTTTCCTCCGTCTGTCTCGCATCGCTACCTCACCCACTCTGCACAGCATGGGTGTCTCAACTCAGCGGCCCAAACGCAGCGCACAGCAAAGCCTTACTGCCACCTGCTGGAAGCTCTGGGAATACACACGTTCCCAGTCAAATTTAGACCTTCACTTATTTCTTTAGCGGACACTTTCTCCGAAGCCACTTACAATGACTTACCCCTTTATGGAGCAGGGTAATTTTTATTATGTCCATTAAGGGTAAGTACCTTACTCAAGGGTACTACAGTAGGAGATGGGATATGAAGCTGTGTCCTTTTTGAGTCCAAAGGCAGCAGCTGTAACCAGTACACCGCCTGTTGCCCCAGTGTATAAGCCTAAAATACTGAGAGGGGACCAAAAGACTGACGCAGCACATGGGACAGCAACGTGCAGATGTTTGGATCGACCCTACTGACTGGAGCCCCCTTAAAGAAACTTTTTATTGAAATTATCATTCAAAATGCAAAAACTTAAGCTGGTATGAGAAAGGGTAACATTCACTAAGGGCCCAGCAGCCCTAGAGCCTGTGCGAGACCACCAGCTGACCTGCAGCAGGGCCTCACCATGACACATCAAACAGTTCACCAGAGGAGCCTGACAGACACACGCACGCACGCACGCACGCACGGGCACACCCAATGGGGTGGGAGTCTTAATCGCAGCTCAAAATCCACAGTGTGATGTCAGGGTCACTCTCCATCATCGGGTCACCTGCTGACTACAGCGGTCGGGTGGCACGGGGGGAGGGGTAGTGGGGTGGCGGAGGGCAGCTTTGCAAGAAATCCAAACAATATTCCAGAGCAACTCGGGACCTCTCAGTAGCCAAAGTATCCGGCGGTGTTAATAAGAAAACATGCGTCCATACACACTACATTTACAGCGGCCAGAGCCTCACACTTATTACTTCTTAATTATTATTCTTTTAATTATGTATTCTTTTTTAATCTTATTTTCACGTAACATGTAATTAATTCTCTACAGAGTCAATGGCATCGAGCACCTCGGTGCTGGCCGATCCGCACTAGAAGGTTGTCACAAAATCCTGGGCGCCGACCTGTCGTTGGAGATGGTCTTGCGCAGGCGCACACCACGTCGGATAGACACGAGCATGTCCTCACCCTCTACGGGATGGGGGTCCTGTGCGGGTGCCGGTCCAGGGGGAGGCTCATCGGGCTGTGACGGGAATGGGAACTGGCCCTCTCCTAGGGCGTGGGCGCTGGCCACCAGCTCGCCAATCTTCTCCACCAGGCTGTGGCGGTTGGCGGCCAGCAGTTGGTCCTCCTCGGTAGAGGTGGCACCAGCGGACTGCTGGGCGTATACGCTCATCTCGAGCCCGGCGCCGGAACCCCATGCCGTGTTCGGCAAGCTCAGCCGCTTGGGCGAGGCCTTGGCGTACTCCAGCGGAACGGCCAAGGCATCATCTCCGTAGAAGACGCACTCCTCGCTGCCTACCCGTGCTGGTGGGCCGGTGTAGCCGGGGGAGTCGGGCACCGTGGGCGTTTTCACAGGTACGATGGGAGGCCTGATGGGGATGGGACCTGCATTGGAGAGGGTGCGCCGCACCCCAGGCTTGGTGGAAGGGGTGCGGCGAATAGTGGCTGTCCCAGGTGTCCCTAAGCCCCCACCTCCCCCGCCTCCACCGGGTGGCCCGCCTTGGGCTCCCATCCCACTCGGCAGCCCCGCAGTGCTGGCAGGCCTCTTGGTCTGGATCATGCGCCGGTAGTTCTGGGCAATGTTGCTGTGACGCGGAATGGTGGAGGACTTGTCAAAGTCGGCCTGTGCCTCTCCCTCGGCGTCCCCGTTAACAGAGTAGCACTCGTAGTCGGACACTGCGGAAAAACAGAAAAAAGAAAAAAAATCACGTTCATTTGTTTCCTTTTCCATTATCAATGACTGCTTGCGCAGTGCAGGGTGATGGCGGTCCAGAGTCTATCCTAGAAACAGGGCATGAGGTGAGGTACACACTGGACAGGATTTCGGTCTATCAGAGGGCAATCGCACAATCGTCCACTCAAAAATTCACTGTGGGGAATTCAGTCACCAATTCGTCTGAAACCCATGTCTTTGGACCGTGGAAAGAAAGCAGAGCATCTGGATGAAAGCCACATGAACAGAGGGAGAACATGGAAACTCCACACAGACTGAGGCAGGTTCAGACTTAAACTCACCTTGGAACCCACCTGCCGTTCCAACATGCCACCCTCTGTTTTGATCATTTTAATATTTATTAAAGCTAATGACAAAGTGTACAATTCAGGTCCCTTTTTGGTGATTCCAGCCTCCTATCATTTTATAGACATACTGGCAAACGTGCATTTGACTGTACTTAGACAAAAATGAACAAAAGAGCAAAATGCAAACAGACTGATTGCTCCTTTAAGATGAAATGCTGAACAACTGGACCAGTGCAGCCGTTTCTCTTTGTATCCATGTGACGTCCCATTGCGGTTAAGGTACGACGAGCAGACAGGTGGGCAGGGCTACCTTGGGAAGGGATGGTGTCCTCAGAGCAGGAGGGCGTGGTGGTCTGGGTGCTGTAGCCGCTGGAGTACTGCAGTGAGTCGCGGCTGCTGGCCTGCTGCTCCATACTCAGGCCGCGGGTCAGCACCATAGCCAGGTCGCTGGCAGCCGGCGACACTTCCTCCCCGTGCTGCGGTGCGTGACCAACGGGGGTTAGATTAGCCTGTGGCTCAACTCAACACGACACAATGAAGTGAATCAAGTTGACCGCGGACACCGTACTGCACAGACTCGTACGCGACACTTGTCCTTTCACGTTCGCTTTCAAATGTTCATTTATCGTGAAAAGCCTGTCCAGTGGAGGGTCTTGGTGGTTCAGAGTTTATCCTGGCAGCACAGGGAATGAGGCAGAGTAACCCTGGATGGGATGGCAGTCCATCATCAAAAAAAAATCCAAACAGTATACAGTGGTCCTCAGCTTGCAACGGGGTTCTGTTCTGACGAGCTTATCAAAAGGCATTACTCATTGTCATTGTTTTGTGCAGTATTTCTATTGTTTTTGTTCATAGCCTGTAGAGAAGCATTCAAGAAGAATTTCATGATACTTGTACATGGTACTTGTACCCATGACAATAAACTTGAAACCTGAAAAGTGGCAAACCACCTGCAATATATGCTGTATTACCTGAACCATGAGGATACATAATTTAGCATTCATGAATGCCACACTGTATAACAGGGCTTTGTTATAGTTTTTCATTAATTTCATACCTTATTCATGTTAAAATAATCCAAATATGGAATAATGACAATACAAAAAGAGTGCAGTATGGCGGGGCAGGTTTGGCCGGTGCCTGCTGTGTGGTGGGTCTGGGGTTCGAGTCGTGCTTGGGGTGCTTTGCGACGGACTGGCGTCCCGTCCCGGGTGTGTCCTTGCGCCCTGTGTTGCCGGGTGAGGTTCCGGCTCGCCACGACCCCGCTTCAAACAAGCGGTTGACGACATTAGTTGGTTAATTAGTTGGAGTGCAGTATTATAAATGTTTTTAAGATGCACTATTACTTTCACTTTCATTTCTAAATGTGTTTTCTTTTCCCATTTCATCTCTGCACCACCAGAAGACTCACGTTTTCTTTTGCTTCACAGCAATTTTAAATAAGAGGTGACTTGAATGAAATCGAAACAAAACATACAATAAAGAAATGGACTTTTTTGTAAATAAAACACAACCGCTGATAGACAGTGACTTAAGAAATACTGTGCCTTGCTATGAAGTCCGAATCATAAATCAAAGACTACGTGTAATTATGTAACAGAGTAACATGGAACACGTTTCAAACCTCAGCGCTGTACGTCTTACCTTGGCAGCTATTGTGGCCGGAGACATTCTGGGCCTTTGGGAGTCCTCCGAGTGCGTCCCAGCATAGCCTTGAACACCAGATGAGGTTTCTGGTTCCCGGAGGCGCTCCAGAGGCTCCTTCCTGCGCTGCAGCGTATTGACCGCAGGCTGGTCGTAAGGACCTGGTTTGGACCAGTCCTGGAGAGGCAGCCAGAGTTACTGAGCGGCAGCAATACTTGCCCAGAGAGGACTCATCTGTATCCGGCCATCTGATGGCTGTTCAAGTCAGCTGGATGTTTTCGAAGACTCGTATGTCTTTAGATTAGTCCCGAACTGGTCCAATTTGGGAAAACTTTGAATTCTTTAGGCCTCGGAACTCAAATCACTTTTACCTTCAGCCTGCTCAGTTTAGCAAATCTCTTTTTGAAATGAGACGGATCTGGGTTGGAAGGACTCTCGGCAGACAGAGCAACAGAGAAGGAATGCAAATGAGGGAACCAAGCGATGATGTCATGAGTGAGTTAAGAGATGACCAGAAATTAAAGTTAAAAAAGCGTTAATTAATGGATGCAACTGAAACACAAACTTAAAAAAAAAAAAAAAGACAACAGAAATGTGCCGATGGAAACAAACCTTCCAGCAAGGAACCTTTGATGTGGGAGAGGAATTGCTGGATCCAAGGGAGCGGTTATAGGGTGGGGACGCAGGAAGTATGACAGAGAAGGGCCTGATGGAGCCAGTGTGAGAGAGAGCAGGGCGGAAGGTAGCGAAGGACAAGCCAAACTGCGGAATGAAAGACAACATCGTCAGCATGCGCAGGTGGCGAGAGACCACAGGAAAGCGAGTGGCTGGAGGTTTGACAAATTTAAAAAGAAAAAAAAAAACACCCAAACCTCTTGAGCGGGGCATGGAGATCAGCAGCGCTTCACAGTGATAGAATCAATGGCAAGACTCATCACTCGTTTGCTCACACGACACCTCCGTGGCTGTACAGCGCTCGGTGCGCTTCGTACAACCGCACTTACGTATTCAGTGACTTCTGCACAGGCTCCCAGCGTTTCCTCCTAAATATTGTCATCACTTTCAACGCCCAAATTCATTTATATTCTGTAAATACGATCTAATAAGACCCCAGAACCCATTTGAACTCATGTGGATATGGGCCGTAAGGATTTGAGAAATGCGCTCTGTGCACTTGTGCGGAATAATGCAAAGGAACCACTCAGCTCTTAAGGGTAACAGCTGAGCGTCCGATGCTTTCCACCAAACACTTATCTTCCTCAAAAAATGACCCCTGGATCATAATTTTGCCATGCGTTTACCTGCGTTTCATTTCGCAAGCCACTCTGTGTTCCCTCTGCACACAGAACTGCCAGTTTAACAGCTGCAAAGAAAGAGCCGGGCTGTGGTGGAGCCTCATTAATGGGGGCAGCAATGCTTGCAGGTGAAACGTAGGAAAGTAACTCTGTGTTGCGTACGTGCGTGCGTGCGTGCGAAAGAGAGAGAGAAAGAATGGTGACAGGACACAGACAGGAGAGCACGTTAGTGTGGCTGTATATGTGAGAAAAACGCTGTGAACAACTTAAAGTGGGAATGGCTGGTTGTTTGCACTGAGATGCGAGTAGAAAATGTGTGTGTGTGTGTGTGCGCGCTATAGCGTTTGTATGTCTCCGTTTGTGGCCTTCAGAGAAGTACTTTAGGGAACAGATGAAGGGCTTAAGGCCATGTCATGAACTGTGTTCCAGGAAGCAGAGAAAGAACGTATAAGAGCGTAATTGCGCAATTATGTGGAATGTTCTCCGCGGAGTCGTACGAGAGGTTCGCACGTCACAGCAGCTGAGTGTGTGTGTGTGTCTGCGTGTGTATCCAGAAGAGGCAGGGTACACTAACCGAGGTGGGCGAGCTGCACTCGCTGACCGACTGGCAGGTCTCCGAGGCTTCTGAGGAGGCGGAGCTGGAGGACTTCTGCGAGGGGGTGGAGCCCACAGCGAGAGAGAGAGAGAAAAGCACTCAGGGCTCATTTACACACCCGGTAAGCGGTATGCACATCATATTACATTTATTCATTTATCTAATGCTTTTTTCCACAGCAAATGTTAAAGTACATAGTTATTTACCCATTTATAGAGCTGGATAAATTTACTGGAGCAATTGTAGGGTAAGAGCCTTGCTCAAGAGCACTACAGCTGGGAATTAAACCTGCAACCTGTGGGTGCAAAGGCAATACCTCTAACCACTACACTACCAGCTGCCCCTAAATGCAAACGTGAAAAAGCTGCAGTGAAACATGAGAGAAACTGGGGCACCCCCCCCCGCCGCCCGCTGCTGCTTCCTACCGCATAATTCCCTTTCACCACAATGAGCTTCTAAATATAGATGTAAAGCATAGTAAAGCGACGGCCCCCACAAACAATACAGAGCCTGCGAATGGGCAGCAGTGGTGTTTGTTGCTTGGCAGGAGGCACTGCGGGCATACCTGGCTGGTGAGATCCGAGGGCATGGGAGAAGGCGGTTTCGAGTAGATGTTGGCGTCCTGTGATATGAAGCCCGAGTCATGGGAGGAAACACTGCTGAGGCGCTGGGCGCCCCCCAGTGGTGGCTGGGCCAGGCTGCGGTAGCGATAGGACGAACTGGGTGAGTGAGGCTGAGAGCCGCTGGAGGAGCGAGAAGCACTACTGTGGGCGCTGTTTACACTGCTGCAGGAGGGTGGGGCAGGGTGGGGCAGGGGTGTGCGGGCGAGAGCCAGCGAGTGTAGCCGGGAGGAGGGCGTGGTAACGGGAGGGCGGACACAGGTGCGGTAGGGGAAAGAGTTATGAAGTTGTGAAGGATTCGGTTTTATGATGCAGAAGAGAAAGAGTACAGCGCATCAGTGGGGTTAAAAGAGAGCGAGCAGCGTAGTAAAGAGGGGAAGAGAGGGGAAGAGAGGCGCAGAGAGGCACAGGAGAGGAGGGAGTGGAAAAGAGTGGTCCGAGAGGGTGAGCAGCAGGGTTCGAGAGTGCAGGAGTAAGGGGGTGGGGGTGGGTGTCAGATAAACCCAAGGACAAGCAAAAGAGGGAGAGGATGCAGCGTATGGGAGGCGAGGATGTGGAAACCAAGAGGGAAACGAGGGACACACAAGGTTGACCCATAGGGGTATGTGAAGGGTCAGGGGGAGGAGAGCACACAGAAGAGACAAAGTTAGGAGATGGTGAGACAGGGAGCAGACACAGAGTTAGACACCACGGACTGGTCACTGCAGCACTCAACAGCAGCACACACTCCGCCCCCAAACTAGCGGCCGTGTAACCCGACAGTGACATCGTCACTTCAGGGGACAGCACGGACCAATCGGAATTCTTGACTCTCCATACTGAAACTGTTAAATCTCTAGTTCACTTCTAACGTACACATATACTGTAAATACTTAATATCACTGTTGATATCTCATATCGTTAATCCTATGAGATACTTCACATCTATGGAAGACCATAAGAAATGATGGGATCTGGCCACAGAGGACCGATGTGCAAAGAGCACCATTCAAGATACCACAACAGATGACAGGCATTACAATGACACGTGGATTTGAAGAGTGTGAATAACACACTTCTCCGGTTTCTAATTAATAAGTGAACGCACCCTTCCTTTTCACAAAAACAATAAAAAAGTAATTATAAAAGAGGTAAAAGAAGGAAACAGTCCTCTTGTGATCATTAAGGACACACGTAGCACACCATTCAAAGGTTAACAACGTAAGACAAACATTTCCAGAAAAGTTGGGACACTTTCTAAAAATGCAACAAAAACAAAAAAACTGCAATCTGTTCATTCACTTGAATCTTTATTTAACAGACGAAAGGACAAAGAAGAGATTTACAGTGTTTTCACTGCTGAACTTAATTCTATTTGTTAAATATAAACAAATTTAGAAATTGATTCCTGCAACACACTCGAAAAAAGTTGGGACAGAGGCATGTTTACCCCTGGTCGCGTCACCTTTTCTTTTAATTACCCTATGTAATCGTTTGGGAACTGAAGAAATCAATTGTTGCGGTTTTGCAAGTGGAATTTTTGCCCATTCTTGCTGTATGCAAGACTTGAGCTGCTCAACAGTCCGTGGTCGCCGTTGTCTGATTCTCCTCTTCATGATGCGCCATACCTTTTCAATAGGAGACAGATCTGGACTGCAGACAGGCCAGTCAAGCCCACGCACTCTGTGCCTCCGAAGCCACGCTGTCGTAACTCGTGCAGAATGAGGCCTGGCATTGTCCTGCTTAAATAGACATGGAGTTCCTGGGAAAAGACGTCGTCTTGACAGCAGCGTATGTCTCTCCAAAATTCCAACATAAGCCTCCGCATCAATGGTATCTTCACATATATGCAGATCACCCACGCCGTGGGCACTGATGCACCCCCATGCCATCACAGAGGCTGGTTTTTGCACTTTTCGTTGGTAACAGTCTGGATGGTCTTTCTCATCTTTGGCACGTAGAATCAGATGTCCGTTTTTCCCAAAAACAAGCCGAAACGTAGACTCGTCTGACCACAGAACACGTTTCCACTGTCTTTCCGTCCATCTCGGATGACTTCGGTCTCAGAGAACTCGGTGGCGTTCGTGCGCAAAATTACTAAATGGCTTCCTCTCTGCATAATACAATTTCAAGTTGCATTTCTTGATGCAGCGGCGGACTGCGCTGAATGACAATGATTTTTCAAAGTACTCCCGAGGCCATGTGGCTATGTCCATCACGGTAGCACGATGGTTTCTCAAACAATAACCGCCTGAGTTCTCGACGGTCATGCGCATTCGGCAGCGGTTTCCACCCTTGGCCTTTACGCACCGAGATCTTCCCTGACTCCTTGAATCTTTTCACGATATTATGAACTGTAGATGGTGAAAGACCCAAATTCTTTGCAATCTTGCGCTGAGAAACACCGTCTTTGAACCGACTGACAATTCTCTCACGACGTTTGGCACAAAGTGGTGAACCACAATCCATCTTTTCTTGCGAAGTCTAAGCCTTTGGTGGATGCTCCTTTTATACTCAATCTTGATAACCTTACTTGTTACCGGTTAAACTGCTAACTGTGGAACCTTCCAGAACAGTGTTTCTTGTAACCTTTTCGTCTTGTTTTGCCTGTCCCAACTTTTTTTGAGTGTGTTGCAGGCGTCACATTCTGTTGTATTTTATATTTACAAAATACAATTAATTAGCTTTGTCAGTGAAAACACTGAAAATGTTTTCTCTGTAGGGGTGCAGTGGCGCAGTGGGTTGGACCACAGTCCTGCTCTTCGGTGGGTCTGGGGTTCGAGTCCCGCTTGGGGTGCCTTGCGATGGATTGGCGTCCCATCCTGGTTGTGTCCCCTCCCCCTCCTGTGTTGCCGGGTAGGCTCCGGTTCCCCGTGACCCCGTATGGGACAAGCGGTTCTGAAAGTGTGTGTTTTCTCTGTACTTTTATCAGTTAAATAAAAGCTGATGTGATTGAACAAATTATAGTTTTTAGTTTTTGTTGCATTTTTAGAAAGTGTCCCAAGTTTTCTGGAAGTGGGGTTTGTATATATACAGTGTGCTTTAAGAAAACACTTAGACCCCTGAACAACTGTTTCATTTTACTAAATCATAAAAGGTACTCTGAGATTTTGCTTTCTGATTATTTTATTTAAAAACAATGAAACTCAAATTTAATTAATGATTTAAGTTGGAAAATATTTAATTTTTTTGAAAACTTACATATGCTGTTTGCATTATATAACTGATTTACTGATTTCAAATGATTTACTCAATGATAATCGAGCTACTTTCAATGAGTTACCCTTTTATACAGCTGGGTAATTTTTACTGCAGCAAAAATGAGTCATCTGCAGAAGATTACTACTTGGAAGAGGCACCTTTTGGGGCAATAACAGCTGGAAGTGTTTTGAGGCAAGTGTGTACCAGCTTTGCACGCTGTTCTGCCAAGTAGAATTTCTCCTTGTGGCGTATGCACACAGGTTCAATGCGACTGGACCCGTTTCAGTGGTGCACCCCCGGACCCACGATTCCACGATCTCTCTCACCTGCACATGCTGCTCTTCCTGGAGCCAGAGCTGCTGGGAGAGGAAGGTGGGGTCTGGTAGGACCAGCTGTAGTCGGAGCCCTTCAGGTCCTTGATCACCTGGAAACGGGGCAAACAATCAGACTGCTAAGGCTCTGTCCACGGCTGTCACTCGTGCAAAGAATGCGCTTACGCATAGAATGTCCATGAATAAATTGGTATGACTGCTGCATTATTTACTACACACACCTTTCCTCATATAAAGGGTGCAGTACAATGAAAAAACACTACAAGAGCTTGTAAAAAATATGAAATTTATTGTTATTGCTCTTATTATTCTATACAGCATCATTACTGGGGATGTGGAACCTTTACACATACAACATGCATTTTATTCACTGCCTTCTATGCCTCTCCTTCCACAAAACACACAAATGCACCGTTTCTTTCATAACAAAGCTCACTACTGTATATATTTCCTGTGACACAATCTCATCCAATCCCATCAACTACGGTAACCCTAAGTCACAATGAAAATAGCAGATTGAATTCTAACTTTTAGAAAAACTGTAAATGCAATTATTAATTCCTTAAATCATACAAGCAGCTTTTATAACAAGAATACCCTTACACTATAGTTAATAAAATGCTTGTCTTGTGGTTTACGAGTCGAAGACCAGAGGTGACACTGAAAAAAAAATCATAGTGCAGTTCTAGTAATTTTGGATACGAGACAG
This sequence comes from Scleropages formosus, assembly GCF_900964775.1. Classification (NCBI taxonomy): domain Eukaryota; kingdom Metazoa; phylum Chordata; class Actinopteri; order Osteoglossiformes; family Osteoglossidae; genus Scleropages; species Scleropages formosus. Next base: position 20,690,781 of record NC_041812.1, on the reverse strand, counting down.
AGTTCAGTTTACTTACAAACATTATATGTTTATGCTATTACTGTCATGTATAAAAATACCTCTTATTTTTGTGAATTATTAATTTTAGGTGGCATTTTTCATCTGCAAAAGTATTATTTTTGTCCTGTAAGAACAAAGTTAACTGCAACCCTAAAAACACATATGGCACGCGTGACGACTTCAGGGAACATGAAGCCGGTTATATGAGGGATGGGTGTGTTTCCACCAGTACGGTCTAGCTGTGCGGGTTTAGACACAACACTCATTTCAATACATACTCCCGCGGCTAGCTGGGCGACGACCATTTACCTGCTCGCTGGCCGGGGGCAGTTTATGAGGGTCGGTGGTCAGCACGATCAAGTCATCGATAATGCCCTGCAGGTGTGTGATCTCCCCCAGCATGGCGATCTCGCCGTTCTGGAAGACAGACCCCAGAGGCACACTTGGATGGGCTGCGTCCTCCTTGTGAGGACCCCGTTGTTGGGACAGGGACCGAGCAAACCCCCCCACCACCCATCCACCTCATGATTCTCCATCTTCACCTGAATAACCACAGGAAATCCTCATTACTCCTGCCTCCTGCTGTCCTCCCTCCAGATCTCATCTACCCCTACCCCCTTCAGTGGCTGCATCTTCTGTCCCCCACGAGCCCCTGTGTATCACCACTAACGCCACCTGCTGGTCGCTCTGACCTGACTTTCAGCTCTTTCTCTTTGACTCCAGCTCTCCCACTTTGTTCTCCACCTCTCCAGCCTGTTTTCTCTCTCACCTTCAGGCATTACCCTCTCATGGCCCCCTCCCTCCTCTCTTACCACCACGGGCTGCAGAAAGCTGATGAAGGTGCAGAAACGTCCCCTCTCCTCCACCAGGGCCCGACGCACTGCTTGCTTCTCCATCTCCTCCATCAGCAGGCACATATCAGTCACATCCTGTATGGCACTATCCAGCTGGGGCTGCAGGTCCCCTCGACCTGCGGAGCCACCGGGAAGGAAGGGCGGGGCCAGGGGGCAGGGCCAGGGATACAGGGGACAGGAGACAGAGAGGATGGGGCAGGACAGAGAGCAAACAGGGCATCGAGCAGGAGGAGCGGTGGGTGATGGAAGCCGAGGACATAGGACAGCGGCGGGATCACACGCAGGAGAGGGACAGCGGAAGGTGCAAGGAGAAAAAGCATGACAGAAGGGAGGAGGACAAAGAGAGAAGTGATTAGACCCTAACGGGAAGTCTGGACCGCTAGCTGCCGACCACGAACCACAAACACGAGCTGAACAGACAAACAGACCGATCCTCGAAATACGAAAAAAAAACAGCGATGCAGTGAGTGACGGGGGCTGTTAATTGCATTCCCAACGAGTGCAAATGTACTGTTAGTGTGAGATGAGTGCAAGGATGTCCTGGGACAGACAGGCATGTCATCACCAGCAAGCAAGGGTGTGGGATGTCACCGACCAGCAGGCAGGGCACAGGAGAAAGGTTGTATGGGGTATGATGGGAACTCAAGGTGACAGGAGACATAGACCAGGATGCAGCAGACGGTAACCCAGGCTGAAGAAGACTACTGTAACAGACCACTGGAGCTTCACCCACACTGAAAGTCACTCATTAGTCTGCACACTACTCTTGAACAGCAGTATCAAAACACACCAGAGATTATTATATCTAGGCTTTGCTAATTAATAAACAATACAGTATCCAGATACTCCACTTGGGAGTTTATCAGTCACAGCGGTCGCTGGTGCCTGCTGAAGTAGTGCTTTATCAGAGCCCCAGTGTCTGAATCGACTACATGATAGGGTAGGAACCCGGTGCCAATAAAGTGCAGTCACTTTTGCACCAATTCAGACTTTGACATCTTCATGGGCCATATGAGCAGAGCGCCCTGTGTGCCACTGACATTGGACTGGTGGTGAGACATACGACGACGGAGAAGAAACGAGGTAAAATACACAAAATAAGCCTTGCAATGCAGAACCAAGAGAGAAGATGAGTCATACTTACCTGTGAGCTCTACAGAGAGAGATTGAGCCAAAAAGAGAAACAGAGAATGGAAGATGAAGGAGAACGGAAGAAAAAAAAAGGCAGGGGGCGTTGTTGGGGTTGGGGGGCGTTGGGGGGCGTTGGGGGCAGGGTCAAAGGAGAAGAGAGAGCACAGACAGCAGCTCAGTGTTAGGGTTAGTACACGGAAGCCGCTGCAGTTCGGTTCACGACCAAACGCCACGCAACTGTTAGTGCAAACCATCGACCAAAACCACATGGAACCGGACGAGACTGAGAGGCAAACATAAAACCAACCCTGAGGAGTGTAAGTAATTTGGATGCGGGGTCCCAGGGCAGGAAAGAAACTTTTTTTTTTAAAAATTTTTCAAAAACAATGATGACATAAGGGTATAAGTGCAGGCAATGTAGAAATAGATTCTCAGAGAAGACAGCGTCCGCAAACACTGAGCACCTGGTTCAACGATCACATATGACCATTTCTGTCTCTCTCTCTCTCTCTAATCCATACACACACGTACACATAGAACTATATTATAATCAATATATTCACTATGTTCAATATAATGAGTGACGTCAAAAATACATTGATTTGGTACAACGGGATGCAGTACTTGCTTATTCTTTATTCCCATTATTACCGAGACAACCGCATCGGCACTTCAGAGAATTTTAAACACCCAGCAAACATTCTCTGAAATAAGAAATAAGACGTAGCAAAAAGAGAATACAACGGAAACAGTGAATACAATGTTGCCCACAAACCATGCTGTACAGACGCTGACCACGAGAGGGAGATGTTGAATCGCCGCATTTCAGTTTCCTGCCATGTTGGATCGTACCTCCGCGCTCGTCCCCTGCGGCCTTCCTGCGCCTGCCCTCAGACTGGCAGCGAGCCCCTTCCCGGCATTTGGCGCTAATGTAACGCTAAGCCCGAACTGACTGGGCGCGAGCTATCGCTCACATGCGTCAAAGAGGTATTTAAGGATCCTGAGAAATTAGTCCTGACGTTTGACCCGCTGCTCTGCGCTCCCGGCTCCTACTAAGCACACTGTCTGGCTCAGAACTTGCATGACTGGTGCTGCCACAGAGAAGCTGCCATTTCCAAGGCTCCCGAACGTGTTCTGTGACAGCGGAGCTATTAAAAGGACATCATTACTAATTCAGGGCCAAAACGTTCCTGAGCGGAGCCACCATCTCACGCGATCGTCCCACAGCTCCTCGGCGGGGCGGTGGCGCGATGGCGTGACACGGAACACGCGGGCCTACCTTTCCTGGCCTTCTTCTGCAGCTTCAGCGTGTCGGATGACTTCTTCTTGATCTCGTGCCGGGACCGCTTGTACTCTGCACGAGAGGGTGAGAGCAGACAGCTGAGTCGGAGCCCGGAGAGGGCGCGAGATCTGGGGCGGGGCCGAGGGCGAGCGGGTCAGCCGTCGCCTACCCTTGGCGTGGTCTTTGTCCAGTTGGTTGGCCGTCTTCTTCCACTCCTCGATGCGGTCCTGAAGGGGCGTGATCAGGCTCTCCATCAGCGCGCTACGGGCGAAAGGCACAAAGACACGTCCGGAGCTTTCCTCACGCTGTGAAGCCGGGGCAGCAGGTGGCGCGGTGGTTAGAGCTACACTCTTGAAAGATTCAGGCTCATATCCCAACTCCTGCCGTGGTGCATTTGATCAAGGTCCTTACCCTGAATTACTCCAGTAAAAATAACCCAGCTGTTTAAATGGCTAAATCATTGCAAGTGGTTTAAATGGGTTAGTCGCTTTGGAGCAGAGCATCAAATAAATAAGGGAGGCAGAGGGACGGGCCTTAGAGTCCTGTGACCACGATAGCTGCAACGGGGTGGGGCAGCACTGACCCTCCTGACCACAGGTTACGCTCCCGCGCCACAACATAACACTGTGAAAGGACTGCTCTTATTTCAGCCGGCCGTTCGCTGGGAATCACTTGACAGCGTGCAAACTTCTTCTGCGGGTCAAACGCACTTCCGTTTACGTTTGTGAGCTGTGCATCGCTTTGGAGTGTCCGTTAAACTAATGAACACATACGTAACGTATTACGGTTTTAACGAAAACCTGCACAAGCAAAAGCATGAATAGAAAACTAATTTTCTTAAACTTTATTTGACGGCGACGTGGCGGTAAGAAGGACTTTGGATGCGCAAACAAATCGAGTTATACACTGACTTGTGCTCCCTTGCTGTGTTTGTAAGTTGGGGACCCGGTGTGCAGGGTACATTCCAAGGTTAATTTCAGTGCCGTACGCCTTTTGGCCTCCTCACAGACATCGAACCTCACAAGGCAGCGCAACGTGATACTGAAACCTGTGGCAAAGTCATCAGCTCATGGATATGACGAGTCAGAGGAAGGAAACGGCACAGTTAATGTCATAAATGCGCATTTCTTGTTTATGGTGTAAATGTGACACTTCACAGCTTGGAAGTCGCTGATGTGTTACTTTTCCAATATTTTTTTTTTTTTTTTTTTACCTCTAAGACTTTTAAAACCCTTAATAGGCCTCTTATTCTACCTTTGCAAACTCGTGCCCATGTCACGTAACCTCGTGGTGTGTGTGTGTGTGTGTGTGTCGAGTGTGAGCAGGTCAGCAGGACACGGCCCAACGCGGCATCTGTTTGGTACAGTTAGCGTGTTGGCTTCCAGCATAACGTGCAGGAATGTAAATGCACCAATTAGAGGTTCGTGTTGAATTTCAAATGAAAACGCTTTTGGAAAAACACGTTCACTTAAATGTGAGCTTTTCGCACACTTTCACGATCCACTGAACGCGACAGATGTGTGTGTGAAGCGTGGGACCAAGATTTATCTGTTGTGTGTGAGCGTATGTGTGGAGACCGGACGTGGAAATCCAGGTCTCCGGCGATGGTGTTTCGGGACTACAGGTGCATGCTGGGTAGCCCAACGCTCCAGTGGCACGACGGATGTTATAAGCACAGCGGATAAGCCTTGGCCAAAGCCTCTAGTAAAAGTGCCTCCTACGCACCACCCCCCATCGCCAGTTTACTCCAGTGGATTCCTTTGTCACTTTACTGCAACCATCGCTTGAACTCCTACTTATTACGGACCTTTACTTACCGTCCTTTCATTTACCGGACCCTTCTTCTAAGCCGCACTTCCCATTCAAGCAGGTTGTTCAGAGTACGAAAGTATTAATATAAACTAGAAAGAAAGTGGAAAAAACTGCTCTATCTGACAATTCGGTACAAAAACAAAGTGGATGTCTTTTCGGAAGAAAAACATAAACATAACAGCAGAGTCCGTCTCAAAGCAGGAGTCGATTTTAATTAAAATAACGGAGTGCCGTTAAGGTCGAAGGCACCTTAAAAGTCAGTGTGCATGGCAATAAATGGGGAGGGGCCTCAGCAGTCAGTGTTACTTTACATGGGTTCCGCAGAGAACAGGCCTTCAGGGACATCTCTACTGAGTGTGTCCAGTCCATCCAGTCCTGATGGACACCCCTGATACCTTCGCTGAGTTTAAGAGCACCTGGCGGGAAAACTGCACCGAGGAGTGAGTAGCATGAGAGGGCGGGGCTTACTTGGTGAAATGCCGCAGCTTGGCCTCGATGCTGCGGTGGCGCATGCACATGCGGGTCAGCGCTGATCCGATGTCCCTGGTGGCACCTGGCGAGACACGAGCGGGGGACATCAGGCAAAAAACCGAAAGCTCCGGTATCATGACCGTAAGAGGCACAAGACGACATCCGTAGGGGCAGCAGGTGGCGTAGTGCTTGGAGCCACTGTCTTGCGATCAAAGAACCCAGGTTTGAATCCTGTTTGCCGCTGCAGTACCCTTGACCAAGGTGCTCACCCTGAACTGATACAGTAAGAATTACCCAGCTGTATACATGAGTAAAAATTAGATTGGCACAGTGTACCTAATATTCTCAGTCACCTTGAGCAAAGGCATGAGAGAAATGATGGCTGTTGGCCCCCAGTAAAAATTAAGCATCTATAACCTGCAGAGGTATCTGTATAGAGCACTGCCCTCTGTCAACAAACAAGGATCTTTTATGACGTTATCCCAACTTAGCTGTGTTATAAACCGTGAAGGTGCAGCAGCTGAGCGATGGGACAGTCAGAAATCGAGCGTTAAAGCACAGAGCCGTCCTCCTCACGGAGAGGGGCACCACAGTCGCCTCCTGTCCCTCAATGGACCACAGAAGAGTGGTATGGTGGCAGCAGGCAATGCTTGGATTTAAAAAAAAAAAAAAAACTCAGTTCAATTACTTTCCACTCTGCTCAAGAGTAATTAAAAATTGGAGGCTAAGACCTCATACATGGCCTGGCCTTACAATTTCAGAGTTGAGCCAAGACTTCCTTAAAGCCCGGGTGCGATCCGATGGGATTTGCACAATACTGTAAACCATGGGATCCTGGGGTTAATCCTGGCCCGGACCGAAATAAGGCCTCCGCCCCCGTCTGTTCCTGGGCATGCGGTCCTACCTGCTTGCAGACAGATGGAGGCTCACGCTGCACCTAAGTTCACTAGGGTCAGGAGGAATCCCACCACAGGGGGTAAAAGAGATTATTCAAATTTGTCCTGACTGCCCCCAGGGACCACTGCGAAAACCCCCACTGCGCAGACTGCTCCAGCCCAGGTGGTCCGTGTAGGGGTGTTTAAACAGTGGCAGCGGTGTTCCGGGAACGAACGGGGTGCCCAGCATCCCACACTTCTACGAAGGCCTCGGGACTCACCTGGTTAAACTGTGGGGGTTCAGATGTAAATTTACCACTCCTGCCCCACTGTAGCACAGCACCCGTCTCCCTCAGGACCCGATCCGCTGTTAGACAATTTACAAGTAAAACGAATCCAGAAACTTCACACGCTTCTCATCAGATAATGCTGTTCAGTATGGATGCAAAAAAATATTCCTTCCCCGAGATGTGATCAAAGCTACAGTTCCATCACCAACAACCACTCTCAATCTGTCCAAAGTGCCTTCGGCTACAATGAATCGCCGTTACCATTTATTCATTTAACCGACACGTCTCTCCGACGCACCCTACAATGTTAATCTTTGTACGTTCAGCTGCTTACAGCGATTTACTCATTTATACAGCTGGTTCACTTCTAGTGTATCGGTTCCAGGGAAGTACCTTGATCAGGAGTACTGCAGCAGGAGGTGGGATCTGAACCTCGAACCTTCGCCTGCAAGACAGCAGCTCAAACCACTGACACAGTAGAAATGACCCAGGTTAATCAGTGTAAAGTAATTTTACACTAAGTTGCTTTTGTGGAAAGTGTCAGGTAAATGAATAAAAATAAATGTACTGTGCTGCTGACACACACACACACACACACACACACACACACACACACACACCACAAACACACAATAAAGGAGGGAATATCCCACATTCTCTGATCCCGCAGGAGCCCCTTTCGCTGCATCGTCTTATTCCACCTGATCCGACGTCATCTGCATGCTGTGTGCGCGCACACACACACACGCACACACACACCGGCAGGCAGGCACCCTGTTTTGAGGCAGATGAGCCCCACTGACTAGCAATGAGGACACAGAGGCAGCAGCTATGTCCATCATTAACACATTCCTCCCTTGGGGTTTGTCGTCCACCCAGCAACATCCTAAGAGTCCACTAGAGGGCACAGCAGCCGGGGCGCACGCGCACACACACACACACACACACACACACAAAGTTGAGACCCCCTTACTTCTTTGCTTGGTACTGTCCTCACTTCCCTGTCATTCTTCTCAGGGATCAGTAAACATTTGGGTTGGGTGTCACTAAACCCCACTTCATATATGGGCAAAAAATGTAACACTTAAGTGACCTCACATGCAGAACATCAATCCTTTATGCCAGGCCTTATGGAGCCACGGTGGTGACGCTCGCAGAGCTGCACGCACTCGCAGATCTTTCTCCTACGGCTGACACACTGCGCAGCTCAACAGATTTCAGCTTCTACTTTTTCGACAGGCCCCCAGGAATGCCGACATGGCTACGTGCGGAACAAATCCAGGTGCCCTCATCTCATGAATTTAATGTCCAAAGCATGCGACCGACAGCCGGACACCGGAAAACGCGCCGCGTGGTCGCTCTCGGAGGCGCGGCACCGGCAAGAGACCGTGCCAGTGGTCCTACGAGACAAAGAACCCACACGGGAGAGAACGGAAACGGCGGCACACGGGAACATACACCAAACGCTGGGTACACTGTGCTGTGCACACCGGACTAGCGCATACTGATAATGGATGGCTTGATCTTCCATGGTTGCCAGGTCTGTGTCTAGCAGCACCGTTAGCGTTTCAATCATCCGGACTCATGCCATACAGATAGACACTCCTATCGATGAACTTTTAACTCGAGTCCTCAGCCACGAGACCCGGTCCTGTCCCTGGACCTGCAGCGTGCCCTCACACGCTCCTGTACGCTGCCCTCCACGCTGACATGAGAAATGCACGTTGGGCTCAGCTCGTCGAGCCAAGCTTGGAGCTGACGTTAAAAATACAGGACCCCTCGGCTGCTGGATAAATATTTAAGCGCCGGGAACCAAAATAACAAAGGCTGGAGTCAAAATACAAATTAAAGCCACATCGGTGTTTGCCATCCTCCGTCTGATCGACTCCCCGTCAAACTCCCAGAATGCACACGGTGCCAACACCTGTGATGGGATATTGATTGATCTCAGGACATTTTGACAGAGGGGACCCACTGGCTCTCATTGCTGGGAACAGTGGCCACAGGGACAGGAGTAACTGCACTACATTGCATTTATTTATTTCACAGACACTTTTCTCCAAAGCAACTTCAAATGATTTCTATGTAGTGTTATGAGCCTACACACCTTACTCACCAAGGTGACTTACACTGCTAGACACACTACTTACACTGGGTCACTCATCCATACATCAGTGGAACACACACACTCTCTCTCTCTGTGTCACTCACACACTATGGGGAACCTGAAAAGCATGTCTTTGGACCGTGGGAGGAAACCAGAGCACCTGGAGGAAACCCACACAGACACAGGGAGACCATGCAAACTCCACATAGACTGAGCAGGGATCGAACCCACATCCTCTCACACCACCCCTGTGCTGTGAGACAGCAGCTCTACTGTGCCACCATGCCGCTGCACTTTTCCTTTGCATTAGTTAGTGCACCCCCCACCAGACCACACACACAGCACACACACACACAAAAGGGAACAAAGTTTTAACACTGAAAACTTCTTGGGGGGTATTAAATTATAATTTTTTCTGAAATATTCAAATTTATTAAGCATATGCTTCTCTCCACCCAACACCTTTAAGGTACTTTAAGCAGTTATACAGCTGTTTTTTTTTTTTTTTAACTGTATCAGTTCAGGGTAAGGGGGGCGCGGTGGCGCAGTGGGTTGGACCACAGTCCTGCTCTCCAGTGGGTCTGGGGTTCGAGTCCCGCTTGGGGTGCCTTGCGGCAGACTGGCGTCCCGTCCTGGGTGTGTCCCCTCCCCCTCTGGCTTTACGCCCTGTGTTGCTGGGTAGGCTCCAGTTCTCTGCAACCCGTATGGGACAGGGGGTTCAGAAAATGTGTGTGTGTGTGTGTGAGTTCAGGGTAAGTACCTTGCTCAAGGGTACTACAGCTTGAGCAGGGATTCAAACATAGGTCCTTTATGTCCAAACTTGACTCTAACCACTATGCCACCTGCTGCCCTCTATGCTACATTTACACTTATCCATTTAGCTGCCCATTTTCTCCAAAGTGACACACTATGTGATCATTGTACACCAAAGTACTTATTATTTTATACACATTTATACAGCTGCACAATTCTTACTGGAGCAATTTAGCAATTATTTTAAACAATTGTTATTATTTGCATGGGGCGTGGTGGTGCAGTGGGTTGGACCGGGTCCTGCTCTCCACTGGGTCTGGGGTTCGAGTCCCGCTTGGGGTGCCTTGTGACGGACTGGCGTCCCGTCCTGGGTGTGTCCCCTCCCCTTCTGGCCTTACGCCCTGTGTTACCGGGTAGGCTCTGGTTCCCCGTGACTCCGTATGGGATGAGCGGTTCAGAAAATGTGTGTGTGTGTGTTATTATTTGCATGGGGTGTGGTAGTGTAGTAGGTTGGACTGGGTTCTGCTCTCCAGTGGGTCTGGGGTTCAAGTCCCGCTTGGGGTGCCTTGCGACAGACTGGCGTGGGTGTGTCCCCTCCCCCTCCAGCATTATGCCCTGTGTTGCCAGGTTAGGCTCCGGTTCCCCGCAACCCTGTATGGGACAAGCGGGTCAGAAAGTGTGTGTGTGTGTGTGTGTGTGTGTGTTATTTGCATTTATTCACTTAGCTGATGCTTCTCTCCAGAGTTACTTAGAACACTAAGCTTCTTTCAGTTACTACAGCAAAGTAATGTTACAGAGTAAGTACCTTGATCAAGGGTACTACAGATGGAGTGAGGACTCAAACCCGGAACCTCCAGTCCAGAGACCAGAAGCGTCACCTCTAACCGCAACGCCACCTGCTGCCCAGTGCCCTGCAGGGCGCCATCAGCGGAGTCCTCCGTCAGGACCACATGGGCAGCAAAGCTCCTGGAGATGTATTCTAGTTCGAACTACAGACCGTGATGGAGGGGAGTGCCACCCGGTGGGGGCTCCGTGACTGACATCACATACAGGCTTTGCAGCAAAGGTCGCCGTTTTCCTAGGCAGTGACCCGCATCCCTCCACACCCTGCCGGAAAGGAGGGGGGTCCCTGAAGGGAAATCCCGCCATTGAAGGTCCTGCGCTCAGCCTTTCCTGTCAGCGCTGCGTTTCCTAAACACCATTCTTTGACAGGACAAAGAGCCGGGAGTCCCAGCCTGCCCCGGACCGCCAGCCGGCCCGTCCACTGAGCGTTCTCTCCAAACCCACCATGCCCGAGGGGGTCCTTCCTTTCCCCTCACCGTAGCACCCCCCGACAGGTGCGGCGAACCTTCGCTTCTTGGATCTACCCACAAGGCCACGCTGCAGGCACCTTGCGCTATGTCAGCAGACATCGGCTTCCATACCGCATCCCGCCTGTACCTGGCATCCCTGCTCAGCTGTCTGAGCCCCCCCGCATCCAGACCAGTCCTTATCTCCAAGCTGTTCACACCACACTTTACTGGATTAGACAGACTTCCTGCAGGGCCCTGCACACACGCACTTATTCATTTTCACCAAAGTGACTTATAATGTGAAGTATAATGTGAAGGTAGCTACACTTATTTACCCATTTATACAGCAGGGTAGTTTTACTGGAACAATTTATGGGAACAACCTTGCTCAAGGGTACTGCAGAGGTAGGTGAGATTCAAACCAGCAACCTTTGGGACCTAAGGGAGCTCCTCTAACCACTATGTTATCAGCTCCCTACACACATGCACGCACAGATGTAAGTTACTCATACAGGCAAACACACCTATTTCACACACGACCAGTCAAACGGTTCGCACAGCTGCCACCCACCGCACCCAACTAAGGACATCATTACAGGGTGTATTGCAGCACTTGTGCCGTCCCTCACTGGCATACGCGCGCTCTGATGTCGAGCCCGGGGGGGGGGCGACACAGGCCATCAACACGGCTGACAGGGTTCCTTGTGCCACTGTGATCGTGCTCTACGAAGCATCTGAGACACTTGTGAAAGTGTGCTCTTCAAGTGCGGCACGCAGCACATCCAACATCGCCACCTGCAGGACGGCGAGAGCTTCCACAGAAAGGCGTGGCCGCCGCACACTGCGCATTACCTGGCAGACTGCGGCTGTGCAGGATGTGCTTCTCATACAGCCCTGAGCAAAGCCCCCCCCCATACACAGAAGCAGGTCCGGACCCCTGCGTGTGGGATTTGAAGCTGCAGCGGCAGGAATGAGCAGGAAGGAGCAGCCGTGATGCCCGAGCAGCGAGCGAGAGCATCGTGGGTGTGGATGTATTCCTGGAGAGCAGCAGTGAATCGAGGGGGCGTCGCATACGTATGTTCATCGAGGGTCTGCACAAACAGAGCCGACGCGCTGAGTATTCCTGGACGCTCGTCGGCGACCGAGTGGGTGTTTCCTGTATTCTTACGCATCCTGGAGGAGTGCAGTGGGTGTTGCGTGTATTCCTGGAGACTTTTTACAGTAATTTATTTACATTTATTTATTTAGATGGCACGTTATGGGAAAAGAAATCAAATTTTTAAAAAGTATTTAACGCATCAGTTGGGAACGCGAGGCTTGGCGCTGCTATAAAACCAGCGAGGCTTTCGTATGTCGTATGGAACAACCTGTCCTGTTAGGAACGGACCCCCACATCAGTTGCACCCCACCTCACCCGTACTCTCCTTCTGCCACATCCATGGCAACACTAATCCCAGCAGCAGAGCGCTGTCACAAATCAATCATCAACTATCACACCAAGAGGTGAGTGGTTGCTACGGCAACCCCATCCCTAGTTCCCGGCACTGATTCTGCTGCTGCTGCTGCTGTTGCTGCTGCTGCCTCCATGAGGGGGGGTTCACACCCCAATAAAGGTGACACCACAGTCACACTACTACATTCCTAACAACAATCATCACGATGGACCCTCTAGGGAGGCGGGGGGCGGGGTAATAAAAGGGGGAAGTAGCACTTGCAATATCCTAATGGTACACCACACCAATGGTGCGCGCGCGCATACACGCACACATCCAAACATTCCCCACTACATACCAATAACCACAGCTTCAGATCATCACAACAGAGCCAGTGGACCACCCACTTTCCTCTAAGTTGAAAAGGTTTGTGTGAAATCATCACTCAGAAGACATCCTTGGAAGACGACTCACTAGCCAAGATCACCGCCACGATGACCCCAAGACCGGGGCGGAAAACTGACATAAGGCCATCCGTCACCATCACTACTAAGGTACCGTAGGCGACACACAGTGCTTATCCCTCTACGATTACTTAAGAATCATATCTGTATACAGTGTTCTCCTTGACTTAGAAACACTACAACACTGGAGATAACTGGGTATGATCAGTCTGGCAGAAAAGGGATGATCTCACGCCGTTCCGTCTTCTAGTCACAATATCCACGCGGTCACAAGGCCGGGAACAGACTGCTACATGTGATCCCACGACTCCGTCACACAGTTCCACCATGTGAACGATTGACTATCGAGCGTCTCCGCTTGGGGCACAAACAAAGAGCGGCTGAAACATCTCCCATCTCGACATCTTTCGACAAATAAGGCAAACAAAACAAGACACACACTTTTTGGGCGACGTTCAAACCAACCACCGTTGTCAAGAAGACAACGACACAAGGACAATCAATCGCAGAACAGTACATGCACCGGTGAAAGTTTGGGTACAAACAAGTTTTATGAGGAAACGATGCACCATGTTACCCCAGAGATGCAGGACACCCCCTCGTGTCCAGTTCGTCCCATACAGGCGGTGCCCGGAGAGCCCAGGTGAACTCAAACTCATGACTTCTACCATGCACCAGGACATTTCCAAACAATGCGATTATTCACACACGTTACAAACCAGGAGAGACTCATTAAGGTCAGGAGGATCATTTCCGAACAAGTAAATTAATAGTAGGGCAATGTAGGCGTCATAGGCGTGCAGCGGGTGTCGCAGGTTCTTAGCACCGCGGCCTTGCGATCGAAGGAGCTGGGTTCGAATGACAACTCCCTCTGCCATACCTTTGAGTACAGTACATATCCTGGATTAATGCAGTAAAAGTTACCCGGCTGTACACGTGGGTAAATGAAACATTGTAAGGAGCTCAGTGTAGTGCTGTAAATTCTTTGGATGAAGGCGTCAACTAAAAAAACAAAAACGACACACTTTCACTGCAGCAGCTCCTATTTGCTGTGTCTTTCACCGGTCAAAGGCATCACGCTGAAGGTCAGTTTGAGATGCAAACCCACAGCTCTTCAATACCGAGCTCTGGAACTTGGGACTGACATCCTGCATTGCCTTGAACCAATGAGGCACTATCAGAGGGCCTCGGGTCCGGCTCGACGTGCCGCAGGTGTCCCCCGGACAGACTGACTAAGCAGAGATTACCAAGCAGAGCTCACCTCAGGAACAGAGAAACTGAGCGGCTAAGAGAGCTGGAAGCATAGAGGAGGAGATGATCCCCTCGGAAGCAGACAATTCACACCCACTCTACGACTACATCAGAATCACGCACACGGACGCTCTGCATCATCCACATACATACATTATCATGACTACAGTGTGTCATCTGCATAGCTTACATAATTTATTGATCACAAAAATTTACCAAACAGCCTTCATCTGCATCTGAGCAGATAAGTGTGTGGTGGGTGAGAGATGTTTTTATTTAAAAAAAAAAAAAAAAAAAAAAACCTCCTTTCTTACGTAAGAGTACAAACAGTGGGGCTGATTTCAATCAGGAAAGCACTGCTGGAGACTCATTTCAATAACAAACTCCCATCATGCACTAGAACAGGCCTCCAGCGTCAAGTGTATTGAGTGAGCGGCCTGTGTGCGGCTGAGGTGCAGAGGATGGGGGAGAAGGGTCCGAGGGTCACCGGAGGGCAGTAGGAGGGTTCACGGGGGGTTGCTCTTAGCCAGATGTACGTGGGTGTTGAGCTCCAGGACCGGGGTTCTTCTTTGGGTTCTGCGCTGTGGAAAACTGCAGACTCACGCCCAGCTATTGTCCCCCGGTTAAAGCTCTCCCACAGACCCTGTACCTAATGCCAGAGTGTTTCCATGGCAACCGGCACGGAGAACTCGGCAACGCGATTTGAAGAAGACGGACCGGAGGGCCACCTAGCTCTGTGCCATTCTGGGCCCGTCCGTACTGCAGCGCCACGTACGAGATCCTGGGACTCAGACACACGCTCAGATACACACACTTGGAAAAAGACAGAGCCATAGAGAATTTTCACACATTTCTGTATATATGCAGCTGGACATAGCTGGAAGTATAACGGTTAGAGATGCCGCTTCCGGATCTGAAGGTCATGGGTTCGAATGCCACCTGCTGCTGTAGTGCCCTTGAGAAAGGTTGCCACCCTAAACTACTCCAGTAAAAGTTACTTATATGTAGAAATCAGTACAACAGTTTAAGTAACTTAACACTAAGTTGGCTGGAGAAAAGCATCAAATTACAGTAATGTATTCTAAACTCAAATAAGGAAAAAACATACACACACACACACAGTCTCACAGAGAAAATAACTTGGCACCACCTTGTTTCCGCAGCACACGCTCCAAGCCACGGGTTCTCTGTGACAGAATCCAGGATGCGGGGAGTTTGGTCAGTCATCTTAGCACAAAAACATTTGCAATTTCACTCTTAATCCTTGTGGAGACACCCCCATACTTTCTCTCTCTCTCTCTCTCTCCCTCACTCACACACTCACACACACACACAAAGACTTGGCTCTTGCCCTGCTCCTAAGAAACAGCAGACGGCCACATCCTGAACCCTTCCTGACAGAAGCAGAGAAATCCATTCACCAGAACATGACCCCCAGAGGACATGACCAACTTGAAGGTGGCCCGTCGTCGAACCCACGCCCCTCCCACCCTCGAAAAGGCAGGTAACCAGGGCTGTGCGAGTACAATGTGTGGTACAGTGTCTGTGTGCGTGCGTGCGTGCGTGTGTGTGTGTGTATACACGCACACAGACAGCATGTTCCATCCAACCCAGACACCAGTAAACACCATTTGGAGACCATTAAGACCCCGAAACGGAACGAGTCTAAGCATTCTGGTAATTATTATCCACACTGGGCTTCCGACGCTCTGGAATGTTCCAAGGGCGCTTTTAACGAGTGCGCCTCCACCCACGATGCCGGGCCGTTTTCACAGGGTCAGCTCATCATTACCTCTGTCCTGGTGTAGTCTAACGCAGTCCATATGCAGACGGAGCGCCGGCAGCTGAGCAGAGCCTCCCAAGGCACATCTGCGTGTGGGGCTGTGTGTGTTTCTGTGCTTCATTTATTTGTTTTGCTTAACTGTTCTTTTCCTTTCTTCCCTATAACGGGAGTGGGTGATAGCCTACAACGTGCACCCCCGGTGGCCGAACCTGGCAAGCTGCACAACTGTGTATGTGACGCAGCTGCTGCGGCTGTCGGGAAACGTCCCTCGACCCACGGGTCAGCGCTGACGCTCCTCATCGGCACGGACTGGCAAAGTCCTCGGCCGTTTGATTCCTGCTGCGTGCGCCTGCCTGTCACCCGTGGAGGACAGACAATAAACTGGTTTCTGGGAGTGAAAAGACACCCCTTAACTCAAACACTAAGAGACACGCGCACAGACAGTAACGTGGCTGTTTCATCGTCTTTTCTGGAGCCATTAGCCACCCCACGTTACACATTGACACAACTATGAATGACATATAGTTCAGAGTCCATGTATGGAATGAATAAATCATATAATCACATCAGTTACAGCACTATTAAACTGTATAATGGCTTCATAAACTACGAGCAGAACGGATACCAGGCTGTTCATTATTCGTTTTTTTCACAACTCCAGTGAAGACCAATAAAAGCTTAACATTCATTCACTTGTTGGGTTCTGTAAAAGTCTTGTATAAAGCTATAAGAAATTTTTACAAAAATACTTTTTGACTTATTATTTTAGTATTTTTTTTTTTTATTAACCATGCCCAAAAAATCTAAAAAAATTTTAAATGACTGAAAATAAAAACACACCATCTCCACGAACTCCTATGTAATGCTTACTGCTGAAGGTGCATCCCATAAACATGTGGACCATTCCGCAATCTGTTTTTGATCTCCAGCACCCAGGAGCACCAGACACACACACACACACAAGCTGCTAAAACTGGGGAGGTAAACTAAGGCAGTTTCACACTGCTGTTTCATTCAGGTGCTCTTTACTGCCAACTAATGGCTGGATGCAGAAATGCAAGTCATGTGTCCTACGCTACAGAAAAATAGATACTGTAGGTGAAGAAAATAAAACACATAAATGAACTGGAAAATGTTTGCATCTGCCAACGTCTTAATTTGACTGTTTGTAACAAGAGGAGAAAGTGTATAATTAAAATATTTTTAAAAAATTTATTTATGTACCGTTGATCACATTGCCGCAAAGAAATTTACACGGACGAAGAATGCCGGTGTCAGGTCGTTGTGCATTACTACTGAACTTTTCTGCTTACGTCTCACACAAGTGACCAAACACGGTGTCACTCTTGCATCACCCATGTTTCAAGTCCCACGTCCGAGGTTCCCGGGTGCGACCTCATCCCTCCCCTTCTGGTAAATTCCACCTCACTAAAATCACAGGCCGGCACTGTTAGATGACACTTTATTGACACTGGAGGCAGACAGGGCACTGTCCCACTTTGAGTGCAGACTAAGAGCCCCGGGGCATTTGCGGAGTCAGGCCTTTCTGTGTGAGCAATGCAAACAGTGCGGCGACTGGGGTTTCGATCGGAGGACCAGACACGCACAGCTAGTTGCGTCCAGCGCCGTCTTGGATGCATCTCAGTTCTAGAAGGCTGCCTTTAGTAACAGTGGGCTCGGGTTCGAGCAGTCGGAACGACGCCTAAATGGGGGGGCTGTCTAGTGGGTGCTCGGTCCCCTCCGGTCCCAGGGAAAACACTCCCAGCGCTACACGTCCGCACATCCGGGCCTCTCTGGGGCACACATCCGGAAAAGGGGGAAACAAACAAAAAAAAAATTAAAAACTGCTGGAACAGGAACAGCGTGTCACTGTGAGGCCTGCAGTGGTGCATGAAACGGAATTATTCATGGAGCTCCCATTCACATCCCAGTGCGTATCTGAGCCCTAATCTGCTCCCCACCAAAACACACACTACGGTGAGCGCCCTCTCTCGCATACTGCCGAACGGGGGGAAGATTGAGAGCTTTTTCGGTGGGGCCTTTCACAAAGAAAATGCGGAAGAGCCGGCGAGTCAGTGCCCCGTTTGCATCGTCTCCATCCCCCCACTCAGAACAAGGGCCTCTCTCACCAGCTGTGTCACACGCTGTTTACAGTCAATTCATCCATGACATCCCACACATAATTCAATAAGTCAAAAGTGCTCCTCCACAACAAGCCTATAAATAGGACATCAGCGTTGGGCGTTATTTTAAACGTGCTTCAATGCAGAACTGCGGAAGAGAACCTAAAAGAGACAGATCATTATTAGTGTCATTACTGTCTCTTCTGTTTTCTACTTTATTTAAACATACATTATTGCTGTTACTTCTTGTTACAAAGTAGTCGACAAGATTGTAGAGCCATTGCTTTGGCAATACGAAACGCGCTGAAATTTGTAACGCCAATAAACTAGACTAAATTAAAATTGGAAACGGAGAGAAAGGAACTCTAACGACGCTTCAGTCCGAAGCCAATCATGCAGTCGAACATAAAAACTTCCGCAGCAGTCGTTAATGGGACATTTTCCGGGCAGGATTGCAACAGAAAGCAGAATGAAGTGCAAACACGCAGAACACGCCCGCTGCATGACAGGATGAAAAGAGTAAAAGGCGCTGCCCCATTAGAGGTGACGCACCACAAGAGCGGCGCCACTGAGTCGGCATGTTGTCCCCCAGACCGGGACAGGGCAACACACGACGCGCCGACGGCTCCCTCGCTCATCTCCGCCTCCTTCCCCAGGGTGACACGCTTTCTTAAGGCCAGGCGTGTATGGAAGCGAGGTCACGTGACCTAGAAAAGACTTTATTTGGCACTATGTGGGACAGTAGCTCTCATGTTTATACTTTACCGTGGTTCACTGCGCCTGGCCAACACGCTCCTTATATAGAAGCCTGGCTGCCCCGGAGGCTGCGTCCTCAGCGTCTGTGTCTCGTCACGATGGGATCCCCTCCGGACACGACTCTGCGCCGTGGTCCAGCCTCTATTAAACTTTTAACGGTGCTATCGCTGCTCTGTTCAAAGATTTTTTTCCTACAATCAAGGGTTTATAATAATTTCACTATACGCAGATGTACAGCAAAAAAAAAAAAAAAGAAAAATACGGTTTGAGCAATGTTAGGAAGCGCCTAGTAACACAGCAAGTAGCAAACCAGTAAAGAGAGACATGCATTACCGACAAGGAGTACAGGGAAATCAGCCACTTATCCCTGAGGCACCGGAAAGTAATGTATGGTGGAAGGTCCTTAGGACAAGGAACATGTGTAGCGGTTAATAGATATGCGTGCCTATAAATATAGGTAGTTCTCGAGTTGCAACTTGTGACGGCCTGGACTTAAAAAGGCTCTCCCACCAACAAGTGGGACAAATTCAGACGTTTGGTCGCAGTGTCTGATGCCGACCGCTCCAGCTGCTGTACGGCAACGTGAGCTGACCGCGCTGCAGCAAGGCACCGCACTTCTCAGCGTCCCTATGAGCGACTGGATTATTCTCAAACGTTTTTATTTACTCAACACTGTAAATACAGTGGAACGCTGTGATTCAAGTTACTTATTTAGAAAATTGTTGGCAGGCATAAATGTGAACATTCTCGTGCACAAAAGCAAAAACAAATGGAAGTACATTTAGAATTGAAAGTGAAAATAATAGTGTAGCATGAAAATATAATTGTTGTTTTATAATGTTATACTGTAATAGGAACATTCTACATCCGGATTATTTTAATGTGAATAATGTGTGAAATTAGTGGAAAAAATGTAACACAACCTTGTTACACAACGTGGAATTCCCGCTTGGTGGTCCCACGCACGAAAGGTAAAGCACGAAGGTTCTTGGTTCTGGCTCTGTTTGGGTGAAACGACCTCCCCCTGTCGCTCAGAACTGCTGAATCTCTGTCCACATTTAAACAGGCTCTTAAAACTCACCTCTTCCGGACTCACTTCGCCCATCATGTTTTAAGTTCATGTAATGTGTAAATGTATAACTTTGAGATCACACCTGTTGAAGAACAGATAAACCTTCATGCAACTACACCTGTAATGTAATGTAAATTTTCATATATATGTATAAAAGTACTAGGTAGGTGATTAGGAATTGTTGATATTCGGATAAAGTTACTCATGTGATGAACAGTTTCTCTCCACCATGTGAAACACTAACAGTACTTAAAATCACGCATCTGTATCTATGTCTCTCTTTCTCCTAATGTAATGCACAAATTGTATTTTCTATGAGATGTACATGGCTTTGGAAAAAAAGTGTCTGGTAAATAAATAAATGTAATTCATGCATGTTAATTGTTTATATGCCCTCACGGTTCATGTAATACGACATAAGGGGCATTACTATTTACGGCGAGGTTGCGGGAATGGAAGCAAATCATAAGTCAAGGACCACCTGTACACACACACACACACACACACACACATCTTCGGAACCGCTTGTCCCTTACAGGGTCACGGGGAACCGGAGCCTACCCGGCAACACAGGGCGTAAGGCCGGAGGGGGAAGGGGACACACCCAGGACGGGACGCCAGTCCGTCGCAAGGTACCCCAAGCGGGACTTGAACCCCAGACCCACTGGACAGCAGGACTGTGGTCCAACCCACTGCGCCACCGCACCCCCCTGGACCACCTGTAGTACAGGTAAAAATAGGAGAAATATCAGTGTAACATGATTTCAGCATAAAGTGTCAAGTGCGAGAACAGTAATGGGGGGTGGAATTATCACCTGCCATTCAACATTTTGAATGGATAAAGAAAATGTGAACAGCTCTACATCGTGAAACAGACGAAAGTTTTTCTTTTAATGAGTACGAGTCAGTTTGTTTGTGGTCCTCATGTTCGAGGTCACATCTTCTGCAACCATTTCATTACCTACTTTGTGTGTGTGTGTGTGTGTGTGTGTGTGTGTGTGTGTGTGTGTGTTCTGTACAGGCAACTGCAGATCTTTCACACCCCCTACCAAGATGCACTAAGGACAGGACTCCTTCGGAGCAGCCACTGCACCTCTTCACGCACTCATACAGATCTTTTCCCCCCCCGCCAAGTATTTTATAGCCTCCTTTGCACTGAGGATGGATTGGACAGCATCTTCTTGGGAACAAATTCCAGCCGAACACTTCAGTAATGTGGTGTTTTACATATTTATATTTATACATTCAAATCAGAAAACTGCCGAACTACTGAAAGTCAAAAACACAGAAGAGGAGCGCAGCCCGAGGGACGAACCACTCCGTGATCACAAGAGAGAGGGCAGAGTGAAGGACTGAAGGGCTGAATGGCTGTGCTCTTCGACACAGAGAGAGAGAGAGAGAGAGAGAGAGAGAGAGAGAGAGAGAGAGAGAGAGAGAGAGAGAGAGAGAGAGAGAGTCCAACCCGACGCCACGGAATGACCTACTTGTTTGTCCGGAGCCGAGCGGTGCCGGCCAACGGGCTCGGCACTCGGCCCGCTCGCTGAAAGGGCCCAGGTGCCCAGCGTGTCTGCCTGGCTGGCAGAAGCGCACATCCCGGATAGCCCAATTAGCAGCCACACAACGAGAGAAGCCTCCACTTGAAAGGGAGAGGAGAAAGTTGGGGTCATCGTAGGCACCCAAGCCGCAGGTCCCTTCCTTCGCACCAGCAAAACAAGCTCCCCATGACAGAGAGCCTGGGGAAGTGCAGCCCCCCTCCTATCAATTATTAAAGGGGAGAGAGGATGAGAGAGCAAATTAAACTCTCAAAATGCAGGGCTGTGAGTAAATGGGTCATTCTTCATCGCTGGACTTTCCCGGAGTCCCATCTGAGGAGGAAAAGCGCCGTCGTCCCCGTGCCGAGGCGTGTGGGAATCCCTCCGCCCCGGGCCCGTGCTCAGGGCCCGTGCTCAGGGCCCGTGCTCCTTGCGCTCACCGTCTCCCCCAAGGAGTCGCAGCAGCTGTGTTCGTGCCCGCGCGCCACCTATGAAATGATCTGCGCTTCGTCGAAACGGAAAAGCCTGCTGGGATGAATTAGCTTAAAATGGCCCGATAACAAAAAGCAGAGCTTTTATTGTACATTTTAACACACGCTTCCACGACTCTGTCTTTCACCGGAACATGATCGCACAGTTTTGTAAGCAAGTACCGTGACCTCTGTCTACTGTGCTGTCGGGCTGCGGACGCTCTTCGGTAATCTATGAACGGAACCGTCGGGCGTGACGCTACGCGAATGGCTTCTCGTGACTGGTCAAAGCACCGATACTTAAGAGATTTGCACGGAAGGAGTCATGAGGGTCCATGTGACGACTCAAGCTAGGATAACAGAACACCCCGGAGGAGTGGAGGGGGGGTTGACATGTGAACGTGAAATTCAGAATCATCACCAGGTAGTGTAGGAGGTAAAGCCGCTACCTTGTACAAGAAGGAGCTGCTCTGAATCCCGTTCCCGCTCCTCCTGTAGCACCCTTGAGCGGCGCACTTAACCACCCTGCTGGTCCGCGACTTACAACAGGGTTCATTTCCGATGTTCCCGTCGTAAAGCGTGAATCGGTCGTACGTCGAAAATCCCCTTGAACTGTATTATAGGAACCGTAACGATGTGATCGCAATTAACATGCACGAGTGCTGCGTTGTATGATGGGACTTTGTTATATTTGTTCAGCAATTTCACACATGAAACGTTACCCTTAACACAGAATAATGTTACACAGAAGAGAAGTATCTTTTCATGCTGCGCTATTATTTTCACTTTTATTTCGAAATCTACTGTCCTCTGCTTTTTCTTTTCAGCACCATCACAACACTCACTTTTTCACTTCCTAGCCATTGCAAAAAAAGTAACCTGAAAACAAGACTCCGTCACTACTAGATACCAAAAACACTGACTAAGACCCAAACCATGAAAAATACGGCTCCGCTGTCAAACAGCAGATGGAGCGGACCGCGTTACATGTTATGACCGCACATCGGGACCCGAAAATGACACGGTGAGGTTAACGGGATGGCCGTCGTTAAGTCGAGGACCGCCCGTAATTGTAAATAGCGCAGTATACCAACGTAACATTGTAAGTTGCTTTCGAGAAAAGTGTCTGCCAGGCGAATAAATTAATCATATTATCAAGACGCTGGCTGCCAGTTGCTTTTGTGCATTGCGAGGCAGGTAGAAACCATCGGTGGCCGTTGTGTGGAAGAGGTGTCGTGCGGCGAAGGAGAGGCTCAACTTGCGTCCCCTGGCCGCGACTTCGGCTCGGCGGGAGGCTTCGACTTCGGCCGGACGGACCGGAGAGGGCTGGGCTCAAACTGCCCTGGAAACCTCTGGACTGAATTACTGTATCTCTCCTGGGTGGAGGGGGAGGAGGTGGGGGTGGGGGCCAGACTTTCTGGCATGGAGCAGCACTGGTGCTAAAAATACCCAAATAAAACTCCCCCTCCATATGTGCTTTTCATTACACAAAAAGATAAAAGACAAAAGGGGAAGAAAGGGGGAAAACTTTCCACCCCAAAGCTGATGTTAAAGAACAAACCACTTGCACGCAGCCAGCGGAACACAACATTACCGTAACCGCGCACTCGGAAGGAATTATTATTTCACCCTGCTGCCAACGGAGAGGAAAAGCAAAGAGAAATATTAACGTGTTGCGCTGGTGACCGGTGCCTCTCGCTTCTCCGGGGAATCGGCGAGGACGCGAGGCTCGCTGTGTGTTGTTCGGGCAGCCTGTGAAATCCAATTTGGGATGAGCCCAGGAGCATATTGCAAGACATGATGTCTCCTCCGCCGAGTTTCCCCTCTCGCTCTCTCGTTCTCCGAGCGTCCCGCTCCTTCACCCTGTCCCTTTCTCTCTCTTTTCTGTCTTGGTCGCTTTTCACACCAGAAAGCACGGAAAATGGCTCAGGCTCCTACTGAGGTCGGGGTCCGATGACCCATAATGACCCCGCTAAAAAAGGGGGAGTCTGACCGCTGCAACAAAGAGCAAAACGGCTGCACGCGTAGCGTGACGCAAAGCTGCGCGAGGGGAGCCATCGCATCACGTCTGCACCGAAATGCCCGCTGAAGACATATATTAAAGTATTAGCAGGTTATGAAGAACTCTGACACTAAACTGCTTGACTACTCAAACCCGGCTGCGTTCACCTGTGTACCTTTACCCCGCAGTTTACTCCTCTACATTGCTGGGACTGTCAAGCACACAGTAAATAAAGCATGTGAGTCCAATAAGTGTGGGTGAAGGCAATCAATAGGTGCTCTCATATTAATTACTGACCAGTTTGGAACAGTTGAGATGTCCAACTCTATTAGCGCTACGCCTGGCTACCCAGTTACATAAATTTGCAACCCCCCCCCCCCCCCCAACTTCCCAGGAAGCATCACTTTCCAGTCACTGGTGATCGGCGCAGCGCATTAAAGGCTGTGGCTGAGCTTGCGAAACTCTTCCTTAATCTCACATGCACACACAACACATTCGCACGGCCATTACCATAATTTATGATTTTAAAATTATTCTGGGGAGCCGTCCTCTTGGGCTCATCGTGCGATTTATATCTCGATTCAGACTGTCGTCAAGCCAATTCCGGGAGGACGGTTATATAAAGCTCGGGTGCAGCTCCGCGACTGCCGAATCCAGCTGATGTGCGGTGCGTCACGCGACCGACGGTTCAGCGTGCCGTGAAATCGGCACTTTTGCGGCCGGCAGGATCTCATGTTCCCTGGCATTTCCACAGTTACACGCTACCGGGCGAATGACGGGAAAAGCAGCACTTTATCCCATTTTCGGCGAGATCTGGCGCCCCTCCCTCGGCCTGGTCTCCTTCCCCGTCAGAAACGTCACTTAGAAAAGCCCAGCTTCCACTCCATTTGTTCTCTAAGGCTTCCTGCTTGTGCCCTTCTGTCCTTGCATTGTGTTCTTTCCGTCTCGGACCCCTTCTCGCTCCTTTCTCCCTCTCGCTCTTCTTATCGCATCGCCTCCCCACCCCAAACACTCTCCCCTCTGGGGCTTCTCAACCAAGGTTTTATTGAACGAGAAGTTCTTTTCGTTGCGCCGTCTTCCTTGATAGGTGCCGTCTCTGTACTCTCTTGCCGAAGTTTGGCAAACCGTGTCTGAATCGCCCTCCTACCGCTACACAGAAAATTTCATAACCTGCCAAACACAAAGTGTGCTCAGTGTCTGCATCAAACGCGCAGAATGCGTAAAAGTGAACGTTGAGGGTCATAGAGAATATTGGTGGTCTTCGTAGCTCGGGTTGACGGTTGAGGCGTTCGGTTGTTCGCCGAACTTGGCATTTAGGTTGCAAACGTTTCGTCACCGGTCGAGGTGACATCATCAGTGACCTGAAGGGCGAATAAGTTCACTTGATGCCAAATGTTTCTCAGCAGGACCAGGATTTACTGCACTAACCACCTATGGGTAAGTGACAAGCACAGGCGGGACAGGTCTGCTTCTTCTACGTGATCGAAGTGCCGTCTTTCTGAATTCTTAATACTTACCTTTGACAAGTATCTTTAAAATATGGCAGTCGATAACTGCTCAACAAAGCCGAAATCACTTTTGTACACCTTTAATTTGTGAGTCAATTTGGACTGTGCTGCGCACACACACACACACACACACACACACACACACACACACACACACACACACTTGTCCTATCCCAACCCCATTCTTCCCATTAAAACTGCTATTTTAATTATATTAATTTGAGTGACACAAGGTTGCGCACGAACACAACTACTGCATTATAGCACAGCTGACGGTATCTCCACACTCACAGTATTAGATCAAAGAAATAAAAAATAAATTATAGTTCAGGATGCTAAATGTCAATCTGTCCAGTCAAGATCTGTATTCTGAGAAGATGAGAAGCCCAAGTACACACATCACTCTTTCCTGTTGGGTCTCTCCAACCGTGGATCCTCCTCTGTGTCCAGCTTCTTTCCCAGAATCCCTAAATTTAGCCTCAAACAGGAGTGGCGCGCAAGTCTTCGTCGAGGGGACACGCTGTCTCAGGGTCCCCCGATCCGTGCGCGGCCAGCGAAACGGGAGAAGTGCTGAGCCAGTGGAAAAGAGGGAAGTGTCCCGGTGACCCTCGGCGTGACCCAGCCTGTGAAATGTGCTGTGAGCAGCACTGTCTCGGCCTCAGGGGCGGCTGTCTTCGTACTGCTGTCTACTCTGGCATTACAACGTTTTTTTTTTGGGAATCACTGCATGCCTTTTTGGGACTGCCACACTTTCAGGTAGCGATCATCAAAATAAAGTCTGTTTCTAGGGAAATGAGGACTTTTCCGGATGGGCGAAGGTAACACCGACGCCCACCTCATTTTAAAGCTTCTTTTACTTTAACTTCCTTCCCAACAATTATTCATCCCTGGGGTGACAATCTGCAGGTTTTACTTTTATCTACAGTAAAAGAATGTAAATATTTCCAAAAAAAAGGACCATCGGGTTCGCTTTATTACCCGTCTATAAATACGAATGCGTAAAGCGAAACCTCGGCCCAAACCTGCGCTCCTTGTCTATCACTGGAGCCGAAGCAAAGCAGGGGAGATGCCGGTCCCTGCTTTTTACCATAATATAAATCATTTTCAGTCGATGCTAATCTGGTCGATGGTGCGGTGTCCAGTGTTCACCCTGCAAGGTGGTAATATGACACAGAACGTGGCAGGGCAGCATCAGGCCCAGCGAGGCTCCTGCTGCCATCCCTCCCCCGGAAACGCACGGAGCGGCACAGGACCTATTTATATTTCATATACACGCGTATGGGGAAACGGAGCAGCGCAAACGTCCGGTGAGCGACGCACGTCGGCCGAGAGCCCTGATCCCCTCTCCCAGGTTTACAGCAATGAGGCAAACTGCACAGAAGGGCTGCGGTTTGAAACCCACGGAGGAATGCTTACATCAAACCCGGGCACACGGCACTTAACCTGAGCTGCCTCAGTAAATAACCAGCCGTTTACGCGGCTTAGCTGCTAAACAGATAAGTGTTGAATAATCTGACTTACACTCAGCTGAATGGTTTAAACACATTTACATTTATTCATTCAGCCGATGATGTATTTTCCCAACTCCGCTGTGAGGGGGCTGCAGTTTGCTCTGTGTATTCACACTTTTCTTTAGCGATTCTCTTACTTTGCAATACGGAGGACAATTTGCATATTTCATAACTACGATAACCTGCTTGTCATGCTTTCAGAAATGCTATCGCCTTTTGCCTTTCAATAACTAACCAAGCAGAGGCACGCTGCGTAACCGCATCCTTAAAGACGTTACGCTCAGACGCGATCGGCCTTTTCTTCTCCTCGTGCTCGGGATCAACGAATATAAAAGGCCATGACAAGCGTCGAGTCGCTCGCCGAGATGAGCCTCGAACGCTGGGCTCGGTTAGAGGGAGAAGCCACGTGTTCCTTTGCGAAAGCAACACACACCGATACTAATACTCCCTACTGCTCCCACCGGAACGCATGATGCACACAGAAGTGAACACAAGCGCATCCCTGATGGGGATGTATGTCGTCAGGGACCAAAAGGCACCGCCAAAATCGAGGAGAGGACCTAGCGGAGCGATGACACCCGGCGCACATCTCCAGAGCTGGAGCTCCCGCTTCCTCTTCTCTCTCTGATAGCGACACGTCGCATTGAGCTCGGGAACGAGACGACGGCAGCGAGCGGCGCCGATGTCGCGTGGGAGTTGCGGATCTATCGGGCGAGCCACGTTTTCTCCGTCGTGGGGGCCAAACCGTTGCACGGAAACACGCCAGAAAGTCATCGCTGGAAGAGCCAGTTCACACGCAGAAACGCGCAACCCTGGGCCCATAACAGTGCCCGTGTGCACTCACACTACAGGTCCCGCAAAAGCTTTCTTCGTTACGCACAGTTTGCCCAGCAAACCCTCCGTCATAACCCACAGAAGCACTGCATGAATCGTATTAAAAGCGGCGGTCTCCACGCAGGACACAGGAGCATCGGCGTGTGCTTTCGTCACTCTGCGTGACGGCGGCTTTCAGCCGAGAGCGCGATTAGACGCGGCGAAATCAGATCTTCCGGGCCGTGCCGCAAGGCCTCTCCTGTGAGCGGCACGTGTGCCCGAGCCCGAGTCCAGATGGCCGCCACGGATACGGGCCATCTGTCGGGCCAGAGCGGGCCATGCCGACAGCACGCCGGCCCACAGCCGTGCCAAAGCGCAGGAAGTCGGTCTGTATGTCACAGGGGCGCCAGAAGAGGATTACATCTCTCGCCCTGTTGGTAATGCTCACCTCTTTACTGCAGATGCACTCCAGCGTTAACTCCTCTCTCTCTCTGTCACTGTCTCTGTGTGCCCACTGCTGCCAGCCAGACAGACAATAAAAACACTGAGCGGTCATCCTGCCGACAGCCTTACGCTCCAAACGCTGCCTTCCGCATACTCCAACTGGACGATCAGAGGCGCCTCGGTTGCTTGAACGACCAGCATTACCGGGGACTGTCGTGTTTGAGCGGGAAAATGGGTTTATTAGAAATAGTTGAGAATTGTGGGTAAAATGTGAATTACTCAGTCAACCCCTATGGGGATTCACAGGGAATATAAGTGGATGAGTGTGTGTTGGCCGGTGTGAGAAGAGAAGAGCTAAACTTGCTGTGAAGGCTAGGAAGGCCAGCTTGAGATGCAGGTACTTGAGGAAAAGGGGTCCTCGGACTAAGAGCGTTATTTCCTTGTTTGTGCCGACGCTCCTCGCTGCATTCTGATAACCCTTCATAAAGAAGGCTGTCTGCGCTTCCTTTTTCGACCCATTCGAACTCAGAGCGCTACGTTATTATTTCACAGCTTGTCCAGGGCGAAGGTTTTAACTCATTTTAAGCAAAATACTTGCCTGTAAGAGTTCCGGTGCCAAAACTTCCAAGCTCCAGCGTGTTTAGGATGTGGGAAAGCCGTTCTATTTTTAAGCACTTTGTGTGCTGTTGTCATGCTGATGCCATACAAATATGAGCGCACCCCAGTCCTTACCACGGTACTGATGATACCGCTGTAACAGGCTTATGCAGCAGCATAAAACAACAGAGAATCACATTACATTATTAATGTGCTACTACCAGGCAGGAGAAAAGTTAAGTGGGCGTTGGGTTACATGCCGTTCGCATATTTGCACAGCTGTACTATAAACAGTGTGCGTGGGAGAGGGGGAGGTTCGGTGGGGACGAGCTTGAAAGCAGCCAAATGCACACAGGCAAGAGTTCACCTTCCTGACACCCCCCAGCAAGCATCCAGAAGGAATCAGCTGGCGGAAGCTGCCCAAAGGACGCACTGTGCACCGCCTGTGCCCTCCCCACGTCGCACTGTTCTCTGCCCAAGGAAGCCCCTGTGAGCGAGACCTGTGGCTAGAAGATGACAAACTGCAGGGGAACGGTGAGATCCCTTGAGGCAGGACCCTCGACCCACTGCTTTCCCGGGTGGGATGTAAGGACTCCATTAATGACCCCAAAAACGCCTCTCGAAACCTGAAAACCTGTCCCCGCTATTTAGTTGAGAACGTGCTGCCAGATGGAAGTGACATCTTCAAGTTCCCGTGCCCTCAGTGTGAGGCACAAAGGGAGTCCTATTGCTCTGGGACGCCATGGCCAAGTGCGTGTTGGGAGGCCCTGAATATGGACCAAACCAGCTCTGAGACCAGATCACAGAGGATCCTGGGTGCGAGGAGAAGCAGGATTCACACCTGTGGACCGAACCATCCACCTGTGGCATCCACCCCGAGGAAAGTCGCTGTTCTCTGTGGCCCCCTTGGACGGCCTCCAGCTCCTTTCCTCTCCTCTTCTCACTGTGGTGGGAAACTCGCGCCCCGTGACTGGCGGTGCAACAAGATCCCCCCGCCCCCGACCTCTCACGTTCAGCATTTAAATGGCGGCAGTGCCAACCGTGACGAAAGGCCATTTGGAGGAATTTGCACCCCGCTCCTTTCGCCCAGGAGCCGAGCGCAGGGGCAGGAAGTGGGAGGGAGGGAGTGAGGAGCTGCCAAGCCCACCACCGCAAACCCAGTCGCCCCCAGCACCCCTGAGCATCATCATTCCCGGCTGCTGGGTTACATCAAAAAATACACTGTAATGTGATGCGATGTGGCTGCGAAAAGAGAACATTTCCATAGAAATTCCATATTTTGCTAAATTGTGTGGAAACACACGTTGCTGAAGGCAGCAACCTTTCAGGGTAAGGTAGCAGCTGTACTACAATGCCACATGCTGCTGTCAGCAAGACGTGGACACGTGCCCTAAGACAGTAACACCCAGTACATACACTGCTATTGTTAAACCACACTGGATCACTGATTTTTACTTTAATACTGCCTGTCATTCTCCCGGGGGGGTGTGGTGGCGCGGTGGTGCAGTGGGTCGGACCGGGTCCTACTCTCTGGTGGGTCTGGGGTTTGAGTCTCATTTGGGGTGCCTTGCGATGGACTGGCATCCCATCCTGGGTGTGTCCCCTCCCCCTCCAGCCCTACGCCCCATGTTGCCGGGTTAGGCTCCGGCTCCCCACGACCCCGTATGGGACGAGCGGTTCAGATAATGTGTGTTTGTCGTTCTCCTTGACTTCAAGGCAGGCAGAGGGTATACACTTATTTATTTAGCAGACACTTCTGTCCAAAGCGACTTACAATGAACTCTATGTAGTGTTATCGGCCCACACACCTTATTCACTGCGGTGACTTACACTGCTAGATACACTACTTACAATGGGTCACTCATCCATACATCAGTGAAACACACTCTCTCTGTGTCACTCACAAAAACTATGGGGGAACCTGAACAGCATGTCCTTGGACTGTGGGTGAAACCAGAGCACACAGAGGAAACCCACACAGACACGGGGAGAACATGCAAACTGCACACAGACTGAGCGGGGATCAAACCCACGTCCTCTCGCACCACCCAGGCGCTGTGAGACAGCAGCGCTACTCACTGTGCCACCCATGTATGGTATGTAGGTATGGGACCCTGCCTGGTGGATGGGCACCGTGACGATGGCACCGGGCCGGGGGCAGAGACGGGGACATTGCTGGGACAGGCCGGGGGTCACAAGCCAGGGCAGGGTTAATGAAATGTATGAAACAGAAACGTGGGGACAAAACATGCCTGACTGACGGAGGTTAAAGCCAGGGATTACCTCACTTTGTTCTGGAAAGCCCGACTGCTGATCTATGCATTTCAGCAACCTCCAGCCCCCCGGCGAAACACACAAACACACGCAGACAGTACAATGATGAAACGCAGTGGCTCGGACGCAAAGAGGCAGATGTCGGCGAGAAGCCCGGGGGAGGAGGAGGGACCCGTCCTGTTCACAACCTTCACGCAGTTTGACAGAGCAGCAGTGACACAAATCCCTGTGTCTCCATTCGTCCATGAGCAGCCGTTTCCTGGCCCGCGGGCACAGCATCCCGCTCCGACCTCTGACCTCGGCAGCCAATATCTCTTCATGAGCTCAGCATCGATGCCCAATCCCTGATTTCCGGGGTTCCCGGCACACACGGCCAGTGTTTTACTGCTCTGAAATCCAATATTGCTGCAGAAGCTTAACAATGGCACTTGACTTCTGACCCATTCACTTCTCTGTGCACAAACGCCCAGTCTTACACTGGTCCGTTGCCATGTTTTAAGGCACCGGCATAAAAGTGCTGAGCAGCCTGTCTGACTGTGCCGGGGGCCTGAGCGCACGTGACCGAGCTGCACCCTGAATGAGCTCAACATCGCCGAAGGTCCTCTGATCTCAGCGGCCCTGGGAGTCATTCGCTAGCTATGAGGTAATCGAGAACCCCGCAGCATTGTGGAACCTCGACACTGTTTGCCCATGAAGAGTTTCTTCCTATGCTTTCCCTCCTCTGCTTCGGGGGCCGTTGAACGTGAACATTACCGGGGCACTTCGGAGCGCAACGCCCAACTCAGTTTTGAATCCGGGTCTCGCTCGAAGGTGTCGGGTCCTTCAGCAGGACAATAATCTAAAGCACCGACCCAAAAGCAAAGAGATATGATGCAGCAATCTAACCGATGCTTACAGGAAGTGCTTAGAGGCAGTTATACTCTCTAAAGGCTTTGCAACTAAGCACTGACTCTTAGGTGCGAATGAAAAAATTATTATACAGTAATAATTTAAAGATAAGTAACAGTCCAAGCCCTTCTTTCTACACAAATCTATTCTAATCTGTAAATTGCCCAGAAAAGTAATAAAATGAAGAGCACATCTCTTTTTGCGGGTTCTTTTTTTTATGGTAAGGTATGGCTGAAATCACTTGGGTACCAACAGGTTGGACCGCAGCTTTACAAACCTCAGGATGGGAGCTAGAAGGTGTGTACAGATACGCACCCACGACGTCCCTCGCAGGGCAGCGCCCATCGGCCACAGACACCTCCCAGACCACCGGCTGCCCCGTGTCTCCCCCTCCCGCCCTCCACCGTCTCAGACTCTTTCTCACTCTCATTTTCCCCGCGGAACAAGCCGGCTATCTCCATCTCCATGAGATGTACTTTTGTTTAGAGAAGGAGGTATAAAAACAACATTATTGCCTTTAATTAGGCAACGGTCACAATGGTCATCTATTTCCCTGCCCAGCTCTCCCCCCTTCCTTCTCCGGGCCCTTGGCCGATCGCTTGGGACACTTCCTGGTGTCAGAATGCCTCTTTGTAGCCCTGCCTGACAGCACAAGGGCCCCAGTGTCCGCGCTGGAAGCAGGACAAGCTGCTCTTTACGTCCGGGCCAAGTTCCCTCTTAATGAGCGCGACGGGTCCTGCGTGCGAGGCGATCTGCACCGGTTGGGGGGTTACCCCCGAGGGACCGCCGGCTCGTCCGAACCCCCCTCCGCCGCCTCCCAGCTCTCACGGACCGCTCAAAAGCTGAATGGAGCTGGACAGTGGGGACAGGGACAGGCCCAGACATGGCAACACAGCGCTCCTGGGAGCACCAAGGGATCAACGGCACCCCTTGGCCACCGGTGTGACAGGTCTCATCTACAGCCACCAGGCCAGCAGCGCAACGCAGGGTCACACACGTGGCTACGGATCCAAACACCTAACGCAAGTTAGCGAGGACCATCCCAGAGGAAACAGGTAAACAGCAGAGTGAGAGCAGTCCAGTGAATAAAGCGAGAAAGCCCTCTTTTCGGTCTCTGTTGGGCTTTCACAGCCAAATGGACAGATGTCTCTAAGACGCCCCGCGGGACCAAAAGCCGAGAGGAGAAGTCACTCGCTAGATGTCCCCCAACTTTCAGACGGCTGCCTGGTCAACATTAAATAAGCATTCTAGCAAGAATTTACACGTGTGTTTATTGCAACTTTAGATTTCGCTGCGCTAACAGGTCCTTTGTGGTTCAAATGACATGACCTTCGTAGCCAGGTGACACCTCACAGTACGGCAGAAAAATTAAAATCGACCTAAGTTTAATTTTACGTAGGGAAATTATTGCCTCTTCATGCTGGTTTTTTGGAAGTCTTCAAATTAATCATTTGGGTTTATTCATCTGTTCTACTTACATATGCATGTTTAATATTGTACGCTGCTGCAACCAAACTGAATCTTCCCCTGGGATTAACGGAGTTTCACTTGTTCATTCGTTCATTTCACGCTTACTCGTAAACTGGGCTATAGCTGCCCTGGCCACCTGTAGAGCACACCTACCTAATACAGCACTAGATGAACACACGGGGCAAAATGAGTGAGCAACGGGTGCCAACTGCACTCAGGAACTCGGGAAGGACCTCCAGCGCAGAAACCAGATGCACGGCGGTCCGACGGCACGCAGATGTGAACTGTCTGACGTCTGTTCGCTCTGCGGCGCGTCCCTGTAGTTAAGGCTGACTTTAAAGAGCGGCGCTGCGGGTAAGTTTTACAGCTTTTAATAAAAACCCAGAAAGGAAAGGGTACGTCCGCAGTGGGTGCTGCAAGGGGGGCTGTAAAACAGCTGAGTCAGATGACTGGGCAGGAAATGACAGACGACAGGGGCTGGGTGGGTGGGGATGGGGGGTCCGCCGCCTGTAATGAAGGGCCGCTGATGGAACGGACCCAAAGGTCCCTAACCTCTTAATGAAAACAAAACAAACACCACTGCTCGTGGCACAGCGCCAACCCAAACCTCAAGTGACGCCCGGTGACCTCGAGGGTCCTTACCTAACCTTGACTCCACGAAGAGGACATGTCCCCGCATTCCGTTACGCTACGGTTACACAACCTGGCCCAGCAGCTGAGCTGAAGGCTCATCCACGCAAAGCTACTCTGTCTTTCGGCCCGTGCGTTTTTGGGGTTTTCTACGCTAATGCGGTTCCCTTGATGCTAGCAGCACGCGGCCGATGAATGTCGTCTCTCATCGGAGACAGAGCAGCACTGAACTGCGTACAGACCGCATTATTCACTGTGTTTTGGCAGGACTCAAAGAAAAGACCCTCTTCAATAACCGGATGACGTATCCCTGGGTCAGTTCTGGTGAGCTTTAGCTCAGCTGACGCTTTGCTTCGGTTTTGTCCATGGTGTGCAGGAGAAGAGAACACACCGAAGACCACTTTGACAGCTGTCCATACACCGTGAACGTCCGTAGGAGAGCTGCAACCTCAGCAAGGGACTCGAGCAAATTCACCGTCCCGAGAGAACTCGAGTCTGAAGTGAAAAAATAAAACTACGTCTAATCTTTTATTGGGTCCGCTGAGTCGAATTTGACTCACGATGAGCACTCACGTGGTTTTTGTGGTAAAGGACGTTATGGAAGTGGTTTACCATTGCCTTCACGTCTGTGTCTTTGGATTGGGGAACATGGGAGGAACAGCCTGCACCGCCTGAGCTGGACTGAATCGTAACCCTACGCTCACATCCTAGGCACTGCAAGGCACCAATGCTACCTGCTGTGCCACCATGCTACCAAAAATCTACTATTATCACAATGTACTTGTGCTCAGCTATTCCATGAACACCAAACCTTTGGAACTTTTATACTTTACAATCCCTAAAGTACCCCCTTCTCCTAAAATTTGGGTGACTTTACATGTTACCATCTGACAAAACTTCTGGCAAGATCCTAATGCAACTGTTGTAAAGCAAGAACGTACATTAAAAATCACAGAGGACCACAAATGAGTACTTGTAACCACAGTACTCATCACATATTTTCTTTTATGTAACCACAGTTCAAGTAAAATTTGTGAAACGCCTCCCAAAAAAATTAAAGGGAAATAAAATTTTCTTGGATCAGCACAACTTATTGCTGTGCTGGTTCCTTCATAAGCAAAGAGTACATTGTTTGCATGCAGTAAAAATCAATTAGCATTCCCCTGTGAGAGTGTGTTTTATGAAATTAGGGGAGAAAAGTCAGCTACGTGGTCCCCGGGGACCCAAAAGTGCATTGCTAATTCCGCCAGGCCCAGTCACGCAACGTGGAGACATTCCATCTTTTCCAAGAGATCTCAGCTGTCGATATTGAGTGAAACCGCTGTATTCTCTGCATTCCTACAAATCCATTCTCCTTTTGTCTCGGCGTGATTTACCGTCATCTCTACAGCGCTGCTCCGTTCACATTCACGGACAGGGAAGAAGACGGCGCCTCCTTTCTCGCACAGCGCACAGCTGCGTAGTCCAGGCTAGAACTCCGTCAGCGTGTCAATCTTTCCGTGGAGCCATTTAAGAAGTTAATTAAATGCAACTACTATGTACAAGAGAGGAATTATTCAGAAACAAAAGGGACATGCATTTTGTTTCCTTTCTGCGGAATGAATGAGGTTTTCACACGGAGAAAACGACCCACAGTGGTTGTGATACAGTCCACACAGTGTCCGTCAAGAACTTCTTCCCTGGTACGCATTATGAAGTCTCGCTGTGCAAGAGTTGCTCTTTCTCTTAAGGAAATACGCAGCAAAATCACTGCCAGTCATGTAGAGGCCCACCCAACTGGGATGCGCCTTCGCCTGGAGGTGCGACTTTACCCTCAAGCCCACCGTACAAATCCTGAGGAGGATACAGGGCAGCAGCAGAAGGAGGGACAAGTACAGCCCATAAAACCTAACAGAAGATGACAATTACCCAAATAAACATTTTACACACACACACATTTTCTGAACTGCTTGTCCCATACGGGGTCACGGGGAACCGGAGCCTACCTGGCAACACACGGCGTAGGGCCGGAGGGGGAGGGGACACACCCAGGACGGGACGCCAGTCCGTCACAAGGCACCCCAAGCGGGACTCGAACCCCAGACCCACCGGAGAGCAGGACCCGGACCAACCCACTGCGCCACCACGCCCCCCATTAAACATTTTACACTTACATTTATTTATTTACACACATTTACACATGCTATAAACACACATTGGCACCCCAAGGGAATGGAAAGAGCAGGAGTTTGACAACCTGGTTCCTTGCATCCCCTTGTTTGCCTGTGGCACCCTCTGAAGCCATGTTGGAGATGGGACTGGTCGTGAAAGACTTTACAAGACCCTTCCTCATCCTGCCCGTTTGGCTACCATGCACTTAGAATCTCGCTCCAGCCGCGAGAGCTGCACCCAGTGGGCACCATCCACTTCTTCCTGCTGTGGCTGGACCGCAGAAATGCCCCAAGTCAGAAACGGACCTCAAAGGAGCGAACGGCCTGCTGCCGAAGGAACCCCAACCCTCACGATCAACACACTTATACCTTCTTTCCATAAGGGACCACTGAAGATCTCTGGTAGAGGAACAACTGGCTGACTTAATTCTCAAACACTACAGCGAAGCCAGCAGGACTTCTTTCTAGGAAACACGAAAGAAATGCACTCAAACATCTCCATGTGGGAAAAAATATGGATTACAGAAGGCACCCTTCAAAGTTTAACATTTATAGCAATACAAATGATGTACAAATGCATGGTTGGCAGCTCTCCATTTCTGTGTGTGTGTGTGTGTGTGTGTGTGTGTAGCAGTTGCTGACCTACATTTGGAGGCAGGGCTGCTCATCACCTTCCACTTGCAAAGTCGCAGTAATCTGACCAATCCCACGGTAATCAGACAGCATCTGCTGTAGATCTGACCAATGCCGAGCACTGGGCGCGTGCGTGCACACGCACACACACACACACACACACACACACACACACTTGCACTAATGCCCAGCTCAGCGCTCTGCATCCAGCATTCAACCATCAGCTCCCGTCATTTGGGAGAAGGGCTCACTTCCTGCTGCGATTCCACGTGTGGGGGTCTGATTTATGCCTCCACCACTCCCTGCCCTGAACCCCACCTCAGAGTGAGCGCTGCTCCGGCGATTTCAGCATCTCCTACCGTCACTCTAACATCGAACACGCTGACAGACACTGCTGTGGTCTCGCCAGGACGTAAACTTGATCTTCCGAATTTTGAGACTTTTGTTCCCAGCCTCAGTAAGTCTGAGAATAGTTTTTTTATATATCTATATATGTATACACACACACACACACACACACACACACACACACACACACACACTGTATATCACTGTTCCAAAGAAGACCTATGGACTGTCTCAGTTCTAGCATTTTCTCTTCACACTGCTGCAACTCTCCTTTTTAGAAAAGCCCCTCAAAGCACACCGCATCCGCTTGTTCACGGGTCCCTCGCAAACGTGTCTTCGGGGCTTACGATGAAAAATCGAATCGAGTTACAATGAGAGGACTGCGCAATCGCACGCAGCGCGATGAAACCGAAGCGTGCCAAAATGCTAGAGCCCGCGCAAAGCCGAGACGAGCAAGGCAGCGCGGTACGAGATCAGGGCGGAACAGACATCGTGCGCAAGCCCTTCTCAGACAAAAGGAAAATCGCATCATTTAACGGCACACGCAGCTTCTGTGAGGAGACGGCAGCGCAAATGGAGAGGCCTTGCAAAGGGTGGGTTCGCCATCATCCCGCAGGCCAGGGAGCGGGTGCGTTAGCCCCCCATCGGTCCGGGAGCGTCGGGCCAGCAGCGCTCGCCCCCTGCGGCAGTTGCCGATCTCCACGCTTACCTCTGGTGTTGGTCGCCATGTCCGCCACCTTCTGAAAGGCATCGAGGAAAGCCACGGCAGCCAGCACGGTCGTCCTGGAAACGGGGGAGGGTACAGGCCACTGGTTTAGGAAGGCAGTAAAGTGGGATTTTTACAGCCAAGAGCTCTAAGGTTAAAACCCTGATATTATCATGAAAATGAGTCAATGGTGTTTTCACACTGTATTGCATTAAACTATACAATGTCTATACATGCAGTACCAGTCAAAAGTTTGAGTACATTTCCCGAAAACTAGTTTTTTGTTCAAGAAGAATTCGGTGCGCAATTCCGACGAGTAAGCGAGGTGCCGTGTCTTTCCAGCTCTTCTGGAGGAGTTCCCACGCAGGTAAGACACTTGTAAGCGTAAGCGCATTGCTTTGCTTTTGCTCTTCTCTCCAGTTTGTTCCCCAAAAGTATTGCCTGGAGTGCCCAGGTGGACTCACGCTTTTGACTGGAGCTGTAAGTCTGCGATTTTAACTAGCGTGCCAATCAACAAAAGAGCAGGCTGAAATAGCAGATTAAGAGGAATCATATTATTTTGTTGTTTTTATTGGGAGAAATACTATTCACATTAATCCTGGCGCTTGTGCGGTTATGTGTCTAAACACGCCCAGTGAAGACGAGTTCTCGAGAAGCCTTGGGTCCGTCCAGAGCAGCAGGGAGGGGGTACCTGGCCGGACTCACCTCAGCTGGGAATGCAGCTTGGTGGCCTTGGCACTAAAGTCCTCCCACACCGGGTACGAGCACTGGAAGAAGCAGACAGAGAGGCGGATCAGAGCGCCGAGTGCACACGTAGACACGCCCACACACACACACACACACACACACACACACAGCGAACAGGCCACATCATGGTTTTTCACAGTCTTCTTGAAGCAAAACCCCTGATTAGCTGAAGAACATCTGGTGCTCTGGGTACAAGGTAACAGGACCCACCTGTCACTGAGCAGCAGCTGTTTACACAAACAGCCTTGGCGCAACTGTGTTAAGGACAGCAGCGCCAACATGTCGGCGGCGGGCTGCGCACAGGGAGCGTGGGGGGAGGAAGGCCAGATCCACACATGCTAATCTTTGATCTAATCCTCAGACACGGCAGACAAGTACTGAGTCTCTCACATGAGGTGAAATGAGAGGAAGACACTGCAGATTCGCTCAAGGAAATCAGAGCGTTCCTTTCCCGGTACGCGTCGTTTGTGGAGAGAATGAACCGGAATCTATCCTCAGACACAGGCGGTGGCTCCGTGACACGTGCCAGCCGAAGTAAGAGTAAAACGCGTAGTTAGGGCACTTTGAGTCAGAGCGCAGCAGCGACTTGGAGGACTTGGACTCATTCTGAAAACACACGGCATGCGGACGGCACCATCGGGCCTCCGTACAGCCCGTCTTCGGCTGCCGCGGCAGTCGAAATTGCGACAGCTCCTCTCGCAGCTGCAGAATCGCTCCCTTCGATGTGCGAGGCGGGTTCGAAGCCCCGCTGAAAGCGATGGGCGCGGCTGCCCGGTTCAACGAAACAGCGGACGCCGAGTCAGGACTCTTTCGGCGAGGGAGATCAGAGGGGGCGATGTCAGGGATGGGCCGTTTGCCACCGTCGCGCTAAGATAAGGCGGAGAGTTTGCTCGTTTAATAACGCACAAATAGCTTGTTTCTCATGCTGATGCCTGCTAATTCAGCCCATAATCACAGGGCGCTTCTCCACCAGAGCCGCTACATCTGGACTCGCGTTATCTCCTCTCACCCCGAAGGCCGGCGGTCGGAGGCTGCGCTTGCCGATAAGGACGGAATTACTTCTGCTCTGTTACACGACAATATAATTGACACGTTTTGAAAATTAATTAGATTACAAAGATGGCTTAAGACAGGATAATCTCAAGTTGTGTCTTTTTTTCCCCCTCAGTCCAGTCTCTCGATTGAGCCAACGACCCCCAAACAATGGGATAAAAACACATCTCCATGCAGCCACTACAGTAATCTGAGACGCCTGGCTGGCTCCCCGCTGAGAGCAGGTTGTTTTCTATTTAAACAAACCGAGCCGAAAACGCACGCACAGGTGCACTTGAAACAAGACGATCACACGCCATTTCAACGGCACAACTCATTCTGCCGAATTCTTGCGGCGGCCACTTCCGCAGCCCCGCCCAGCCGTGTCCCGGTGCCATACGGTGCACACGGAAACGTTCCCGTCGACGCGCCGCGCGAACGTGGTGTTCTCGGCAGGCTGGCCCGTGTAATGTGAAAGAGAGGCAGATTCCTTGAAGCGTGTGTGCTGTTTGATTGTACACACCCACGAAATGTTAACAGGCACAAGTCGTCTCATGATATCTAACCCAACTAAATCAAAATTACACATTTTCTTGGCATTTCAGCGAAGCCAGCTGTACTCTATTATTTCTCAACCATCATTGGCCTTGTATTTTCATCAGGCCGGCAGGTTGGCACAGCGGGTAGCACAGGTTCAAATCCAGCTCGGGCTATGAGGAGTTTGCATGTTCTCCTCATGTGCATGTGGGTTTCCTAGGAGCGCTCTGGTTTCCTCCTACAGTCCAAATAAATGTTTCAGCTGAATAGGTGACTAAATTGAGATCATCCTCTGAAGGACTGTCATCCTGTTCGAGGTTTACCCTAACTCACATCCTGAGTTTTTGGGAGAGGCTCCAGACAACTGAGACCCCGCACCACACAAACAATTGCTGATAAGACTCAAAATGAAATGTTTTGGTAGCGTGCTTAAAAAGGATAGACTGAAAGTGGCAGAGTACCACTTTTTTTTTTTTTTCCACATTACACATGCGATGTTTCGGTAGGTCACCACTTTAGCGGGAAGGTCTCACAGTCGGGCAGATCAAGGGGTTCAGTTCTGAGATCTGCAGTTCCTAGGCACGCCGATGAAACTTTGCTGAAAGCTCATAGCAAAATGTCCTGGGTTCAACCGTCTTTCCCTCCTCATTTCCATACGAGCTGAACGCAACATGGAAGAGCTGCGGACACAGACCAGATACACCGTACATACAACAGGTTATAAGATCGGGTCTTCCAGTCACGCTGCATTTGGCCGCTTCTGGATTCTGCAGAATTTAGCCTGTTCCTGACCTTATCCGTCTTCCAGGCACTCTTATCCAACCAATAAAAAGCACTCAGCCCCAGAATGCAGTGTGCAATTATTCCTTGGCAATAAATGCGTAACATGTACTTAGTCAAAAAAAAAATCTGCAGAGTTCATCTGGACTGTACTCTGCTTCATATTTCACTGAAGGTTGAAAAAAGAGGCACAGAGACATTTCCCTATCATTCCAGACTATGAGTGTAACTCAAGCTCACAAATACGCGAAAAAAATTCAAAGTGTGCGAAAGCGCAAAAGTACTTAACATTACGAGAGAAGGGGGGTGTGGGGGTGCAAGGGTTGGGCCTGTGCCTGCTCTCTGGTGGGTCTGGGGTTCGAATCCCGCTTGGGGTGCCTTGCGATGGACTGGTGTCCCATCCTGGGTGTGTCCCCTCCCCCTCCAGCCTTGCGCCGTGTATTGCTGGGTTAGGCTCCGGCTCACCGCAACCCCGTTCAGAACAAGCGGTTTCAGTCAATGTGTGTGTGTGTGTGTGTGTATGATTACGAGGGAAAAACTTCTTACTGAAAATCCTAAATATAATTTGAGAAATAGAAAAATAGGAGAGCCGTTACAGTTTTTCAGCATCTGCAGCTGATCGACCAGCTTCTCACAAACGGCAATATCGTCCTGTTCGAACGCTGCAAGGGTGGATCCAGGCAGCTGGGAGAGGCAGGTTAACACAGGG
Source organism: Scleropages formosus (assembly GCF_900964775.1). Classification (NCBI taxonomy): domain Eukaryota; kingdom Metazoa; phylum Chordata; class Actinopteri; order Osteoglossiformes; family Osteoglossidae; genus Scleropages; species Scleropages formosus. The sequence continues at coordinate 20,649,251 of NC_041812.1, read as the reverse complement.
TTAAGAAATTCCTGCGTTGCCTCAAATCCTGGCAGATCCTCCTAACTTAATTCATCCGAAGTGGCTTCTGTTATAAGACCTTTCAGGAGCTGAGCAGCATCGTAGTCCTGCGCGTGCTGGGAAACCTCCTTTCGGACACAACCGTAACAGCGACGTGCTCTGGGCCCAGAGGAATCGGCACATCCGAGCGCATGCAAACGGGGCCACCGTCGGCCCGCGGATTTCGAGTGCGGACTTTACGCTTTGCGTGTATTTCAGCCACTCATCAAAGCGGCGCTGTGTGTCTGATGCCGAAAGTTAGTCTGCAGAGGCAAAAGCAGAATTTAAATTAAATTCAGGCCATTAGAAGAGGAAGAAAAGCGTGAGAAAAATCGCAGAAGCATTTGCAAAAGAGCGAGCCGCAACTTTTAAAATCCTAAGCACGACAGACGAAAAACGAAGAGGCTGCCTTCCTGTTAACGCAGCCAGTCGCGGCGCTGAAATGACACCGAACGGACTGTAAATTGTCGTCAGATAAAAAGACACCTTAGTGAATAATTTATAAGGATGAGCGCAAACCGCTTTCCCCAGGAGGACAAAATAAGGTGATCCTCTGTAGCGCATTCTCTCATGTTGCTGCTAAGTGTGTAGGATTGCTCGTATGGGCCATTGTTGCTTACTTACCTAATAAATTCAAATACTGCCACCCGCCAGACAAGTTCAGTTAGAGTTTTTCCTCAAGTATTCGAAGCATATAGTGTTGTGAAAGAACCTGGCTTGAAGTCAGAAGGTTGCCGATTCTGGTCCCGGTCAAGACTGTGCTCTTCCCTTTATCGGGGGCACTTGACCTGGACGACCTCAAAGCAACTGACTGGTGTAAGGGGGGAAACCGCAAGCTACGGGAGGCACGTCTCATGCATCAGTTTGGCCAGGAAGCCCTTGTGATTCGCTTACGGCCAAAGCGTTAGCTAAATGCATACGTGCAAATGAAGCGCTCTGCGCCGCTGAAGAGATGAGACGTTAGCAAGGGGATAAGGAAAACTGGGGCAGGGCCGCCTCCTGTGTCAACGGCCAGGAAGGTGAGCCACGAGCGCGATCGGCCGAGCGCTCCTTTCGTTCTTCCGCAAACGCGCACGAGTTTCGGGAACTTCTGGAAGGGCGAAAAAGGAAAACCACTTCCCCCAGGTGCCCCTCTCTTCTCTTCCGCTGAACTTCCGTACGTCCCACCGGACACGGTTCCTCAGCCTCGCACCGGCGTTTACGATGCTTACAGGGTCCTAGTCCCCTCTCTCGCTTTCTCCGTGCGGAAGCTTATCTCCCACGTTTGTTGACCCCACTGGGGACCCACTCTACTTAATTGAATGCGGTCCAGCTGCTGTCCTCCATGATGGTCAAGCTGACAGGGACATTAAATCAGTTCCTGAGAGCACCTTTGTACGGGAACGCGCTGCCTTCCCATTGGTCCAGTCAGTTATTTCTGAGAAGCCGGAGACGGTGCTTCACTAGGGTTTATCTTCAACCCAATTCATCACCATCATCACCATCTGTCCCAGGTTCTCCCATCCTCGACATTGCTCATGGCAACATGCCTCACACTTCTACAAGGCTGCCCAGCACCCAGACTGCTCCTTAGCTAGCAGGCTTAATGTCACAAATGACATCTGTGTGGCTCTTTCTAAACGATCACACTTAAAGGGCCAACAGCAATACCATTTAACAAGTGAGGACGATTAATGACAGAACGAGGAGCAGCGCAGCTGCATCATCTTTAAAAGTCCAAGTAAAAAATTCTGACACCTCTCCTACAACAAACTGCCACTCTTGACAGTTTTACTGTCAGCAAATAATGGTTGCGACGGCTTTACTTCAACAAATTGAGGGAAAAAGGCGAAGAAAGCGGAATCTCGGGCAATCGTCCAAAAAAATTCTGAGGATGAGGCCAAAGAGACAAGAGCATCGATCTTTGATGAGCCAAACGAGCTAGACTCGCTCAGGAGCACAGAGTCTCCGTGTTGTCACGGTGTCACCATCCAGCATGTGGCTCAAAGAGAGACAAGTGTAGGACGCAATCCTTTTTTGATCTCTCGTCATATCCAGGTCCTCTCATTCCACCCAGAGCTGCTGACAAGTGCTCCCATTTGCGCCGGCGCAGTCGAGTGCAGCGAGATAAAACCCGGATGGCAACACCCTGGGTTTGCAGATTCGATGAAAGCCTCGCGGACCACACAATCGAAGGAAGGACGTGATCTAAAGATCCCGCCGCGTAAGGTCAGAACCACCGGCACTGCCCCCAGAAGTGTAAATAAACTACCTATGAACATTATTAGTCCTTTCAAGTGACCCTCCCTCCGGATGATGCACAAACTCAGGACCAGTCAGTTCAACCGTACAGCAACAACACATCGTTTAAGATTTTCAGTATGATCAACGGCACACTTAAAAACAAGCATTTCAAATCATTACGGAAATGGACACATTATGGACCATTTCTGGATTTTTTTTTTTCTATTTTATGTGGCCGGTATTCAGCCAGACTCAGCCAGCTACAGCATAGCAAGAAGACCTGTGGGGGGGGGGGGGGAACCGGACCATTTCTCCACATACGGAACTTCGGTTTCCACCATAATTCCCTCAAATCGTGATACAGTAAAATTACAGACTAGGATTGGCAGACTAGGATTGTACTAGGTAATCAATGGTGACATCTTCAATCAATATCAGTTTCATACTCTCTGTCTGCTCAGCACTGACATTGAGGATATGAAAGATTATGGCGATTTACGGGGTATCCGCGTCCGTTTATAGAGAGCCGAATATATTTCCATTTGAAAATGAGAAAGGACCACCATAAATTTCCAACCGCTGGAAAATGACATGAACGCGCATTTTTTTATTTGCTGTTTCTTTCAGTAAATGTCTTAAAAACTGCATAAGCTGTACGCAGCGGTCCTCTCGTTTATATAACACAGCTTACACGGCTATTTTTCTCTACGACCGAGTAATGGAGGCCTTTGCTAACTCAAGTTTCAGCGACAGCATAATATTTCACGTCGTTTCTCAATGGATTAATCTATGTGTTTCGCAGCCACTCTGCACTACGTATATAATGTCATCCGTCTTTTGTTTGCCCACACGTCCATTTATATTTAACGCCTCCGGATTCACCAGACGTCAGCCGCCGCGGCTCTAGACCCCATCGTCCCACCGGCAGTCATAACCAGGCAGCGACGCAGCCTTGGGGACCGGAAGGCCAGCGGTCAAAGGGGTCCGAGAGCGCAAACGCACTTGTATTACCGCGGTCTTAACGCAAGCCGTCGCGCCGGCGCGTGCTTACATCTGCAGAACACGTGTCAGTTAAAGCAAAAACACAGGTTCAAAGACCGATCCCTGCAACCTGGGACTCTCGAGTGCCTTCAGGGGGATTTCTCAAGGCCATATTTTTCCGCAGAACCGTAAGGACCACACTTCCGCCCGGCATCCTGTGCTCTGGGGAGAGACTTCCTTTGTTTATTTTTCAAGAGAACGTTTTCACCTTTCGGCACCTTGCTAAAACGACGGACGACGCCTTGGCTGAGCTGCCCAGAAGGGAAGCCCGGATCGCAGCCGTCCGGCGGCAGCGGCTGGGTGGAGCAGCCCGACGGCTGAACGCACGCCCTCCTTACATGCACGCAGCTGTCGCCCTGGTAACAGCGTGACCCATATTTCAGCAGCTTCACCCCAGATATAATGTGGATAGACACGTAGGGCACTCTGGGAGACTAATATAAATCATAAATGAGACACTAGCAAGAAGGAGGCTGCTAATTAAGGTCCAATTAAGGAGACAGCAGTTCAAGATCTCCCGGACCTCTGAGAGGAACACACCTCGAAAGATGCTCAGCTTGAATTATTAAACAACTCATGTCGACGCCGTAGACGCGATGACACACGAAGTCTCCTCATACGCATTGCTTTCCAGTGGTCCGCACGCACAGAAAACACCGGCGGCGAATGTGACGGAACCTTCCGGGGATACGCAGATTTTGCGTCGGACGTGGCCGACGGCACGGGGGACGAGAGCACCGCGCACGGCGCCCGTCCTCCCGCCTGGAGAGGAGCCGCGGCGCCGGGGTCCACGGCGTCCACCACGATCTCTGCTAAAGGAGCCCATCACCGTGACACAATCTCCATCGACACAACATCCACATGCCGTCACCGGTGGCGGCAACCTTACGAGGATGACACCGCTAACCTCACACCAACGAGCGTGCGTTAGAGATCCCTGCAGAACAAAACACAGAGTAAGTGTCCAAGGGCTGGGTCTCCATCCATGCAGTGTAAAGGAAGGTGTAAAGGGTGCGCTGGCATGGCGGAGTGCAGGACTCAGGGCTGTGCGTATGTGTGTGTCGTGCAGTGTGAAGGTGATGCCGTTCCTATGGTGGCGAACAGTGTCTAAGTGTCACCTTCATTCATAGCCTGACACCGTGAAACGTGCCAATTACCGGCGTTGTGCGCTTCGTGGCTGTCGTGTGCCGTAAATACGGGTGTAAAAATGACGCAATTATGGTGCAAATGTGCGCTGCGTGCGTGTATTGTGTGTGTATTGCGTGTGCATTGTGTGCGCTGTGCGGCGGGAGCGCGGTGTCGCATGTTGTCAATGGGGTGCAGTACGGTGAGGTGTGTGTGTTTGTCACTCACTGTGTGTGTGCAGCAGTCAGTGTACTGGAAAAGCAGTGCGGTGCGCGCGGTGTGTGTGTGTGTGTGTGTGTGTGTGCTGTCTCTCTCAGAGTCTCTGTGCTCGGGCTCCGCACCTTCATGTCGTTGATGATGGCCTGGAAGAGCCCCCCCAATGCGCCGCACTCTTTCTCCACCGTCTCCATGTTCGCACATCCACGTCGGGGCGCTTCTGGCCGCCGCACGGACTGAGCCACAGCCGGACGGCAAGGACGGCGGGGCAAGGAAGGAAGGCGGAGCGGAGCCGCTGCGCTGTTGCTGCTCCTGCTGCTGCTCGTTGCTGAAGCTCAGAGGGCGGTGGGTGCGCGAGGCTGCCGGCGTCTCCCTCCTCCGCGGCTGCGCGTGTTTATAATTGAAAGAAATAAAAAATGAAGAGAGGCGAAGGAAGGAAGGAAGGAAGGGCGCTGCGGGATGGGGGGGTGGGGGTCTGTGTGACACCGGCGGTGGATAGACCCCCGTACTGCTGTCTTCTTCCTCCTCCTTCTCCTCCTCGTCGTCGTCGTCTTCCTGCGGTGCCGCTTTCACTCGTGCCGACAGGACGCCGCGGGCTCACACGACTCCACCACGCGCACGCTCATCCTCGGAGGGCGACGCGCGCTCCGGCTGTCTCGAGGCGAGGGCGGCTCACGTCAGCTGCTGCCGAAGCTACTACTACTGCGGAGGCGCGAGGAGGCGATGTGACGCAAGGAGACGCGGGGTTCCCGGCGGACGGCTGGGCTCGAGACGCGGGCTGTGGACCGAGGGACTGTGGGTCGGTCGCTCGAGCGCAGTAATCCGATCCATGGGAATCGGGTTGGGGGGGGCTCGGGTTTTTTGTCACATGGGGGGGGGGGGGTGGTATGGGGTATACGCCTTCTCTCTCTCTCTCTCTCTCTCTCTCTCTCTCTCTCTCTCACACACACACGTCAAAGAGATTTACTGGCCCACAATGAGCCGAGCTCCACTGAAGAGAAGCGCTTTGTCTCACGACTCACTGAGACGAGCGTATGGGGGCGAAGCGAAGTACTATCAAATAAAGAATTAGTGTGGACGGTGATGCGTACGTCGAAATTATTATACTCATTTACAAAAAAAATATTCGTTAAGCATGTAGGCCTATATAATATAATGACCTCTCATTTTTACGTCAAAATCCAGAACTGTAAACACGTTTCCCAGTAACGGAACTGTAGCTTTGACCAGCTTTCAAACACTGACTCGCTTCAGTGAGCTCTTAAAATAATCTGTAAAATCATATGGGAATGCAGGAAATTAGGTGCTGGAAGTGTGTTACTCATAAATACGGAGGTATTTATCTCTCCATTGGCATCAACTCGCTCACTGCAAGACCAAGTAGAGTGAACAATTGTAGTGCACCAGCATAACAAGATCATACGTATTCTAATGAAATGGTAGGCCTGTTGTAAGAAAAAAAACACACGCAAGTTAACATAGTGTAAGATCTTAATACCCAGAAAAGAAAAACGTCCCCCTTCTTCGCTCTACATGTCACGGAATGTGAAATGAAAGGAGCCGTAAGGACAGGTTGATCATAATGATCCCTCTTTGATCATGTCAGCTGGAAAACTCCTGGGAATTTGCTTACAACTCAAGAGGAAGCAATCAAACCAGACCTTCTTTCAGACTGGACCATCGAGCTCAATATATTTAATTTCAGCTACAGTGATTTGAAATGCGCAACTTGACCACAGCTAGTCTCTGTCTGAGATAGAGGACTGTCATTTGGATAACGAAGCGCGTAAAGCAAGGGTACTGAACCCCTTTCCTTGAGAGACACATGACATTTTTGTCCATGTCTCCACCTAAGTGCTGTATGTCAATGGTTATCTGGCATTCCAAGTGTCAGTTTGCACTAACTAAACCTTATTTTATAAAACCTGTGCAACTTTGGTCTTGAGGAACTGTTTTCACCCTTGCCATAGAGCAACCATCTCTACTGACCAACATCCCAGCCTTGTTTCTGAGGTTTCTTCATCTGAGGCATGAGATGTCTTGGTGTCCACTGTAGGCTATGATGTGGTGGACTGGTCCTCTTTCAGTCCATGTTGGCAAGGTCTCTTTCATTGGCACTACCCCAGAGAGACTCCTGCCAAAGTGCACATTATTCAGCAAGGCCATGGAAACACCATGAGGAGACAACATTGCCTTACTCTCCTCACAGGTCCACATCACCATATGCCCATCTTACTCCCTTTCATACCACGTACCTTTCAACCCCTTTATTCGTAGTCTTCAATTAAATTGATGGGTTTTGTCTGTCTCCTCATGATGTTTCCCTCACCTCACACCTCTTCATATTTGCTACTTTTTCTACTTTGTCAGCATGGAAAGGAGGTTTGGGACAGTTTCAGTTTCACAGCAATTCCATAAAGAAATATTTTTCTTAAGTACAGTTTAGCTAAGATTTAATGCAAATATTGTGACCAAAACATTTCATTCAATTCAAGCATGTGAATTACATTAAAGCCAGAAGACCACAAAAAATGTCCTCAAAACTGCACATGAAGCATTTTGATTTTGAGATGCATGTGGCTGTTAGACAAATATGATATTGCACTGTTGTTCAGGTCAGTGTTGCCTTTCCTCTGGGATGACACCACAACCATCCATGGCTAAGACCATACAGACATATAATGAAGACTACGTATATCCATGGCCCAGTACATTAAACAGAGTATATGGAGTGTAGAGTTAAGGAGTCTGTCACCTTGCTCCCATGAAGGGGGCAGATGGGCAGTGCAAGAAAAAAAGCCAGAATAAAGTGATAACATATGGTCCACATTTTACCAGTTTTTCTCTTGATAGCAGAGAGTAGTCATTTCACAGGAAGCATGCAGTGTGCTTGAAGAGGGTAAGAGAGAAGTGGGATCAGATGGTAAGAAAGAGGTAGGAGAGGGGTATGACAATGACGGAAAAAAGAAGATTGGGGAGAAGAAAATAAAAGAAGCAAAGACAATAAAATATAAATTCAAGAGAAAACTAAATGCAGAGAAGTGAAAGGAAGAAATAAACAGAGATGGCAGTGGATTAGGATAAAGGCAGATGGAGGCATCATTGGATCCACCAAGGAAAGCAGATACAGAAGAGAAAACAATCGTGGTAAACTGCACAATACTACAGACAAAACTGATCTGACATTATTCAGTAAGACCTGACCAAGTAAGAGAGGTGTCTTATGCCTCCTCTGTCCTCCTTCCTACTCACTTCACATTGAAACCTCTGGTGTTCAGCTTGTTAGGATGTTAGTGACTGAAATTAAGGCTTAAAAACAGATCAAAACCAGCCTCTTGGTTTCAAACCAAGGGACAAAATTAAGAGTATGTTTTTTCATTGATGTCCAAGGGTTTAAATGCCTTGACCAAGAGACTCAAACAAGACAAGGCAAGGCAGGAAATGCATTTTAAATAAAACAAAACACTCTTTCCAGGATTCATGCTTTAACTTTCTTGCTTTAACATAGAATTGGACCCTGCCATGCTTAGTACAACAGTACCTGTGGTGTTTGTGTTGTGTGCACACACCAATGAACATACTCTTCCCACCACAATACCTTCTCAGAATGGCACCTTAACAAAAACTAGTTTTAAAAAAAAAAAAAAAAAAAAAAAAAAATCCAAAACAGGAAAACAATAACTACATTACATCTTTCATGCCTACAGTACTTTCAATACTTTATAAATGTAAGTCTTTCTGCCGGTAGCTGATGATCTTGGTTTGTTGGTTCCTTGGGCTTCACAGCACCATCTTCCGGTCTGAGCAGTCAGCCCGAGAGGCGCGCTGATGGCGTACCTCCAGGTGCTTTCTCTGGACCCGGTCAAAGTGCTGAAGCAGCTCTCCGTAGTCAACATTGGATGAAGCAGGGCACCTGGAGCTCGGAGAGGCCTTCAGGTCAGGCCTAGAACAGTGACACAAGTGGTTAATCATGGATGACCAGTGAGTCACCTGCAGATGCCAGCAGCTCTTCACGTCAAAAACAAAAGGTATGTAATAAAAAAGGGTAACAGACTAGTTTTTCCAGTCATAAAGACACATTTACATGATTCACTTTTTGATGGTCCTACATAAGTCTGGGTGGCCAGAGGAGGGAGAATAGAGTACATTCTGTTGCACCCTGCAAGGCATGCAGGAGCTACAATTCTTCCATGACAATTTCAACAAATGACAATATCGATTTTGGTAAATCTAACAGCTAAAATAACAGATTCAATATAAAATTTTAGAAATAAAACTCCACAAACGTAAATATTACCTCAGTTATTTAAATCATTAATAAGCTGTTAACTTATAAAATGGTGTGCTAGCGAAAATAAGGCGCTTCTCTTAGTTAGGAGTCTGAATACTACACTGACAGTCCAAAAATTATTCACACTCCTGCACAATTCATAGTATTTTAATAATTTGGAAAAGTGACAAAATTCAATAGTTTTTGTTATACAAGTAATACAACAAGCAATACATTGTAAAATGTATTACTGTTATCAGCGTCACACATAAATATACCTTTTTTTTAAAAAAAACTTTAGTTGATAAATAATGGTAAGGCAACTATCTAATGGGAATCTGCCTGATGGAGGATTTCACAGAACAAATGAACCACATTAGGCAAGATATGCGTGTCTTAGTCAATTGAAAATCAGTTTGGAGACAGTCCGTTTTTGTTAACTTCTAATTTAAGTAATCCAGAATGGAGAAAACATTGCATTAAAAATCATCTAAATACGTCTGTTCTCAAAATAGCTTCAAGAATCGTATGACTTACTGTTGTGGGCGTTTGGTGCTAATTGTGTTTTTTCTCAGACAGTATTGGCTTCATAAAGCTGATACATTTCCAGTGTGCAGTCTAGGGACTGCGCTGGGCTGTGTTATCACACCTCTCTGTGGGTCTGGGCCTCTCTCACACCCAAATCGTGGCATATTTAAGAACTACGTGGTCCATGAAGGTATTTAACAGCTAAATTAAAACAAACTATTTAAAACTAAATTTCTTTAATATCAGTTTAAGTAAAATAAAAATTGAGAGTTTAATTACTAAGACCAACAATAAAGCAAAAAGCTATCCTTGTTACTAAAAATTGTTAAATCACTGCCCATTTTCACCTCCATGGCTTCCCAATATCTCAAACAGCAACGACAGAGAACCTTTTTACCCTCAGATCACTATGTGAAATGACTTGAGATGACAGCATCAGCCAATGGCTCACATGTAAAAAACACATAAAAACACTTTTGCAATAGCAGTAAATCTCACTGTTTTTTGTTGTTTCAAAAATATGTATTTAAACTTCTGATAAGTGAGAAAGGGCGAGCAAGGTGGCACAGTGATTAGATTTTTCACTTTCTACTAAAGGACCTGAGTTCCAATTCTGCTCCTGCTGTAGTAGTCCTGAGCAAGGTACTTACCCTGAATTGATAGTTATTTACCCAGCTACATTAATGCAGTGTAAATAACTGCAAGTAGCTTAATATATTCATTGTAGGAAACCTTGGAGAAAAGTGTCTCTTAATGAATAAATAATAAGACAATTCCGTTCATACTCAAATATTCTGAACAACATCATAACAACTTTCAATAACTGAGATGACTAACCATCATTTGATTAACTTTAGGATTCCCCAAGTATGTGTGTCTTCTGCATTCTGGAAAGTGACAGTGTCCATTCAGACAGCACTCCTCTAAGTGTGCAGAAAACACATTTCCGACTCATTCAAGTGTGCTAATTAAGTGGTGTTATTCCACAGAGCTACTCAGGAACATTAATGAGGATCCGGTTAATGGAAAAATAACAATGGGCACTTTCCAAACCTGCTTCACTTGGTTGGAGGTTTTTAACTGTCTCAACAGCATCAAGTCTAAATAAAACAACATGCAGTGAGGCGTGGCACACTGTCAGCCAAAACCAGTGGCTTCCTCATCTATATAGAAAGGGGGGAGAAGCAAAAGAGACTCACATTTTTGTCAGAATTAATTTTTTTTCTTTGTTACAGATAGCCACTTTAACAGCAAATGTGTTATTTTGTTTACTTTGGACCTTTCACCCCAATTCGTCTTTTTCTACCTCTCAGCAGACACGTTTAGCAATGTATCACTGGTTAACTGTGAAAAGATTATACATTTAAAAAAACAACATTACACTGCATGAAATAAAAAAATTTGGAAAAAAAAAAAAAAAAAAAAAAAACATTTCAGCTTTATGAAACTGTTTCTTTGACTGGAGCCTGCAAGCGTAAGCTGTTTGCTTCATTGGAAATGAGCATCAGTGGCAATAACAAAGCCATGTGGGACAAACTGACTACACCGATAAACAGCTAATTGTCTCAGCCCTATTAGGATTATCTCATAACAAGGAAAGAATGGGATCAGAGGTCAGTCCAGAGGGACCCAGTAAGGTCTTGCTGATTAGGAAAATCCCCAACATGCTGCTTTCCCACAGGATATATAGACAAGAGATCCAAGGAGAAACAAATTTAAAGGGCAAGCGGCAGATAAACAGTCAGTGATCTTGAAATGAAGTTCTGTTCACAATGTAAACTTGTACAACTGGCGTCACCACATGTCTATGCGCTCTGTGATCATGAACTCCAACAACTCAGAACGGTCAGTTGTAGCAGTCGCCGATTTCTTTTTTAAATTTGCAACAGCAGCAACACTGGGTCACGATAACAAAAGAACATGTGTGTACAGCAACATGAAAACATCTAGGTACAGGAGAAAAGCAACAATATTAGGGAAGTAGGATCAATTACCACTGTCTGTGAAGTCCACCATCCAAAGAGGAGTCCAGCACGATATAAATTTTTACACAGACTTCTATCAGAAGAAAATCCATCTCTTTGGTCATCCATTTTTTTTTTTTTTTTGTAGAGGAGCATTCAGGTATAGTCCAGAACAACAAAATATTACAACTGAATTAAAAAAAGCTAAAGAAAACAAAGATTAGACTTAATAAGTCCTAATAAGTTTCAAATGCATCATCGAGACAACTCATCTCTCTCAGAGCATTTGTGTTTATGGAAGATTTCTGTGCACACCTGGAAAGCAAGTTTGGTGAAATCATATGAGGTTGTGGATGGAGTACAGCAAGTACTAGTTTAGGCTAAGTCTGGGGCGAGTACTCACACTGTCCTCATGAGCTCGGGGTTGGGTACACAGCGCAGCCGGTGCGAAAGCAGAGTGAAGGCCTGGCTCTGGGGCAGGAGCATGAGCAGACCATACAGGGCTTTTATCAGGTATGGGTTGTTCTCCACATCCAGCAGCTGTAGGCGCAGGTCTGGTGGGGATCAGAAAGTTAACTGTTGGAAGTGATCTTTTTTAGACAATTCCAGGTTCTTTGGAGTCTCAATAATGAGGTACAAAAAAGCTGCAAAATGGTTTACTGCAGTTCTATAGTGTCTCCGGACGATACCACTTCGCTCTCTCCACTGCCTCTTATATACCCCTACCCTCCCTTATCTGCTTATGCTCATAAAACTGAGAATCCAAGAACCCCGAACAAAGAAACTTTGTACTCTAGGAATTTCCATGGCAGACAAAGAAAAGGTACAAAGTACGTTACAGTGGAGTAATTAGAAAAGCGACAAATGAATACCATGCAGTAAACAGAATGATAAAGAGCAAGAAAATAACTACAAGTAGATCATAATGATATAATAACAATAATGAAGTTGTGAAAATATTAAGTTCACTCCAACATTAAACAGTATAGGCTTTTCTAGAACCAAAACACATTTCAACCAATTTCACTGCATTCACAAAATAACCACAAAATCCATTCTGAAAAGTGTGTAGGTGTGAGAGTTCTAAAAAGCGGTTTGTAGGACTCCCTATATGGGTGGGGACTGGCCATTGCGAAAACACCTACTGAGCTATGAGAGGAAAGACATTCACAGTAAAACAGTGCAGCCAGAGAAGTGGCGTCTCCCCCAATCTTGAGCCTCATTCACGCTGTCAGACACTTGACCAGAGAGGATGGAGAGTGTAGCCCTGTCCTTATGTAACAGAGTTGGTGCCCATTTTAGTGAAATTCATAGCACATAAAAATTAAGAGTTTTAGGGTCGCAAACCTACAAGTGTTTTATTTTCCTGGGAAATGGGGAAATGACAGATGTGCCTTTGAAGACATTTGGTTTCTGTTACTTTAATAATCTGCATTGCCATTTTATCTTACAAAGAAGGGAAATTACTATGTTTCTTGTTCTGTTTAGGGTTATTTTAAAGTATCTTTTGATAGGTAAACCACATTTTCATTTGTGGCGTTTCCCACGAGACACAGCTTCCTTTCAGCATGCATTTATATGTTAAACAGCAATAGGAGCTGGTGTGAACCTGACACTGGTGTGTAAAGAACCATCTTTATTTGGTATGATCACGTAGCTCTGTTAAATTCCAGAAGAGTGTCCAGACATTCCAGAATTCCTCCGAATTGTCATGGACTGCCAATTGTTACACTTTTAAGCAGAGGAAAATTAAACACTTTGGTCACCCACATATTTACAGAGGGAACTTCAGGTGTAGAGCATGACAAGTCTCTGTCTCTTTACAGTCTTTTTTCAACATTAATCTATCCTTGCCTCTACCGCAAGACATTTTTTACTGCAGTGTAATAGTTTACCAGAAAGTTGAGAGGAACTGCCATCCAGCTACAGTACATTGAAACATGTGCCTTACTGTGTCAATGATGAGCACTCTGTCTCATTTCCTACAAATCTACAGCATTACCACGTTGTTTTATCCACATACTTCGCTTCCTGTGTATTCATTATTCCTTCTCGAGCATTCATAAGTCTACAAGCTGGAGAGGGTGGTGGACAGTAAGTAGATATGTCAAATAAAGACGATCATCCTCCCCTTAGAGCCCCCTATTTTCATTGCCCTGCTAAATGTAGGTCTGTGCTCGCCTACAGCCATCAGCAATCTGTTCTGCCCCAGTAACTGGAGCACCATGGGGCAGCACCAAGACCAAACACACAGACATACTCACACACAAATGGGGCACAAACATGGAATACCACCAATAAGCAATTACCTTTAAACGACACATGCATAAATGCTCTCATATCAATGAGCGGAGACAAGGCCTCAGCCATGAGACGGCTGCCCACCCCACACTGCTAGCATGGATTCAACCCGGCGATGTCTGCAGGGAGTACGGTGAACCGAGAGGGCGACTCACATGTGAAAATGGGGCTTTCGATGAGCTGCACCAGTTTGTCTACTTCGATCAGAAAGTCCACAGTTACCTCCAGGTCACCGCTGGTGGCTGAGGTCAAGGAAATGAAGCAATCACACAAGACACCAAAACTTCAGAGGACCAAAGAAGTGTCCCAGGAAATATTAGAAAAGACACAAAGCTGAGGCTGACAACATTTCAACTTGAACTGACCCCATCCTATACCATCTGTCTTGAGCACATCCATCAGAGACTTCCAGAACTGCATTTAAAAGTGAAAAACAACCCCAGTTCTGGAGCTCTGTTCTGTACTTGGTCTTTAGCAAACAGTGATGGTTCTCCTATGCTCCCAACTGCCAAGCAAAACTAAGTGCCAAAAGGAATATTATTTCAGACATTCAATTTCTGAAAAAAGGGCAAGTGTTTCAAAGAAAATAATAGTGAGGGTCAAAATATTCAGAAAAGGCTTTTGGAGAAGACCATACAAGATATAGTCCACTTCCTAATACTACAGAATATGCTGGGAATTTAGAATCAATGCAGAACAAAGTGCAGCTGATCAATGCCTTTAACGGATACAGCTCCTCGCAAATCTACCATCACATTATGCTTTACTTTTATTATTAATTTAGCTGACACTTTTCTTAAAAGCAATTTACAATGTTAAGTTACCCCTTTAAATGGCTGAGTAATTTTTCTTGTGTGTCAATTCAGGGTATCTCAGTAAGGTTTGGGTTTCAAACCTGAGTCCTTTCAGTGGAAGGTGGCAGCTCTAACCACTATGCCACCTGCTATCCTCTTTGTCAGTATGTGTAGTGTAGCATCATTTACACACAAAGTAGGACCAAAAATGTCACTGCTGAGAAGCATGCTCCAGACCACATCTCTCAAAGTGTAGTTAAGGGAACTGAGTAGGATTTTGGTGGTTGTTACAGGGATGAGAGTAAAAGCTATCCATTCTCACAGAACAGCAAGAAAAAGTTAGGGGGGAGAAAAAAAAAAAAAAAACGGACTTATAAATCTTTTAAAATCACCTGACCTTAATTATTTAAACTGCTTTTTCATGTGCCAATAAAGACTTCTTACTATTTTGACAAAGTAGCGTTACTTTCACCTCGCTTCTGGGTAAGCTGTGGATGTCCACACCAGCTGATCCAAAGGCAAAGATTTCTTCCGCATCCACGTATTACAGCAATGACGTGATGTGGGCCACTAGCATCATCTGCAAGAATTACCTCACTTACATAATCCAAAATATTGGTTCCATATGAGAATAATGTGTGTACTGAATAATATATGAACATCTGCATTAGCACATAGTCCCCAAAGCTCTTAAACTTCATACATACAGTATTCAGCATATATGGCAAAAAAATGTGTGATGTCTATATTTAATAAACATATATTACATTTGTGTTTATTTTACTGACACTTTTCTACAAAGCAACTTAAAATGTTAACTCACTTATACTAATTTACCCATTTATACAGCAGGGTAATTTTTACTAAATCAGCTTAAGTACCTTGATCAAGGGTACTACAGCAGGTGGGATTCTGCAAAAAAGGCAGCTGTAACCACCATGCCACCTGCTGCCAAAAGTACAGGTAAAATATTATGACACCATATACATCCTATAGCAAAACATTTACCATACTAGACCTTTAAACACACATACGTTCTCCCTTTAAATGCACACTGTTATGTTTTGTTTTTTAATTTTTCGTGTGACATTCTGACAGGAGGGTGGTTGCTCTGTGACATGAGCCATTTATGTGCTTAAAGTCAGACTATACAGCCACCTGCCCTCTGTGCAGCAGCTTCACACAAAAACCCAGTTGAAGGACCGTTGTCGGAGGCCTTGGCCTTCACAGAGAGAACTGAACAGCCATGAAGAGAATGCACCCACGTACGTTTAACAGTATTTAGTGGAGCACAGAACAGCCTCCACCATGTCATTGCTTATTATAGCTGTGCTAACAATTTTGAAAAGCATCAAAGAATTGCTTACTGTATTTCACCACTATGTATGTACTGTACATCACAAGGTTGAGGAAAAAATAGGAGGAAGGAGATCCTCCATGTGAAATGTGCTGAGAATGAAAGAAAAAAGGTTTGGCTGCTGTCCTGTCAAGAAAAGAAGGAAAGAACATCTCATTGTAGTGTCTTCAGCAAGTCCTTGATTCATTTTGATACAGCCTTTTAGAATCAAAAGGAAGTCGGGGAACCTGATTAAAATGTTCAGATTCACCATGAATTACATGAAGAAAGAGAGGGCCGAGTACAGACAGGCTCCTCTGTACCTGAAGAGCTGCTCTTGAAACCAAAATAACTCAAAAAAGGAAGAGAAATGGGAAACATGGCAGCTCTTGTTGGAAATGACACTTGGTACAGTGGAGGAATGACAATGAGCCTCAAGGGCCCCGTACTTTAAAGTGCTCAGGCAAGGCAAGCTGCGATTGATCCAATTGCATGGCCCTCCATTTTGGCCCATCCTCTTCAGTCGCGGAGACCAAAAGAGCTGAACGCATCTACATCTCAGCATAAAAACATGAGGAGCAGCATGTGACCCCTACCACCCCATGAAAAAGGACAGATCAGCAGCATTGGACATTCTGCACAAACTACATGCAATGGTACGAGTTCAGTGTGTGACAGGTCCTGGAGTATTAAACATTAATTTGGATTAAATACATATAGCGAACCTTTCATAATCATGGATTTTTAAGGCTCTTTGTTACTTGAAAATAACCGAAAAAAGATTTAATTTTTCCTATTCAACTGTTGGGGGGGGCAGTGGCACAGCGGGCTTGGCCGGGTCCTGCTCTCTGGTGAGACTGGGCTTCAGTCCCTGCTTGGGGTTCCGTACGAAGGACTGGCATCCCGTCCTGGGCGTGTCCCCTCCCCCTCCAGCCTTGCACCCTGTGTTGCCTGGTTAGGCTCCGGCTCGCCTCGACCCTGCTCGGGACAAGCGACTTCAGCCAATATATGTGTGTATTCAACAGTGTGCAAAAGCTTTTTTATTTTACTTAAGCTTTATACAATAAAGGATATATTTTGTTACAGTTGACAGCTGGAATGCAGATAAGAAATTTTCTTTTTCTTCCACTGTAGTTTTTTCTCGTACTCTAATTATAAATAAATACAGAGAATACATTAAAGATTTGTTTCATCTGCTTTTCTAAGGTTTACTGGGTCTGTAGAGCAACAACAAGCTATTCACGGAAATTTAATTTTCATGGAATCCCTGTGAATATGATGCATCTTGTGCATTAAATACCATCTTTTTGACCCAAAGTTTATTGCCTTTTGTTGTAATCTAAAATGAGAAAAAATAAATAATAAATGGAAATGAATTTATTAATGTGTTTAAGTAGCTAAAGGAATGTGTGGGTGTTCAGCAAAGCTGCGGCTGTCCCTTTCTATGAACTCCAGAGGTCACAGAGTAAACGGGTTCCCAAAACAAATGGGGCTGTTTACGGGAACCGTATCAGAGACAGGAAGGTCCTCTGGTGAGCCTATGAACATGAGAATGCCTTCACACTGAGCACAAGGCCACGGGTTGTTCCCTGCAAGCCACATGTTGGGATTAAGAGTGCCAATGTACATAAACACATGCACATGCACAAGTATACGGTCATCTTTCCACAGAACAAAATGAGGAAAAATAGCGAGATCATCCGCACCAAAGCTTTGACATTTGTAGGTCACGGAGAACCAATTTTACAGCTTCCGCTAACTTTGTGCAAAAGCTGAAGATGAAGATGTGTGATCGGTCAATCTGCATGTCCACAGAACTGTGCACAGCAGGGGCTTTGAAAAGGATACAACTTCTGGATGAGATCGTAAGCATGGTGGTAGTTCTGGGTCAGGAAGCAGAGCGAGACGGTTGCCACAGGGTTGTGGCACCAGGAGCGATACAGACAGCAGAACAGATCGCAGCTCTCCTGGAGGAGTTCAGACAGATCGAAAGAGTAAGTGAAAGATAAAAAGAGAAAAAAAGAATGGGTGACAATCACAAACGCCAATATTCTTGCAACGTTCTCTTGGCCACGTCACTCACATATATGTTGAATCCCTGTTTCCCCATTATCAGTTTCAGTTTTCACATCCTTTGGTTTCAATGTAAAGCATCACATAGTCCTATCCAAGGAATTTTTCACCCCTCGCTTTCATAAAGTACACGTGCTCTATATTACCCCTTGAAGGGCTTCATGGACCCCATGATCAGAACCATGTCCCTTATGAATAGGTCTCCACATGAAACCATGCACATCCAGGGTCCCCAGGCTGTGGAGATGCAGCCCTCTACCTGTGTGCGCAGATCCTTCAGCTGGTTTCGCAGCTGAAACAGCTCAGCAGAGGTCAGCAGAATGGTGTTGAGTGTCTGCACCATGGTGGAGGCAAACTTCAGGTCCTCCTCTTTCAGTAGGATCTCTGCCATGGAGTGAAAGATGTTCTCAGCATGGAGGAGAAGGCATAGCTGCCTGAAGAAAGGGAAAGAGAGTAAATGGAGTCACGCGAAGTTGTCAGCCCAAGCTCCACCTCAACCAAGAGCACCTACAACATATTTATTAGACATTAGAGAAAACAAGAAAGGGGACAGTAATCAAAAGGTCCATTGAAACTGGATCAGCTAGCATGTTACAATGCAGACAACAGTGCAGCTGCTGGGCAACAAAGTAGAGCATCAGAATCCATGGCACATTTGTTCTTTTCTTGGCAGCAGGAGGAACTTGAAAGTCCCTTCAACCTCAAACAATCCATAAATCTGGATAGACAGCATGTCTGTTTCAGGGCGTGATGATGTTCACATCCATCTAAAAAACTGTCAGTTATGCCTTTGGCTAAGATCTACACAAACCTGCCTCAGACAACCCATGGTCCTCCATGTTGTCAGTGGGAATGGAGGACAAGTATACATATGCAGGTAAGAGCTACAATAACGAAACATTTACTTATAACATTTAAGATAAATTTAAAGGCCAAGTACATTTGCACATAGATGGAATACTGACATGCTGGATGCTCTTTCAGTCACATTCAACATACAGGATTACATCAAAAGTGGTAGTGTACCACATTTTAAATTTTGAAAAAGGAGCCATGAATGAATATTATACAATCAGTGCAAACGGTACAGTATGATTACTTGCAAGGATGTTTATAAGCTTATGCAAGTCATAAGAGCACAGAAATGGGAACAGCAATAACATTAAACATAAATTAGTTTGTAGCTGGATGCTGAAAGTGGTACCTTAATGTCAATTCAAGTGTGTTGGTGAAGTTTTATGGGCACTTCACATATGAAATACTGTATATTTAAATCACACTTTAAGAGCAGTGACACACCTGGTACTCTCAGACAGAAGAGGCCCACCTGGCAGGTCCTCCAGTGACGACACTATTTCCCAGCATGCAGACGTAACAGTGGAGGGTGACCAGTATTCAAGCAGGCCTATTGTGTCCCTGTGCATCTCTGCATAACTGAATTGAGTGTTGTAAAGAGTCACTGCACAGGTAACATCATATGCAGCCAGTGACACACTTTAACAGCTGTACCATTTTTGGACCATGTTTGGCAACAGTTACTTTAGCAACCCTATTTAGAAGCACATATTTGTTAATGCTCACATCTACAACCAAATCTGAGTGACTTATGTATAAATACTTCCCTCTGTACAGGTGGTGCAGCTTGTACATGTGCATTGCTTTTAGGTGTATGATGAATAATTATCAATATTCATTATTTGCAGACAAAGACCTAAAACATGCATTATAACGTTATTTAGTGTGCATTCTGCAACCTATGATATCAAGGAAAAAGGTAAGAAATCATTCTGTATTATTTTAAAATACTTCAGGCTTTTTAAAAATTCACCTTGCAATATTGATGCTTATTTTTAACATGTAATGTGTTACTAGGACTAATTTTATTGTAATAACTACATATTTCCATTTGCCAACTGTTTAGCTAAAATGGCACTGGTTAGGATGCCAATTCCACAGAGAGCGGCTAACCCTTATGTTAACTGTCCCTAAGCCAAGAGCCCTTTTACCTGTGTAGGACTCCAGCCACCTTTCCTCCCTCTTGGCGGTAGACAACGTCGAGGTCAAAGGAAGCTCTACATGGACAACTTGATGCGGCATTCCAAAAATTCTGCCTTAAACAATATCCGAGCAAAATGTCTCATCAGTGTCAATGGAACGACTGCAAGCACTTGTGCTGGGGCTCGGGACCCACTTCGCTGCCCAGCGCCCACCAGGGGCTCATCTGCCACATAGCCTTCCTCTGACAGGAGCTGGTGGTGCGATGTGGCACCTGGCACCTGGAGCGTTGCCAAGGAACTGCCCACTCTCACATCACAGAAAAACACTCCTCAGAGGTCAAAGGCCTTCCTTTTCCTTGGAATTGGTGGGACACGAACATCTATCATGCTAAATGACAAAGCCAGGTATTTTGACCCAAGAAATGTGCACACTTTGCAATAAAACAATTTAAGAAAAAAAAAAAAAAAACTATTTAGGCTTAATAATGCATTTAATTTAGCATCTTTTTACTATTCCAATCACTCCAAAGTCTTTTGTTTTTGCTTTTCAACGGCAGAAATGCAATATTACTGATTTTCTTTTTTTTTTTTTATTTAAATATGATTTAGGAATTATTGTGATTTAACGAGCTGAATGGCACACGAGGGATTAAAAAAAAAAGGATTAAGAGGGTGTACACTGCATTCAGCAGTCTTTTTGTATGGTCTAAAGACTTTGTACAAGTAAAAAATATTTCTCACGTTTTGCACACCAAAGAAAGTTTGACATACTCCAGGTTTACTGATAGCTGATCCACTAGATGTTCTTCCAAACAGTGGAAGAAAAGCGAACCCTGTGCCTACTAATCTGTGCAAGAAGAAAAGATGATAAGCACTGGAGAAATCTCTTGCTCGATAGCTGGTGTGACCCATCACAACAAAGCTCACAATGTTAAAGGGGCAAGGTGCCAGCAGGTGGCATAGTGATTACAGCTGTTGTCTGCAACTGAAGGAAGCAGATTTGAATCCTACCTCCCTCTGTAGTACCCAGATCAAGGTACTTATTTTGAACTGATTCGGTAAAAATCATCCAGCTGCGTAAAATGCTAAAAACAAGATTTTAAATAACTTGTAACACTATAAACTGTTTTGAAGAAAAGTGTCAGCTGAATGAATTGATGTAAATATAAAGCTGCAGCTCTATGCCATTTCACAGCCCGTAGAGGCACAAAGCCCCAAGAGAGTGGAATAAGAATCTATCTCTGGCACTAACACTTCTAATTTAATTGTTTATTATCTGTTTAATCTTTTTTGTCCAAAACCTCAAGAGTGGCAGGTTCTCTTCTCTGAGAACAAGCAGAGGAGGAGGAGGAAGCACAGCCACTGTTTCCTGCTGTTTCGGCCCGCAGAGATGGAAAGTGGCTGTGTTTATGTTCGACTGCTCACACTGGGCCAAGAATGTCTCATCAGGCCAGACGGAGACGCAGCACACAAGCCACCCTTGAAGCAGCTTTCCTAATATGGCATGGAGAGGGTAAAAATATTAACAGCAGTGATCCGAAAGGCAAAAAGTAGGAAGGGTGTATCACTGTGAAGTGAAATTACTTCATCCATTTACATTTATTCATTTAGCTCATGCTTTCGTCCAAATGGACTTACAGTGTTAAGTTGCTTACAGTAATTTACCATTTATACAGCAGGGTAATTTTTACTGTTATCAATTCAGTTGTAAGTACCTTGATCAATAGTACAACAGCAGGGGATTTGACTTAGGTCCTACAAGTGGAAGGAGGAAGCTGCTGACCTATACATACACACACACACACACACACACACACACACACACACACACACTACAAAGACATACAGTATATCCTTATTCATCACATCCAGCCATCAGTTCTACATCCATATGTATAGCAAGCAAAATGATCTAAGCTACAAATAGGCAGGAGTTTCTGCAAAATCTAAACTACATATGTAATGTTATCACACCATTTGCTTGGAATGTGCAGTGTGTCGTGAAGCCAGGCTGTGTGTCACGTGACCTGAAGATGGTGGTGTTTTCTAGGTATGTTAAACAGCTGATAGAAGCAGCATACAGAGGACGATGATGGAAGACGTACATATTCCTTCCCATTTCACTACACTTTATGAGGGCGGGCTGTTTTTTTTTTTTCTCCTCCACATATTGTATCACCAATATAAATGTTATTTGACCTACTAATGTGAAATAAAACGGCTTGATAGTAAAATAAGGGACATATTGATGATCTATAAATAATCTGTCTGGATTTTTAACAGCTTATGGCAAAAATAAAGTTGCAAATAATCACTGAACATATATTAATTCACTTCCAGGCAACAACACAATAGACCACAGCCAGGTCCATCAAAACATTACAGAAGTAGAGGTCACCTCAACAGCTTCAGTTTTCATGCAGTTGCCATGGCAATTTTCAGGTAAACTTAGAAGGCCTTGCAATTTCACTGCAAAATGATTTTGCATTAGTCAAGTTCCAGGTACTTGCTTGTAAATCCATCAGTCATAAAAGCACCGGGAACCACACTATTATCCATAATTCCATACTTGCTTTTATGTTTAAAGAGGTCTTAAAAAGTCTCCATTTCAGCTTCCACTAAAAGGAAGCCAGACATCACAATGAATGTATGCTTCCAAACCTTAAATATCATTTTCTAAAAACAGCCAATTTCACAATTCCAAAAACAGCACCGCTCAGACCATAAAAGGTGCTGCAATGAAATCATGGACACATACTATGTTGATGAGTTTGCCGGAGCCAAGTGACTATGGACAGTGAGAAAGAGACTTAAATTTAGCAAAAATAAGTGGAAGGAGTTGAGTTTTTCCATCGCTGTACACAATGCTCCTTAGTGAGCGAGTACACGCATCCCCCATTATTGATTCTTCCGATATGGAGTTTTTTCCATTTATCTGCGTTTTGGTTATCACCGCTTATTGTTAATGGGTCCAAATTTTCTTTTATCCAGTCTCCAACAATTAGTCCAATGCAATAAACTGAAACAACATTTCAAAATTGCCCTAAACAGCTGTGTGAGAGAGACTGAGCCGCAGTGCACTGTGGGAATCACGTACCCATGCTTTCGGTTGCATGCTATCGCATTCACTTGCAAAATGACGTTTGTGTATATGTAGTCCATGCACGCTATCAAATTATTTTGTGAAATCATTATTTTACTTATAGTATATACTGTACATATACACACACACGTATACATTTATATTTTAGTTAAATTTATTAATTACTTTTGCTTTATAATATCAGGCATTAATCTGGGTAATTCTGGAGTGAACTTGGGATGGACATGGAACAGAAATAATGGAAATAATGCAATAAGAAATTATGTTATTCAGTTTTTCGATACTCTTTCCATTTTCAAGAACGAATCAGGACCAGATAACAGGAGATGAGTGTAAATTTTTTTAAGGGCTTCACTTGTTAGTTGATTTCAAATGAAGTAGTGCCACTTGAAAATTAAAATAATTTTTTCCACCTGAGAACAAGAAGTACCCTGCCCTACCTTAGGAGAAGAATATTTATACCAATAAAATAATGAAAGCGGTGGCTCCTCCTGACAATGTGTCACATGTCCCCACCTGATGATGAAGGCACCCCTCATGTCCAGCAGCTTCCTCTCCAGGCTGAAGCGTCGCAACAGGTTGATCATGAACTTGTGGAAGTAAGAGTTCATGCTGGGAGTGGAGGGTGTAGATGGGGTGGAATCCGCTGCAGATTTTGAAGCTGAAGCACAGGATGATGTCATGCATTAGACCACAGTTTTTCAGCATCAGTATAAAGTACGCACACACACACACAATCCTACTTTTAGGGACTACTTGATCCTGCTGTTCCCAACATCCTGTTGCACTTTGTTCCCTGACAAATTAAGAGTCATATTATTTATTTGACCAAGTTTGCTTATTTGAACTGCAGCAGTCACACTGAGCGAGAGTGTCTGCTGAGTAAATAAATGATGATAAATTTAAAAAGCCAAAGTGCTCTGACATCTCCGTCATAGCAACTTTCCAGTGAGTATCTTGTGTCCGGGAAAGACCTGCACAGTGTGTGACCCAGTAGGTCCATAACTCTCGCTTATCCAGTGAACACTGTCCTCCCAGTGACGAGAGCCATCTGGGAGAGTGTGACCATTCAGAGTCCAGCAAACCTCTGGTTTTATAACAGGGCTAAAAAAGGGAAAATCTGACTGCCAATTCTTGTGAAACCAGAAAACATCTTTATGGATGTGAGACAGGGATTTCCACACACACACACACACACACACACACACACATATGAAACAGCTGGTTCATGTAGCTCTCAAGTTCCACACAACTTGTGGCCACCATGTTTATCTTCCTGGGAATATAAATCCAACTTGGACCAACGTATGCAGAGAAAAATGACAGACAAACAGTGGAGTGAGTCCACAGCCTCTCCTGTGCCATCCAGCCAGGGTGTAAAAGAGGCTAGGGGCGTAGCACCCCCCCACCCACCCTGTTCTTCTCAAACACTTTATCTGCTGCTCTCAGCAAGCAACCCAATCCCTTTCAGCAGGGTACAGGCCCTTATTTCCATGACGATGAGCCACTGTCAAAGCCACGTAAAGCACCGTTTAGCATTCAAGCCAACGCGCATGCGTGCATGCACACGCGCACATACACAAGCACACACAGTGCTGCAGGGCCAGGCAGAAGAGGAAGAGTGTTGTCATGACAACAGCAAAGGAATGGGGAGACTATAATCTGCATGTATTTCTGTATCTTAAGTGACCCTGTTCTTGCTGGGTGAGAGGTTGGGGGACATCAGCTGTGTGTGCGTGTGTGTGCGTGCGCGTGCGTGCGTGCGTAAGAGCCATTCAAAGGTTGTTCATTGCCAACTTCAAGTATACACACCTAATAAAGACACTGACACCTTGCTGTCAGTTAACATGCGGTACAGGGGGCTAGATCTGCCACAGCCAGGGTGTACGATGCCGTCCTACTCACACACGCATGGTTGTCCTGCTTTTGTAGACGCCGACACCGGGAGCTCCAACCTGCAACTCGTGTTATCACACGATCCTGTGGTGTCACTCTGTCCGGCTGGGGATGAGGCAATCTCCGCCAGAACTTCCAGGTCCTTCAGGATGACCTGACAGGAAGGGAGGGAGGTGAAGCCTGCAGGACACTTGCACCAAAAGGGACTCTGGGGTGGGAGGTGGGGGAATGAGGTCCTTTAAATGTTTTTGAACAGCAGCCTGTAACGTCCGGCAAAGGCACCTAAATTCTCGAAAACAGTCTGGTTGTATAAACAGGGAAATAAATCAGTCGTAAAACCATCACGCCCCCAAGAACCCTGAGAAAAGCGTCTGTGCTGAAGTGGGGATTAGCAGCCAGGAGCCTTACGGCTGTCCCCTCCTGGAACCCGGGGCTCTTCTGAGGAGCAGGGCAACCGTCTTCTCTACGGACAGCTCTTGTTCCCACGCTCATCCACTCTGTTCTCTCTGGCCGTGATGGATGCGGGGTGCCCCTTGACCCCTGTCCCTTTTCACAGCAACCCATCCCCCCATACACCTACTTCCACTCAACAGCAGTTTGAAATCGATAAGAGACACCGGGAGAGCACTTCTACGCTCCGTCTATGAGGGACGTGAGAAGTTTCGAGACTGTACCTCTTGTTGTGCATATAAAAGTTTCTCGGATCTGGGGACCTTTTCCTTTTCAAAGTACCTTCCTTCACACTCTACACATTTCTTGTGGAGCTTGAAAAACTCCTCAATGACGGAGGAGCAAATTTTTTGATTTTTGTCTCCAAGGTGCAGGCCATAGCTTTTTCCATCAAGGGAAAATGTTCTTCTCTGCAAAAAAAAAAAAAACCTTGTCTTTCTTCCATATACTTGATTCAATACTAAAAAAAAATGTCCTGAGTACTTTTCTGGAGTTTTACACAACAGTTGCAAAGCAGGGGTTGAAAAGAGTTGGGTGTAGAAGTGAGAGAATAAGCAGAAAGAGGTCCTACTGCTGTGTACAGGGACAGGGCCGTGACTCCACCACCACACGGCACGTGCGCAATACGGTCACTTCTAAACTTTTCAATCAACCCTCACAACTTAACATCAAACACAAAACACCCTGCTCTCACCAGCTCCACACTTTAGCACACACTGAAAACACTGACCCACTGTTACCATGACCACCCTATGGGCGAATGCTATCCATAGGCCATTTCAGCAGAAAGTGTCAAAGCGGAGGATCTGAGCCCTCCATTTATCCCTGTTCTCTGTCTCTCTGTGTGTGTATGTGTGTGTAAGTAACATGGCCCCCAGTCTGAGCTCCAAGCACCAGCCCCCCTTCGTTGCACAGCAGCAAGGCAGGACAGGGAGGTTCAGTGCTCCCCCCCAGAGAACCAAAGGGCACAGCAGGCCAGAACAATGAGCACTAGAAGAGGTCTCAGTGCCTTCCGTTCCAAAGGTAATTTTAAGTTTTACATTTCACATCCATGTTTTCATAAAATGGATTAATGCTATTAATCAACTGATTAATCAGCTGTAACCACATATTAATTCTCCTTCACATGTATTATAACACAAAGCACTTTGACTGTAGCAGTTCATGTCATCTACTGTGTTCCAAACTAAATTTAAATATAATATTTCACTTCTACTACAATTATTGTACTGTAAATTGTGACAATTAATTTAGCAATAGGGAATTATTTCCAGATAAGAATGTATAGAATATTGCCTTACACAAAGTCATCTTAAAACAGCATATACATACACAGAATATGCAAACATTACAATAATACAAATGTTTCAAGAATACCCAATTATGACTATTCACTTACCTGATGTTTCTCTCCAAAGTAACATACTGCTAGAGTAAACAAAAGTGCTTTTTCACCAACAGGTTAACAGTTATAGCTGCAGACACACAACTCTAGAACCACAGTCAGTTTATCCAATATCATTGTTTTTGCCAGCGCTCACAACATGAGCACAGGTGGTCACCAAATTACGATGGGGTTATGTTCCGCAAAACCCATCGGAAGTCGAAAATATTGTAAGTCGAAAATGCATTTCATACACCTAATACACATCTTTGTGTGACAGACTGGGAGATGCGGATCACTGTCATTGCCCAGCATTGTGAGAAAGGATCGCACCACATGTTGCTTCCCCGGGGGAAGCAGGGAAGAGGGGGGGAAAATCAAAATTCAAAATCTGAAGAACAGTTTCTGTGGAATGTCTATCACCAGCTCACCATCATAAAGTCGAAAAAAAAATCATAAGTCGAACCATCGTAAATCGGGGACCACCTGTAGCTACATATAGAATTAATGAGAGACGATGGCAATTATAATCATCTAGAGCAAGTTTATGGAGCAGTCAAGTCACTGCAGAGTGTGTTTGGAAGAGACTCTTGAGACCCTTTTTTATGTTGACTGGGATTCAGCAGTTCAGAGGGACAGAGGAAGATCATTCCACCAAATAGAAACTAAAACAGAGAACCTTCGCACTTTCAATTTTGGACCCCTTCTATATAGTGCCACCAGGCACCTGAAGACATATTAATTTGCATCGGCCTAAAAATGTAATTTTAAATCCAGTCTTGTACACATGGCATTATTTGTAAACAACTAAGACTTCAGTTCAGTGAGAAAAATACCCACAATTCCCCAAGAGGCAAATAGAATTTGGATCTGAAACTATGCTGTTTTTGACCATATCTGCTAGCACTGCAGTAATTACACGTGACAGATGAGGTCTTGTCCTAAAACTTCTTACTCCGGTCAGAGGGGAGAGAAAGAGCGGCCCAATAAGCAGAACAAGTTTGACCCAATACGCCACCACCGGGTTGCTGCAGGAGGCGCTGCAAGGATATGAGGCTGCATACCTATTATTGTTTTTTATTATCATCATCATCATCAATAATAATAATAACACCACCACCACCAAGAAGTAAACATTAACTTGAGAAAACAGAAAGCTGAAAGGAGACACAGCAATACCATAGTCGATATGACCAGCAAAAACACATAAGAACCAAGAACGGCGGAATTTACGGTCAGTCACAGTAGCCCTCACTCAACCACAAAAGCAAGATGAACACAGCGGTATTAGAACAGCTCACTGCCATGCTCCAGGACGGACCCACACAGATACAGACAGTCAAGAAGAATGTAAGAGCATCATGAACCTGGAGTGGGAAGAGTGAGAGGAAGAAGGAAGACCAGGACTGAATATGGAGGAGAAAAAGCAAAGAAGCAGAACAGTACCATGATGGAGAAAAAGAACAAAGTAAAAATGAGCAAAGATGGAAGCGGGAGAGATGCAGGACCTGGGATCTCCCACACTTTGCCAGAATGTGAGAATGGAGATCCAGCACTCTTCTTCCAAATCCCCAAACAACAGGGTGATGGGATCCATTAAATCCTCTTTTCAGGAGGAAATAAAACTCAGAGCACAATATCCTTCATTCACATCAGCCAACAAAGCGATCTCTAGATGCTTCTCAGCTTCTTCTGCCTCCCTCAGCCTGAATCCCAGAGCAGCTGGGCTGGAGAGCAGCCATCAGAGTCTGGTACAGGGCGTGCAGTGTGGTGCTGTGGGGCCTGTCAGAACCCTCCACACTGAGACACTGGCTCTAGCATCAAAGGGTGCAAGGACCTAGACCGACCTCTATCACATCTTATCACAGGAAATGCTGCAATGACTCAAAGCAGCTGAAGATGAGCAGGGCTGCCGTGGTGACGATGTCTTCATAGGGAAGCTACAGCATCAAGGCATATTTCACAGGAGAAGATGGTGTTGTTATGACGTGTGTGCTTGGGATCAACACGGTTTTGTCACTGAGCTCTTCCAAAGAATTTGTGGAGGTATTCAGAGCTTGTCAACGATGATCTACTGATATCTAAAAAATCAACTTTTTTGGGTCCTGACATTGGTGATTGGCAAGACCCACATCACTCAGTCAAGGTGCTTACCTCATCTGACTCATCCGACAGCGTCTTGAGCAGAGTAGGAAACAGACTGTCTGTGTGCCGAAACATCTGTAGAGGAAAGACCCAGCACAGCATGCACTTTAACAGCACTAATAATGGGGGGAAGGGGCTGAGAAGAGCTGCAGGGGGTGGCATTGTGAGCAGACAGGGGCGTCCTCCAAAAAGCACACATGGGCCAGGACACCCAGCCTCTCTCATTAACATGGTTCAGCAGGAAATCACTTCCTAAATGGTGCTGCACAAACAGCACACAGTTAACATTTTATTGAGAAAATGAGTAGCTTTCAAGAAGGTTTGGAATTTAAAAAAAAAACAGGAAACATTTTTAATAGAAACATCATAAACAATTAAGAAGGAGTACGTGATTCTTACGCTGTCTGAAACAATAAAATAAGAAAAGCAAACCCTTTCGGGTGACCCGTCTAACCCTCACCCCGACCTCACCCTTGAATACAAGTATAAATTTCCACAAATGGACAACAAATTGCATCTCATCTAATCTTTTATGTAAAATGGCATGGGCTGATGCTGCGACAGCACAGCTGCTCACCTTGCGAGGCGTCTTGATGTACAGGTGGTAGAGCCACTTGAGCACGGCGATGCGGGTCATCATGCCTGTGGAGGAGTCGTTCAGGTGTCGGCCGAGTACCTGCACTATCCCATCCAGATCGAGGATGACCTGAGCCCGGTCAGAACTGTGGGAAGCAGACACACACAGACTGGGAATATGAAATAGGACCAGAAAAACACCCGACCACCCAATGGCTTTGTGCATGGGAGGAAACCCCTATACTGTCGCTTATTTATCACTATTTATTCTGCTGACACATTTCTCCAAAAAGACTGAAAACATCAGGCTATTTACAATTATTATACTTATACTTTATAAATTAAAATGGGTAATAAATACTAATGCATGTGCTATATGTACTTGCAAAGTTACTCCTAAACAAATCTATGTGTTATACAGGAGGGTTCTTACTGTATTAGTTCTTGATAAGCATCTTGCTCAAAGGTTCTACAGCGAGCAGGGATTCAAAACCCGTAAGTTCCAGTTGCAAAGAGGCAGCTCAAACCACTATGCCACCTGCTGGCAGCCTAAGCAATGGCTTTGAACTACTTTAAAGTGTTTTAAAGTGTTATGCCATCAGAATCAGAAGTAGCTCTCCGAAGTACTGAAACAGCATTACAAAATGTGGTTAAGGGGCTCTGCTTTATCAGCTGTTCAAAAGCATCTTACATAGAGGGGCCAAGCGCTTTCATTTCAGCTGATGACTTCAGGGGAAAAAAGACATACAATTACAGTTCTGAGGCCTGTTTTTACACCTCCTATGATGTGCAAGCTACAAAGAGAAATCACAGGGAGGCACAATGGTCCAGCAATAAGCAAGTGGCACGATATGTTCCTACTTAACATGAAATCTTTTGTTTTCTGCTATCTCAGTGGACCGGTCATATCGAGCAGATTTATTTACTCAAAATCCTCAATTAATTAGCAGAAGAGCTGGAAACTACAGATGTTCCTTCACGGTCACATAAGCGTTATTATCAAAATTTCACTTTTTCAGATATGCCCAGAAAAATATACACACACACACACACACACACACACACGCGCACACACACGCACACACACGCACACACACATTTTCGGAACCGCTTGTCCCATACGGGGTCGTGGGGAACCGGAGCCTACCCGGTAACACAGGGCGTAAGGCCAGAAGGGCAGGGGACACACCCAGGACGGGACACCAGTCCACCGCAAGGCACCCCAAGCGGGACTCGAACCCCAGACCCACCCGAGAGCAGGACCCAGTCCAACCCACTGCGCCACCCACCCACAAAAATACACCTTAAAAGAAAACAGGCATTTTAAATGCGGTAGCGCCATCTAGTGGAAGAATGACAAAACAGGCACATATTATATTGCAAAATCACTAAAACAGTGCTGAGAAACACAAACACACACACACACACACACAAACACAGGCTGAAACCGCATTTCCTAAGCGAGGTTGTGGCGAACCGGAGCCTAACCCAGCTACACAGGGCGCTAGGCAGGAGGGAACACACCCAGGACGGGATGCCAGTCTGTCACAAGGCGCCCCCAGCGGGACTCGAACCTGAGACCCACCAGAAGGTGGGACCCGGCTAAGCCCACTGTGCCACCACATCCCCCCCTGAGAAACACAAGATCTACAAAAAAAAAGGTTGTCGAATAGGGCAATGACTCAGAATACCATATAGCGTAGTTACCCACTGAACCAGAACTGTTTAACTAGCTGATTTATTATACAAATACAGAGCTGTCACACCACAAAGCGTCTCTCTACCCTTGAAACAACAGCATTCGGTAAAACAGGGACTGCAGCTTCAATAAGAGTGTTGGTACAATGAGGTTTCAATATTTCATATATGTCTGTCTGACAAAATCAGCAAATGTGTAGGCAGAACAACACTGACTGTTGTTGCTTCATACCTGCATTCACGTATGTTTTAAAACTCCACTGCATACCTTGCCGGAGTGAAGAAGCTAATATTGCTGAGTCCCCCAGAATCCTGTGATGCGTTTAGTGAATCTGCAGAACAAAAATAAGACAAAATAAGACAACAGAGCAATTAGCAAAGGAACAACATGGGAACAAGGACACCAATTACCCGAAGTGGACAGGACACCTTCCAATGAGTACCTTACACTTTGCATGAGTCATGTGGACCCCAGTGCATTCAGCATGACAAAAATTAAAATTGAAATTTACCCATCAAGGAAAACTGAAATTTCTGTTACTAACCTATTCAGTACAGATGTCTGCTTACATTCCACCATATAAAATGCAATTTTTCAGAAATGGAAAGAAAAAACATGAAAAGCAGTCACCCAACACTGTAAAACAAGCAGTATTTTGGGGAAATTTTAGTTCTGGCCTCTTAACACTGCTAAATTCAGATATTCAAGCATGACCCAGGCTCACTAAAAACTTTCCTATTAGGGAGATGTGTTTCAACAGACTCCAGACATCTCTGTGCTTCTGAAACTGTCACCAACAGCCACACCTCCACTCTCAATGGAAAGAGTACAAAATGCTATTTTGCATTGGCCGGGAATCGAACCCAGGCCTCCCGCGTGGCAGGCGAGAATTCTACCACTGAACCACCAATGCTACATAGAGCACAGTCTCGCTCGGGACCTGAAAAGGGTGCAGCAACCACTATTACGGACATGGGTAAACTCATCATTGTTACTGTGACTGATTCCTTATTTGCATCATCTCATCACTTTCTTTGTGTTCACTTTTAAATTGTAGCACTTGAACAACATTCCAAGAAAGAGTAGGACACTCCACAAGTGATATGGACCCCAGTCCAGTTCTTCAACTCAGATGAACCCCCAAAGAAAAGAGCAACTTCTGAAACGAATCAATTTATGATATACGTCAACCAAACACTCCACGTATGTCGAGTTAAGATCCACCACCTCCTCCAAGTGCCTCTCCGCAAACTTTACTTTTGTTTTTACTCAGTGTCAGCATTTGTATTTTTGTGTGTAGAAGGGGGAGGGGTCACTTGATTGGCAGATGCTGTATCCAAAGTGCTGATGTGGCATTCCAGACCTCCAGCTGGAAAAATGCTGAATTACTGTGTGTCATAAGACCCATTTTTCTGGAGTGTCCTGCATGTTGCCAGGAGCCTTGTTTATTTTCCATCTGAGGAAAAACCCGTGGAAGAAGCTGGTTTTTTTAAAAAAAAAAAAAAAAAAAAAAAAAAAAAACCCTGCTGCGATTTCTTTAGAAACTTTTTCAGAAAACAGAGCAAGAGAGCTGTGACACTGGTCAGGAATGGAAAGCCACCCTCCTCTGTGGCAGGAATGGAGTTTTTAGCTGAAGGTCTAAAAACTGCTCCCTGTTCATTCTCTGTGGTAGTGGTTACAGCGTCCCCCTACTACTGAAAAACTGAAAAACTCAGTGTTTGAATCCCACTTCCAGCTGCAGTGCGCTTGATGAAGGTACTTGCCCTGAACTGATACAGTAAAAATTACCCTCCTGCAAAGTTATAAGATGCTTGGTGCACAAACCTCACGCTGTCCACTAAATTAGTACATTTAAATGTTTCTCTTGTGTATTTACAGCAACTTGTCTTTTTTTGACAAATCTTGTCAGACTTTTTATACATGTGATTGAGTGGAAAACTGAGTCACTAACAATAAACAATAAGAATTTAAGAGTGTAACAAATCAATGTCTGTGTGGTTTTCCTCTGGGTGCCCTGGTTTCCTTCCACAGTCCAACGACATGCAGTTCAGATGAACTGGTGAGTCTAAACTGCCTGTAGTGTGTCAAAAGATGACTGAATGTGTGTGGCTATACTGTGATGGACTGGTGTCTTCTCCAGGGTGTTATCCCCCCCCCCCCCAAGCCTTGTGCCCTGTGCTTCCGGGATATAGGCTGTGGTTCATCCTGACGCTGCTCAGGACACGTGCTTATTGAAACTGGACGTATAGATGCATATATCAGCACATGTGCAGCAACTTCATCTTTTAATGTGATATTCTGAAGTACAATTCACAGCCTGTAACCTTTCCCTCAGGCCTCATGACATTATGTGTCATTTTTGGAGACACTGGAAGTTTTAGAAATCCAATCGGGAATCCAAGTATTACAGCAACCCCACTTTAATGTTGAAAGATTTCACATGTTTTCTTTCCATTTTTTTCCTTTTTGATGGAATGTCAAAAAAGTCCAAACAGGAGGAAACCAATACATTTGAGGCTTGAGGATCAAAAGTAAGGGGATCAAAGGTAAGGTGGTGTAGCGCCTCTATGCTGTCAATCAGAGAGAGAGAATTATGAGCACTTCCAACCATATGTCTGACATCTGTATTATTATTATTATTATTATTATTATTATATCACCTGAGCTGAGGCAGCAGAACGGAAGCAGGGTTGGGATAAGTAAGAGGATGATAACTTTTCTGAATCTGATCATTTTTCAACTTTAACTTACGTTTTTTACGGAAATTATGTTACGTTTACGTAAACCTTAAAATTTATTAGCAAGAAACCCAATTAAACTAACGAAAAAACTTTTTAAAATTTTTTAACGTGGGTGAAGGACAGATTAGGGATTTGTTGAAAACGTAATGTAGTGTCTAATTTTAAATAATAAGCGACATACGTTGTCCAGTGGTAGCGTTAAAAGCAGCTGTAGTTAGTACCGGTATATATGTAGGTAGACAGACAGACAGACAGACACACACACACACACACAGACACGATGTACTCGGAGTCGGTTATGAAAACTGCGTGGGAGGATGATGTTGATGGGTGAATAGATATCGCCGAGTGTCCGATGCGTCGGCGATCGCGCAGCTCCCTGCTAATGACTACACTGGACTTTTGCCAAGATACAAGAGCCTTTGAAAAGTGTAACATTAAAAACAAAAGATACGAAGCTGCATTGGCCGGGAATCGAACCCGGGCCTCCCGCGTGGCAGGCGAGAATTCTACCACTGAACCACCAATGCGGGACTGATACTCCAACCCCGCTATCGCCCCCAAGTGCCGAGGCACGAACTGGAATAAGTCGTTTCCAAAAGCGTGGATGTAGTACGCGTGTGTCAGAACCCTGCTACGAACGGGATTTATTTCTCAACAACTTCAACGGACGAGGACCTCGTTACTGAATGAAAAACATGACCGCTAACGTCTCTGTTTTACTGCGTCAGACGAATACACGGGCTGTAGCAACAACCAAAGTTAAACATGTGCGGGAAAATGATGTTTACAGACAACTCAAAGTATCGTACGTATACGCTTGAAAAAGAAGCCGCGTGCATTGGCCGGGAATCGAACCCGGGCCTCCCGCGTGGCAGGCAAGAATTCTACCACTGAACCACCAATGCTACAATAAATCTTAGGTTTTATTGATCCAGAATATTCCCTGTGGAGCACAATGGAAACTTCCTAAAAGTAAGGCTCAGGTAGCTCATATATAGCTTCTTTCAAAGTAACGGTAAGTGAAAGTTAAAAATAAAATATTATGATGCTATACGAAGAGGTAAAATACCCTGTGTGGGTATTCATTTACGGACATTTTTCTGGAAGAGGGATCTTTTATATAGAAAGATTCTTAGGGGTCCATGCTTAACGGAAATAAAAATAGATATTTCATGTACCTACTCACTGCCTCACTTTAGATTAGTGTTTTAACTTATTAGATAAAGCCAGATGTGCAGCAATGAGCAAAAAGAGATCCATCCATCCATGCTTTTGCACTGAAGAAAGTGTGTCCACCAGCAGCAAACACTTCAACAAGAGTGATCATCATTAACATTCCTGAAGGTCAAACATTGTTACAGAAAGCATTTCAGAACGACACGACCAACTGCTGGCTCCTGTCCTTCAGACTAACACGTATCAGACCGTGTCAGATTTTCTGACCTGATTCTAAAATCTGAATGTAATTATGAAACGACAATGTTTCTTGAAATTTATTTTATAATAATGAAAAACTACACTGCATTGGCCGGGAATCGAACCCGGGCCTCCCGCGTGGCAGGCGAGAATTCTACCACTGAACCACCAATGCCACACCGACCCACGGGCGCAACGGTGCCTCACAGTGCACTAAACTGACACAAGGCTGCAGAGCAGAAATACCTTATTTTAACAGCCAATTAAAAAAAGGGGGGCGGAGGAAATGCAGCCAATAAAGAAACTGCGCGACAGACGGGGAAAGTGCGTATCGTATGGTGAAAGAAACACGCGGTTGGAATGCAGTGTGTGAGCGAAGAGAATTGGACATTACATCGTAAAGTATTTTGACTCAAGACAGACATTTACAACAAAGAGCAAATACTGACTCATTTATTCACTGGATTAAGAGCTTGTGCTGCAAACAAAACTCAAGCAAAGTCCAGGCTTGATGAACAATTCACAAATATCTAATATCACTGCAAGAACCAGCGCAGGTCATTTGAAAAGGAGACAATGAAAACCTGTCACCTTCCCATTCTCCGGGACTACAACTGTCAATCGCAGGATTATATTGTGCTCAATCAACAAGATGACATTTTACACTTTACAGCAGCTGATGTTATGACCTTCCTAATGCCAGTAGACTACTCTTATGATTCTAATAGCTTCCAAAATATAAACATTCAGCATTATAATATTAACAAGCCAACAGGCACATGCCATCAATCTCTAACAACTGTTAGAAGCAGCCTAAAAACAGTTTCCAGTTCTGACAAAATAACCTACGCATCACCTGGGGCTCTCATGTGGCTAGCATGCAAAGTGTCATAAAACGATTTGTATTGTCTGTGGTAAAGCAGTATGGTGACAATTTCACTGGCAGTGGCCTTGTGCCTCGCAAGTATGGCTGAGGCAGCTCACACAAAAAACAGAAAGGACAAAAAGAGAAACCCTTAACTGATGATAAATATTTTAAAATAGCAGGTACTTAATCTAAGAGCATTATCTCACACTAATCTTGGATAAGCTTTTAAGCAGCACAGAATGGCTGTGATCGGAGCACCGGAAGAAGTGCTGCGATAGTGCAGTAGTCAAGCACAAAGAGAGCAAGCAGAAACAATGATGTCTATGCATTTCATGCTGAACTGATCCCCCAGTTCATCAGCACCCGTTCATCACAGGTATCACCCTCTGCCTACAAGAGAGCACTGGGGACTTGGTGGTGCTTTGCCAGCCTAGAACTTCAGGAAGTCCAGTGCTAACGCCAACTGGCACACACCCAGGAAGGGCTATTGACAAAGTACCTGCATTTACCCATGATGCACACCATTTGTATCGCATGGGTAAAAAGTAAAGAAAACCCCAAGGGGGAACTCACTGTCGAGATCTTCCTGCGTCTTCGGTTGGCTGTCCTCTCTGGCCAGAGTGTCGCTGACCTGGCTTTCCTCATCATCTTCATCATCCTCAGGGGTCACCAGCTTCATCAGGCTGTGGTTGCAGGCGCTAGCAGCCTCTTTGGTACCTGGGAAACTGTAGGTCAAGGGCCACAAGCACTAGACATTATACAAAGGACTCTTGAGTTATTGCCCTGAAATAACCACCAAGTGCAGTATGCTACTTTGTCATTTCATCTTTAGCACCAACACTCTTAATATTTTAGGAATATTAGCAAATTCACATGTAACTCAACGTGAGAAAAATGTGACACCCGTTCTGTTCACTAATCACACAGCAAGAAACACTAATGGTACAATACATTTACAGATATTTACCTGATCCTTTTATCCAAACTGATGTACACCAATTGACCCATTTAAAAAGCTGGGTCATTTTTACTGGAACAATTTGCGTTTAGTACTGTACGTTGCTCAAAGTTACTATAGGAGGAGGTTGGATTCAACCCTTTGTCCTTTGGAATGATGGCAGCTCTAACTGCTGGTTCCCCGAACGGTGCTCAGCAGCACTACCTGAGATAGACAGCTATTTTCTAATCATAATCGTTTAATGCTTTACAGTTCACCTCTGCTGCATCCATCAAATACCATTACAAGTAAAAAGTATGTATGAAGCAGTCATAAATAAGGACTGCTCTACTACAGTGCCTTTCCAGCAACTGTGTAAAGCTGCTGTAGAAAATGGAGATGTCTGTCTATGATTTGTGAACAATGCGCCTTTCATTCAACAAATAAGGGGGCCCTCAGCTTACAACAGGGTTCTATTCTGACAACCTTGTTCTAAATCCCAAATCCCATTATAATGCACTATATAAACATTAACATGCATGAATTCTACATTGTATAATAGGTCTATGACACTTTTCTCACTAATTTCACACATTATGTTAAAGTACTATTGTAAAATAATATAAATACAGTCCAGTATTATATTTTCTGGCTGTGCTGTTATTTTCACTTTCATTACTAAATTTGTCTGCCACCACAAGAACGCTACATTTTCGTTTGCTAGGCATTGTAAGTAAAAAGTAACTTGAGTCTGGACGCAAAAATAACTCCATGTCGTAAGGCACGTACGCGTTAAGTCGAAGACTACCTGTACAACTACACAGTATCTACTTCCATGCGTATTGCAAATATGCAGAGAGACTACTGGTTCCTCAAAGAGAACACTGATATTGGGAGAAGTCCTGCACTTCAGGCTCATAATATGGGTCAGAAGAAGCCTGCACTTATGGATTATTTGCTCTATTATGATTGTGTGAAAGATTATAAAAGCCAGCTGGTCAGGTTCTTCTCTTACCTTCTAGGCCACATTTGGCAGGAAAAACATATTTCATCACTTGCTGGACTTGTAATGTCAGGGTAACTACAAAACCAGCCAGGTGACAGTGAGTCACATTATGTGAGAAACTCAAGACAATAAACTGGAAAAACCTAAAGCAATTCAATAACACATATGTAGCTTTCACAGAACACCATTATTGTGTGGTAGCTGTGAGGAAACAGAGGGCAGAGATGATGTCATGTTTGAGGAGGATACTCTTCTTGCGGTCATCATAGGAAAGGCAGGGCAGCACTGCAGTCAGGATGCCTGAGGAGTAGGGCAATACCACACGGCCGGCGAGCTGAATGAACTCTCTCATCCATGTCATGGCTGTATGCTGGATCAGGTCATTTGCTTTGGTGGGGGAGGGGGGGGGTTGGGGGGTTAGCATAGGGAAAACACACAAATGACCAGCACTGGACTGACAGCAGAGGCTTCTCATACAGTAGCTTCAAGGAGGCACCCGGGACATCAGGGTACAAGATTACACTATCTTTCCAATTTTTTCATATTTATTTATTCCTTTATCTGATGCTTTTCTCCAAAGCAACTTACATTGTTAAGCTACTTATACTTACCCATTTATACAGCTGGGTAATTTTACTACAGTGGAAGGGGGGATTCAAACCTGCAACTTCTGAGTCCAAGGGAAGCAAATGTAATCGCTACATTACTAGCTGTTTGTGCTGTTTATTCATTTGTTAGCACCAGCAGCTCACATGACATTCAGAACTTTAAACTGTTTAAGAATCCAGACTGAGGTTGCTGCCAAGCCAGTCCTTCACAAAGTCAGTTGAAGGAATGGAAAATGAAGGCCACCTGACTCACAGGAGCCCAACATTAGCAGTAACCAATTAACATTCAATTTACATTTATTCACTTAGCTGATGTTTCTCCCCAAAACAACTTACACTGTTTTACCAATTTGTACAACTGGCTTATTTTTACTGTATCAAATCAAATTTAAGTACTTTTTTATAAAGGGTACTACAGCAGCAGGTGGGATTTGAACCTGGACCCTCCAGGTCTAAAGGTGGTTGCTCTAACTACTGCACCACCTGCTGCACTTTCCTTAGCTTATGATGAGTCACATGTGACCTTATATGCTTATATCATTCCTGCCTCCATTGGTAGCAGGCAGTTAAAGCGTTCGGGAGTGGACCGAGGCACTTGAGATTTCTTGTTCTGTCTTTCTTTCATTCCTCACATCAGTGGAAACACTTGCTCACGCAAATGTGCCAATTCCAGTAATTATTCTTGCAATCAAAAGCAATTCTAATCTTTTCCGACATACTGCTCTAAGAAGGGGCTCAGAAAACAAAGGTCTTTAGGATCGACTTAATCACATCTGAGACATTTGAACAGAACAAAGTACTGTTGTTCTGTAGCATTTTATGAAGCCCAACTGGAACCTTCTTACACACGACTAAATTTACAGTAGGGTGCCAGTGACAGGAACAGTGAAAGCTAAGTTTGCTTGTTTGTGAGTCTCACCCCCCCACAAAAAAAAATTAAAAAATAAAAAAAAAAATTGTGCCATTTAAGCGAGAAGTTGTAAAAAATGTCTTTTATAGCCATGTCTATCAGGTCACTCAGTATTATAATCCTCAACCACCAATACTACTCTATAGCTTATTGATTACTTTTGATAATGTTAATGGTGACACACTTATTTGTAGAAGGAATTTTTAATTTATGCAACTCCTTTATTTTTCATTTCTTCTAACAACAAGTCTGTACCTTTCGGACAAGATAGCAACGGTGGTGTTAGAATGACTTTAAAGAATTTTGTTTTTTCTCAAGGAAAGTTTATTTTTATTCAGATGCATGTATAAAAATATCACTAAAGAATTCCTTTATTATTCTAAAAAAATAAAAAGAAAAAAGTAGTGAGTGTGGACAGTGGATTAAACTGGCATTATGTGTGACAATATAACGTATCCTTAGTATATATCAGTGACATGCTTGAGTGACCATTTAAAATCTTCAGATTAAATTGAAATTTGGCTCATGGCTGTTTTCTACTAAAAGGAAAAACATGAAGGGAAGAGATTTCAAAAAATATTTTGAAAATTTGGCACCCTAATATACAGCAGGCAAACTCGGGTTTCACTCACTCATTTTGGAGTCATCGGACACCTGGCAGTGGATGACCAGGATGTTGGCCATTTCTGCAAACTTGACATTGGAGGGCGCCTTCTTGATCTCCTTGAGGAACTCTCCCAACACCACTTCACACCTGTAAGAGTACAGAAACACCTTTTACTAACAGTCCTCATGTTCAACCTCAAAAACCTGCAAAAAGAACAAGAGCTATGAAAACAGGATGAACATAGGATTCAGCACAGGGACATTTAAATATTCATAAGAATATATATTAAAAAAATGTATAACAAATATTTAATGCGTGTGGAAGAGGAGGCGGCCCTGGGAGAAGTGACTAATAGGCTAATGGCAGAAAAGCAGGGCTCACGTCTTGCGGATCTCCTTGCTGCTGTCCCCAAGGATCTGGAAAAGTCCATCGAGGATCTCAGGTAGATAATCCAGCAGGTTTATGTCAGGAACAGACTCCAGCACCAGTATCTGGAAAAGATGCAAATTCAAGCTTGTGACTTAACGTGCAGACATGAACTTGGAGGAACCATGAAGATTACCACTACACATATAAAGAGAAAGCCATCCCGAACCTGAGTGCACAAAGGGTAAGAAAAGGTCAGATCAATTTCAGGGCTCAACATCTTTGACTGGGCGAGGCAGGTTAATATCTAGTAAACAATAAATTAAGGTAAAATAAGTACAAAACATCTAAGTATTATGACCAACAAAAATTAAGTGAAACAGCACCAATATCTTGCTAGTTTGGGTGATTTCCTTATGTATGCATGTAGTATTATTATTTATGCATTTAAGCCCTTTTGTAAGTATGCTTCCTTTCATGTGACGCCCTGATCGCCTTACTTTGATCAAAATTTACAAGGATGCTTTTAAATCTGGAAAATGACTCATTTTTATTCTACAAATATGATCCAAAACCGTACTGGTGAAAAATTTTATGGGGCAGGTGAAATGGAGCTGTTCTGTGGAAAACACCAAAAATTAATGCAAAGCCCCACATTTCATGGAGCATTTTGTACAGCAAAATGGACAGGCTTCTTCGGCAGTAATTTCTGCCTCCATCACATCAGCTGGAGGATTTTTGAGAGAAGGAACAAAGAGATATTCCTGCAGGCTGGACATCTTGCATAGCACATTTCTTACTACGGCAAAACACAGTGGCCAACTTGCAAACAAGCTTCCCTTCTGTTCTCTTTTTCTTTTTTGAAATATCAATCCAAATAGCCCAGCAAGTAAGGAGAGCTCCTCCACCTCTGGTCACTTAGTGATCTCACTCACAAGGGTCCGAAATCATCTTCCCTAAGGCCATACAGTACTCCAAAGTACTTATACAAATGCAGACTTAAAAATTATTCTGTTTTCACAATGAAATCACTTTTTACTTTTTATTTTACAAAAAAATTACCACACGTGGGGGGTATGCACATGGTTGACAGTCACACAAATGCATTTATTGATGTACGGAACTGATTACAGTGTGAATCTAAAAGCAGACATCACACTGTATTCTCAACCAAAACATGCAACACCAGATGTTGTCTCATGTCAACTACAATGTCCCACAACCCCAGTTAGTGTGTTCCCACAGATGAATTATTACAACCGAAAATATCTCTCTCACACACACACACACACACACACACACACACACACACACACACGCACACACACACACACAGAGAGTCTTAAACCGCCAAGCAGGGACGTGGGAAACTGGAGCCTCACTCGGCCCCACAGGGCACAAGGCTGGAGGGGAAGGGGACGCATTGCAGGGAAATGATTGTAGAAGCCTGTGGTTAAGAAGTTCAATAGTTTTTCCATTCACAGTTATGCTTTTTCATGTGTCAGCCCACTGATACAAACAGACCATGCTCTGAGCATGATGCAGAGTTTGTAGCTAGCTAATACTACTTGTCCTCCTCAGGTCGAACCCTGCCCCACCAGGCTCAAACTCACCCAGGAGATGATGAACTGGCGGGCATACTGATTGTTGGAATAGATGCGCTCACGCAGCAGGGGGACAAAAGCCACCAAGTCGAATTTATTGCTTTCCGTCACAATGTCCTGTGAGACAAAAATGAACAAGTCAGTCTGCACAGTAGATCCAGTATCCATTCCCACCTCCCCTAACACCACAATAATTACTAATCAATGTTTTGCTCAAATTTGGGCCCCACGCTGTTGACTGACTTTCTCTTCTCATGTTTTCTGAGAATTCAGTAGAACCCTGATGTTTCAGTACATCAGAAGAACTGAAAACTTTCCTTTTTGTGTCAATTTATATTTATTCACCTACTTCTTTATTGCATCATGTCTCATTATCATGTTTGTTGTACGTTGTATGCTTGTGTAACCT
The DNA here is from genome assembly GCF_900964775.1 of Scleropages formosus. NCBI lineage: Eukaryota > Metazoa > Chordata > Actinopteri > Osteoglossiformes > Osteoglossidae > Scleropages > Scleropages formosus. Next base: position 20,606,616 of record NC_041812.1, on the reverse strand, counting down.
ATTGCAATTTCCTTTCTGGGATTAGTAAATTTTAATTATTTACTCAAGAAATCCCCCCCACCATAAAAAAAAAAAAAGACATATTTTGATTCTATGCATAAGTTTCATTATGTCAGAATAATTCTGTTTTACCTCCCATCCACAAATGTTAAACTACATTTATTGACTGAAAGAAAACTAAAGAAACTGCTCATTTACTTTATATATATATATATATATATATATATATATATATATATATATATATATATATATATATCTGTTTATTCCCATTTAAATAATGTATTACAACATGCAGAAAAAACTATTTTTGCACTTTCAGCACTTGTCACCTTCAATAGTCGATCCAGCAGCTCTGACCCACTTTTCACATTGGGGTCTGGATCTGCAGCCAACTGGAAAATGTTTAAAGAGTAAATTACAAAAAAAAAAAAAGAAAAATTAATTTACACATTCAGACCGAAGGAGCTTTTAGGCAGCCTTGCAAACCATCAGTGTGCCTCATGTAAAGCTGTGTCCGCTGTACATCCACTGCCTGTACAGCTGTGCACCCAGCATCTCGTGTTATTAGAAGACCCGCTCACCTTGCTAAGCCCATCAAAGAGTACGTTGAAGTGGGGCAGCACAGCGCCCCGAGCAACCTTCACGATGTTGTAGAGCGCCTCACAGGCATAATAGCGCAGACGGCTGTCTGAGTCATTGAAGCATGCGAGGACCGGGTCAATCAGCTCTTTCAGGTAGAGGCCAGAGTCCTGCACACGGGAATGAACACAAATGCAAAAATGTGAGAGTATGCACCTGTCTGGGGCAGCAGATGGCATAATGGCTAGAGCCACTGCTGTTGAACTCAAGACACCCAGGTTTGAATTCCATCTTCTGCTGCAGTACCCTTGATCAAGGTACTTACTCTGATCTGATCCAGTAAAAAACTACCAGAATGGATAAATGGGTAAATCAGGGAAGCAAGTTCACCGTCACAGTGAGATTAAATAGACGGCTTGGCAGAATGTCAATGCAAAAAACATGCGATGAAAGGTGGATGCTTGAACTGTCCATCTTTAGCTTATAGCTCTGTGTACAAATTGGGGAATGTAAGACAAAGAAAAAGATGGCAACTAAACATCACGGTGAAAGACTGGGTGTAACCTGGAAACAGGGAGCAGGACAAAGAGAAAGAGGGAGAGCAGAGTCAGTTGATGGCATAGTAGGAAAACAGGCTATAAGAAGTGTGGTCGACTGCGGGAAGATGCTCACCTTGCCCAGGGCGATGGAGCAGGCAGCGAGGCCGATAAGCCCCCCTTTGCGGCTGTGGGGGTGCTGGGATAAGGCGAATTCAGAAGCCAGGATTTGAATCACATGTCGGATCTGGTTCGAGTTGTTCTGGGCCACAAACTCCCGCACCAGCCTGCTCGCAGACACAGGGACACAAGGAGCATACAGATAATGGTGCGTGTGTTGAAAAACCACAGCCATCACCCGAGCAAGAATTTTCAGACACGAGTGCTCCCACAAACAGACTGCAAATAGAACAGGCCTGGAACAGGAAATACAGCACTGGGAAACCAGTTAAAAAAAAATTAACTTAAATAATTTAATTAAAAATGAAACATCAATGCCCTGCTAACATTACACGTGTTGGGGAAAAAAGTACAGGTCTTCTCTAATGAAGAAACTATATGAAATTTTTATTTCATAAGGAATGGTTTCATTTACACTTATTCACTTAGACGCTTTTCCTCCAAAGCGACTTACAATGGATACTATGTTAGTGTTACCAGCCCACACACCTTATTCACCAAGGTGATTTATCATTTAGTAGCTGTCTCAGGGGGTTAAATAAATAAAAAAAAAAGAAAAAAAAAAAACTCATTTAATTTAGTTTAAATCTATGAATAACTCATTCATTTCACAAAACAAACGGAACGCCTGAAGGTCCATGCTGGGCTGCGACCACAACCCTTATGAAACTTGAAAGGGTCTCTACTTGGCACAAATTTAAAAAAAACTTATGGCTGACTTTGTAAGCACACACTGACAGACATAAACTGGAAAGGGAGAAAGGGGCGATGTGCGGGAATGGCAGGTTGGTCGGCAAACGGACTTCTCGATTTCCAGCGCCGCCACCTTCCTCTTCTCGTAGAGCTTGTCGTTGAGCGCGCGCACGATGTTGGGCGTCAGCGGAGCGAAGTCCTTTTCGGCATTCATTGTGAGCGGATAAAACGCTGGTTTCTGGGCTCAAGTGGTGCGAAACTAACTAAACTCTAAAATGCCAACGAAGGCCCCGTCTGTGTGTGTCTGTCACTCCTCTACCGGACACCACGTCAGTCACACAGGCTGAGGCTATGTGTTATGTGTAACCCGGCGGAGTAGCACAGGAGCTCTCCTCTCGCGCACACACCCCTGCCGTCACTCAGTGATCAATCGAGCACGAGCCCGGCGGACGCAGCACCCAGTAATTTACTGAGTAAAGCAAGGTGAAGGGGAAGTGAGTGACAGGAGCAGTGCCGGTGGCGCGCGGGTCTCACCACACACCACCACCATGTCAGAGTAGAGCAGGCTGCTCTGTCTGTGGAAAGCTCCGCGCGCACACAGCGAACTTCTCCACAGACTACTGCGTCACTCACTGGCGCACGACACGAGCAGCAATCCCGCCGGCGCGTGCTGTACTCGAACAGCGGGAATTCAATTATTATGTTATGAGAACCGGGCCAGTGAGCTGCAGCCTGCGGGACAAACCGGCCACGAACTCGGCGCCTTAAATCCTCTGCCGTGCCGTCCTGGAAAGGGACACGGCATTCAGATTCACGCAGAGCGCAGCAGTACTCCCTGTCCTAAATATGCCGCTATGCAGAAAGAGACGCACCGGCGCGCGCCGCTCAACCGAACCCGGCTCCTCGCGCTCAGACTGAGTCGAACCTCCCAGAACGTGAGCGCGTCCCCCGACCGCGGTCCGCTCCTACAGACAGTGACACTGGAGTCCCAACGCACAGTCCTGGAGAAGAAGCCCGTTCGCTACAAAAGAGCGCTTCGACAAGATCTCGACAGCGTAAGAATGAGGCGAAACGACTCAAGCGCTACTTCCATGTAGCCATATTTTCCGGCTCACATGACTTCGCCACACCTTCGCAAAGGCGGACTCAATCGAGCGCCGAAGACATCGTTTTTCCATAGGCCGTCTGATCGAGTGCTGAAAACAGTAGGCCCCTACAGGCCGCTCAATCGATCTTCGAAGGCGCAGTTTGTTTTGATTGCCCCGGACTGCCGCGCGCCGCCGAATGCGCACCGCTCAGGAGTCGCAGCGACACCCGTACTTATCTCTTTATTCAGCTTTCTTACAAATACAGTTGACTACATATTTAAAAGACGCTCCGGAGTATATATTTTGTACACATACTAATACTTATCGTGATTGAAAACTGACAGCCTGTGTCTGTGTTTCTCAGACTGACTCTGACGCAGTTGTGAACATATGATGACATCATATCGTCAGTACGCGTTGTTGTGTGATATTCGTAAAAAAACAGTAGGTTGACAAACAAAAAAATCATGTTACCGTAAAATGTGTTATTCGTTGGACTTTGGTCGATTTGTGCAAAAAATTCATGCACGATTTAGGAGAACTTGACCGAGATTTTTCTGATTTCTCAGGAAGCCTCAAGTTTTTCACAACACGTCGCACTCAGTTGGACTGAGCGTTTTTTTTTTAGCGGAGGAACGGGTTAACCTTTCTGAGCGCTTATGTTATGGCATCGTTATTGTTCACAAGTGTGTGTGTGTTTCAAATAATACAGGCCACACACACAGGTGCGCACGGTGCTTATACCTTTCATTTATTGAGTCTATTACATATTCGTGTGATGATGTTAACTGGACAATAGTTGCATGTTTGTTCCCACCCCCGTTTAGGGAAGAATGGCATCAACATATGATTTCATTTTCATTTATTTTTAGTGCCTGCGCCAAAGGAGTCTCGTTAAAATGTTTTTTTTTGTGTGTGGTTTTCCATTGCAAAAGAATGTGAGAGAGGTGATTATGGCTGCTGTGTGGGGTTGTGGTACTGCTACACATGTGCAACTGAGACACGTCGAAGCCTCTTTCAGCAAAAGGACGCATCCAAGTACGTCTTCAACAGCACAGAAAAGTGAAATAAAAGTTTTGACTTGACTACTAGAGTGCATTAATAAATATTTGTGTAACCGAATGAACTGCTACTCTTTTTCTAATTCAATAAGACACAAACGCTGTGAATTCAGTATTAAGCATAGTTGTATTTTCCTTTGGTGATGCCCCGTGAGATCAACTTCAGCCAGTCTTTACTGTAAAAACATTTTTTTTATTGTAAAACTGCAAAATGTTGTACCACAAACATTACATGACACACACAGAGCGATTCAAAACTGAATTCATGCAGGGTGAACTCCATGGCAACATGCTCTTAGCACTACGCAACCCGGTGAGCTCGCCAACTCGAGGCAGGACGTTCATGTTCACGTCGGTTTCTTACACCTTGTGCCGTGTCTGCTGGAAACTACATAGTAAGAGCCAAGGATACCGACAGTTTAAATATTTTTGAGAATGAATGGACCAGGAACACGATGCATTGGCTGCTGGGCCGTAATGTTGGAGAACTGCACAACTGTACCTCTACTTTCTGTGATGCCAACTTTTCCCCATTGTTCTGCATCATCAGGCTTTTCCTGGGTGGAAAAAATAAACCTGGCAGAAATAAGAACCTTTGTGAATGACAGGCTTTGTGTGCGAAATGAAAGTTGCAGTTTCTGGTAAACATAGTGCAGACATTGAGAAGGACTCAGGACCGAGATGTGGCTAAAGACCGAGTGAGAAGAAAAGTCGCAAAGAGTCTTTATTCACACACCACAGGAAAAAAATATACTATGATTGTTCTCGGCGTTATCCAGTCACATCATTAAGTGATATGGACATAGGTCAAAACTCAGTCCCGCTAGAAATGCATATTAAAGGTTAACATAATCCACATTGTGATATGTGTTTGAAGACAGCTGAGCAATACATAACTTCACTAATGAACTTTACCCTCAAAGAGCAATGTAATTGTCTGCCCAGATCTTTTTCCTCATACATTTAGTATATGTTTCCACATAAGCAAGCCCAGCGGTATAGGTGAATGCTAATCTGGACTTGTGAAACGCCTTAGAACATATGACATGCTTTCAACATAGCATCATTTTAACAACAGAAACAGTGGTATGTTTTGACAAAGTGCTGTTCCACTAATAGCATTTTAGCTGGCTATAAACATAAGTGACTTTGAATTCAAGCCTATATTTTCCAAAAAAAAAAAAAAAGATTTTTGTAGAGCTACTTTCAATTGTTATATTTTCTATAAAAAAGATCCACAAAGACAAGAGACACGTCAGAACAACAATCTCCAGTCCAGCTAAAAAACAAACGAATGTGGGGTGTTTAGCCCAATTTTGACCTGTACAGTAAAACAGCAGGACACACTAGTGTGCATAGAAACCAAAACTGTTCTTTTTAATTGAGGTCAATTTTATGAGCAAGTTTTAAGACAGGAAAACAAACAGCTTGACAAATATTATTTCTGTGAATTCTGGTAAAAATCAACATACAGTGCTTGTAGCTTCCAGTTTCCCCACCAGGGACAAATGTCACTTTCACATCCATTTTTCACATTTGAAAGAAATCCACGATTCCCTTAAATATCCACCGGTGACCCATCACAGTTTCTACACCAGTCTTTACACACTTTCCCCAAGTAAAACATGCATCTTGAAGAAAATGTCCTACAGGCTACAATGCAATTCCTTCCTATTAGAGCAGAGATGCCCAAAAGTAGAAAAGCAACACAGAAAAGTTGTCTTAAGGCAGAAAATCGTGAATCGGATCATGACACGGGAACCGTCAGTGAATCGAAAGGCCATGAGGCAAAGAGACCACAGTCACACAACTGGGAGCCACAAATCTTCTGCAGTTACCTGAGGGGGACTGATGACTTCATGTGTATACTGGTAGCGCAGTGGCTAGAGCTGCCGCCTTCGGACCCGTAGGTTCAAATCCCACCTCCAGCTGTAGTACCCTTGAGCAAGGTACTTACCATAAATTGCTCCAGTAAAACAACCCAACTGTATAAATATGTAAATAATGGTAAGTGATGACTTGTAAGTCATTTTGGAGAAAAGCATCAGGAAAATGAATAAATATAACTATGACCTCAGGTGGAAGATGCTCCTTTCACAAATCAGCTTATCTTGTGGCTCTGTACATATCCTCAGTTCTGGCCAAAGCTGCTTTTCAAACATTTTCCTTTAAAACAAAAAAACAAAAAAAGGACTTCCCTTTGCCACCTGACACATGCTGTGACACTAAAAGCACAAAATCATATCTTTATGATCATTCTCACCCCCACGACTGGAGCATGAGGTTCCCCAATAAAGGACACATGGCACCCCAACCTCGAATTCCACGGTTCTCTCCAACTGCCCAAACGCCTTCCACCATCTAAACGCGCGCACACGCACACGCGCACACACACACACACACACAGATGTGGAAGAACAGGTGCTCCACATGATACCTACACAAGACAAGAGTGAAATAAACAGCGAATATGTACAAGGGCCCCGGAGGGCAGCAACAACTCAGGTTGTATGCACAAGACACGGAGGAAAAGATATGTGTTCAACAAAAGCTTAGCCCTTCTTAGTGTTAAAAAGAAGAAATGACAGAGCGCTGGACTGAACTCCACTATTACTGTACAGTTAGGGGCCTCACTCATAACTTGGCTCTGCGGCAGAAGGAAGCAGCAGCACATGGCACGAAGGGCGCAGACCACGACCACCCCGAGCACGCAGCTCTCACAGCCCCTTCCTTTCTCGCGCGCGATATTTCCCACCGCTGCGACACAGCGACCACATCGCACTCCCACGTTCTTCACGCGCTGTGGGGCCGAAGTCGACTCTGCGATTCGCGGCGCCTCGTCCGCAGCCGCGCCGAGTGCACGTTCGCGTCGCTGCGTTGCTATGGTAACGTGCCGAGAGCCGCGCCAGCTGCTGGCTCTTCTGCGCTCCCGGCGTGCGTTTAGTAAACAAGACACTATTTACCGCGACCTTTTTTTTTTTTTCTATTTCCCCCTTTTGACTAGTTAATTATTATTTAAGATCAAATCTCCGGGTGCGCTTCCCAGCGGTTCAGCGCGGCGGATTGCGCGTCCCACGAGAAGCAGACTCGGCGCGAGCGTCTACCGTCTAGGCAACGAAAACACTTGCTTTCCTCTAGAAGGTGCGATGGTGCTAAAGGTTGGCCAGCCGGGCCCGGGGACGAAAGGAGGACCGGTGGTCTCCGCAGGGGTCCTCTCGGCCCAGATCAAAGTGACGAACCGGCCGGTCACTCAACAGGGTTTGAGTGGCATGAAGACTGGCATGAAAGGACCTCAGAGACAAATCCTGGACAAGTCGTATTTCCTCGGATTGCTCCGCAGTAAAATAAGTGAACTTACGACGGAATCCAGCAAGCTGCAAAAGCAGATCGACACGTTCAACCAGGAGAACTCGGTGTACTTGGTCTACGAGAAAAGGGCTGAAGGTCTCGCTGGTGAAATCAAAGATCTTCAAGGGGAGCTGGCAGACTACAACATGCTGGTGGATAAGTTGAACACCCACACCGACATGGAGGAAGTCATACAAGACTTTAATTTGCTCAAAGTGCAGAATGACAGAGAGGGTCAAAATATGGATGTCATTTTCAGAGGTGGGCAGTCAAGAGTTACAGTTACTCCGGTACACATACTTAGCATTCCAAGAGAAAATGTGGGCTTTGCAGCAGCTTTTGCCAGTGGTACTTTTTACCTTCCACACAAGCACATTTGTGAAGAAAGGAATGTATCTTTGCAATTTCATTTCCGTAACCCCTCTCCTCATTCCTTTTGCCATTGCGTTGTTTTTCTCATCATTTTGCATTTAAATGTTTTAAATTTCTCATTTATAGCAATTCAGATCACTGCGAGGCATTTGCAGCAGCTCCTCGCTGTCACCTGTCTTCTGTAGAATCCATTGGACATTGCTGGCTCTCGGTGACAGTTCTCTCCTGAACTCAGAGCCATGGTGGAGTTGCCTTTTATGTTTTAAAAAGTGTTATACTATTAGAATTATATTATTTTCCATGTACCTTATGCCTTTATCCAAAGCCAGGTACAATGTTTACCCATTTCCAGAACAGGGTATTTATCCTGGAGTAAGATCAGTGCACAAGGGCAATACAGTAGTGACAGGAATGGTATTCAGACAGGAAATCTTCATATAACAAGCCATCATCCTGACAACAGCGAATTCCCCATGGCCACGAAGTATCATGTATCATGTGTAAATTACATGAGCACTGTGTTAATACCATAAAAGGTTACTGACATTTACATGTGCAATGAGACCAACAGGCTCGGTTCATTCACAGACTAGGCAAAGTGATGACAGAATGAAGGAAAAGCCATGAAGTAAGAAGCTCTGCTTGCTTTCCGTCCAGAACGTCACTGTCAACATTAAGCAGTTAGACAACATTTACCTGACTGCAATAAAACAGGAACGTACCATTTTCAAGCCAGTGTTTCTTACTGATTTTGATAAATATTATATCAGCTGGACTTACTAATTAAAGCAAATTCATAGAATGTGACTAATCAGAGGGATAACCAGCAGACAGTTTTTTTTTTTTTTAAATTTGCATTGTGCACGCATGCGCACAAGCTCCTGGGCTGTGAGTTTGGGTGTGGGCTCAAATCCGACTTCTGTACACGTCTTCCCTATATTCACCCGAGTTTCCTGTGGGTGTCCTGGTTTACTCCCATAGTCTAAGGACACGTGTTTTAGGTGGACTTGTGGCCCTACGTTGCCCCAACTGTGTTTGTGTTCCATTGCCCTGTGATGGGCAGGTGTCCTATCCTGTTCCTCCACAATAAGCTCTGGGCCACTGCAATCCTACATCGGATGACCTGTTATTGATAATGGGTGGATGGAATAACCAACAGTTATATTTCAGATAGTTACAGTCCTTCCTTAAGAGTTAAAACTGAATTTTCATGCTCTTAATCGCTGGTGGTTCAGAATATGAGAAATTGCAAAGTAACTTGACACTTCTGAAGCTTCTTGTCCTGATTCTTTTTAAATTTTACTCAAGCAGATTTCTTGATAATTAACTTATACTTGAATGCTGCTTCTGACTACCCACCTCTGGTTATTTCCACAGACAGACAAGAGAAAGAGGAGATGATCCGAGTGTCTGAGAACGAAGTTGATGCCGAGAAGCAGGTCACGGACACCATTTTGAAGAAAATGACCCTGCAAAATCAGGTCAAGTACACCGATATGAAAACGGCCAAAGAAGAACTCCTGCAGGAGTTAAATCGCTGTCAGCAAGAACTGGATGCCCTCATTACTCAGAAAGAAATTCTGGAAACTGGAATCACCCATTCACAGGTGAAGCAGGAAGCACTGCTGCTGCATGAAAAGTTGCAAAAACTGGAGCAACACAGAGATTCCATGGCCTCGGAAAACAACAACCTGGGCTCCACAAAGGAGAGAGAACGGTTGCTCAGACAGGTCAAGGAAGACAATCAAGACATGGCAAGTATGGAACAAGAGTTGACTCACATACAAATGAAAGCCAGCAAGATTGCTGAGAAAATCCAACAACTCGACAACGACATTGAAGGATATGAAGGGGAACAAACGCAGAAATACAAAGAATTGAAAAAAAAGGAGGAGAACATGGACAATTTTCTTGAGTCTTTTGAAGACACAAAAGCAGAGGAGCAGGAGCGTAATTTGCAGATGAGGGCTGGCATCGTGGCATTGCTTGAACACACGAGCAGGAACATGAATCGCATGAACCAAATTCCTTCTGTCTCTGCTAACGAATTAAAGTCTATGCAAGAAGATCTCGTCTTAAAGGAGACGGAAATGCACAAGTCCCAAAACACTGCTCATGGGTTAACGTCAGAGAGCCAAAAGTTGCAACAGGACTTCCAGAAGGTGGAAAAACTAGAGAGCAAAATCAAGATAGAGCTCAACGGCCTCAAAGAGAAGATCTGGCATATGAGCGAAGGCCTTTGCACCTACAATAACTTGAACGAATTTAAGGCAGCTGGAGAGGAGAAGAAAAAGAAACTGCTGGAAGACATGAAATCACTCACTCAGAAGAGAGAAACCTTTAAAAAAGCCACGGTAAAAATGACCAATGAATACGAAGCACTTAAGGCTCAGCTACAAGAAAATGAAACTCATGTGCAGCTAAGCAACTTGGAAAAGAAGTGGCAACACCATGAAAAGAACAACTATGTCACGAGGGAGTTCGTCGCGTCAAAGGGAATGGAAAGTGACTACCATCATGTTGTGAAGAATGTAATCAAACAGCTCGCGGAATACAATAAGACACTCGTAGATGCAATTCCGGCCACCAGAAGCTGAGACATCCGTCTTCTTCCATCCTCCATCCTTCATCTATGGCCCTGGATCCATCTGTATGAATAAATTCAGCATCGTAAACGGACCGAAAAGGAATACCTACATGCTCCTTGTCAATTATACTGATACAAATGTTTTGCTTAGTCATCTTTCATATATTTTAAATATATTACTTTAAATTAAATTAAGTACACATTTTTACACACTCCTACATTTTCATCGAGAATCATTGTACAAGTTGTTTTCTGTCTGATGTCAAGACACTTGTGTCTGACTAAAGTTCTTTACTATCCGGCATATTGTTTCCCCAGAAGGTTGATACCACAGATTCCTCTTTCGCCGTATTTCATACCGGGGACACCTGCTAGCATCGTGGCTAAAGGTACTGCCTTCAAAACCAGGGGTCACGGGCTCAACTCTCACCTCCTACTCTAGTGACCTTGATCAAGGTATTGAGCCTAATCTGTAACAGTAAAAATTACCGAGCTGTGCAAGTAAAAAACGTTAATTCACAGAGCATAATGCCATCTTTGCTGCCGTTACTTATATCAGCAAATTAAAAGCTACTAAGAAAAAGAACTAACAATAACACAGGATTCCGCACGAGCGACGTGGCTGCTGAGAGAATTTTTAACAGCCTTCGGCTCCATGCAGATGGAAAAGTCTTTTCCGGCGGCCCGATCGCTTCTGTATAATGGAAGTCTGACTAAAGAGCGCGAACCCATCAGCGCTGGGCAGACAGCAGGTCCTACCTTGGAGGAAGGCTTGTCAATCACGCTAAACTGCAGGCAGAGGGAAAGCTGAGGGTTACACTACATCGGTTAGTGCGCCAGCACCAGCTTCACATGGCTTTCAGAAAGAAGTGGAGAGCTTTGGAGGAACAAATGCTTGCAAACACACCGGCGCTGGGCCCGTGGCTCTCGGTCAAACCCCTGGCCGGAGGTCCGGCGAGAGCAGAATGCGATAGCTAGCCCTGTTGGCGCTATTTGGTTGGCGTTAAGCTTCCAGACATGCAGCTGAGACGTACACGGAGGTATATAGCATCCACACCAAGACAAAGTCGCTCCAACTTGTTGTATGTAACAAGAAAAAAGAACCCTCTCGAATAAAAAGAAATATTTTCTCCTGAGTTGTCTAAAACACGATGCTTTAAAATCATCTCCGAGTGCAAACGTTCACTTAAAACATGAGTCCGAAACAATTATGAAAACGTAAAACGCAAAAGTGATGAGCAAACAGCCACACGCAGCTTTTCTAATCTTCATCACCCTAACAAAAACAATACAAAGAAACCCCCCCCCCCCCCCCCCCCCCCAATTTTCTTCCCGACATTTTTCAGGAGAACGAGTACAAACATTTGAAGCTGCACTCTACTGTGTCTGCCTTATTCAGTCTCGGGGTTTCTCTCCAAGTCGTTTTTGAACTACACTCAACAGCATTGTAGCTATTGGTTTGACATTCCAGAAAAAAGAGCCTTTTTTTTTTATACACTGGGTGACCAGAAGCCTTTGTCCTTAAACACCGTGGGGAACCAGTCGTAGAGGAATGACGCAACAAAGTATTCACGGACGGATTTCCCGCAGAAATCGTTTCTGTGGCTTAACAAAGAGCAGCACGATAAAGACGGAAGTAACAAAGAGACCTAAGGCGCTTCTTCTGGCGACAAACGCAACGTCCATCCCCTCATCCGTCCGCACGGGGACAGAATTCGAGGCAAAGTCCAGTCGTCTTTTTGCTGTGTTGGCTACAAAAAAGATGTTCGATGGTGCGTGTCCATCCTCGTCGCCCTCGCCCGAGGAAGACGGCGGTTCCTCGGTGAACTGGGCGCGCACGGCGTCCTGCACGCGCGCTCAGTCGGACCGGAGTCGTCGCCGTGAGACGTTGTGCATTTTTTGGAGCGAGGACACCCTTGCGACGCACGCCGTACGTGTGCTGCATTAAGGTTTGGGGCTCAAGTAGGGGTGTGCGGCACAGCTGTGTTCATGCTCCACAGCTGCGGTGGCCATCAGCCTTCTGGGCAGGTGTTTCATTTCCTTCCTAAAGAAGAGCGAGTGAGATACGGGTGTCTACAGGTCCGATCAGGAAACCTCACAAACGCCACATGGTCCGTGGTGGCTGCATGTGGAGGAGTCTTTGAACACCTACACACACTTGTGCGCACACACTTCCAAGCGGCTGTGTTGTTTCTTGCTGAGGGGACCATGCATAGAGCAACACAAACAAGAGAGTCAAAATCAAACCGTCTCCTTGACGAAGAAAAAAAAAAAAACCGAAGAATAGACGGCACGGAGCTCCAGGGGACTCCCAAGTTCTTCTCAAGATCCTCCTTAGACCTGCTTCTCTTGCTGAGAACTGCTGCAGGGAGGTGGATCCCCTGGGGAAGGAGTGGGGGACTCTTGGTGAAGATCTAGGGTCAAAGGGCGCTCGCTCCATGGGTGGCGGACTGCTTCCCGTGGACCGCACCCCCCCAAAGTACCTCTCCCCACACTGGCCCTGTAGGGGGGCATGATGGGAGGGAAATGGAATCCAGGCCAGGGGAGAAACAAACCAGGACGGGAAGGTGGAGGATGTGCGGTGCCCCTCACTGGCTGGGGTAGGTGCGGTAGTGTTCTGGGGGCTGTCGGCTGCGGCTCACGGCGACCGCACTGTGGCGTTCCGGTGGGAGGCGAGAGGGAAGCAGATCCGCGTCGGGCTCCGTCTGCGAGCTGCTGAACATGTCACCTGGAGGATGGGTGTGCTTAGTCAGGGGATGAGTGTAATTAAAACGGGCAGCAAATAAAAACGACTTTTTCTGAGAGCAATGCATAAAACACTGCTGACAGGCTTGACGGAACGAAAATGGGTGTCAGGAATACGCCCTGAGGGCAAAGACTCCTGGCTGATGGAGACCTCATTTGGCCAAAGCGAAGGGCAATCGGGAGGACTGTGTCCTCCCAGCATACCGTTGGTGGAGTCCAGGCTCCCCTGGTTGCCCGTGATGTGGTGCCAGAAGGCGCTGCGGGGCAGGATGGCGGTGGGCGTGCAGGGGTATGATCCTGCCTCTGAGCCCTTCGACAGCAACTGTGAGCAGCAGGGGAACAAAAAAAAAGCTCTGTCACCCTTGTTCTATCACCTTCCTCATCCCTTTGGAGGGTAGCAGCCATGCACATTGAACAAAAAAAAAAAAAAAAAAAAACACATTCAGTGCATTTGAATCACAGTTCAGCACTCAGCAGGAACCTTTTCCAGTATGTTCGAAAACAGGAGCTTTATGGTTTTCCTCAGTATTTACATCTACAGTAAAAGTACTATTAGATGAAAAACAGAATGCCCAAACAAGTTACTCGTAAAAATATACTTGAGTAAGGATGAAAGTATCTGATCAAAAACACTTCCCAGGATCAAGACAGTTTGACTGAAATGAGGCTTTTTCATCTCCTGAACCAGCACTTTACAATAATTAGAAAATGCGAGTGCAAGAACACTTTGACCGAGTTTGAACGAGTTCCACTGTCTACCCTGACTAAGTTTTCCCGTTCTGTTCCGACACTTGCTCTCTACCTGTTGGGAAAAGTGAACATGCCATTGCTGTTCGATGTGTCCAGTATCTCACTTTGAGAACATTTTAGTCAAACAAATTCACCTCGTTTCAACTCAACCTCAATATCCCGCTCAAATGTTCCACCTGTCTTAAACATGGAAAGAGGAAATCTTCTAATACGCTGTGACATGTGTTTTATCCTCAGTTTTTTTGTTTTGACCACGTGATGGGAGAACAGAAGGGCACAGTCACAACATCTCAGAGTCATGAGCTATGCACAGAGACACTGCTGAGCTGTACCATTAATTCTCCTGAACCGCAACCAGATAAGTTGTTAGTCAAAGCGGGACAAAACTGAGCAAAAATCTCTGATTGGTCGAGAATAAAGGACAGCCAATGACATCCACAGAAGACAGTTTAAATTAAAATCGCATTAAAGGTGACGACTGGTTTAACGTTAAACGTGAAAAATAACACAAACAGGGTGACAGAAACATGACGGACTAAAAGGGCGTATTTCTTTACAAATGCACTCACTAAAATACGTTGATTCCAAAAACTACTCTGAAAGGCATAATTTTCCCAGAAATTTATGTTAGTATAAGGAACAGAATAAATGCAACTCATTACCACCCATCTCTATATGTGAGACACAATCTAAAAAGATGACAGCGTGCAGTTCATATCTATGTTATGACACGCACGTGTGTGTGTGTGTGTGTGTGTGTGTGTGTGTGTGTGTGTGTGTGTGTACGCGCATTCCTTACCCTGCTGTTTTTCTCCATCTCCATGAGGACCTTCTTGTGCTGCTCTGCAATGGCCAGTGTGGCTGAGTGGACCCTCTGATAGATCTGCTCTCCCTCTCTGGTCTGGAAGGTGTAGAGACCCTCACCGCTGTCACACATCCTGTAGTACACGTCACACAGGGTGAGCCTCATTCTTGCAGACAAACACAGGAACGAGGGGTTGTCTGCACACACCCACCACGTCAGACATCCCATTTTTAGCCACGGACTCAATAATTACAGGTGGTCCCCAATTTACGATGGTTCCACTTACGATTTTTTTCCGCTTCACTATGGTGAGCTGGCAATAGACGTTCAGTAGAACGCGTGCTTCGAATTTTGAATTTTGATCTTTTTTCCCGGGCAAGCGATACGCGGAGCAATACTCTCTCGCGATGCCGTGCGACGACAGCGATCCGCACCTCCCAGTCTGTCACGCAGAGGTGTGTATTAGGTGTATTAAATGCATTTTCGGCTTACGATATTTTCGACTTACGGCGGTTTTGGGGAACATAACCCCATCGTAAATTGGGGACCACCTGTATAGAAATACGAACTGAAGGCTGAATAAGAATTCCCGTCAAAAAAAATACAAAAGCAAAAATATAAATGCACATTTAAAAAGACTCACGGTCACTGTAAAATGTACACGTTGCATAAAATTTCGCAGAGCGTATATCGTTTACTCGGTTAGCCGACACTTCTCTCCAAAGCAACTTAGAGCGTTAATCTACCAACAATTATTTACCCATTTGTACTGCTGGGTAATTTCGCTAGACAACTTAAGATAAGTAGCTATCTTCGAGGGTACTACAGCTGGAGGTGGGATTTGAACCTACAACCTTTGGGCCCGACAGGTCTAACCAGTACACTACCAGCTGCCCCAGAGACTCTCCTAGACAGCAGGTGGCCTAGTGGTTAGAGGCACTGCCTGTCACTTAAAAAAACCCGGGTTTGAATTTCAACTCTTGCTGTAGTTCCCCTGCCTGAAGCTCTTAACCTACATTGCTCTAGAAGATATCAGCTTGCCATACAAAATATGTAAATCAGTGTAAATCAGTAGCTTCAGAGAAAAGCATCAGCTGAAGGAATCGACGGAAACGTAAGCATGTTGCGCTGCGCACATACGCCCGAGCTTCCGCAAGGGGGCAGTATATCCTCTCCCTCGCGGGAGGCCAGAGAAAACCGCTGCCCCTTACAGAGGCCCTGCCCACGCTGAGGAATGCAGTCTTACTTCATATCAATGAGAATCAAACCCGGGAAGCGATAAGGAGCGGCTATCTTCCGCTGCGTTCGGTCAAGAGCGTCACGCAGCAGGGGCGAGTCAATGACACGTCTCGTTCCCCTTCGGCCGGCCTCAGAGGCGAGGGGAGGGGCTGGCGTCGCCGCCTTATCGAACGGCACGTACTGAGCAGGAGGAAGGGGACGATCGGTGCCGCCTCACGCTCCCAGCGACACTTTCAAGCCCGAATGTGAAGTTGCTACCACGCCCATCACCAAAGCCACACCTCTGCCAATGCTTAATTCCCATTCAGTGCCCGCGCTTCCCCGCCTTCGCCATCTCTCTCCCGCCTCCGCCGCCCTGCCGAACGCCAGCCGCCGTCCTCTCCGGCTTTTTCGCTCTCCCCGTCAAGCTGAAGCGCGCTCGGACCGAGGCGGGGGCGTCCAACTTTCGCTGGCCAAGGGCCGCAGACACAAGCGACACGCTGAATCTTGCACGTCTACGCTGAAAAACTGTTTATTTTATTCTCTTTCATTTAACTGCGATAGGTGTGTATAACCATATTATCATGTGATTCAACAGGATTTATAGTACAGGCGGTCCTCCGCTTACAAGGGCCGCCCCATCAACCTCATATTTTTTTGAGCCCCGACGTTTGCTTATAACGTCTAGTGACGACGGCTCCACGTGCTGTACAACTCCTATAAGGCATCACATTTCTTGTTGTTTGGGTGTCAGGCTGTGTTTGGTGTCCATGACTGATTGCATTTTGTTTGCAAAACTTCTCATTTCTGATTGCCCAGAAGTAACCTTTTATAAAGAGTGGCTACAGAGCAAAAAAAGTGAGGACCCCTTTTTTCTTAAGGAATACCATACAGTATCCATAACTAATTACCTATTATTATTAGAAACTGGGGGGTGCGGTGGCGCAGTGGGTTGGACTACAGTCCTGCTGTCCGGTGGGTCTGGGGTTCGAGTCCCGCTTGGGGTACCTTGTGACGGACTGGCGTCCCGTCCTGGGTGTGTCTCCTCCCCCTCCGGCCTTACGCCCTGTGTTACCGGGTAGGCTCCGGTTCCCCCGTGACCCCGTGTGGGACAAGCGGTTCTGAAAATGTGTGTGTGTGTGTGTGTATTAGAAACTGCCCATTGCCCCGAGCGGAGTTGCGGCGAACCGGAGCCTAGCCCGGTAACACAGGGCGCGGGAGAGGACACACTCCGGACGGGACGCCAGTTCACCACAAGGCACCCCAAGCAGGACTCGAACCCCAGACCCGCCGGAGAGCAGGCACCAGCTGAACCTTCCGCGCCACCACACCCCCCCGTTCTAAATTGCTACTGTTCTAATAATGTGTGAATAATATGTGAAATTAGCAAAAAGATATAACAAAGCCCTATTATTCAACTTCGCATCATGCATGTTGAGTGTTTATGCATCCTTACGGTTCCTTATGGTATCCTTATGGATTTTCAAGTAACAACGAAGCCAATTTACGACGGGCTCGCTGCAACGGCACTCTGTCGTAAGAGGAGAACAACGGTGTTTACGGTAGGCATAACATATTTTAATGATTTTACGAACGCTGTTGGGGGCCGCACCTTGGACCCCCTCATCTGAGGGAATGTGGCAAGGGGAATTCGTTATCGCTCTCATTTCAGAGCCATTGTGGCATCTGTCTCGCTCTCGGTCTCCGCCCCAGCCCCGCCCCCGCTCCCGCCCCCGCCCCTACCTGCCGGCCTCAAAGGTAAAGCGCGTAGCGTCGCGGCCGTAGCGACGTAGCGAGCAGAGCGGCCACGTGACCAGCTTGGTGCGGGGGTTGTGGATGTCCCACAGGTAGATGTTCTCGTGCGTTATCTGCATCATGCACTCCCCATAGATGTCCAGGTTGGGACAAGGCAGCAGGAACACGTTGAAGCGCTCTGCTGGGAGAACACAAGTCCATCGTCACACAGGGCCCGGCTCTCGCTCGGCTCGCGCGCCCCTGGCGCTCGGACCGGGGCCTCGGGGTGACTTTTCCACCGCGCGCAGCTCACCCGTGTGCTCGCACTGCACTCCCGCCGCCAGCAGGTCCGGCTCCCCGAGGCTGATGTCGTTGAGGCGGTTTCCAAGGCACTCGATGGACAGGGTCTTGTACCACTCCTCGGCTTCCAGCTCTGGAACGAGAACAGGAAGCGAAGCTCATTAGTTCACCGTAGGAAAAGGATGGATGAGAGCGAATTAATAATAACATGAAGGGTTCCCATTGGATCGCGAAGGTTTGATGAGGACAGATGATTTAAATTTTCCTAATAATACATGCTGACTTTGATGGATCGCCGATGTACCCGCTCTTAATTAACCAGAGCAACAGCAGGAGTGAGAAGCGCAAAGGAACAAGACAAGGGGGCTGAGGGGGAGTGGCCCGGCAGCGTACCTGAGTCACAGGTGAAGGTGCGCGAGGTGTCGTCCGAGAAGACGATGGCCACCGCCTGCCGCTTGGTTTCCCGCGGAAGTCTCGTCACGTTCTTCACGTTGCTGATCTCGGTCACCTGGGGGGTGGCGATGCGAGCGAGTCAGGGTTCGGCCGAGGTACGAGAACGGGAGGCGGAAATGAACGGACTGGGAACGGCAAGGAAGGGCTGGACTCGGGGACAAAGGCACGCTGATGGAAAGGGTTACGGGCACGGCTTTTCAGGAAGGACAAAGAAGAGCTGAGACTGCTGGGAAAATGAGACCGCGAGGCCCGGTGTACTAGTTCAGCCGAACATAATGGGGTGGAGAAAGAAATTGTCCGACAAAAGGAACGGAAAGGCTGGCTGTGGCGCGGGAGATCAGATACAGGGTGAAAAGTGGATGAGATTGCAGGGCATCTAAGGGCACGTCAAAGAGAGCACAGATGTGACACGCACACAGCTGTGAGTGTGCCTGTGCGTGTGCCTGTGCGTGTGTGTCGGGCCTTCTTTCCGTTTCCCTGTCCGTTCTGATGTGCCTCATGGCAGCACGGCTAACATTTCCCCAACACCAGCTACTTCGTGTTTGAATTCCTTTCGATAGAAGTATGACCGTGAGCCTGCCTGCTTTACTGATGCTGCAGTAATAATAATAATTATTATTATAAGAATATACACGCGCGTTCTGAAACGGCTTGTCCCTTGCGGGGTCGCGGGGAGCCGGAGCCCAACCCGGCAGCACAGGGCGTAAGGCCGGAGGGGGAGGGGACACACCCAGGACGGGACGCCAGTCTGCCACAAGGCACCCCAAGCGGGACTCGAACCCCAGACCCACCTTAGAGCAGGACCCGGTCCAACCCACTGTGCCCCCCTCATTATTATAATTATTATTATTTAAAAAATATCCATTCAATTTCAATAAGCACTTTGTCCTGAGCACTGTTGTGGCAATATGGAGCCTAAGGGTGAGGCGTTTACCCCATATTGGACACCAGTCCATCAGAGGGTCAAAATAATAACAACTTTATTTATTCATACAAATTTTGCAGCTCGTACTGCTTTACAAAAAGCGAAAATGTACACTTTACAGCCCACTAAGGCTCACCTTAGCATTCTACAGAAATAATGTGTCGTTTGTATACTGCAGCTACAAATTGAGCACAAGGTATTGATCACATTATTATTAGCATTCTCAGTGTAAGAAAGACAGGTCAACTGAAATTATTTCAAGATTTTATGATGTAATTTGCGTAAACGTGAATGTAATTCAATGCCACACACAAACACATTTCCCCCATCCAGCCTTCCCCGAGTATAAAAAACAACAACTTAACCATCATGATATAAGTAGCATCTTCATCATTAAAAAAAATCCCAGGTCAACTTATTTTTACTTCATAAAATATTTTCATTATTTACATATTTCAGTAGTGCGGGCAGGCCTTCCATGTGCGTGCACTATGCACATTAAATCTGTTGTTCACTAACTTCGAAAGCGCCGCCCCCACCCTTTTATCCTAAACAGATCGCATACAAGTGGTATTTCAGCACCCAAACTTTGTTCTTTAATACCGTGAGCCGAGTCGAGTGCACCTTTTTCGAGGCTTCGCTCTTATTATAAAAATGTAATAATACACTATTAGCAATGTATTTATGTACAGGCCTTTTTAAATGGCGCCAAAAATATCAGATGAGAAATAAACCCTCCAAAAACACAGCTTGATCCCCCCCCCCCCCCCCCCGGGTGTTTTTCCAGTGTGATAGACATCTCCGGTTGGGCTGCAGCTGCGTGTCTTGTGAGCGGACGACTCCGGCACCTTGGGGCAGGCCCTGATGTAGGCAGACTTCTCGTCCGGGTACTTCTCCAACCGCCGGGGCCCTTTGCTCGACGACTTCTTAAACACCAGCCAACAGCGGCGGTAGATCTGGAAGAGACAGCGTTCGCCCATCGGTCAGCTGCTGCTCGCACTTACTCGTTGGTCAGGCATCGCTGACGCTGACTCACACATCAGTCACGGCTGAGGTTCACGCACCGGTCAGGCATCGCTAGCACGCGCTCGCCCACGAGGCTTTGCCAACACGCAAGCCGGAAAGCCGCCGCGAACCGTCACGCAATCATAGCTAATGTGGCCATTCCGTAATCGTAATGACTGGGCCTCTCCTTCTGGACTGTGCAGTTCGTGACATTATACTAATACATTCCGGTCAGAAAAACTTAAAAGCACTTTTCGGAGCCGCTGGATTGTTCGGAACGGCGTAACCTGGACCTCAGTTCATAAAGTCAGTGACGGTAATATATAAAATCTGTGTTAGCGCATAATGGAAGAGAGATAGAGACATGGATTCTGCACCAGTACACAGAAGGATTATTACGAAGGATAAATCCTTGGTGCAAACATTTGCTTTGCAACACGCACGCACGCACACACTATCTGAAACCACCTGTCCCAAACGGGTCGCAGCGAACCGGAGCCTAACCGGGCAACACAGGGCGCAAGGGACACATCCAAGACAGGATGCCAGTCCGTCACAAGGCACCCCAGGCGGGACTCGAACCCTGGACCCACCGGAAAACAGGGCCTGTTCAAACTCACCGCACCACCGCACCCCCCTTTACAACACGTAACACCTTTTAATTTCCAAAAAGAAACTGGGTGATCAAAATTCGGAACCAACGGGTTTATGTGTCGATTATGCAGTATGGAGAAGTAAGAATATAAAATGAGAATGTCTCTTAAAATAAGATATAAAATTCTACAAAGTCACATTTCTGCAGACGCTCCCCAGCAAATGTACCGGGCTTTTATTCAGAGCTTTTTATGGACTTGAATTCATTATTGTAAAAGATTTACGATTCCACGACTTTATACAGCTGAAAATTTACTAAGGCAATTCATGTCACGCATTTTGCTTGATATAAAGCCTGCTTGTGTAAAATCTATACGATAAATCACAGTTTTTTTCTGTTATCCACAGGAAAAAAAAACTGAGTATCCTACTCTGCTGTAGTAATACTGTCAGAACAGGGATGTGGCTGTAAATATGGAAAGGAAACAAAAATGCTGTGTTTCAGAATGACGTCCAGAAAGGTTTCAGAGAAAGAAAACAAAGTTTAACCTAGCCAATTTAAAATGGGAATACTAACACATATTTAGGGCTAAAAATAAACTTAATGGGGAACTTCGTCTTGGCAGGGAATACAATGAAAGCAAAAGCATACGCCGAACGCATTCTGAACCAGAAGAGAATACTGAAACTCCTCTCAAACTGATCCGTAAGTTGAAATATGTCGAAAAATGTCCGGTGTGCCACTTATCCAGGTGAGCAGTCCTGTAGTGGCGCATGCCACCTGCTCAGGTAAAATGGGATTCTGTTAACATGAACTATGACCCAAGGAAAACGGCATATTTTCTTGTACAACAGCGTCCAGCACTGGCACAGCCATAGAGCTCGGTCAGTTCTCGTGCAGCACATTCCCTAAAATCTGCACAGCTATAAGATCTGAGGGAAAGGGGCACCGACAGGGTATAGCAATGAAGAAAACCTAAGACACGCTGGGAAAATCTCAGTCAACACTAAGAGATGTGAGTGAAGTCCCAACGAGGCTCATTCTGTCCTGCTGTGCCAAGCGGTCGCAACAGGGACTCCGCCGTCCCCAAACCGTGTGAAACGTCAAACAAAAGCGTACAAAATATTTTTGACTGTTATGCTAAATATGTATATGAGCAAAGTGTTTAACGCTCTTCCACTAAAGAAATTAACATTTGATCTGTATGAGAAAGGAACTGAGGAATCTGTGGACACCCTTCTGGAACTTATTAGATAGAGCTGCACGATCCAACCAATCGACATCTGCAACCGCTTGTCCCGAAGCGAGCCGGCGCTTACCTGGCAACACGGGGCGCAAGGCCGAAGGGGGAGGGGACGCACCCTGAACGGGACCCCATTCCACCGCAAAGCACGCTCAGCAGTGCTCCAACCCCAGACCCACAATAAAGCGGGCACCACGCTCCCCAGTTTTATGATCATACCTGTGAACTATTCTAATCTTTTGCCCTTCTATCCTCGTTTTATGTATATGAAGGTATTTGCAATTTCTCTGTATGCTGTCTCTGTGCTGTTCCGATCCAGCGTTGCTCTGTTGCTAATAATAATTTTAAAAAAGAGACAAAAAGCTGACTAGAGTAGGTGGTAGTATAGGGGTTTGCACTACTAGCTTTAGACCCAAAGGTTGCTGGTTCAAATCCCACCTGCAGTACTCTTGAGTGAAGTACTTACCTTGAATTGTGCCAGTAAAAGTGCACAAATGGAAAAAAATAGTGCAAGTAGCTTAACATGGTAAGTCACTTTGGAGAAAAGTTTCAGACAAACGTGAACAAAAAATTGGAGTTGTCTCCCAATCCTCAACATGATGACAAAAGCTGGCTAATAATGGTCTTTCACATCATGACAGGCTCTCAGCTGAATGGTAGAGGTGAAATGAGAGACATGCTGGTACACGGTTGCTTGCAGCTTCTGCAAGTACAATCAACCGAGAGAGCAGCTCTATTTTACCCCAGAATGTGAGAAAGTACAGCTAAAGAAGTCAACATCCCAGGAATAAAGTTGCTATAATTGAACCAACTGCTTGGGGGGAGGGCACCATGTTCACACTGTATACAAGATACACAGACAGAGACAGAAGAGAAGAGCAAAAGCTCGTCCAAAGCACACCGGGTCCTCATTTACTCCCCTCCCATTCGATCCATTTTTCCTCGACGTTGCTGAGTTTCATTTTTTTGGCTCGATGTTTTAACTGACCTTCGTATCGACGGCCGGTGCCGGATGGTTAAATTCCTTTGTCGTTTATTATACGCTATGCCGAGAGAACGGGCAGGATGGGATGGACAAGATTGCGAGAGAAGGAGGGAGGGGGCACATGGCCTGACATCTGAATATTGCATACAAGACAATTTTACCGTGCATAAGTTATTGAAGAAAGAAGTCGTGCACACAAGCTGTCTCGCGGGCGTAATGAGAAATCTGTCTCCGGAATGCTAGCAGACATTCCGTTGCTGCGGAGACCACGATTGTCGATTCCGACTCGACTCGAGGCCCCGCCGCCGCACCGCTTCTGGCTTATTTCGTGCGCGAGATGAAAGAAAGGCCGGCCCCTTTTATATTTACATGTGATGTGGCCCACCCTTCGGGAGCAGACCCCCCGTTACCAAGGAAACCTTAACGCGCGACTCTAGACTACGTGCCAGGCCTTGGCCCGCGGCCCGCCGGACGAGCTCCACCCGCCCCGTCTGCTCAGAAGGAGGAGAGCCGCAGGGGGTCCACGCGTGAACCTCCGAGCCCCGTGAGCCCCACGCCACGGCGTGAAAAGACGGGGTGATGCCGGAACCACGACGAGCAGCGTCACGGACGGAGGCGGACGTCTGAGGACAGAGCAGTTCCTCTTACATATATGAATGAGGCTCGACGGAGACGTAATAATGATCGGTGCTTAGAATGGAGAAGTGCGCTGCTGCGTACGGTACGTGCGCGGATGAATGGAGAGCGCAGTCTGAGTCGTTTTCCAGCGTGCGCGGAGAAGCAACAAAGCCTTCCCCTAAACTGCATGCCCCGTATATATATGCAATTTTAATCTGGAGAGCGCACAAAGCGAAACTTGAAGGAAGGGGAGCGCCGGCTCGGCTACAAAAACACACACAGCCGGCGACGTCGTCTCCTCTGCGGACTCACTGTTTATTGTGTGTCAGACGACTTAATGAAGAGCGGTAATACCCAGAGATAATAATGAATTAGTTTGAAGCTCTAATATCATTTCGTCCTTTAAACCTCCTTATTATACGAAATGCAGCATCATTACCGGCCGCGGTGCGAGTGACGGAAGAGAAGGACTTCAATTCGGCGTATAGGCCGGTTACGGCACAAAAAGACAGGGAGGAAGAAAGTGAAGATGATGAATACAGGAATGTGTGAAATAAGATACGAGAAGGAGAGTGCGCTGTCAGAGATTCGCTGCTGAAATTAAACTTGCCATCAGTATCTTTCTTTTGTGTGTGTGCGTGTGTGTGTGTGTGTGTGTGTGTGTGTGTGTGTGTGTGTGATCATGTACACTAAAAAGCTTGCACAATACTAATGGTGACTAAACTGGCTGAAGGAAAGAGTCAAACCCCAGCAAACACACACACACACACACACACACACACACAGGCTGAAACCGCTTGTCCTGAGCGGGGTTGTGGCGAATCAGAGCGTAACCCGGCAACACAGGGCGCAAGGGGACACATCCAGGACGGGACGCCAGTCCGTCATAAGGCACCCCAAGCGGGACTCGAACCCTAGACCGTAGACCCACCAGAGAACAGGACCCGGAAAAAAAAAACCCGCTGCGGCACCGTACCGCATAATCTTTTTTTTTTGCATGCAGACTCACAAAATTATTTTCTTTCACCTAACAGTAAATCATTCCCAATCCACATCCACAAAGAAACTGGAGTATATAAAACAAATGACAGCTTTAGTAAATAACTACTTTCAGCAATGACACTACATAGACTAGAGTTCATTGGAAGTCACACACACACTTTCAGAACCGCTTGTCCCATACAGGGTCACGGGGAACCGGAGCCTACCCGGTAACACAGGGCATAAGGCCGGAGAGGGAGGGGACACACCCAGGACGGGACGCCAGTCCGTCGCAAGGCACCCCAAGCGGGACTCGAACCCCAGACCCACAGGAGAGCAGGACTGCGGTCCAACCCACTGCGCCACTGCGCCACCGCACCCTTCATTGGAAGTTGCTTTGGAGAAATGCGTCCGCTAAATACATGTAAACGTAAATGCAGTCTTTTTTAAAGCTATTAAAAATGCATTTTGTTTCTAGGAAATTTCCACCCTCCCCCCGGCCTGAAATTCTCCCCGTGGATACAGTATACACACCTTTAAACACATTCTCCGCAACCCTCGTGTCCATTTGCGCCCTTGGAGGATCACCAGAGAACTGAGAGCCTCTTAGATCTCATACACTCTTTTCCCACACGCCTTTTTTACCCGAACGGGGCACGAAGCATCATTTTCGCAACAAACAGCTAACCAAGCAGCCCAGAATGGAAACGCCTGTTACGAATCTCCAGCAGTGAAACGCCGTTTAATTGTAGATCAATACCAATCATTCGACTTATATTCACAAGGAACTGCAATCATTACTTTGGCTCAGTTCAATTAAATAAAATCCTCAAAAGAGGGTAATGTGCGGCAGATAAATCATTATCTCCGGAGAGCGGAGCAAATGTAATGAATTTCTGGGGCGCTCCAGAAGCATAGGGATGGCTGAACCCCAAAAGTAAGATATTTCTTGTGCGCGCATATGTGTGTGTGTGTCTGTGTGTGTGTGTGTGTGTGTGTGAGGGATCGAGAGAGCAAGAACTTTTTTCCCCTTCAACTTTTCTGGGTTGTCATCATGTACTGCGCAGTGAATCCCGAAGACAAAAGCGGTTTAACTACTAAGCAAATGAGGGGAGGTTACAGGACAGCGGTGCACTGATTTATGTCGTCTGCAATCGTGTGCCGTTAGCAAACGTTAAAAACGCCTTCCGGCGCCGGTTATTTTTGCATTTGACCTCTCCCGTCCGCCTGCCAGTCAAGGTCAAGAGAAAAGGGGCGGCTGCCGGCGCTGAGCGTCCCTATTAAACCTGCGCTCCAAGACCGGAGCGCTGCGCACCAACAGCACCGCACACTGCTGCAGCAGCCGCCGAGCCATGTGGCTTCAGTCGCGGTTACTGTAGAGTCTGGAGTAGAAAAAAAAAAGTTTATTTATAGGGGTGCTCTAGAACAAACTGGTGTCCAGTCTGTACACTGCCTTAGAGGCTAAGCTTTCTGGGGTCCGCTCTATATCGCGGGGACACTCATGGGTAAAGGGTACAATTTTGGGTTAAAACATCTGCTATTCATTATTATTATCTCACACACACACACACACACACACACACTTTCAGAACTGCTTGTCCCATACAGGGTCACAGGGAACCGGAGCCTACCCGGCAACACAGGGCGTAAGGCCGGAGGGGGAAGGGACACACCCAGGACAGGACGCCAGTCCGCTGCAAGGCACCCCAAGCGGGACTCGAACCCCAGACCCACCAGAAAGCAGGACTGTGGTCCAACCCACTGCACCACCGCACCCCCTTATTATTATCACTTAATAATAATGAGAAGAAGAAGAAGAAGAAGAAGAAGAAGAAGAAGAAGAAGAAGAAGAAGAAGACAACAATATCATCATTCTACCACCCAACAAAGGATGGATGACTGTGGTCATGGACAAGAATGACCACATCAGGAAGCCCAAGGAGTTGCTCAGTGAGGGAGTTCCTTGAGGCCTGGTACTCTTCAGTCAATTCCATAAACGAACATATTGATCTGGACCCAATCTAAGAGCCAATACGATGCAAGGACCAACGAGGGCCCAACCGGTATCGAACGGGGTCCGGTTTGAAACCGGCGACCGACCAATCAGAAATGAGAAGAACCGCTGGTGCTCAAGGTCACACAAAACCAACCAATCACGTCCAAGCTTCAGGCAATCCAACCCATCAAACTACATATAAAGGAGGAAGCATCCAACACAAACCACACAACTTGTGCACTGATGATGTCACCCTGACTGGCGATGAAACGTTTGCAACCTAAATGCCAAACTCGGCGAACAACCGAACACCTCAACCGTCAACCCGAGCGACGAAGACCACCAATATTCTCTATGATCTTCAGAAGACGAAGAAGAAGATAAACAATAATAATAACAATTATAATGATGATGCAGGCCATGCTGGGAAGAAAATATGCATTTCCCTGGTGCCTGGGAACAGACTGGCTCGCAAAACGCTCTGTTCCCCTCCAGCGCGGACTGTGAGCAGGCAGGCAGAGGCGAAGCGAAGCCTGATAAAGTCAAACCAATTAGTCTCCTGCTGATTCAACACGGCCGCCGCACAGAGAACGAGACTCGGGCACTTGGCATTTGGGACGAGGCACATCAAGTGCTCTGTCAGGAAAGGAGAACTTTCCGGAAGCACTCTCCCTCCCTGATGGTTTTGCTAAGTGTCTGCTTAGCGATCACACTGAGGCTGACGGTACATTACTGAACGCCATACAAAATTTAGAGTAACCATCACTTTAATGTTGCGCACAGGCGTTTATAGGATCGGTTAAAGCTACGTTGATTGGAAGTAAAAATAAACTCTGGCAGCTCAGCCCTAAATGGCATTAGAAAAAAAAATAAAGGGCAAACATGTAGGTTTTAATACAATTCCCTAAATTCTCGAATAAAGTGGAAATACTCCTCTCACCATGCACATATACATTTATATAGAGTGAAAATATTTCCAATTTATTCTAGAAATGAGAGCACTAAAGAACTGTATTGAGACACATATTTGCCCTTCATTGTTTTCTCTGCTGCCAGACTTTTTGTGTATACACACACATTTTTATAAATCTGTGTGTTCCACTCACTCACACACACATAGTATACTGTATAAATATATATATCCTGATGCCATACATATTTATACACACACACACACACACACACACACACACACAGACAATTTTTCTGTGGTGTTTCCAAACACCGAATGATGTTACTGAAGCACTATAAATCAGTATAAATATAGCGTTAGCATGCTGCCTCATGTGTCTGGTGTCACGCAGCAGCTCAGCTGTGGATCCCCAGTCTCATTTTTACCCCATCCCGTCACATGAGCAGGATGACTGGAAGAAATGCAACAACCATGAGCACATTCATCAAAAGCAAAGTAGGAACAGAAAATCAATCTCTTTCAATCAACCCATTTTTTAGAACCATTTCAATCCCACTTTTTAATACCTGTGAAATAAATCCCCTCTCGCCAGCTCAGACTCCTCACAGAAGACCACCATAAATCAACGCGCCGTAGCAGACGCGGTCATGCACGGCCACCTGCGCTAGCAGTACTCGGGACTTGTACTTGCAACCTTCTGGTTGCAGCTGCGGGTTGGCAGAGGCTGGCAGAGGCTGGCAGAGGTTGGCAGAGGTTCGAGTCACAGCCAGCGCTCAGTCTTGACAGGCGCTCGTCTGCAGGCAGCTGCGGCCCGACGGTAACCTTGAAATGAGCTCCACTTCCGCAAATTCATTTTTATATTCGTGGAATGACCTTCCAAATAAAAACCAATTCAGGGTTTGTGTTCTTCTTGATTGTGTTTTAGCCGGTAACCGCGCCAGGAAGCGCGAGGCTCTGCCGCAGGGTGGCTCAGAGAACCGGGGCTGAGGCTGTAAACGCAGCTTTACAACAAGCTGCTCTCACATCTCGGGGCGTATGTGCTTGAGAGTTCACACTGCTCTCGCCTTGGCAAAGGGTTCAAGTGGTTTTAAAGCACCACATATGGGCTCCACTTCACTTCTGCTCTCTGCTACCACTGCGGGGACTGGTCCGTATCTGAGAAAAGTTTCTCTGACCTGAAACAAAACACACTACTGCGTGGGGCATTTATATAAACACGGTTAAACTCGACTGATTACAAAAATACCACTAGTTCTTCTATAGTGTCAGTTTTAGTTTGGTACTTTACATCCATTAGAAGGTTCTCTAACCCAATTCCAAAGAAGTTGGGACAGTATAGAAAATGCCAATAAAAATAGAAAAAGGAGTGATTTGTAAATTTACTCTGACTTGTATTGAAACAAAAGCAAGATAAAAATAAAGTATTTCATGTTTTACCTTAATGGAAAATGCAAAAAAAAAAAAAAATGAATATAATAAAATGTATAATATATTGTGTAATTCACTGTTACACCCCTATCACGTTACTATGCTCCTCCACCTCTGGCTGTTTGGTGGTCACACACTAGAGGTCCAACATCGATAGTTCTCAGATCTGACGCCAATGTGGTGAAATGATCTCCCTCTGTGCTTCACAGCTGCTGAGTCCCTGTCAACATTCAAGTAGACTCTGAAAACATGTTTTTCATGTATCCACTTCTCTCCTGATCTCTTACCTGTGCCATAATTTTGATTACCCTGTGTAGCATAATAATAATAATAATAATAATAATAATAATAATAATAATAATAATAATAATTGAATAATTATATTTATCCATCCATCCACCCAACTTCAATAACTGTTGTCCTGGTGAGGGTCACGTGAACCAGCTCCTATCCCAGAAGCACTGGGTACAAAAATGTGGGGGGCACACCCTGGACAGGATGCTAGTCCATTGCAGGACAACCACACACAGACACACACACACACACACACACACACACACACACAGACTACAGGCATTTCAGAGTCTCCAATTCACACAAACTACACATCATTATACCGTGGAAGGAAACCCACACAATTATGAGAAGAACATGTAAATTCCATACAGACCGAGTAGAGGTGGAAGCTACAGCCTCTCGCACCACTCAAGCACCGTGAGACAGCAGTGGTACTCGCTGCACCACCTTGCTGTGTCAATACACATAAACACACTCACACACATGCTTCATGTGCTGTCCTGTGCTGGTGAGATTACCAACAGCAATCACATGTTTTCACACCATTCTCACTGCACATTACCAGAGCTCTAAGCATGGCCCCGCTTCCATGGAGGCGCACGCACGTACACACAAGATTTTTCCTGTCCTCGTGGGGACTTTACGTTGACTCTGCTGAATGCAGTAAATGCTCTCCCGCTTCCATCTCCGTAAAACCGAAGAAGTTTTTGCACTTTCAGTTCCTTTAAGTAAAAGTTTCTTTGTGGCAACATCCCTACAAAGTCTATTTTTAAAGATTTATTGTCCTTGTGGAGACATTTTGCTCAAAAAACGTCCACTCCAGATTAGCAACGCACACACACGCACACACACACACACACACACATACACGCACACGGACAATTACATCTATTCTGTGTAGGCGGTTTGTGTAGGTGGAGGGTTGTTTTCCTGACAGCAGTCACACAGGTTTTCACACTTCTCCATTTCCCATTGCCAACCATCTGAACATGCTCTGTAATGCCACACACACACACACACACACACACACACACACAAGAGCAGACAGACGTCACACTGTATATATCCAGCTCCAGCGCCTTAAACAGAAACAGACTGTCAGCATCTGGCTGGAGGGAACTGGCTACCCTCTGCTCTGCTACCTAGGGGGGCTTTAACTGAACCTGCTGTCATCCTCCTACCCTGCTTGCTCTCTGGAGCCTGACTGGCGGGCTGACACACCCCCACCCACACCCTGCTATGCCATAAATATTTAACTTTTTACATAAATCTGATCCCCTGGAAGGTGCCTGTCAAAAGAGTTGGATCTGAAGCGTTTCCGCCACCTCTGGCTGTGGGATTAGGGCTGTAAATAACACTAAGGGAGCTTAAGCAGAGGTGATAGCCCTCACACGACCCCCGCGTTGTCAGAGAAGGTCCCAGAATGACCCCGGCCATCACGACAAACACGATCGTGTGCAATCTGTGTATAAGCATCCAGCATTCCCACCTCCTGCTGCAGTAGTACCCATGATCCAGGCACTAACCCTGAACTGATACAAAAAATAGTACCCTTACATATTACACATACAAATATTACCCTTGTGATTAAATGGGAGAATCTGTGTAAGCAGCTTAACACTGAGTCGCTTCGGTGAAAAACGTCAGATAAATGAACAAATGTAAATGCAAAAGTAAAGATGGTTTTTGCAATTGACCTGACAGAGGGAAGCAAAGGAAAGGAGGAGAGTTAAGGAGAAGAGACAGCAAAGGTGAGGACTGCAAGAGAAATGGAGAAGGAGAAATCACAGAGGGAGGGGGAGAGGGACCAACTGCTAGGAGGAAAGAGGATGTGCAGCTCCAAGACGAACAGCAAAACAACATGAAAGCGGAGGGGAAAAACCTTCCCGATGCAATTTTAGTTGTACGCATTTACATTTTTTCATGCAGTACTCAGAGGAAACGACAGTGGACCGACAACAGGCGAAGGGGTATAGATACAGGCGTGGGTCTCAAAGCACAGTCAGTGTGTCCAGTTCTGTACCACAGGTGCACACAGCAGCTGCCTATAGAAATTATGGGAAATACAGAAGCCATCATGAAAGATGGTGTGATTCAATCTGATGGACCAGTAAGGAGACCCAGAGAGAAGTGAAACTGAAACATGAATGTTGGGAGGGATTCAGCAGCTCTGAGGTACAAAGGTAGCTCATTAAAGAGGGGGGCGGCATGGTGACACAGCGAGTAGCGCTGCTGTCTCACAGCACCTGGCTGGTGCAAGAGGACGTGGGTTTGATCCCCACTCAGTCTGTGTGGAGTTTGCATGTTCACCCTGTGTCTGCATGGGTTTCCTCTGGGTGCTCTGGTTTCCTCCCACAGTCCAACAACATGCTCCTCAGGTTTCCCTGTAGTGTGTGAGTGACACAGAGAGAGTGTGTTCCACTGATGTATGGATAAGTGACCCATTATAAGTAGTGTATCTAGCAGTGCAAGTCACCTTGATGAATAAGGTGTGTGGGCTGATTAACACTACATAGAGTTCATTGGCAGTCGCTTTGGAGAAAAGTGTCTGCTATAAGTAAATGTAATGTAAATATACCAGTTGTTTCCATTTGTCGGTACACAGAGTAGATAAGGCTGAAAACAAATATAAACAAAACCATCAAATGACTGCATCAATTGCAGAAAAACTGTTGACAGTTCAGGAAAACATGGAAAAAACTGCTCTGAATTACAAGTGATGTTGAACACTGTACTTGGCTTGTAAAACTTGGTGACAATATAGTTCATTCTATTCACCATTACCAAATCTAAGCAAAACTAAATAAATTATCACTGATTCATTGAATTAATCAGTGCCTTAGCAACACAATCATCCTTTGACTCTGAACAAACAAGTGCGTAATTGTTGTGATAACCATTTAATTGCAATTGAATGCTGCATTGATTGATTGAGAGGTAAGGAATAAAGGAACTTTAAGAAATATACATTTGCTCATCTTTTCACCATTAGAGGCACTACTTCAGTAGCACAGCTTTGCTTTCAAACAAATGAAAACTCTCAGCTAAAGAGTGAACAGTTTTTAAATCGCACAAGGATTCCAATCTGCAGCTCAATATGTCAAAATTAAGACACAAAACAGTATTCATGTGGCTCTGCCAGGACCAGGGCCCAAATGGCCATCAGCAACAACTCTCTCCATCACGTTGCTAACAGAGGAGAAGGCAAACTCTTTTGTTAGTCACACACACAGTGAGGAACCATTTATGAGCATCTTCCTGTAACTACACGTCCCCTTAACATTTACATTACATTTATTTAGCCGATGCTTTTCTCCAAAGCAACCTCCAGCGTTAAGGCACTTACACTTATTTATCCATTTATACAACGATGTAATTCTACCGGGGTTGGACCAGGTCCTGCTCTCTGGTGGGTCTGAGGTTTGAGTCCTGCTTGGGGTGCCTTGCGACAGACTGGCATCCTGTCCTGGGTGTGTCCCCTCCCCCTCCAGCCTTGCGCCCTCTGTTGTCGGGCTAGGCTCCGGTTCCCCGCGACCCCGAATAGAACAAGCTGTTCAGAAAATGTGTGTGTGCGGCATTCCACCGGAGAAGTTTAGGGTAAGTACCTTGCTCAAGGGTTCAATAGCTGGAGGTGGGATTCAAGCCTGCAACCTTTGGGTCCAAAGGCAGCAGCTCCAAGCACTACACTATAGTCTATCTACACACAAACAAAAAAACAACTGGGGCCAGAACACTGGCTGCATCTCAAATTGTTCATAAGTCTAACTGGTGCATCATGAATTAAAAAAGCTTAACAACAGACATCCCTTAGTTTATTTACAGGCTAGGTTCTGTTTTAATAAATAAATAAATAAATAAATAAATAAATAAATAAAAAGAAGCAAGACTTTATTTATTCTATTTGCATCATCCTGTTGCCTCCCGTTCGAGGCTCTCAGTGTTCCAGAGTATCTCACTTCAGCACTCCAGGTTTTCACTTACATCGTTTTCTTTCCTTAACAAAAGCCTCACATGAATCCCTGTAACTGTACGAAATAAGCATTGAGTGAAGCAGCCGTGCTGTAAAGACCAAGCGCTCCTGGAAGTTGTAGAGTTTAGCATTTACAGATCATACGCTACATCTGAGAACATGCGCTGGCCTATTTCGTGTCAGTTCCAAATGTCTATGCTCATGTTGCTTAAAGGAAGAAACAATTCTGTATTGATTCAAGTTACCCAAAGTAGCCTGCTGACATACCTGGCCAGGAAATGTATTTTACCATTATTGTATATTTATTTTATTTATTTAAATTAATTACACAACGGAGCAAAATTTGTCAAAGTTCTTAATTATGTCAATTTTTGTGTTGATTATGATTAAAGTTTACTGATTACAGAAATACAACTATTTCTTCTAGAGTGTCAGTTTTAGTGTGGTATTTTATAGCCATTAGAAGATTGTAGAAGGCACCAGAACATTCTAGGAAGCCTCGGATCCTAAAACTGGAATATTCGGTGCTTGGAACCAGGTAGAAAAATCACCAAAATTGCTAATTTCTAGAATGTGGAACATTTTCAAAACACTGACATATAGTACAAAATAATGCCAAAAGTATGATTAATATAACAAAACTAAATGGAAAATGCAAAAAAATTCTAATAATAAAATTTGTTATATAGTGTTATTAAACAAAGGGAAATGACATGTTCTCACATCACCTTTGTAAATACGCGGACGGTCAAAATGTTTAACATCCACTAGAATTTAACGTTTTATCTACATGACGATTCTGAGAAATCCTTGAATGTCTGCAAACCTTTCTGGAACTTATTAGATAGGGTTACATGATCATACCTGAAACACTGGAACCCTTTACATTTACATTTATTCATTTAGCAGACGCTTTTCTCCAAAGCAACGTACATCTCATAGAAAATACAACGTGTGCATGACATTAGGAGAAAGAGACATAGCTGTAGATGTGTGATTTTAAAGTACAGTTGGTTTGTTTTCTTCACCATATGCACTGACGTTCATCATACAAGTAGTTGCAGAAAACTTTACCGGAATATCGCCGATTTCCAATCACCTTCCTAGTTTTTTTTTTTTTTTAGAGATCATATAAACGTTTATATTACATTGCAGGAGAACCTGTGTAAAGGACTGAGCATGATCATGAATATTTATACCATGCATGAACTTAAGAGATCATGGGTGAAGTGAGTCTGGAAGAGGAGAGTTTTAAGAACCTTTTTAAATGTGGACAGAGGTTCAGCAGTTCTGAGTGAGAGGGGGAGGTCGTTCCACTACAACGGAGCCAGAACTGAGAACATCCGTGCTTCACCTTTCGTGCGCGGGACCACCAAGCGGGCAGATGTGGAAGAGCGTAGCAAACGATCTTTTAAACCATTAGCCCTTGTTTTTGTCACGTCCACGCCCACAACTCAATCGACAGCACCTGACTCCAGTTCAGCACCTACCCTTTAAAAGACACTCCGCAACTCCCAGACCTTTGCGGAATCTCGTCAGGGACAACCGCCCTTTCTCGTGACTCTTCGTTCACAAGCATCGCTAGCTCTTCGTTACGTCCTCCGGTTTCTGACTCTTCGCTTCGTTTCCCGACCACGTCCACGGATCCTCGTTCCTGTCCCGTTCGCCGTTCGACCAACCCTTTGCTAAGTCCCCTGACCTCGCACATGGATCTTTGCTCTGACCCTGACCGCCGATCGACCGACCCTTCGCCGGTCCCCGATACCGAGAACTTGCCTCATCCCTCGTCTCCGGACGAACGACGCTGCACTTGGGTCCAGCCGTCCCAAACCCTTATGTTTTTCGCGTGACAGATTTATGCATATGGGTATATGCGCTGTTTATGAATGTGCTTTTTTTTTTTTTAAACATGCAAATTTATCCAAGGGACATCCAGAATGTTTACAACACAACTGGGATTTGGAGTCAGCAGATGCAAGAGGCTCCAGCCGTTGACCAGACTGGTGAAGAGTCGGTGCCTCCGGCACCTGCTGACTCCAAATCCCAGCTGCGTTCTAAAAATTTTGTAGCATCCTTCAGACTTTGCCCATCCCCCAGTTACATAACAATGACGTCCCACTGTTATGGAACTCCAGGTAAGATGACCACACTGCTGATGATCATCTTCGCTAGCTGAGCTGCATGGGAGTCCTTAGAGAAAGCGGGGTGGGAGGGTGAAAGAATATGTGAGGAGCCACTTTATTTTCTCTGCGGCGACGGTCATGTGTCTTCCCTCCTGGTTTTGTCCATTTCCTGGGTGAAATATTTCTCTGTCACACAGCGGGACAGGTGCTTTACTGGGGGGAGAAGAATGGCTCCGCAGACCTGCTGCGAAGGCCTCGCACCCATTGTGTGACGGACAAACGGCGATGAAACATCCGTTTGCCTGCAGACCTGACTCTTTGGATTTCAAAGAGATTTTGAAGACGGGGGAGGAGGAGAAAGCTGGAATAATGAGGCCATCAGGCTGATGCTCTCTGTCTAATGGCTGATGAGTCCCACTAGCACAGGTGTTTTCAGTGATAAGAGATGCCTAAAAAGCAGACCAAGGGCATGGAAGGAAAATCTCCTTCATCTGCAAGACGGCAAAGAGCAGGAACTGCATGTGTGGAACACAGAATACCGAAAACTGCAACGAGGGGGCAACAGGGGGCGTAACAGTTACAGCCCCTGCCTTAGCCAAAAAACCACGGTTCCAATCCAGCCTCCTGCTGTGGCACCCTCGAAGAAGGTCATTACCTTGAAATGATACAATAAAAATGATTCGTCAGTAGAAATGGGTACATCTATGTAAGTAGGTTAGTACTGTTAGTTGCTTTGGAGAAAAGCATCATCTGAAGGAAAAAATGCAAATGCAGAAAATGTATTTTTGGATGGTAGCATAATACTTGGTCCTTTCAAAATGAAGAAGAAGGTCTTCAGAACTGGTCTTGTGCATGTCCAACAAATTAGTTGCCGCACCATTTCGGCAAGTACTTCTCAACAAGTGACTCTTTGGGAAGACTGTAAGGCGCCCGACTAAGACGTCTACCTTTGCGGCAAATGGAAACGACTAGGTCAAGCAAACCATCGTGTCCAAAATGACAATCAATATAGCGCAAAAAAAAAGCAAAAAAAAATCGGATAGCTTTGAAAATGACTGAAAACATGTTTCACGTATCTCGCAGCTCTTTGTAAGGTTATGTAGGATTCCTCCAAAAGCAAAATACTGCATGGCCATCAACTGTTTCGGAGTATTGATCATTTTTCCCCAAGAGCAAAGCCCCGGGGCTATTCAGCAGCATTCTTACATAGATGGTCAAGTCCAGTCAGGAGTCATTTAGCCAGTTTGTTCACATTGATCCGGGAACGAAGGGTAGTGGCAGTATGATGTACTGCGGAACTAGCTCCGACAGAAGCACTAGTGTCAGGTGCTTAAGCACAGCGGCTCCATCGCGGTGGCAGGACGGCAGTTAAGCATATGACGAACCACTGCTGCAGAGGGGTACGTGAGAAGAACCACATCGCATCACGTTAAAGTGGCATCCGGGAGCAAATGAGCACCGTGAATTGTCACGGTGTGTGATGGTGCGTGCCGGTGTGTGCGGAGACAGCGGGACCAGGTGAAATATCAGGAGCGGATGAAACATCTCGGCATTTCACAAGCAGGGAGCGCATCGAATCCTGAAACCGGTCTTTGATTTTTCATCTCTTTTGTCCTTTTTCTCCCCTGTCCTGTAGTGTGTCGTCTCGTCCGCCCATCACCAAGCCCGACTCCAGCCCTCGCACCCCGGCTACGGAGACAGAATGCTAATGGGCGGAACGGATCATCACGGCAACGTGTAATCAAGCTCGATGGCAGTCTTGGACACCGGGACGTGAGGAGGATGTTGAAGGCCCAACGGGAGAACATCCCACTCCGAATGAACAAGGGGGGGTCCGTGGGAACAATTGCGCGACAGCGGTAACCGAAATGCCTGGGCGGCGTCAACTCGCAAGGCAGGCAGCCGCCGCACCGTTTCTCTGGCGACGATGCGGAGACAAAACGGAAAAGCGCGGCTGCCGATCTCTGCACGCCCGGCGAGGAGCTGCAGAGAAACGAGAGCAGCACAGAATCCACCATCTGTCCCACAATGCAACGGCACAACGAGGGACGGACTCTAATTGCGCGCTTCCTCGCGTGGCGCCGTCCTTGCTCCGTTGAACAGCCAGAGATCCGCAGGAGCGGTGCGGCCCTGCCTCCCGGTAACGCTTCTGCAGCCCTTGTTACCGAGCGGAGCTCCAAAGGGGTGCCGCGGGGGCGAGGCAGAGAAGCCGAGGTGACGGACTAAGCGGGCAATTAGGGCAAAACCGGGTGAGGCACCGAGATGGAACGCAGTCAGGAATCGAATGTTAAGTAAGCACTAATTAGAGCGATTGGGTTCTTGGTTTTAATTTAACCTCGGGAGGAGCGCAAGGAGGCGGGTGAAGGGGTAAGCTAATTAGCCTCCCCCAGACGGGAGGAGCCCGTGGGGGTGAGGGACCGTGGAGAGGAGGCGGGGGGAGGCGGCAGTGCAGAACCACATAAGAGCAAAAGGACTTATGTGGCTGTCTGCTGACTGAAGGACGTGAACAGGATTGGGAAGCTGGTCACGAGTTCACGGTCAAATAGCTCAGAAGGGCTGTCGCTACGAGATGAGCGGGACCCAAATCGACAGAAGCATCAGCTGACTGGGCACAGAAGGAGGCGCAAGAGCCGCCGTCAACCGACAGCACAGCGTCAGGGTGTCGCTCGCAATTCCAAGAACCGGCAGAAGAGCTTCCTCTCGCGGCTGCTTCCACATTTTCCCACTGAAACCAGTATGGAGAACTAGCTTGTTTCGCCACTGGAGAATACGCAAATGACCTAGGGGGTTTGCTGAAGTGCGAATCCAGATGGGAAGCCCACCGATTGCCCGGGAGCCTCTCATCGCTTCAGGCCTTCCTCCACGCCCACCTTCGGAGCCGCACCCTGCCCACGAAGTGTCCCACCCAATCATCTGACCACCCCCAGCCCAGCCAAACCTCGGACCACTAAAGCCGGTAGTCTGTAACCCGGCATAGCTGGAGGGACAGCGAGACAGCTGCAAATTAAAGAGCAAACAGCCAGCAAAGATTGCCTCTGAAAGAAGTACACTTCTGGGTATTCAGCGCAGAGAAGTTTCATACGCTATGATTATATAAGAGGAAAAGCACGATTAACATGGTATATAAAAAACTCTGTCACAGCACAGGGATTTTGATATAATATTATGTTAGTGTTTAGCACATGAGTGTAATATTAAACAGCTGAGGGAATTGTCTCACAATTAGGAATTACATTTGTTCAACAATGAAAACAGCACACTCTCATTCCAATTCATTTGCCGTGGCGGCTGGAGAGAGAGGGAGGCGCAAGGAACGGGTGCGAGCGAACGGGAGACGGAGCGGCGCGAGGTTCCGCTTTTCTTCAGCATCCACTCTTTAGTGCCCGGGACCGGCACGCTGCAGAACGTCCCACCGACCGGCTGCGTCACTCCATCTTTCGTCACGTGGAAGAGCGAGCAACAGAACAGAGACAAAAGAAGGGCTCGTACCGGGACGGGCATACTGAAAAAATAACAAGTTCTCTGTGCACTTGATGGAACAACGGAAAATCTTCCCCAAACCTCAATATCAAATCCATGTATTAATAATAATAATAATAATAATAATAATAATAGCTTTATTGATACAGCACCTTTCTCATCAGTTTTACAGTTTCAAGCGCTTTATCAAAAGAGAAACTGACTGATAATAAAAACTAAAAATAAAAAACTAAATCTTAGGGGTCTGAAGGAACTGGCATTGGGATAATTAAACATAACATTAATATGCTCGTTAAAACCATAAGTTCGACAATGTTTTCAGCAACTTTTTTTTTTTTTAAAAAACTATTCACAAAACCCACACAGCTTAATACACAGTGGAATTTTGTCCCATAAATTCAGCGCAAAGTAACAGAAAGCTGCCTCTCCAGGCATCTTATGTGGGACTTTTAGAAAATACAATAGGTTTGCACTTGAACATCGGAGCACGATCTGGAATGTACTCTGGCGCTGAACCTATTTAAGATAGCTGAACGCAAGAATTGTGCTATATTACATGTATTTATTTAGCTGATGTTTTTCTCCAGAGTGACTTAGAGTGTTAAGCTGTTTACAATTATTTACCCATTTATAGAGCTGGGTAACCTACTCAAGGGCACTACAGCTGAAGGTAGCAGCACTAACCACTACAGCGCCAGCTGCCCATACAGAGAGGCATAAGCAAAAGTTCTTACAAAAAAAAAAACAGGACAAAGATGTTGAGATGTTCGCTCTGAGGTTCTCTCTCTGGGCTGTAACAGATCCTCACTTCTGGTCTCGTTCTGTAACTGCACACTGGCCACGCGCTCAACACAATGTGGTAAGAGCCTGCAGTACCGAGCCCGCCCAAGAGGGGCGCCAGAGAGCAGGAGGGTGACGGCAAGCGTAAGACGAGATGGGGAGAAAACCCACGGCTGGAGCAAACCCCTTGATATGCTGTACAGATTTGGAGCTTGTATCCAAGAGGTTTGGCACAACATGTTGAAATAAGCCAGGATTATTCAGGGCCCAGAGCACACAAATCCATCGGTTTAGAGTGTTACTGTCTCAAGGCAGCGCTCCGAAGCCCCGCGCTCCCCGCTCGTGCCATTACCCAACAAGCTCAGTTCGTGTACAGGGAATATTCGAGCGCTTATTTTTCCCCCATATGAAGCAAATGGGTTAGCGTGAGGTGGCTTTCAAAGTTATGAGTACATTTTGCATTTAAGACATTAAGAAACGTCCTGTTTCACTGTCCTCCGTGACTCTGCCAGCTCTGTATCTTACACCCGACTTTCGATTGTCCGTCTGCGGTTAGTCGCCCGAGAACTGTCCAAGTCATACAGCCTACACCCTCCTGGGTACCAAACGTTAAATTTTCATAGACCGATTTATTTTAAGCAACATCCGATGTTAAGCAACAAAGCTTGAGACTGAGTCGCTCATCTACACAACTTGAAAATTCGTACTGTAGAAATTCAGGGAAAACACCTCGATCGAGGGCGCTACAGCAGGACGTAAGATTTGAACGTGGGTCCTCAAAGTGTACCGACAGCAACTCCAGCAACAACGCTACCCGGTGTCTCCCTTTGGGTTCGAATATACGAAGCGCCGGGAAGTGCGCGCTGCGCATGAACGTCGGCGCGTCGGATCCGCCGTACGCGGCTCACCCCTAGTTTCCTGCTCCGCATGCGGACGTAGCCCTGCTTGACGATGTCGTTGAAGTTGGAAGCCATCTCCGCGGCAGCCGAAGGCGGGGGTGCCAGGCGGGGTCTATCATCCGCGCCGTCCGTCCCGTGGAGCAGCTGTCCCTCCACCTCACCTTCACCACCACCTCCCCTCACGCAGACTCTTCCTCCTGAGCTTCCCGTTCTCCCGCTGTCCTCCGCTGTGACTCGCCCCAGTCCTGGCAGCACGGGGTTCAGCTCTCACTCGCACGCCATAGTGGTCGCTGCGCTACTTCAGGGCTCCCTGGATGAGATGGGGGGGAAAAAAGGCACAAAAAATCTATTATTCATAAAGAATGACAGCGGATGGTGGCGGCGGCTGGAAAAATAACCCACAGGACATTTGGCTACATTATTCATTTGGCAGGCAGATACCCTCACACAGAAGTGGCTGCAAGGCCAGCACTTGACATGTGCTTTTATGCGGCACGCTTTGGTGGCAGCATAGGTGACAAATTGTGATTTTTCGAAAAAAATCCCTGCGTCTCAATAATGGTAAAGTCACAGTAATACAGCTATTCGCCAAGATACGAGCGTTCGGTTTATGAGAACTCAAGGTTGTAAGCGGTTTCATTTAATACGCCAACTTTGTATTTAAGAGGACCGAATCTGGATTTTGCTTTCCTCCCGCCGAACGGCGCGAGACCGGAGCCACCATGATCCAGATGTTATGGTTCGGCTCGTGCTTCGTAAACTTCTCAAGCTCCGTCAGCCCTCGTTCGCTAGTTTCACCTGTTATGATCTCAGTAATCATTATTATTATTATTATAGGCCTTGTCTGGACTGTCCAAACCGTGTCAACTTAGTGTGAATTATTTTGCATTGTTCTCACCGACTTCTTTCGTCTTTACTGTTTTTTTCATTGAAGGTTTAATTAATACACCGAGTATCATATGTATGTATGAATTGTTTGACAGTGGATGATAAGTGCGCTATAAGTAATAGCTACATTAGAGCCGAATGAGCACAGGCAGACATCCGTACAGTATTATGGAGCAATTCATGCAGGGAAACTGCCTTGTTATGTTTTGTTATAATAATTACTTCAAGTTATCATTAGTTGCATTCATTTTAATGGGATTTGGTGATATTTCAGCATAAACGAGCGTCAATTTCAATTTAATTGAGTATTATATCAAGTTCAAAATGAAAAGGTGCACACAATCAGACAATGCAGATGCTTCTTAGAAGTCATATCAGCTGTTCAGGCATTTGAACTCACTCGGGCTGAATTAGTGTATTTGTCTTACACTTACAGGAAAATAGTAGGAGTTCTAACTACCCATATAGTGTATCACGTTGACAATAAGAACAGATGACTGCGGCAGGGGTCTCTCAACCACTCAAAAAATCTTCAACAAAAAGTTTTGTTTGGTCCCACTGTTTTCTTGGTAAAACACAATCCAAATGAGTGTTTTTTGATGAGGTCATAGAACCTGGTAAGGAAACATACTTTATTGTTAGAGTCCACACCTGCAGTTCCCTCTGTAAATATGTGGATGACCAAAGTTCCACGAGAAAAAAAAATAACTTCTGATCTGCACGATAATTCAGAGGAACTGTGGAATGTCTGAATGCCCCTCTGGAACTTATTAGATGGAGTTACGTGATCATTCCTGTGAAATACTGTAACCTTTTGAACTTTGGCTCATTTTTGTGTGCAGGGATGTTTTTATAAGTCCTCACTGTACTGTCTCAGTGTTTCTGTGACACAGCGCTGTTCTTTCGTCAAACTAATTTTTTTTAGACTATTTAAATAAAAATGGACAAAAAACGCAGGGGGTGCGGTGGCGCAGTGGGTTGGACCGGGTCCTACTCTCTAGTGGGTCTGGGGTTCGAGTCCCGCTTGGGGTGTCTTGTGACAGACTGGTGTCCTGTCCTGGGTTTGTCCCCTCTCTTTCCAGCCTTACGCCCTGTGTTGCCGGGTTGGCTCCGGTTCCCCGCGACCCCGTATGGGACAAGTGGTTCAGAAAATGTGTGTGTGATGTGTGGACAAAAAATTACCCAGCGCTGTTAATAATTCTTAATATTTTAAAAATGGATCATCAGACTCAAAGTTTTTGAGCTTCGGATTTCCGTATTTTCGGCGAAGCCAAATCGTGAAACCATTTCAGCGTAACTTTGCGGCGGTCTGTGTGGCGTGTGACACCGAATCCACTGGAATCATCTCTCTCTTGCTGTAGACGTGATCAGAAGGTGACCCATGACAGCAGATGAGCACAAACACTCAGCATTAATCTTTTGTGTTTGGCTGTACACAGGACAGACACATTCACTTTACCTACCATATCAACTTTCCTAACTGTCCAATTCTGGAACGTACTGAAACACCATAAATGAGTATATGTCGAGATTTAAAATATCCTTGTAAACCGTTATTAGATTTAGGCAATCTGGGAATCATGTCAAAGAAACCGTACTTACAAAAACACTCCAAAATAGTGAGATGTTGATGTAAGTATGCTTCACTTTTTTACAAGTTTTGGTGCTTCATAGCAATAACTATTTTTTTTTTTTTTTTTTTCCCCCAGAACCACTTGTCCCATACAGGGTCGCAGGGGAACCGGAGCCTACCCAGCAACACAGGGCATAGGGCCGGAGGGGGAGGGGACA
Source organism: Scleropages formosus (assembly GCF_900964775.1). Classification (NCBI taxonomy): domain Eukaryota; kingdom Metazoa; phylum Chordata; class Actinopteri; order Osteoglossiformes; family Osteoglossidae; genus Scleropages; species Scleropages formosus. The sequence goes on along the minus strand of NC_041812.1, from coordinate 20,563,247 downwards.
CACCCAGGACGGGACGCCAGTCCATCACAAGGCATCCCAAGCTGCACTCGAACCCCAGACCTACCGGAGAGCAGGACTGTGGTCCAACCTACTGCGCCACCGCGCCCTCTAATCGCAATAACTATTTCTAAATGAAAATCCTTGTGATGGAATTAGTGACATCATATCTTTTCTCTATTATGATGGTGCTCATCAATTTCCATAAAATTTCTTAAAATTTCACCTTAATTTATGGTGCACCTGTCGCCCAATCACGAAAATTTAAGCAAATTATTTGTCCCGGACAGTTAACGTTGAGCCTTGAACAGCTTAATACGGTCAAATATTACAGAATACTGAGAAGACAGTCCAATTCAAGAGCAAAGCTAACACCGTTCCTCAGGCTGCACATACCAAACACAGGTTGACACAACACATCGCACATAAAAGACAAATGCACAATCAATGACATGCCCATTTATACAGGCGAGTAATTATTTTTTAATGTATCAATTAAAGGTAAGTACCTTGGTCAAGAGTACTCCAGCAGCATGAGGGACTCTGACCTGTAAACTTTGTCCAGAAGTAACAGCTCTAACCACTACATCACCTGCTGCCCTGCAGAGATCCCTGGTGATTTCTTGATGTCACACCTCACCTGACTTTTGAGACATTTCACTGAGCACTATGATGGAGAAATCGAATGAGAGCTGAGACACACACTGCGGCCAGTACTGTCCACTCTCACCTGAGGCAGGAGGTGGGAGATGCTGTGCCAGCAGAGTAATTGTACCCAAGGGATGTTGGGATGGCTCGAGCCATGCCCTCATAGTACTGAACAGCCAGCGGGATGTGGTTAGCACTCAGGGTTGGGGCCGAAGAACAAATCCCATTCCAAGAGGGGCAAGTAGAGGGGATGAGGCAAGACGTGCCGATCGGCAGAGCTCCTCGCATCAGTTTCTTTCCCGCCCCCGCAGGGAAGGGGTTCAGAATGATCGATGACGTAAGCCGAGAAGCGCGTACGCAGTAACCCAAAAACGCAAAACAAAATAGAGAACTGAAGGTAGGCGGTCACAACTAAAAGCTTTCCTCTGCACCTGCTCAATGGCAACCCAGAGAAGATCCAGCTGACCATTGCTGATGATCAATGAGTATTGCAGATTTCCCTTCAGAGGCCCAGAGTGAGCAGATGACTTGTTCGCATTTGCTTGCTATCGTACAGATAATTGCTTGAGGCAAAACAACAACAAAAACATTTCCTCGTTTGTCCTCAGTCATCCAGAACACTGTGCAGCTGGCGAAGCTTCGTCTTGTAGTCTCCTGGAAAACGTGTCAAAGCTTTGATTATTCTGTAAGCAGGGGCTTAAAGGATTGCCAGATCCTGGGCCAGGGCTCAATTAGCCACGTTTTCCCGAGTAGACGAGCGTCTCGGAGAACGAGATGTAAGGACGTTAATAAAGTGCTAACACATCCAGACACCATTAAATTCTGCCTTCCCAAAAGCCGACCAGAGAAGTTTCTTAAAGGGATGGGTTTAGGGTCTAAGGAAGAGGGAAGACGCAGATTGAAAGTGACATCCATCTCCCTCACTACTTCCAGTAAGTTGCTGAAACACCACATTGAAAACCTTGAACCCTATGATGAAAACACAAGGTGCTAGGAAATACACACACATACTGTGTGAACCGCTTGTCCCATTTGGGGTTGTGGGGAGCTGGAGCCTAACCTGGCAACACAGGGCATAAGGCTGGAGGGGGAGGGGACGCACCCAGGACAGGACACCAGTCTGTCGCAAGGCACCCCAAGCAGGGCTTGAACCCCAACCCCACCAGAGAGCAGGACCCGGTCCAACCCACTGCACCACCGCACCACCGCACCCCCTCTGCTGGGAAATATAATCAAATAATATCTCAACCTGGTAACCTGGTTCTGGTACTACCTGGAGTTCAAAAGGTACCTTTTCAGACCCTTCTTGATTTTTGAGCAGGATTCAGCAGTTCTGAGTGAGAGAGGGAGGTCATTCCACCACAACAGAGCTTCTGATCTCAGTTTCTAAAAAAACCTAGCTTGAAACAAAAAATGTCTCCTTTACAGCTGTATTTTTCATGGATAACTTGCCATACATCCTTCGCATGGCTTAAAAATCTGAAGCCAACAGTCAAGTTGTTGGAAATGCATGTAAGCTTTAAAACCGAAACCACTCCTTGCAAAAAAAAAAAAAAAAAAAAAAAAAAAAAACTTGTGAGCATCATGTACTTTTTCTTACTCTTGCTGATTGCACTTTTCCAGTTGCGTGTAGTGTGAGCGCCCTTTAATTCCCTTTAAACTCATCTTTTCTCAAAGAAACACAATCACCATCTCGGCAATGACTCGTGATCCAATTATCTGACTCGGGGGCCATATATCAAAGAAAGAGTGGAATCGGAGCACTTCACGCACAGCATGTCTGAGCAGTGGCCGCAGAGAGGGAAATAAATGCAAAAGAAAGTGTCCGGCCAGGCTGGGTCGCTAGCGCAGTTAGCATCCGCACTCTTGTTATCTCACTGAGATCCCCTCTGAGAAGGGCTGGACAAGCCTAAGATGAACCTAATATGGTTAAAACAGATGAGCAGATTGTTATCCGACTGTAAAGGGTCGGCAGTTCAAACCGTTTTATTTCTGATATCCTCATTCGGAGAGCCTTAGTGTTACAGCATCTTTACAGCCACTTAATACAAAGCGACGTATATAACAGGATATTTTATGGCAAAAATTATTATTATAGTAAAAATCTGAATTAAACGTGGAATTATTTAATTACAAGGGCAGCTCTTTCTTCTGTCCCAGGAACTCATGTATTATTTGCCCATTTGTCATAACACTTAAACCGTCCAAGGTTGAAGTTATCGCTAAAGCAGAATGGGACATTTTGCTAAGGGTGCAAAGAGGCACTCCTTGCAGGCTAGATTCTTTAGCCACTGTTATCCCCTGATAAATACAACTAAACACAGCTGAACAGAGTCACGCAGCTATTTGGCAGATGTTTGGGGATAGACTGCTTCGTCACAGCCAGGCCATAGCGTGACCATGTGACGCGTATTGCTAGTGAGTGCTTATGCTAGTCTCAGACCCTGTAGCGGCTTGGCATCAGCAGGGGTGCCCGTGCAGGATTGGGTTCACGTCTGGCCCATGAGCTCATAACAGATGGGCGCCCCTGTACCTGGGCTCCGCAGGGAATGGAAACTGATCTCAGCGGCGGCGGCGCCAGGTGAGCTCACAGCGAGCAGTGCTGAAAGGTGAGCTTGGAGCAGACGGGCACCGTGGCAACGTCGCAGCAGGTGGGCAAGATGCTCTCCCGCTGCATTATGCCAGACGTTCCGCAGTATCTGGCATCCGAGAGGCCCACGAGGGTCTGATCGTCAGTATTAGGTCAGTCCTAAGAGCCACACCATCCGAATTGGCCCAGGAATGGGTGCAGAGGGGGAAAACATAGCATTGTTGCATACAGGGACTAAAGAGCAGATTTTAGAGACAGGAAATTGCACATTACACATTTCTCTTTTGCTTCTGCTCTAGCAGACACTTGGGGATAAAACTGATCATTTGACAGCAGGAGACCAAATAACGTACCTTTTGTACAGGTGGCCCTCAACTTATCACCGGGTTCCCTTACATTTTATGAACCATAAGGACATATAAACAATTAACATGCAGGAATGCTATGTTGTATAAAAAGGGTTTCTTATATTTTATCACTAACTTCACACATCAGTCATGTTAAAATAATACAAATATAGAATAATAATAAACAGAAGAGTATTATAATTTCATTCTGCAGCAGTATTCTCAATTGTAAATCTATCATCGTCTGCTCTTCACTTCAGCACCACCAAAATACTCCCCTTTTCACTTGCTCACTATTTATTTTATTTATTATTTATTCAGCAGACGCTTTTGTCCAAAGCAACTTCCAGTGAACTCTATGTAGTGTTATCAGCCCACACACCTTATTCACCAAGGTGACTTACACTGGTAGATACACTACTTACATTGAGTCACTCATCCATACATCAGTATTTTAAATAAAAGGGAATAACAAACAACAAGTTTTGTAAATAGAATGCAATAACTGCTGGACACCCAAACACTACGGACATCCAACAATGGGAAATATGATCGACCAATGTTACTGTATAGTACATGAGCATCGTTAGACGTTATAACCAAACCTTGGAACTACAAAAGAATATAAGGTTGACGGAAGGGCCATCAAAAGTCATGGAGGTCGTGTATACAGGTTGTACAGGTCATCCTTTGACTGACACACACAGACACGCGTGCATAGGCAAAACACCACACGAAAAAGGAGGGTGCCTTTGAAGTATCTATCACAATTACAAATGTAGCTACAGAGGTCAGTCATTTCATGTTGCCAATGAGCAGCATGGGTCACCTACAGCGAAGGTTTGACAACTGACAATTAGCACTTTCATATGTGAGTTTTCTGAGCAACATGATGTAACTAAGAGAGCTGCAAAGAGGTCAAAAGGTACCCAAACAGTACCCAAATTGCGGCTTCAATGGTCACAAATACTGGAAAAAATTGTAATGTGTTAAGGAGAAAAGTCTCAAAATCTATGACATCACATGCCAAACATGGACAATATGCAACTTCAAAGAAGAACAGTGGTCACAAGTTAGAGCTCACTAAGAGGGAGAGACAGAAACTTCATAGGATAGCTGCTAAATGCCACAAGAGTACAGCCAAAAATTACCACCAAACCGAATTAGCACTTTTGTGACCAAGCACCCACTCTCACCAAAAACTACATCATGGGCATCTACCCACTCATATATGTATACCTTACACACACACACACACACACACACACACACACACACACACACACACACAAAGAGGGAAAGAGGCTGCTCATGTTGGCCTCATTTCCCTCCCTCCATGGACATCATTTGACCCTATCACATGAAGGCCACTATTTACGTTCCTGACCAAGTAAGCACCAGCTTGAAATTGCTGTAACACCTTCATCCGAAAGCCGTTAGCCCAGATGAGACAACATGTGGGAGGGGACTTTGTGCATGAGACAGCTGTCGGCTTCAGATGAGGTTTCCAAGCAGGCTGTCCGTGAAGGTACAGAGTGCCCAAATAAAGGAGACATCATGGTTCAAGAACTGCACTTGAGACCCAGTTTCAGTCCCCAGAGAGACTCTGCTGTTGTGCATCTCACAAAGGCAGTTAACCTCAACTGCCTACAGCAAAACATCTTGCTGTAAAGACTGGCAAATTGCATTCTACACAAGTCATTTTGGGTGACATTCTAACAGATGGATATGAAACTAAATAATTTACGAGCAAGAGACACAGCGAAAGGAGATTTTAAGAAGCTGGGATTTTTTTTTTTTTTTTTTTTTTTTTTTAAAACATAAACTTTTTTTATAAAACTTTGTGCTTGTAAGAAAAAGCCTGCACTAAAATTCAAGCTTTTGCTAAGCCTCTCCTCTTGCATCTTGATGCAATTCATGCAGCCAAATTAACAGCTCCAGTGTCTGCGTAAGCAGAGAATCCCAGCAGACCCCAGTAACCAGCCCCCATGGCAGCCACCCCCCTTCTCCTGCCTGCCCGGAGACGTACGTCAAAACGAATCCTCTCACCCAATTAATCTCCCGACTCCACAATGATCCTCTGGGGAGACAGGAGGCAGCAGAGAGTCAGACAACCCAGGTCCTTATCACTCGAGGCCCCTGGGAGGTCCCTTTCCTTCCCTTCCTTCATCATCTGCTGACACTACACTGCAGCAACATACTGCGTCAGAACTGATGGCGAAGATTTTGATGACGAAGAGAGAAGATGTGGCCGAGATGATTGATGGTGGCACCGACTATGTGACAAGTTGTATGTTTGAGGTGTGAATGAGACGCTGCAATGAGATTCAAGAGGGACGAGGGCTCAACAGGAGCTGTTCCGGCTGTGTCGGACTCCTGAACAGGACAGCGTCACGGCTCACAGACCTGTCTAACATGAACCTGGCCAGGTGGGAAACTAGCCGACGTCACACCGCTGACCCAAGAGACAGAGAGAGAGAGAGGTCTTTCGTAACAAATATTCATCTAAGGATGTGCAAGACTGTTGCCATCTAACGAGATGTAGAAAATCCTGGAACTCACTGACAAATACAAGACTAGTAGACATTGATGCGGTGAAGGACTGCAGCTAGTTACGTACCTCAAGTCAGAGTCTAGTACCATCATTGACTTGTTGTCCATTCGAGACCAGAAATGTTGATTCAACGTCAATAGCTGAACTGCATTTGGAACTGAATCACTCTATTTCCAAAGTGGGATTAGAACTATTAAAAAATATGACCAGTGTATCGAAACGAGATGTAGTGCAACTATTAAAAAAGCGAGCAAGCAGAGCTGCAAGACAATTAAAAAAAATGTTTGGATAAAATGTTGCAAATCAATGAATATACAATTTTATTTTCCCACTCTAACCCACGGTCATACTCACGGCAACAACGCGATCGCTTTTTCTGGGATCGGTCCGTTTATGTTAAGGAAAGAGCGGCTGAAAACATCTCCATGCTTGATGCAAACCTATACATTAGCTTTCGATACTGAACCAGCATTTGTTTAGCCAGAGAAGAAAGGGAAGGGGAACAAAGGCTCTGTGGCATGAATGGCTTTCTCAAGAACAAGAACGGGGTGAATGGTGTAAATTCAGCAGAACTCTGTGACACAAACAGCCCTCCTGCCTTTGTTCTGCCGTCAAACGCTTAGCAGAGGAGTTCCGTGGAAGGTTCCGGCAAATCAACAGTGCAAAGGCTCACACTCTACTTTCATTAAAGGGTGTCATTCACTTGCACCTCTGGTCAAGGACACCGCACAGACTTTCTCAAGGGCCAGGAGGCGTCATTCATTCCAGGGGTGTTTGCCTCTCGAATTAGCACAAAGAGAATTACGGGGAAACAGAGCGGTGACCCTGATTGGCCAGCGACGCCGTAATGGAAACACTCGGTGGCCGATCGGTGGGGGGAATGCGGCGGAGCGCTAATCAACTGGATATCTCCGAGGGCAGGCTTGAAGGACAGCAGAGACGTTGTGGAGAAGAGGGACCAAAAAAGCACGAGATGAAGCTGCAGAAAGAAGAGAAACTAAGAAAACAGCGCAGCAAATGCTAACAGGGTTCCTCAGAGCAGTCAAAACTCGATAAATTCAGTTACTGAGAGAAGACACAGCCATAATCATTATACACATCCCTTCCCTCTCAGCATGTACATACTACCTGGAAAGATGTAAGGCCTCTTGTTCACATGTACAGGTTACAACAAAGCTGCAGTTATTATTTATTAACTTAGCAGACTTTTTTTACCAAGCGACTTATGGTGTTGGCATTCTATACTAAACTACTTCCATCATTCACCCATTTACACAGCTGGGTGATTTTACTGGATGAATTCAGGGTATGTACGTTGGTCATGGGTACTAAATCAGGAGCAGGATTCGATCCTAGGCCCTTTTTTGTGGAAGGTGAGGACTCTAACCACACTACCATTTGTAGCCCCCCTCCATGTGTGACAGTGCGGGAACAATTCCCTTCAAAATCAAAGAATTGGAATTTTATACACTTGCGAAGTATTTCCATAAATTTGAGGGTAGGACCTACGTTTTTACACGATCAAAATCTAGTACGTTGCAGACTACCACATCTGATCACAGCATGAAAGCTGCACTCAAGCTGACCACCAACACACTTACTCAGTAAATTAGTATATGAGTAAAACTGAGAATATAATTCTGCTTGTCTTAAAAATACGGCCCTCGCTGCTTGAGCATATTTGCCTTTGCTAGCATTCTGAAACTGTGGTGTAATTAATTTATGTAATAATCTCCTGAGCTGTAATGGAGGACCAAACATATGACACCTTCCATAACCACAGATGACATTAGTCTCCACTGGCTACTGTGGGACCACCAGGGAGACCCCCAGCACAACCCCCTTGTGCCAGATCTGTAGCCTCAATGATCACTAGCAACACCTCATGTAATTAATGCACGAGCTACAAACGTGACGCAAACGTGGCTGTTAAAACCCTAGTATGTTCAGGCAGCCATGGCAAAAAAGGAGAAAAAATAAACTGGGAGAAGCAATTACAATATTTCAGATGGGTGAGCTCTGCAATGTTGCACCACAGACATGCTGAGCAGCTGTAGTGCAAAAATATTGTACCTATACCATTATGTTATTCATTACAGTGAAATGTTTAAACGTACTTTGTTATTTCAAAGAGCGAGTTTGTTTTGTTCTCCGAAAAGGTTTACATAAAGCAGTAATGATGAAAGGCACCAATATGGCACGATTTGTGTGAAGTCAGTAACGCCTCTGCTGATTCGCTCTGACAAACGACTGGACTCAGTAACACCTCTGCTGATTAGCTGATGAGGACCTGTTCAACTGCAAAGTCAAATGTTAAATAACAGAGAATACTTACATAAATGCAGTAATGAATTACACTAGTATACCACTAACTGTCACAGAACACTTTTATAATAATCATCACAATTACCTTTCTTAGAGACCCTGTATAGAAAGAAACAGGAAATTATTGATAGGAGGGCATGAAATTTCAATGTACCATTTGTGACTCAGTGAAATGGGAGAACCGGTCAATGCAATGGTCTGAACACTTTCGCAAGGCACTGTTTGTCTGTACACGTTTGTTTTCACAGGTAGAAAAAAACTCCACAGAGTTGAAAAATAGAAGATTTTGACTTATTATGTACCAAAAGCTGCTTGCTGTGTTACGAGAGGGAAATGCTAAGGACATATTCACCCCAAACTACATATACTGTATGTGAGAACAAAGGTAAAAGGAAATTATGACTTCACAGAGGCACGCTGGCAGGGAAGAAAACGTTAAGATACGGCTAATCCTTGCCAACATGCTACCTCTGCTACAGATATGATCGCTCTGGGGGAGTGTAGTGTTTCCCATAGTCGGTGCGTCCCCCATCCTGTGGGGGTTAACAATCGAGGGCAGGAAATCAGAACGGGCAGGAGTGCTGATCTCGAGTGTCCCACGGAGTTGGTCTCACCTGCCCGTGACCTCGGCGCCTCCGTGGGGGGGCAATCCAGGGGTTTCGGCGGAGCGCTACAGCTGCAGTGAACAAACAGAGATCCGCGCTCTCGGACAAGGGCTGGCCAGACAGCGCGTCTCCAGGCCTCTCCCAGCAGATACACTCAGATAACAAAAAGAATCCTCACACACACACACACACACACACACACACACAGAAGTGCATGTGCACAAATGATCTGCAGAGAGAGCACAGCACCCGCATGCCTTCACAGTCACACACAATAAAAAAGGTAGCAAAATACCCTCACACACACACACACACACACACACACACACAGATACTCCTGATCCACACATGCCTGAATGAATGTCTGACAGCATGCACTCGCACATGCCAACACGGAAAAAGATTAAGACAGATAGGGGGGCTCATCTTCCTCTCAGTGACAGTGGTTTCATACATACAAATTTTTCTTTCTATAAAATATTTGTAAAATATCTTTATAAATATCACATACAGTATGTATTATATACAAATAATTGTTATTGCCTCATGGGCTAAGTACCTTGCTCAAGGGCAGGAAGTGGCATCTAGGCAGAGAGCAGACAGTCACCTGTGACCCTGCTCACACCGTGAAAACAAAGACGGTTTCCAACTGTAAAAACTGTGTGGGAACAGGGTTCAACAGCAACAAATGAACCGATAACAGGTACGAGTCTCGGAGCCGGGGCGCAACCCAATCCTATGCAAACATTCGCCCATCCGGGTTTCCGGGTTTATCGGAACACGCCGAGAGTCAGTAATTACACCCTTCTTGGCTTCATTACAACGCAGTGTCATAACAAACGACGCGCGCATTCTGATTCAGCGCTGAACGAGGCTTCAGTTTCTACTCCACACCCATTCATTCATTCACCCGTTCGTTATCAATGAACACTTTTCCAGTTCGGGGTCACAGCGGTCTAGAGTCTATCCAGGAAGCACAGGGTATGAGGCAGGGTACCCCAAGTCCATTGCACACATTCGCACCTATATGATTATTTTACATCTACATATTTAGCTGATACTTTTCTCCAAAGCAACTCACAATGTTAAGCTACTTACAACTATTTACCCATATATAAAGCTGGGTAATTTCTACCTCATCGTTTCAGGCTAAGCACCTTGACCAAGGGTACTGCAGTAGAAGTCTGGATTCACACCTGAGCCCTTCAGGTACAAATGCCGCAGCTCTAACCACTGTGCAGACATTAGGACTGTGTCTCTGTTTCTTTAGTAAAACCACTATTATCCCCAGCATAGACATACTTTCTCTCTCTCACACACACACACACATCCCACTCTCATAACATCAGCTGGTGTGCAGGACTGCAGTCAGAGGGGTGGCTGCGGAACCAAAGTCTTGCAGACCTGACTGTACCAATGTCGTTCAGAGACACTGTTATGAGTGTGATGGGGGTGCAGGGGTTGAGAGGGGTCCAGTAAGGGTAGCTCGCCAGAGAACCCTTCCTTATGACGACTCTCGGTCTAAGCCTCATGCTGGCAGGGGCAGTTGTCAGGGCAATGGCCTCATCCTTCACAGTCGCAGGCCACAGGCCCCCTAGAGGTATAAACGTGACCCCCCCCCCAACACCCACCAGCGGACGGACCTCCAGGTCTGCGGCACACTGAACGGGAGTCGACTGTGGGGCAGCAACGGGGCTCCTATCAGCAGTGCCGGGGGATTAGCGAAGGCTTTCATGTTATGTGATCTTACAGACCTCCCAGGGCTGCCCCACAGCCCCCCCTCACCAAGCCCAACAGCCCCGCTCCGTGGCCACCAGTTGGTCTGCGCTGCTCCTCTACACACCCGCCAGGCGGTACCTCTCTGAGTAACTCACGGTCGGGTGTCCTCAGTCGCAGAGGTGGGAGAGGAACAAGGACGGGGATGCAAATTAAACACCTGAAGACAACATGAAGAAGAAGGGAGAGGAAGCAGGGTGTGTATGAGCTTTGCATGCATGCACACGTTTTTGTGTGTGTGTGTGTGTGTGTGCTGGGATGAAGGGGCCAAACAGCAGGCGCGCCAGTTCTCTGAAGCGGTGTCCGATTCCTGACAAAGCTCAGAGAGGCGCGGCCTCCCTCCACGCATAATCCCCGTGGCTTTATTTTAAATCTGCCTGGGAGCCAAGACCACGACTGGGAGAATTTATCCACCCGCATCGCCTCCCCCCCAGCAGCATCACCCCGAATCCCGTTCTGGCCCTCAAGTCTCTTTACTGTGCCTTGAAACGCTTGCAAATTTCAAAAACGGTCTCCAAAACGGGGCTCGCAAGTGAATATCGCATCTTGCCACAGCCGGCTCTTTGGTCTACAGCGCAGAAGAACTCTGCCTTTCATTCACGGGATCCCTCACGGCGAGCCTAGAGAGGAGCAATTTGCTGTTCTCACACGGCGATTCTTACTTATTTACCTTAACACACGGTCCTCCTGCATATTTTCATGCCTTTCAAAAGGCGCTACGCAAGAGTCCTTTGGGAGACGTTATGTCAATAAATCCATCACGGCAGGGGATTCCGCGTCCCTAGGCAGGGCCGGGGCCCCGAGGTTCTCCCCGACCGCGCTCCCGAGAAAAAACACGGGAATTAACAGCCGACGGCGCCTGTGCGGGAACACCGCCTGAACGTCGCTCCTGGATTGCGGGGACCCAAATGGCACACGGGGATCAATCACAGGCGATACGGCGCTCTTCGTGCACCGACCCCACGCTGGAAGCCTCGCGCCTGCGCAGGCCAAACAAAGCGGCGCTGACGCAGGCTGAAACACGGACGAGCGCTCAGGAGACGACCACCTCCCCGGGCTACACGCAAATAATGAAGTGCTCCCGACACCCCCGCCGGTCAACCGTCTTGCCATGCGAGGCCTTGCACAAGCAGACATTAGTGCTTCACGTAATAAATGCTAATGAGGTTGGCAGACAAGTGAGCGGCGGGAGGAGGCGTTCGGTGCAGATGGGGCTGGGAACTGCGGGAAGCTGAGATTTTACTGCAAATTCCCCACACCTATCCTGCTTTAAGTGCTCCACCGTTACCCGTTTGGAAAAAGAAAATGTGATGAAGAGTGCATGATAATACAAGCTCGCTGGAACAGGGTTCAAACAACCACTCAAAAAACCTGTCGCAGAAAGGCTCATGTGTCCCCCTCTATTTTCTTGTCAAACCAGAGCCCAAATTCTTTGTTTTTAATGAAGTTGTGAAACACAGGCTAATTACTGTAAGGAAATATACCGCACCGTCGTGGTCCACACCTGAAGATCTGTCTGGAAATAAGCAAAAGTGTTTTACTTTCTTGGGGAGGGAAAAAATAGAATAAATAAAATTTGGTCTGCATGACAATTGAAATTAATTCTGGAATTTCTGAACACCAGTCTGTAACTTACTAGACAGTTACATAATCATATCTCGAAACACTGTAACCATCAACCTTGTTTTATGTATGGTACATGGATCTATTTGCAATTTCTCAGTGTACTACTGCCTCTGCGTTGCTCTCCGTGACTAATTAAAAAAGAACATTGTTATTTTTTTTCTAATTATAAACTAAAAATGACCTCTAAAACAATGCTAACAAAACCCTCGTAAGCAGGGCGTCTGCTCATCCTGATGGCCACGCAGGTCTGATGCAGGTGGTTCCCACAGAAGTAACCCACCCCGGTAGAACTGAACCAATGTAGTGGAGGACTGTGCAGTCTGAGGTGTGAACAAGACCGGGACTAAGGTAACACCACAGGAAGGACACCATGAGCCTCCTGCACCCTTGGTCGTCACGGCTGGTCGTGGTCCTCGACCGTGAGGTTCTCCCGACTCCCTGAAGCTCCGGCTTGCCTGCAGTCCTGGAATGCGGACAAGTTGCGTGCGGGAGTGAGGAGCCTGGGAATGCAGTGAGGTCAGATTAGGATCTCCTGCTCTGATACAAATCAGAAAACATGTCTAAACACACTGTCTCGAGGCCAGGCCCAGAACTACCCCTCAGAACATACACATGGAAATGCTTCTTCAGCAGCAGGTGGCACGGTGCTTAAAGCTGCTGCCTTCGGACCCCCAATGACCCAGGTTCCAATCCCACCTCTTGCTGTAGTACCCTAGGTCAAGGTACTTACCCTGAACTGACAGAGTAAAAATTACCCAGGTTCATAACTCAATGTATCTTGTGTTCCACTGATGTATGGATGAGTGACCCAGTGTAAGTAGTGTATCTAGCAGTGTAAGTCACCACAGTGAATAAGGTGTGTGGGCTAGTAACACTACATACTATCCACTGTAAGTCACTTTAGAGAAAAGTGTCAGCTAAATGGGTAGGGGTGCAGTGGTGTAGTGGGTTGGACCACAGTCCTGCTCTCTGGTAGGCCTGGGGTTCGAGTCCCGCTTGGGGTGCCTTACGACAGACTGGCGTCTCGTCCTGGGTATGTCCCCTCCCCCTCCGGCCTTACACCCTGTGTTACCGGGTTGGCTCCGCGACCCCGTCTGGGACAAGCGGTTCTGAGAATGTGTGTGCGTCAGCTAAATGAATAAATGTAAATGTCTAAATACATCCACTGCACTTGACATAAAAACCATGTCTGCTGTGTCCGTCAATCAAATTATAACTGCTGGAACAAATAGCAGAAAGAAAGTGTTGCTCTATTCATTGGACAAGTCTGTTCTTCATCATATTTCCACACCGATTTCTTTTACAGGTATATTTATCAACACTTTATTTCCTTCTATGCCTGCTTTTTTTTTTTGGGGAAAAAAGAGAAAGACAAAAGTTCTTAAGTTCTCTCTGTGAATTTGAGCCCATGACCTTCTGGGAGAGGTAGCCAAAGAGCAGGCGACAAACACGCAGCCGAAAGAAAACAACAAGCAGTCATTGTGGAGGATCTCCCTTTGTTATCTGTATTCCTCCCAGACCCGTTTGTCGGCTTTCGGCCCGGCCGAGGAAGGCGGACGATCGGCTGATCGGGCCAAGAAGTAACGGCGTCCAACCAAGCGAGACTAAAGAAGCTGAAAGACGGTTAAAACAGCGGTCCCACTGCGGCGCACGTCCGTTTTAACAGGCGCAAGCAACTGCAGTTGCAAACGCCAGGAAACAGATCGATAGGTAGGAAAAGAAGGAAAATCTTTCCTTCTTGGCCACGTATGCAGTATATATTTTGTAAGTCGGCGCGTTACGCTTGAAAAGCAGCACCTCGCAGCGACAGCTGACGCACTTTGGTCGCTTTTTGCTGCGAAATGAACCAACAGTTGAGGGTCCTCACATCCCAGATGGTACCTGATGAGCGAACGCGTTTTGAGAGACATTATTTTGTTTCCACTGTGCATTTTGCGATGTTTGCCGCTTTGTTTATGCATAATAAAGTGTTCTCTTAAACCTTGTTTACCTGAGACCTGTGTGTTCAGACAGTGGGTGTTCCGCTTGTGCGTGAACAAAAGTGTCTGGAGACATTCCGTGTAAACACGAGCCCCGGATGGGAGTGATTTCCTAATAAATTACCGCGTTCAAAACCAGAATGGTGTAATTACTAATTAAGGAGACCACCAAAAAATAAGAAAAAAATAAATAAATAAAATAAATAAATAAATAAATAAAATAAATAAATAAATAAATGGAAACCCTCCGGTACTAAGAATGACCCTGCTGTATAAATGAGTAGATCATTGTAAGTTTCTTTGGAGAGAAGCATGAGCTAAGTAAATAAATGTAAATAAACCGTCTAAATTTAAGGGTGGATATAATTACAGGTGCGCAGGCAGACCTAGCTAGCTATTCAGTAGGCCCGTGTTTATGAGGGCAGCTAATTCTACACTCGGGCAGGTACATTTGCCCGCACAGCGGACCAGTGTTTATGGACACAGTTAATTATATCCTTACAGTAACCAGGCTAAGGTAAGAGCGCCGCGGACCGTACGTACGTAGCTCGGCCGCGGCTGCCAACCGCACAGCGGCATTAATCCAGGCGACTCTGACGACTCCATTACAAGACGCGACCCAAAGGAAAAGCCGTAAATTTTGCCCGCGGATGGATGAACCTCGTAGGAGTTAATGAACACCTCCCGACTGCCCAGGAGAGAGCGGGGAAGCGGGGAGAGAGATGAAGCTCGCTCGGGAAGACAATGCCATATTTTCTCAGCGGGCGCTCTGGATTCCGCCGCTGTTGTCTCACAAAGACGCGTTTGGCTCGGAGGAGGAAAACACTTCACTGTCAGTGCCGTCTGGCTCCTGGAGAAATGAGTACGTCTGTCTTGTACCTCGGAGCCCATCTCCCCTGATGGGAACCTTCTTTGAGACGAGAAGTGTCACGGGAGACGTGTAATAAAGGGTAGGGATGACAGCGGGATGGTTTCAAGAGCAGAGAGAACTCTGTGTTCTCTCGCGGTGGGAGCGGGTTGAGGCTCGGGGGGAGGTTACCTTGTTACGGAGCGGAACACGAGTTCAGCGGGGATCCACTCCTCCGTGAAATATATCCATAGCGCACGCCATAATTCGGCACTTGAATCGAAAAGGGACCGACGTCCCTCGGGCGGTCACGCCTAATGGTGCGTCGGCCGCGACCCCACTCGCCGCTCACCCCAAACGGCCTGGAAATATAAACTCGTTTTCTGTTAAATATTATCCAAACGCAAGCAGAGCATCTGACACAATCCATGTATTAATTTTCTCCATTTTACATTTTCTTAGACATCGGCGCACACGGCGGATGGCCATCAACGTGCCCGTAGATTTCCTCAAAGCGGGGAGGAAAGGCAAACGGGAGCAGAAGCGGAAGAGGACGAGATCAGCCGACTAAGATGGGGAACTAGAGCAGGAAAGGAAGAGCTCATGCTAATCGGACGCATGAGAAGGCCACGGGATGAGGAGGAGCTTACATTAACCACATGGAGAGCGAAGACGACCAGGACAGGAAGAATCCATGCCTATTGGGTGGAAATGGATAGAGAACCGGGAGAGGAGGATTGTTTGCTAATTGGACAGGGAAGCGTACAGACCCCAGAGTCTGTCTTTTCAAATCTCCAAAGAGAGCACTGCTGTGGAATTTTATAATGACATAAGACTGACAGGAAGAACGCAACGTTCCCTGGAAAGTCTCCGGTTAATATGAAGATAAGCCGAAAAGTATCCACAACAGTGCTTACTCGCTTCTTTACGAGATGCGGATACTTTTTGACTAATCCTTGTATATTATACTTTAATTTCTGTGTGGGATTGTTAACACATGGCAATCCTGCCAGGTACCAAATATTGCTCACTTCAGAAATCTGTTTGTAAAGTTCGTATATATGAATGCAGAAATATTTTACACATTTCGCACTTTTATACATTCATTGTGGAACTTGTACAGCCAAAAAATGGGAACTGATGTTAACTCAGAGCTTGTGTTGTAAGGTTTAACCATTCTTCCATGAAGGAATTTTAATTTTTTTGCTTTCTGGTGATGAATATTAAACAATTCAAATAGATATTGTTACTGGGAATGAATAAATGAACAGATTTACCAGTCTGGCTTCCTGAAGCAGCATTGAGGACTACATCTCTAGCTGATTATGCTTTACCAGTTGCAAAAGAAATACACAAAACAACATAGGATGGGCTATTGTATTTTGCAGTTCCCTAAAAACTGATACATGCTTGCTACCCTGGTGCCTCTTTATCGGATGCGTACCATCACACACCTCGCGTTCTGGGTGCTTTTCAAAGCAAGACTCATTAACCCAAGAAGGGGAAATGAAGCGTCTCCAATTCAGCCCTGTGGGTCCTTTTAATATCCACTGTTTTTCCAATCAAACCATCGCACACTAGCACACTCCAAATCCCAAGACAGCCCATGCACATACATAGATCGCATTCAACCCTCCCAACCTTGAGACTTATGTGGAGAGCAGAAGAAAGACGAGCGAGGATCTAAAAACAGCAAAAGCCACTGGAATCGCATCGGGGACTTAATGTCAAAATGCATGAGGTCCACACTGTTGATTTCTCACCACCCCCCCCCCAAAGTTCTCTTCACTGCGCATTTGAGTGACATTACCCTTCACTTGTTGCTGAATCACAATGGAGGTATGCTTTCCATAAATCAATAAAACCAACAGGAGGTCATGGTTTTGATGGCTTGTGGAGAGACAGACAGAGATTAGGTGATTTAAGTCTCTGAAACCAGCAGGGAAACCAGATCCAGTGGGCCACATACAAGGGGAACGGACGCACGCAGAATAGGGATACAGGGAGTTGAGACGGGCAAATTCCTATTAGTGTTTTCTTCTGGTGTGGCACCTCTTGTTTCAATGCAAGAAATTGCTTTTCCTCTCTGTGACACGTTGGGCGTGCCGAGTTCAGCCAGTGACCAGGTGTGAAGGAGTACAGGGTTGACCTACTGAGTTTCTGTTGAAATGACACAGCAAAAAAACCCCACAATTAATGACAAAAAAGAGAATCTTCCACCATCAGCAGCACCCACACTGCTCCTGCAACAGAACCGTTAGGAACACTTTCAAAAACTGTAGTCACACCTTACCCTCGTCATTTAATTACGTGTGGCCAACGGTCAAGAAAAGAGCCCAACGAAGGACACGGATCAGCGCACAGGCGTGCGGCACTGCCCTTCTGAGTCTGCTGCCATCCAACAAATCCAGTTTAGAATCCAAGAACGCTTCCAAAACGTCTTTTTCCCAGAGGCAGAAGAAAAGCCTGAAAGGGTGTTTCACCAAAAAAAAAAAAAAAGAAAAATTGCTAGAAAGAATGACTTTACAGATAATAGGTAAGCTGTTCTTCATTGAGCAATAATGCATGAAAAGGTCAGTTGAAAGTGACAAAGCCTTCATGGTGCGAGAGGTCGTACCTGACTCAGCCAACGAAGTAACATCGTGCCCATCAGCTTGTTTGACCTTAGACTGTATAGGCTTCCGGAAGGAATACTTTTTTATATATATAGTTATTCGGGTTATTCACAGACTCTGTCAACCCATGGCTATTTCGCTGGCTAAATGAAAAAACATTCAAGGTCACAGACATCCTTTACCAGTGCTCCTCTCTACCCTTGCCCTGAAGACCACGAGAAACAGGATTTTTCTCTCTTCCACTAAAAGTTTTTTTTAAAAACGTACCAGCACTGTACTGAATCAAGTAATTGCTTTACTTGCAAGATGGTGTAGGCAAGCGCACAAAATTTCTGGAAGGTTTACATAAGGATACTGGCCACTGCATACGCAGAAACAGAACAAATTGAACATAATTAACATATGGTGGAAGGTCTCGATAGGCTAAAATTTTCGCACTTCTGTCTCACAACCGAGTGATGAATCAGGCCCGGAATTGGCGTACTAACAATTTCATACATAGTCATGGTGAACTGACTTTAAAAATGTAAAAGGGCTTAGGTGGGGGAGGGGGGGGGGGGGATTTTTTAATGACTGAATTTAAAATAACCCTTTTTGGCTCCAGGCTAATGTTATAGTAAAACTTACCACACACAATACCAGAAGCTGGCTAGGGCACCTCTAACCCTAGCGCACAGCAGTTTGTTAAATATTAAATAAACCATTCAGCGAAAATGGTTAGACTTTTATCAAATGTCTAAAATCAGCAAATTCCAAACATTTTGGTTGTCTGTGTCACATTGCGGATTGATCTGTCACAGCCTTACAGTTTAAACGTTCACAAAGCCTGTTTTCTATTTCAGAGGTTGTTTATCACAGAGCTTGTTTACTGGAGGTTGGAGCATATGGAAAATGGGCCAATACAGTATCTAAATATTTGTAAAGAAGAGCATTCTTTCAATAAACTATTATAAACAGGCTGAAATGCTTAGGGTTCTTTATCTAGAGAATTTGAAGGCAAAGCGATTGTTACCAGTCGCAAGGAAGGAGCCACACAGAGGGCAGTTATATCTTATTAAAAACAATCTATTTTAATTACGTTAAGAAGCACGCAAAGCACGCCCGGCCCAACACTGCGAAGGACCACACAAGGAGGGGCAGGAAAGTGTGGCGTACCGTCCCTGCCCTGCACCGGACCCAATTCCAACCCTCAAACACTAATCCCTGAGCTCTGAGGGCCCTCGGAGCCTCCATCGGTTGGCAGTCAGCAGCACATCTACATACACTTCGAACCCGGGCGATCAGTTCCGACACCGACAGGCAGACAGGGAGAGAGAGAGAGAGAGAGAGAGAGGATGAAACTGAGCTGACAGAGACAGGATGGTGGGGGAGGAGAGAAGGTACCAGAAAACAACACAACATATCAGCGATTCCAGGTAAATATGTGGCTCGCTCAAGAGTGAACAGAAAAGTCAGCACTAGTTCTGCAAGATAATTCCAATAAACTTTGAACAAAGTCCACTTGTTTTTTTTTTTTGGTATCTTCTTAAGATCCATGCTCATTGCATGACCACTGCTGCTAACTACTGTAACCCTTCGCCTTTGACTTGTGCGTATTTGCATTCTTATAGTTGTTTTCCCCACATTATAAAGGTAATTCGTAGCGGAAAAACCCTTTAAGCGAATTCTCAAATTGAAGATGTAATTACTAATAGTTTCGATGTCCCTGAGCCCCATCATTAACAACCATTTATGCTAAAATATCACCAAATTCCATTAAAAGGGGCACAGTTACCTCAACAGTTATCATAACACAACATAACAAGGCAGTTTCTCTTCATTAACTACTTTATAGTGCTTTGTGTCTACCTGCGTTCGTCTAGCTCTATCATAGCTATTACATACCGTGCACTTAACATACGTACATACAACATACAATAATACACAGGGAAAGATGTTCAACCCCTCGTGCCAAAATCAAGGGGGGATGGACACAAACCAACCACGCCACAGTATTCCATCCCTCCCAAAACCCCACCAAACAGTTTCCTTCACAAGAAAAATCAGCCCACACCATGGGCAAACACCATCCTTCTAGTCACCTAGAACGTACATATGTTTCTTGGATTTTTTTGCACTAATAGTAATATTTTTAAATTTGTGATTTTGCACTAATAGCAATTTTTTTAAAATTTGTGATTTTGCACTAATAGCAATTTTTGTAAATTTGTGATTTATGCCTTGTGTTTTTCTTTCCTCGTGTCCTTACAATTTATGTCACAGGCTGCTGAGAGGATGCAGAGAGTAAGAATTTCATTGTATGGTGTAACGAACTGTTTACTGTACACATGACAATAAACTTTCAAATCTTGAATCTTGAATATAATCATCACTGTTTTATGTATTAAGCGGAACGTTAGAGACAAAAGAAATCAGTGAGAACAATGCAAAAGAATCTGCACTCAGTGAACAAGTTGACATGGCTTGGACAGTCCAAACAGAGCTTATAATAATAATGATTACTGAGATTATAACAGGTAAAACTAGCAAACAAGGGCTGATGGAGCTTGAGAAGATTACGAAGCACGAGCCAAACTATAACTGAGAAGAAAAGCACGTGGTGGCTTTTGTATCCCTCCACTGAGGTGCTGGGAGGTGCGCAAAATCCATATTCTCTCCTCATAAATATGAAGAAATGCCTTGTAAGCCCAAGTAGGGGTATTAAATGAAACTCCTCGCAAAGTCAAATTCTCATAACCCGAATGGGTGCACCTCGGGATATGCATCTGCATTTTTCTAGTACTGCATACAAATGTTTCTATACTGTTGAGACCCAGATCTACTTTGCTGCTATAACAAAAAAAGAAAGCAATAAAAAAATGTCCAAAAACAATGAGTTGTCCCAGGCCACGAACCCCTCTTCTCTCCTTAGGCCAACAGCAGCAGACGACAAGCTCCACCTTGAAATAGAGCAAAGGGAAGTCAAAGACGATTACGGCTTGACGGACACCCGTCTCCCCCCCGTAAGCATCCAAACGCACTTCAGACTGCGGCACATGTCAGCGAGAAAGAAATGAGCTCCGAGTGCCTGTCGGTAGCACCTCGTCAGCACCTCCTTGTTTACTGTAAGTCAGCGCTGCCCCAGGAAATACGGGCATACAGATTTCGATAAGCAAACACGCGAGCGGAGCGAGACACGGCTGCGTAGCTGGAGCCAGGCCCGCTCGCTAACAACCATCACGTCCATCGGGATGCTGCAGGAGGCTATCGGCTTCATTAACAGACAGCTTAATCCTCTAGCTGTGCCACGGTTCACATTCGCACAGCGCAACGTTTCATAACGGCAGCACACAGACTAACTGAGACTGCAGCTACATCTGCCTCTAATAGAGCAAAGACTTTTTCATCACATGTACAATCATAATTATACACAAGTTAAACAGGTGGATGGATAGATGCATGTATGCTGCACGTACGGAAATATTTTTTATCACTCTATATATAAATAGCATGCAGCCATAGTTTGATAAAACCCTCCGTGCTCAAAATGAATCAGCATTTGTTTCTTAGGGTTAGGGACAGGGACCCGGAAAGGAAGAGGGAAAGGGACAGGACAGGGTGAGGGATGGGGAAAGGGAAAGGGAAAGGGTTAGGGATAGAAATAGGGTTAGGGACAGGGACCAGGAAAGGAAGATGGTTAGGGACAGAGTGAAGGGCAGGACCGGGTTAGGGACAGGACAATATTAGGGACAGGGAGCAGGAACAGGATGGGGTTGGGGATAGAGATAGGGACATGAATGGGGATAGAGTGAGGGATGGGGAAAGGGAAAGGGTTAGGGACTGGGTTAGAGACATGAGAGAATTTGGGCACAGGGAGCAGGAAAGGAAGAGAGAAAGGAACAGGACAGAGTGAGGGATGGGTTAGGGACAGAGGTAGTGACATGTGTAGGGACATTAATAGGGTTTGGGACAGGGACCAGGAAAGGAAGAGGCACAGGGTTAGGGACAAAGATAGGGACATGAATAGGGATAGAGTGAGGGACAGGGGGCAGGAAAGGGACAGGATGGGGCTGGGGACGGGAGACAGGGACGTGGTTAGGGACAGGCTATTCCTTAGCTGTGTGTTTGTCTGAAAGAAAGACACAAAGGCTCTTCCTCGGCAGGAGCCGAACGGCAGGCGAAAGGGCGAGTCTCACACTCGCGTGCGAACGATTACTTATTCTCCCTCGCCCGGGGTGACCGGTCGCACACTCCCGCCTGCGGGACGAGCGATTCTCGCCGTGGGCACGGGACACGCTCCTCAGCGCGCCGCGCCGGGACGAACGTCGGCACATCGGCGCTCAAACACGCACGCTGAACGGAACCCTCGCGCTGAACACACAGCTACCGCGCAGACATGCAAAAGTGCGACCGCGGGGGAAAGAGCGAGATACAGCACGAGGATCACGCCTTGTTCGGCTTCCCCCGCCGTACTCGCATCTCCACGATGATATCACCCGTCCTGCCGTTTCTGCGGGTAACGCGGCGCTCCGGCGTCTCCGCGTCGGCTTTCACCCGTACGGCGGACGCATTCATCCATTCGCGCATTCGTCGAGCAGACGCTTTCCTCCAAGGCGACGTGCATCTCGGAGAAAAACACGACGAGCGCGACACGTCGGCAGAAGGAGAGACAGATGCGGACACGTGATTGTAATGTAGAGCCCGTGTCACACGCCACCGAATGGAGCAGTGCACGTTACAGGAGTAGCTGCATGATAGAGGTTCATCCAGTACTCAACAAATCATTATGAGATTTTTAAACACAGACACATTTCTCCAAAGTGGCTTACAGGGACTGTTATTAACTGGAGTAATTGACACTTTTATCCTTGGTGACTTATAATACCATACCGCACTAAACTTCCCACAGTCATTTGCCCATCTGTGCAGTACAGCAGTGTAACACACACACACCATTTGTCCCATGCTGGGTCGCAGCAAACTGGAGCCTAACCCAGCAACACAGGGCGTAAGGCCGGAGGGGGAGGGGACACACCCAGGACGGGATGCCCGTCCGTCGCAAGGCACCCCAAGCGGGACTCGAACCCCAGAGCCACCAGGGAGGAGGCACAGGCCAAACACGCTGCACCACCGTGCCCCCCGGGTGCAACATAAAGTTATTTAAATTAATAATTTAAAGAACTTCATTTAAATAGCACATTCCATACAAATTTTGCAGCACAAAGTGCAATTTTTCAAAGTGCAAAAGAAAATTAATCATAATTCAAAAAAGCAATTAATCATGCTACTTAAAATGTTAATTAAAAGCATCAAAAATGTTTTGAGCAACTTTTTTAAAGCATCCACAGAAAGTGCACAGCTAATACACAGCGGAATTTTGTCCCATAATTTCAGCGCACAGTAACAGAAAGCTGCCTCTCCAGTCATCTTACGTGTGACTTTTGGAAAATACAGCAGGTTTGCACTGGAACACCTGAGAGCACAGCTCAGAATGTACTCCGAAAGGTTTTCTGGAACGTACTCTGGTGCTGAATCTATTTAAGACTTCGTAAATTAGCAGATGAACCTTAACGCCAATTCTGAAGCTTATAGGTAACCGGTACAATTTCTGAAGTTCCGGTGTTACACGAAGAGGGGGTACGGTGGTGCAGCGGGCTTGGCCGGGTCCTCCTCTCTGGTGGGTCTGGGGTTCGAGTCCCGCTTGGGGTGCCTTGCGACGGACTGGCGTCCCGTCCTGGGTGTGTCCCCTCCCCCTCCGGCCTTACACCCTGAGTTGCCGGGTTTGGCTCCGGTTCCCCACGACCCCCTATGGGACAAGCGGTTCAGAAAGCGTGTGTGTGTGAGGTGTTACATGAGCTGTCTTCTTCAATAACCCTAACCCTACTAGTGCCAAGTGCATGGGTCACTTAAGTGTCTCACAGCGCCAAACACAGCCTTACTCTTGCATCCAGATCACAAAAAATAAACAGGCCAACGATCTCCAGCGCGAAAATGAGTGCAACTGAGAAGCTCCTATGTGAGTAAATCTCGTGCCTTAAGAGCAGCGCAGTCCTGGCCAACCTGGGGCAGGCTGATGTTTCCCCGATGCTTCGGTGCTTCGCTTCTGCTGGCAAACCAGCTGCGTTTGCCCTCAGGACTGCGTCTCTTCCTGGTTAGAAAAAGGAACTCGGCGAGGTTCCACTGGAACGTCGCAGCAGCAGCAGAAGAGGTCGGTGAGAGCGAAACGGGCTCGGCGTGGCTGAAAACGACGCCCACGGTCGACAGCGCGGCCGCAGCCGTGCCCGGGCTCCGTCCATCACCGTCCGCGGCAATTTCACGCCACGACTCCCTCAGCCTTCGGGGCCAGTGCGCAGAGGAACCAGCGTGTGGCAAGAATTCTGAATCTTCTAGGGTTGAACTTCTCCCGTTGCTTCAGTACATCAGGAGAACAGCCTGGAGACCCGAGACGGCGCTCTCTAGGGCCGCGACCGGGCATCAGAACATCCACACCTGCTTGCAGCCTCCCTGGACCACCCTCTCATTTATATTTAAACTTACTCATTTAGCTGACACTGTTCTCCAAAGCAACTTATAGAGCTGGGCCTTTTTACTGTATCAGTTCAGGGTAAGGACCTTGCTCAGGAGTACGACAGCAGGAGGTGGGACCAGGACCAGGCTCCTGAGTCTAAAGGCAACGGTAACTCTAACCGCTACGCCCCCTGCTGCCGGAAACGTACCCTCAATTTATGCTCACCTCTATAGAGGCAGCCCTCCGCTCACAAGGAGCCGGACTTACGACGGCCCGCAACCCTTATTATATTTATTTCCAGCGCCCACATTTGGTGGTCCTGTCCTGCGACGATCGCTCCGCGTGCTGTACGGTAACATCAACTGACCGCACTGGCGCAACACGCCAAACTTCTTACCGTTTGCGTCCGATTCAGCGAGTCTATCGGCGACCGCGCTTTACTTACTCCGTGCTTCTCCCGACACGCAGAGGGCGGACCTGGCAACCCACCTCTGCTCCTCCCTTGACTTGTCTCGAAAACCACGCGAGCGCAGCGTAAGAGAGGATTTGCACACACCCTGCAAGGGCAGTTAAGAGCCACGTATTAACCTGAAACACGCGTTTGGACAGCAGCCGGAAGCAAACCCACGCAAACGCGGGAAGAAGGTGCAAACTGCACGCGGACCGAGTCGAATGCGAAGGCGCGCCCCGAAACACAGCTCATGTGCCGCGAGGCGCCGGCGCTACCTTCCGTGCCGCCCAGTTGAGACGGGAGAACCCAATTATTTCACCCAGTGATGATGGAAGATGCTCAGAAGTCCCATCTTGTAGCACTTGAAACCGTCACGCATCCCATTAGAATATGGCACGGTGGCATTAAACATGAGTCCGTGTATTTAATTGCACGCGTGCGCGCGTTTGAGCAACGCGGGGAGGTGGAAGAGCAGGGAGGAGGGGAGACTGTGAGGGACCAATTAGATGTGGAGCGCACATGGAAACCGGAACAGCTCAGCAAGCCAGGGAGGGGCACGGGGGGGCCCTACGGGGGGCCAAGGCCTGCTTAGCCTCTCACGATCACACCTGATGGGTCTCACGGAACGGGCCAGACGTCATCTGCAGCCGCGGGGGGTGCAAGCAGCCGGCTCGGGGCGCGCTAATTACAGACCGCTTCTTCAGGAGGGAGACGGCCTCGCGCTCGCTCGCGAAGAGCCAGCCGGGCGGAACCGGCCGCATCCCACAATGCCCTGCAGCCTGGCCCCGGCTCAGGATCTCCGCAGCGCCCTGCCAGAAAACGCAGCGGTCGCCGCAGCGTCGCGCGGGCGGCGGGAACGCGGTACCGGCGTGCCGGCCGCGCCGCCTTCTCCCCGACGGTCGGTTAGCTGCACGGAGCAGAGAAATGCGACCCGTGCGTTTGCGTCCCTCCGAAGAGAGAGGGACAGCAGCAGCAGCAGCAGCAGCACACGCAGAGCAGAAGGGGTCAACATAAAAACGCGACAGCGATTCCTTAATACCCTTTAGTCACCAACGACGGCACACTTGTAAAGCGTACGCACTTTATCGGGTAAATACCTGGGCCAGCAGGTGGCGTGGCAGTTAGTGCTACTGCCTTGCGCTTGAAAGACCCGGGTTCCAGTCCCACCCTGTTCTGTAATACCTATGATCACGGTATCTTCCCTGGACGGATGCGGTAAAAATCACCGAGCTGTGTACAGTGGTACATCTCCGTAAGTCGCTCTGGAGAAAAGCGTCAGCTAAATAAATGAACGCCGGGCTACGGCGCACACCCTCCAGTCCCTCGACCAGGCTGTGAAAGGTACACCGTTGCCCCCTTCCTCACCCCTCACCAGCCCCCCCCGCACTAAACGCATGCAATGAGAATGGCATAAGGTGATATAAAGGTAATAAAAATGACACTTTATTAAACTAATAAGCATAGGATTCAATGAAGAACACGTGAATTCTTCAGAACAATAACGCTGCCGTTAAAATGAAAAATAACCATAGCAACAATGAAATCTCTCTCCCGCGGTCAGCAGTTAATGTAGCAGCAAATGTAATGCGACGTAGCACCACCTGAATACCATGATAACTTAAGAGACGGACTTCACCCTAATGGGCAGCGGTGTACCGGGATCAATGCTCCCAGAACCTTGTCGAGATCACAGCTCCAGCGCAATGGTGCTGAAGTCTAATTCGTCTTCCAACACACTCTGCATAAACACTTCTGTATTCGCATGCGCGCGCGCGCGCACACACACACACACACACACACACACACACACACACTAGGGTGCCAACAAAATATTCTCACAAGTCTCTCTCATTTCTTGTTATTCCTTTTAGCAGAAAACATCCATGAGCCAAATTTCAATTTAATAGAAAGATTTTTAAAGGGGGGCGCGGTGGGTTGGACCGGGTCCTGCTCTCCAGTGGGTCTGGGGTTCGAGTCCCGTTTGGGGTGCCTTGCGATAGACTGGCATCCCGTCCTGGGTGTGTCCCCTCCCCCACCAGCCCCCCGCCCTGTGCTGCCAGGCTAGGCTCCGGCTCCCCGCCACCCCGTATGGGACAAGCGGTTTCAGATTGTGTGTGTGTGTGTGTGTGTGTGTGTGTGTGTGTGTGTGTGTGTGTGCGCGCGCGCGCGTGCAATTTTTAATGTTCACTCAAGCATGTCACTGATATGTACTAAGGATACATTATATTGTCACACAAAATGCCAGTTTACATAGGAAATCCACCATCCACACAAAACGTATTTTTTTCAGAAAGAAATACTCAGATATTCTCAACATGTATGTGTAAATATCTTAATAAAAAACCTACAAATTCATTCTAACACCATTGGTGTCCAGTCCCAAACAGGACAGACTTGTTGCTAGTAGAAATTAAAAGTAGAAGAGTTACATAAAATAAATAAACATTCCTGGTGCAAATAAGTGAGTGACGGTATTAAGATTCTCAGTAGGGTTTAATCCATAGGCTATAGAATGGTATTGGTAAAGATTAGACCTGTTAGATACACACACACACACTGCCTGAAACCGCTTGTCCCATACGGGGTCATGGGGAGCCGGAGCCCAACCCAGAGGGCTGGAGGGTGAGGGGACACACCCAGGACGGGACGCCAGTCCATCGCAAGGCACCCCAAGCGGGACTCGAAGCCCAGACCCACCGGAGGGCAGGACCCGGTCCAACCCACTGCACCACCGCACCCCCCCACACCTGTTAGACATTATATAATTTTTTCTTTTATTTTTGAACAAAACTTACTTCAACCACCGGAACAATTTCAGCAAGTGAGACCTCACAAAAACCTAATTTTCTCTATCTTTCATTGGCCCCCTAACGCACCGTCAGTCCCTTCCCAACATCCCAGTCGCATTCTCTTCCTCTGCCCGCACAGCATCATGGCTCTGCTGCCCCTTCGAGCCATTTACCATGAAACGCACTCATATCAATCATACGAACGCGGCTGCACAAATTGCCAGCGGGTTTTGGGAAGGATCTATTTCTCCTGTTCCGGGACCCCAAAACCGGCAGACTGCGCCGAGAGTGGGATGCAGAAAACAAATGACTTTGCTTATGAATGGATGTTCAGACGCTGTTTACCAGCACCTATTTCTGCAGTTCTGCCCCCCATTTCCACTGCTCCTAGTCTCATGGACGGGACGCTAGTGGGGGGTGGGGGAGCAGCTGCCAGTCTGCCTCCATGTAATGACCACTTCCTGCAGCAAAAACATAATAATGATTTCCACCGCCACCACCCCCCCTCAACAAAATGTCACCAAACAGCCAATGAGATGCGCAGGATTGCAATGCCGCTATTTGTCCACCCCCCCTCCGGTGCGGTCCGTGCCAAATCCCTAGACGGCATAGAAAGAAGGTCTCCCTGTGCAAAAAAAAAAAGGCCAAGACATACTTAGCTTGTTGTTTTTCTCTTCCAGTGGGGAAAAAATAATGAAGATGAGGTGAGTGAAAATAAGGAGCCTAGTACTGCTGCTGGCTGCAGACTGCGTGCCTGTAATCGCACCGCATTGAATGAATGAATGAATGAATGAATGATTGAATGAGCTTTATTGCCAAGTATGTTTACACACACAAGGAATTCGTCTTGGTGACAGGAACTTCCACAGCACAGACAGAATGACAGTGACAAGACACAGATAATAAAAGCAGAGTGGGCGAATAAAAGATTTAAAAAAATATATAGAGTATAAAGTACATTGCATAACACACTTAACAGAGTTGTCACACATGTGGCGGGTGTCAGTGACTGTCCATCACATCGCCTAATTAATACTGAATGCAAGCTAACCCCCCCCCCCCCCCCCCCCCCTTTTCATACATCACAGGAGGTCACAGGTTGTCATCACACACTCTTTATTCCCTCGAGCTATTTGTCAAAACCCTCTCATGGTCTGATTTGCATGTGTGTGTGCCACCCGCATCACACCAAAAAGTGACTGGCCAGCTGTTTAATGGACTGGGTACCGCCACATTTTCACAAGTTTGCATGCATTTTAGGAGAACAGCGACAAAGCTGGAACGATGCACGCAGAAAGAGAGCTGTCAGTAGGCTGCCTCCCATGGGCATCAGCCCGTAAAGGCTCAGAAGCTTTCTGGTTACTGTTCACATAAATTGTGCATACATTTAATGCCAGTTGAACTCTGTTCCGCCAGGTTAACTCCAGAAGACCTGCAATCTTTCCCCGAATCTCAGTGCAGCGCAAATTCTAATAACCGGTTTGAATCATTCATGAAAGACCAGTAATCCTTCACTTGGGGGTATCAGTTAGGATGTAAAAATACTTGGACAGCGAGGGCAGTGCGTTAAATTAAAAAGTTGTACGTTGGCCAGCGCAGGCATGTGTGAGGTACCACGTGCCTCCATGTATTCCTGTTTCCGTAATATAAAATGGCAGATAAAATGGCTTTTGTTGTCTACATCCAATCTAAAATAAGCAAAATATATTAAAGAAGAGGGAATGTTTCATTGGCTAATGAATTCTGTATGTCAAAGATGTAAAACAAAGGGATTTCTGCAGTGAAACAAGAAGAAGGAGAACAACAACGAAATAAAATCATGGTTATGTGCGGACATCACTCCTCTTCATAGGCTTTTTGGTTTATGCAATAACGGGTTTAAGGGACTAATTTATAATTCCACTGGAAAGAGCGTCTGAGCCCAGGGAGGGTTTTTATTATAGGGGAGAAACAAAGGGTAGTATTTCAATTCAATTAAAGGGCTTGGAAGGCACCAACGGAATTATGGTTGGGGGTATTTCGTCTCGGCAGGGTGACAGGTAGAAGGGGGGGGGGGAGATGGGGAGGGTGGGGACGTCCCCTGCCGAATTTGAGATAAATTGAAGCATGAAGACTAGTCCGGACTTTAAATGGACTGGGTTCGGCCCGGGAGGGCGGATTAAAAGGCTCCACATAGCACTGTGTTTACATTACGGAAAATATTGAGAGGAGTGCTGTCAAAAGAGGCAATCGGGAGGAAAAACACCCCCAGGTGCCCGGCGGCACTGCTGCCCTTCTCTGTCTCTCTCGCTCTCTTTCTCTCTCTCTCTCTCTCTCTCTCTCGCACACACGCACAGAGAGGCAGGCGGGCGCGCGCGCGCGCGCTCCATTCGCAGCCCAGTGACCGCGCGCTCCTCTCCAATCAATCCCAGCAGCAGGTCCCCCCCCCCCCCCACGAAGGTCTTCGCAGAATAAAACAAACACAGGCGGGAGCGGACGGAGCCTTCGATGCCGCCGTGCCGCGGCCCACATACGAGCAACTTCGTGCGATTAACGACACGGATCGAAGGGCATGACGATCACGCGCATAAAATGGGAGAAATTAAAAACCCACGCGCGAGTGCGTCAGCAGCGCGGTGTCACACTGCGGCGCGCAGGGACTGAGGGAGACGCACAACTATTTCTAAGTCGATAAACTAACTAAGTGAGCAGAAGCGGCCTCCACCTCGCCGGAACAAGACTTCATACCCTGGGTCCGCGCACAGTAACACACACACACACACACACACACACACACACGGAGTCAGTCGGTGTCGCTCACACACAGCACCACGCAGGCAAACAGATAGTAGTGGCGGCACCGAATGATACACACAGTCTGTGCGCGCGCCTCCGAAGCGCCAACTCACCGCAATATAATAAATAATAAGCACTTTGTACCACTCCCGTTATTAACGTCATGATCATTTATAATCTGTCTCCTTCGTGAACACGCCGTATCCCATGATCGGGCACACGCTCGCCGTCTTTTTTATTCGCCAGAAAGACACACTTTCCCTCCACGCACCTCCACGCCGGCACGGTACGTGTACCACCATCCAGCGCCGTCGGTGCCTCGCTTTCCACAACACAAAGGCGCGCGCGCGCTCTCCTTTAATTGCATCATTAAAGTTTAATTACACCATTCACCAGACACCTTTTTTTTCACAGTGCACTTGTGACTTACTTATTTATTATTACATGTGACTTCAATTCGCGATCGGGACGACAATACAAACTGTACAAGATGCACACATCGGCGTTATATATTGTGCAACCACGGCTTCCAAGAACGCACTGATAATATAATAATCATGTATTGTACTCCAAGAAAAATATATAATATTACTGGTTATTATTGGGATATTCCGGTTTATTTTTCCGTCTATTGCAAAATACGAATATTTAATCTTCTTGCAGCAAGATTGAACAAGATGATCATGAGCAATTGCAAATTTACCAGGAAACTACACAATTCAACAAGTAATGAATGATTCAGGAGACGCGGAAGAAAGCAAACACAAACAAAGCGCTGTTGCGACGCACGCACACTCACTCACACACACACACACACACACACACACACACACACACACATATATAAATATATAGCCGATGCGGGAGTGGAGCGGCTCCTGCGGCGCGCCTCTTACCAGGTGACAGCGCGCAGTCTGCGCGACAGCTCCGCTGCTCCGCTCCGCTCCGCTCGAGGAGACGCTCCCGAAGGAAGCCCCCTGACACTCACTTGTGTGACCTTCACACCGGGCAGCCGAGGCAAAACGCGCACGGGATTAAGAGCAACGCGAGTGGCGCTTCATAATAATCCCATGGAGGAGAGTTTAAAATGAAAACAAACAAGCGGGGCGACACAGCGACGCGCTCCAGTCCAGCCTGACGGCTCCGAGCTGCGGTCGGCGGAGGCTCCACACAGTGGAAGATCGCCGTCTCCGCTGAGACACGTCTGAGCGCGCTCCCTCTACCGTAACACAGGGACAAAATGCACCGCCGCATTTATTCAGCCCTCCTAGCACCGGCCCACCGAGCTCTCGTTCATGCTTCTTATTTGGCCTTTGTTCTTCCAATCACGCTGTGAAAAGGGCAGAATTCAAATGCCGACGAGAAGTTTTAGCAAACAGCCTAAGAGTATTTTATCACTGTATTCATTTGCACTCATATAAACTGGCTTGAAATTAACAACTGAACGACACAGTCAGTTTCATCAGTAAAAAAACCTGCCCTTTAAAATGACACTTGCTATATTTTCTGACCCGAGTATTATTATTATTACTATTCCTATTATTATTTTTAATTCAGAGTAACACAACGGCTTCGTTCCTTTGTGCAGAACAGTTCGCCGACAATTGCGGACAAAGGTTGCAGTCCGAAAGAGTTGAGGCTTTACGGTACCGCACAGATGTTGCGAAACCTGGACAGCGAACTCCTCCCCAACCTATTAACTCAATGAAAAGACGGAAGTTTAGATGCGATCATCCCCGCCTATTGACTTATTACATACGACACACGTGTCAGTGTCAACTACTGCATGCACTGTACGGTAGCCTGGGGCGATGGTTAAATTAAGACACAATGAATTCCGGAAAAAAAAGTGTTACTTTTTATTTTACATTTTATTTTATTGGGTTACTACTACTAAATGAGAAATTCATGCAAAAGCATTTTCGTGTTAGTGTTTCATGCATACATGGTAATGATTGCTAATGTAATCATTCATGGTGATGAGAATAAGATGCGAAGAGCGGGGCTCTGCCATCATTTACCCTCTGGGGACACGTGTCAGCAATGGCTCAGATGGTAAACGCCGAACAGCGGAGGCCTACGGGGTCGTTGCGTTTGGCCCTGCCTTGGAGGCCAGATGAAGGCTGAACTGGGTCAGCCTGACACACTCCAGAGACCCGCACACTTATTAAAGAAGCGATGCATCATGCAAGGGCTAATTGTGCTGGAGCACTCCAAAGGCGAGGAGCTGGCAGGTTGGCACAGGTGCTCAGGAGAGGCTCTTCTCATCAGTCATGGAGAAGAGAACCCCATCTGTCCTTTCGGTATAGCGGTACTGGGAGGAGAAAAGGAGAGGAGCTGTTAGCAGACAGTCCGTATACATTCATAAAGTAGGCAACGTCTGTGTCATTTCCAGTGCGATGCAGTTCTTCGTATTGCTACATACTCTGTGAGATGTGTGACCTTTAAAGGCTTTACAAATGTTGCAATAAAACCTATCGCTGTGTCCCTAATAAGGACTCAGAAACAAAAGATATACTAAAAATGATCAACCACAAAAATAATGTGCTTGTTAAGTGTTTCGTTTCATTTATTTACGCATTTATTACTGCAGTGCGGTAGATTCATGGAAGTATTTTGAAGACTTCCAACAAAATTCAACTTGAATTCTGATCTCGAAGCTGTAACATATTCTTTATATACTGTTTTATCCTATAAATACATGAAACATCTTAAACAGTCAGTTCCCAGTGCTGGCCTCGACACACTGGTGTTTATTTCTATTATTAACCTTTATTACTCTGATGCCTTTATCCAAGACAGCTAAATAGGCAGTTAGACAGCAGTTGTCACTGCATCGGTTCAGGATAAGTCCCTCGATCAAGGGTTCTACAGCAGCATTGGGTTCGGAACCAGGGATCTACATGTTGCAAGATGACAGCTGTAACCATTATGCCATCTTTTCTACATAGACTTTATGCAGGTTTTCATTCTTCTTAAGCGGAACTGAGGACCCCTGCCATAGAATATAACTCAAGCGCCAACAAGTCTGTCTTCATTAATAGGAAATTTCATGATCCTCACTCCTTCTGCCTCCTCCACGTTACGGACGATGGAGCTGAGAGTCACCCGGTAGGTTCGGTCCAGCAGGCCTGTAGTCAGAGGGGAGCTGGATTCTGATGACGGTGGCCTTTTAAGCTTGTGCTCCTCTCTGCTCCCACTCCCCCTTCCTCCTGGGACCTCCTCCTGGCAACCGGAGGAGAGGAGGCGATCCGTGACAGCAGTGGAGCATCAGAAGCCTGACGGAAACGTGGGCCGCTGACGGCAGAGCCTCTCTGGCGCTCAGCAGCGTGGAAATGAACTATTCTTCCCGTTCAGCATGGATCTGCAGAGGAAAGGACATCATGTTAACCCATTACCCATTTTATTCAAATATTTAATTAGTATTTCAGAACATAAAATATTTAATCACAGCAGCTCTAAAACATCTTCAAGGCCTCGAACAAAACAGCTGCCTTTTGAATAAACATAGCTGATCATTTCTCTGGAATTGCTAATATCTGGTTAATATTTCTCCCATTATTTGCCTTATTCCTGAAAGCGTGCATCTATCCCTGATCCTACTGTAAACCTGATTTCAGGTTACTTGGTCCTTCTGACCTAGGGTTAGGGGAGCACATTTTGAGAAATAAGGCAAATAATTCAAGCAAAAATGAACTAGATACTGTATATTTCCAGAAAAATTGTCAGCTGCTTTTACTAAAAAATAAAGGATTAGGGTTAGGGCTAGTCTGTACTCTTTAAAGCTGATCAGCTGAAAGAAAATGCACCAGAATTACAATTAGGGATAGTGCCGCACAGAGAAACTTCTGGCTTTAAATTATCTGTTGATAAAGTACATGGATATTACTGGAAAATGTCCTAATGATGGGAAAAAGTCTTTTCTCCTAACCAGAAGCTGTTTACGAGGGCAGTCGTGTTGACAGAGAGGGTGGAGTCCACGATGGGCCGATTGTTCAAGGGCAACTGCCTCCTCGGCGAGCGTCTGGCTGCAGGCATCAGGAGAGCCACCCATCCATGGACGGGCTGGAGCCGCAGAGCTGATAAGCACTTGTGATAACACTGGTGGAGGGGGGTCGTGTGGGACCAGAGACACGTTCCAGGAAGGGTTCCAACAGGCGATTGCAAGCACACGCTGCGGATACACGCACTGCAGTTACACACACTGCGGACGAGCACTTAACAGGCAGACAGTGCTGTTACACACAACGTACTGAGGTACACTGTAGCTATGGACACTGACGACACACAGATGTGCGTGTACTCCATCCACAGGAGCCCCCGCACCACATTAGGGCAAAGCACGATTACATGTGCGCAGTGTGGCCCTGGGTGCGTGTGGGTAAATCACTGGCGATCCACACACATTGTATAGCCTTCATTGACACCTGACGATACACGTGAGCGAGCAGACACCCGTTTTGCACAGGCTCTCCCAGGAATACACACACCCTTAACAAACATTAATGACTTTGGGCTGATCCTGAGCCAGGGACGCATTTTAATGACAGCGTTCGAAGTTGCTCGGGTAGCTCACGCCTTAGCAGCGCCGCTGAACATTGATTTATGATCGCTGTTTACTGTGCGTTGTTACGCCAGCTTGATAAACAATGAATCTCAGAAATGTGCCAGTGTGACAGGCCGAGCCGCGTACAGCCCTGACGGGCCAGCGGGGTTTTTCAATTTCACACCCGCACTCATTTCCAGAGAGCAGTCGAGGCACTTTTAAAGGAGATCGAGAGGCATCATTAGATCTTTAATCTATATCAACAACGCCAAGCATCTCAGGGCAATTTTACACAAATTTCCATCGCTCGTCCTCGGAGCTGGGCGCCCGGGGGACGTGGACGTACTTCCGATGTACTCGGCATGCTTTCGATATCCTGCACACGATGATGATTTTAACGCGACCACAGCAGCGACGTGCAGCTGAAAGCATCCAGTCGGAGGCTTTTATAAATATGCGTAATGTGCGCCATATGGAGGGCTTTCGACCCGGTGGAGAGATGCATGGAGCTTGCTCCCTCATTTCACACGCCGCTGGCCCCGAAGGCGCACATCACGCTTAAGGGAGCGGTCTCCTTGTTCGAGCTGTGCGCCATATTCACGCTGATATAAATGTGCACAACGTGGCCAGACTGCAGACACGCAGGCCGTCCGAGCGCGCCGAGCAAGCCAGCCTGATGACCAAGCTTTCCAGATATAAATATTTTCCATGCCTACTTTCCAGGACACAGCTGTATTGCTGCTCACTAGGAAGAAGTGCCTCATATTGGTCTGCTGGTATCAAGCACTTAGATTTGGAACCTAAATCATGTCTGTCTCCTTGGATATGGTGGGGATGGTTAGAGTTAAAGTTTAGGGCTGGGGTCAGGGTTGAGGATAGGGTTTAAGGTTGGGTTTGGTGTTGGCATTAGGGTTTAGGGTTAGTATTAGAGCTAGGCATGTTGTTAGGGGTTAGGATTAGGGTAAAAGTTATGGTTAGGGTTAGATTTAGGGATATTGTTAGAGTTTAGGATTAGGGTTAAGGTTTTGGGATAAGGTCAGGATTAAAGTTTGGGATAGTTTCAGAGGTAAGGATTAGGGTTAAAGGTTTAGGGTTAGTGTTAGAGTTAGGGATAATTTCAGAGGTTAGGGTTAGAGATTGTGTTAGCAGTTAGGATGAGAGTTAGGGATATTGTTAGAGTTTAGGACTAGGGTTAAAGTTTAGGGATAAGGTTAGGGTTAAAGTCTGAGATCGTTTCAGAGGTAAGGATTAGGGTTAAGGGTTTACGGTTAGGGTTAGTGTTAGAGTTAGGGATAATTTCAGAGGTTAACAGTAGGGTTAATGACAGGATTAAAGTTAGGGATACTGTTAAGGTTTAGGATTAGAGTTAGGTTTAGTGCCAGGGTTAGGGTTAAGGTTAAGGTTAGTTAAACAGAGTCTACAAAATGACGACTTTGTGGTGCTTTACGGCTGTCTGGAGAGAGTCGCCACCCCACCCCCACCACAACCTCTGCTCCTCTCTCCCATCTCAGTTTGTCTATCCAACATACCTCCACATTGACCCCAGGCCTCTGTTTCTCGGTCAGTCTGCTGTGTTCAATCACACACCTCCCTCCCCTCCATCTCTCTTACTCCTCGGCGCCTCCCCTGGGCCCCTTTCCACTAGCAGTGTAATCTCCATGCTCCTCCACTCTAATTTGCCCTTTACCGCACGCTGCTATTTTATTATCCATTTACTTCTCTGTGTGTTGTGTTTCCAAGGTCTAATCCCTCGGCATGGAAAACCAAAACCCAAATAACTGCTGGCAAAGTAGAAATAATGATGATCAACTAAATGGCCGTCAATTTGCGATCTCATTAAAATCTGCAATCCCATTAAGGTGGCAATTTTCTTATGCATTTCTTTTTTTGTATTTAATCTCCCATTGAGATGGAAAATGCCTGGTCTAGGAAGGAAACACAGCAGTGGTGTAATTTAATTACTATTGATGCACTGCATTTTTGCATTTTACATGTTTATATTCAATGAAAAGGTGGCAAGAACTGACATGCTGCCAAAGCTGGCTTCCTGCTGCCTTCATACCGCAAATCAGTTTGAGTCTGGTTTGAATCTCAGTCAAGATTTAAATATCCCAGCAAGATTAACTGAATCTGACAACAATCTACCCAAACAGCCTTTAAAAATTCTGCATTATTTGCATTCACCTCACATCATTTAGACTGCTTTCACATCTATTCCCATGGAATTATTCAAACCAAATGCTCAGGTGGAAGATGGCAGAGGGTCTCCTGTGGGAGTCTCCCAGCTCTTTAGTGCCCCTCCCACCTGCTCTAGTTGTAGACGTCTCAAAGAGGATTTTAGACCCACAGCAATTAAATGTATCTGCATAACAGCACTCCCAGGAGAATGTCTTCTTCGACTGTAATGACTCTTCCCACGATTACCGCTCCAGGGTTTCCGAGGTCCGCCTTCCTTATATGATCCCATCCTGGCTGCCTTCAAGCGATGATTTTCCCTGCCATCTTGAGTTAGTGACAAGCACACTAAGCTTTGTTCTCAAGTCTCCAATTTAAATGAATGCAAGCAAAGTACCTTGAGAAGCCTGGAAATAACACCTGACCATGGTTGTCTCACATAGGCGATAGGCTGAAATGGATGGATCCATGAAGCAATCCCTATACTACTGTTCACTGCGCTTAATCCGAAACCAGCATCTAAAACCACTTGTCCCACATGGGGTCACGGTGGGCCGGAGCCTACCCGGCAACGCAGGGTGCAAGGGACACCAGTCCATCGCAGGGCACCGCAAGAAGGGCTCGAGCCCCAGTTTTGCTGCACAGCGAGCACCATCCAAACTTGCCATGCCACCATGTCCCTCTTGAGCGGAAACTCAAGAATCAATTATTATTACTGTGATTTTTGGAAGTCATTGATAAAAAAGTTATTTGGAAGGGTGTCAGCAAACATGAGTGTGGATGCACTACTTACTCTGCAAACACCTCCCATCAGGTATGGTGCAGCTGCAGCCAGAACTGCACGGGAGTGATGATGGAGCTAGAGTGGAACCAGACTGGTATCTCATTCGCTTGATGAAAAACTCAAGTTCGTCAAATGGAAGGCCTCTGGGTTGTGGTTTGGATAGTAGGTCTTCAGTCTGGTACAAGCTTTGGTAGTGGGAGCAGTCGGGGGACATTTTTCAGGTGTTACCCCTGGGTTTTTATTTTGTTTCAGAGCTTGTGAAGCTCCAAATCACTGGCATGCATGTGTTGAGGCTGCATTTTCAGTGTAAGAGATGACCTTGTGGTCGACTATAAAACTGAACAATCCATCAAAATGCGAAGAGAAAAATATCTCCTCAGGTCTCTTTCTCACACGGTCACATAGTGCAGACCACAGACCATAGACAATGGCTATTTTTATCCACCATCTGTGAAATAACTTTTTGTCTTTATTTGTTCTGGATGATTTTGTTCCAAAACTAGAGGATTTAATTGTTCCATTTTCATTTTGTCTAAACCAGAAGCCTATGATTTATGGTGCACATAAGGAATACATCAGATGGAAATGTTGGTTATGCAATCTGAATTTCAACATAACTTGAATCTGAAATACACCATTACATCTTCTTCATGCCATTTAATGTTAAATTTCCATGTCCTTTTACCCTAATACAGAAAAAAGGAAGAACAAATTTGCAACTCGGTTAATTTCTTTTTTAAAATATGAGTGGGCCTTGTTTATATATTAGTTGGATTAACATGTATTGTATTATACAAGGAATATCATCATCATGTTGCAGAGCCATATTATTACATTTTAAAGAAGAATGAAAGCAAGCCATGTCAAGCAATAGTAATAATTTCACTTTTTGATGGTATAATGGCTAATGTTATTACATATTTTTTATTATTTTACTGGGATGGATAATTATGAATACATTTTGTTCTTGGCATTTCAGGAGCTGTTCGGATATCAGTAATTAGTTATGCTGGCAGTCGGAGAAAAAAGAAAAAAAACATTATTAAAGGAAAGAATGAATTTCATTCTGCCACAGTTCATCCTGTGAGAGAGTCAGGGGACCGTGGTAG
The DNA here is from genome assembly GCF_900964775.1 of Scleropages formosus. Lineage (NCBI taxonomy): Eukaryota > Metazoa > Chordata > Actinopteri > Osteoglossiformes > Osteoglossidae > Scleropages > Scleropages formosus. The sequence continues at coordinate 20,524,222 of NC_041812.1, read as the reverse complement.
ATGTCTGGGCTAAGGGGTGTGTGGTCAGCGAGGGCAGTGGTCAGAGTGGGAGTGAGAGAGATGCCACCAGTACGGCTGCGGATGACACTCACCTCAGACACACAGGGGAAGGAGTGAGAGCAGCAGAGAGAGAGGTCACTGTCTTATCTTTAAACAACTGCAATTCCAAGAATATATGGGATGGACAGCAGAAAAGTCCACAGATGTGAATGTTTTCCCTCTGCCCCCGGTTCTCCCTCATGGGACTGGCAGTATCAGGACCCAAGTGCGCGAACAGTGAAGACACACAAGTGCAAGCAATGTAAGTCATTCTGGGATGAGGATGTCTGCTAAAGCAAATAAATAATGTAGTGGTGTTCAGAGGGGGCAGGAGAATAAGAAGTGATGTTGGAGGTGGAGGGCTCAACGCTAGACAGCCCCTCCTCCACAAAAGCACTGAGAACACACACTGGGAGACTCATATGTGAGCGCAAATATGAACTCAGTGTTGGACATATACTGCTCACACTGAGATACGCTCACAGACATATACGCACATATACACATACACACGTACACACGAACATACCTACATAGGTACATAGAAGGAACACTAACACAGAAAGGGCTCTCTGATCCCAGGAAGGGTATCCCACCATGTCATCACTGAATACAAAGGAATGGTAGTCACATGTGAACACAGACAATGGGTATAGTTTGTGAACACGTATTAGTATGGTTACATGTGACCGCTGAACACTAAGAATGTCATGTCTTCACTGAACATGGATGAGTTTGTCATCATGTCATGTCATTGGGCAGCTGAAAACGTAGTGGTTAAAGTTGCTGCCTTCAGATCCAAAAGTTGCTGGTTCAAATCTCACATGCCGCACTCTTCAGCAAGATACCTATCCCAAATCGCTCCAGCAGAAGTGACCCAGGTTATGCATATAAATGGTACTACGTGGCTTAAAATTGTAGGTCGCTTTGGTGAAAAGCATCATATAAATGGGAATAGCTGGTAGCTTAAAGGTATGGGTTGCAGGTTTTATCCCCACCTCTGGCTGTAGTAGTCTTGAGCAGGGCATTTACCCTAAACTGCTCCAGTAAAATCATCCAGCTGTATAAATGAATAAATAATTGCAAGCTTGTAACTCTAATAATTGTAACCTTAACATAATAAGTTGCTCTGGAAAAAAGTGTTGGCTAAATGAATAAATGTAAAAAAATGTCATCACAACCCAGAGGAAGGCCATGTCATTTCTGAACATGAATGGATATGTCATCATGTCATCGCTGAACACGGGAAGGCCATGCCATCTATGAACACAACGAAGGACAGAGTCATCAGTCAATACTGCACAGATGTTGTTATCAGCAAACACTACTGGAAATTAAGTTCTCACAGAGACTTGCAGTCATCCCTGAACACTAAGAGGGATGTAAGCTCTGCAGAGATTGAATCACTGCATATCAAAACACAATTTCCTTTTCATATTATTATCCCTTTACTACACCGCAGAAAACAAAATCAGATTTACTCACACCTCAGGAAATTAGTGCAGTTTATCTTACATGATTGAATGTGTGCAAAAGAATGGGCCGACGGTGCAAGATCACAAACCGTATATCGGTCTTCTGTGGTGAGCAACCACTGCACCACCGATACAAACACAGCTCCAGGTTCTAAATATGCTGGAATTACACTGTCATTTCCCTCACTGCAGTAGGCAGAAATCGACTTCATTCAAACTTCATTTCCTTTTTAAAAAAAAAGCAAAATGCCAAAAAATTCTTATGATTTGAAGGTGAAAAGAAAATATTTGCATTCAAGCATAAAGAACAAATCCCAAAGATTACTGGAAGGATTCTGGTAAAAAGAGGATAAATTATGGGTGTATATACTCTTTTCTCATATAAAGAAGCCCTGTATGATGAAAAACCATTCAAACAGTTACACACACACAGAGATAAATTATTATTCGGTACAATGATTTTTTTCCATGTAATATTCTAAGTTCATGTTCACAACAGGTATTTTATTCACTGCCTGGAGTGTCTTTCCATTTTCACTTGCATAACACATGAATTCACACACACATTCTGAACCACTTGTCCCATACGGGGTTGCGGGGAACCGGAGCCTAACCCGGCAACTCAGGGCGTGAGGCCGGAGGGGGAGGGGACACACCCAGGACAGGACGCCAGTCCGTCACAAGGCACCCCAAGCGGGACTCGAACCCCAGACCCACCGGAGAGCAGGACGTGGTCTGACCCACTGCGCCCCCGCGCCCCCCCTCTGAACTCATGAATTCCTCTTCTATAACTACTGTATATACTTCCTACTTCCTGTCACATGACAATATCAGCCAATCACAACATTGACTATGGTAAACCTAACTCACAACAAAAGAAGCAGATTCCGTACAGTCGTTTAGAAGTAAACGGCATAAACGTAAATATGAACTCAAATCACATAAACAGCTTTAATAACAATATTCTTACACTATAGTAAATAAAGTGTTTCTCTTGTCGTTTCACAGTACCAATCTTAACAATCTAGATAAGTGAATTCAGTAGAATTTGTAACAAATATTATAAATTACACATATGTTGGTGCTAGCATTGCCATGCGTAAAAATTCAATTTATTTGGTTATCTTTCAATTCTAGGTAACATACTTGGTGAACTGCTTAAAATTTTTTCCATGAGATGATAATTGCATACCCCAAAATAATGGGTCTTGGCCTGTCAGAGGGATTTCGTGAAATAAATTAACACCATTAGGTGAGGGATGGGTGTGTTTGTTGTGAGTTATTATCCATGTGACCTCTGCCCTCCCAGGGGCGTTACATTCCTTTGGCTGTTGCTAGTCTGACTTATTGCTGGATTATTGCTGTCGTAGAGGCAGATGGGTTCATAGGCAAACCTCTCTCGTCGCAAGCTTCAAAAAAACCATTCGCTGCCGAAGGGTCGACAAATGCCGTGACTGGAATGCTTCACACTTTTTCCCATTACCGTTTAAACCTACAGCATGAGTTTGACTGTAATGGCTTTTGACTACACGCTAACCGAAAGAAGACTTTCTGGAGCGGGAGATATTGGACTTTTATAGAATTTTGTGAGCTGCCGTTTCTTGTCTCTGTGGGTACGCTAATGACTGTGTGGCGGAAGGCGGTTCAGTATAAGCGGACAGGGGCCCAGTTCAAATGGCTCCCTGGCTGCTTGACTCCGTCTAGCAAAAGCTCCGGCGCGGTAATCGTCCTACTCTGTTTACCCCTTTGAAGGCATATTTTACAAAAACATTTTTCCATGTGGTTTTTTCCTTTTATTAATTTCTTCTGAATACAAATTTTCTGTCTTGTATTCCACTGCCAATTTCAAGTGCAAATAAAAATATGTTTAAATTAAAGCAGGAAAGCTTGGCAGTGCTATGAGCTGCAACAATTTCTTCTTTGAACAGAAGTGTGCAAAGTAAATATTTTACTATGTGTAGACAAAAAAAATTCCCCTCACCCCATCTACATTATTTCTCTTCTGGCACGCAATATCTACACAAAGTGGCTGCAACATTACACCATTCTCGAACCCTGTGCAGTCTTTACTGTGTCCTCCTTACTCTGTGACCATGCAATTTCTCTGCTTTGAATGTTTCCTTTGCTCATCTAGTAAATACAGGAAACTTTACAACTTTACACTCAAATCAGGGAATGGTCAAAGAAATTGGGTTTGCACTCTTACTAAGTTTACTTTGAACTTGCTTTAATATGCATTATATAACAGAGTATTACTGTAACATGATGTGAATAACGTAGTGATCCAAAGCAGCAAAGGCTGCATCAGGCATACATGTGAGAGCCTGACGTAGCACGACAAATCTGGGATGTCTTGTTGGTAATCAGGTATTAGCAGTAAGAGCATTTTTTTTCTGACAATAATAGCCTCTATTATGTGTACAAAGTGATTGATGGGAGAAGAGAAATGCAAGGCTGCACCACCCTCTCTCCGTTAAATGCTTTTTGGCAGCGAAACAGGAGCAGGTTGTTGGAAGTGAGTCTCTCTTTAGTGCAATATCCTGAAGTAATATTATGCTTTTTATAGCATATGGCATTATGGACACACAGACATACTGTACACTCTAAATTATTCCTATACTAGTTTTATGTATTATGATGTTTACCTATACAGGAAACAGCACCGGCACAAACGAAAAAATGTACATGTGACAAAATCCCAGTGACCTGAAAAAGAATTTTGAAAGAAAGTCCCCCCCCCATCAAAATTCATTAATACCTGCACTGTATATATTACCAGTATATTTATCTGTTTATTTACTTACAGCACTGTTCTTATTCGGGGGGGTGCGGTGGCACGGTGGGTTTGGCTGGGGCCTGCTCTGTGGTGGGTCTGGGGTTCGACTCCTGCTTGGGGTGCCTTGCGGTGGACTGGCATCCCGTCCAGGGTGCGTCCCTTGCGCCCCGTGTTGCCGGGTTAGGTTCTAGACACTGTGCGTGTTCGTATTCATGCATCCATGCCTATATCTATGTACTTATGTCTAGACTACTTGTACAATTATATGGCAATACTACCTCGGTCTTGTTTTACACCATCCACTAATTGATTGGGACTTGACTGCACCTGCACTGTTCTCTCTTGTTTTGCAACATAATACTGTCTATCAAGTCCATTGCTGTACCTTGGCCCAGGAGGAGCTGTATTTTGTCGTAGCTTTGTACGTTCGTATAAGCGCGGAATAACAATCGAGGGTACCTTCAACTTCTGTATGCGGTCTCGGTTGGGCGAACAGGGCCGCAACGCAACACTTCCCGAACTTCCGCGTGCGCCGGCCCTTCCGCCATCCTGCTCCCTGCCGAACTCCAAGGATTTTCTCGCTCAGCCTGCCGATGTGCTCCCTCTCAAACTGCTTCAATGACCATGTCAGCAGATCGGTACTGTCGTCTGCCTCACCCTCTCTTGCTCTCTGCTCACTCTCAGGTCTTTGATAATGTCAGCATATTGTAACGGCAATATGTTTGCGCCGCTCCCTCGCTCTCTCTGTGTACCGCGGTACGTTACTGCCGCTGTATATCCTGTCTCCCCCAGTCCATTCTTCCGTAGCTCTCTGATAATGTTATATTGCCATGCCTCTATTTCTCCAGCGCTCCCTCTCGTAAATTATGCATGTTCGGTGAAAATTATTTGTGTGCTAAAGCGGTATCAGATGGAAACATAATGCCTCCGACTGGCCGTTCCTCAAGGCAAACGGCGCTGCTCTTGTTTGCTCTTTGACTTGCTGTGCCGCTGACGGGGTATGGCGCGGCCAACGGGACGGCGGATGCAGGGAGAAGGCAACGAGTACGATGGGAAGCTCAAACAGGAGCGGAAAACCTGCCGTATATCAAGCAGTGGTGGGAAACCATTTTTCCCCTGCCCATTTCTGTGGCCAGTCGACCACAGCAAGGGCTGCACTACTCTTAAAAAAGCTGGGTAAATACATTTATTTCAGAACTCTCATGACACTGAAATATATATGCAATATTTGAACTTGAGAGAAAACTGAAATTTTTCTGATAAATACACAACTAGCTGAGATGCTGGTGGCTGGGGTGCGATGCCCGTAGCGTCGTCATATAGCTTTGCGGCAAGCCGTCAGAAGGCAGCGCTGTAGAACACAGGCTCCTCGGGGTCAAAAAGTTTCTCGAACATCGTGGACAAACACCCAGGTCAACAGTCTCGCAATGACGCAGCGATTCAAAATTGTTCAGATGTATAACATAGTCATATGGTTCACCTTTTCACGAAATGGACACAGCTGCCCATCAGCGCTCTGAGGACAATCACTGAGCCTCCCCCGTACGTCGGCTCGAACGCAGACAACAGAGTGCCGGCGAGCACCGTCCAGTGGAGCGCTGTAGAAAAATTCATTTCTCGCTTTAAAATTACAAACGACAGGTAATAGGTGGCAAGTGGATATAAAATGTATAAGGTGCTGTGTGGACTGACACATAGATCAGTACATGCGTGCCAATCGGAGCAGAGGATAAGGGCCCCGCTGACAGCTCATTCTGGCGGATGACATGCGTGAGTGAGCTGTAGACTGGCATCATGGCAAGATGTAGCGCCTCTAACAAGCTGTGCCCGGCACCCCGGCGTTCCGCTCGCTCTTTGACGGCTGATGGAGCCCTACGCCAGGCCCTGAGGGACCTGTTAGGGAGCCCTGCTAGCAGGTTCAAACTCCGGCGTGATGCTTCCTAGAACCCGAGGCCTTTGCCACGAGCCGTTCCTCACGGCTTGTTGCGATTCTGATTAATAACTTCCTCCCTTCCGCAGGGAGCGGCGGCGATCGTTTCCTTCGCTGATGGAGGAACACTCCTTCGGAGAGGGAGACAATGAGAGCCCTACATCACACTGTGTGTCAGTCACCATTCTGGGAGACAGCCCCAACTCACAAGGGCTGGTTTCACGCTTTGCATCAACTACAAACAGCTTGCTGGGTAATCTCGAGACGTCGCGACTGAAAGAGTCCACCTAAGACGGCAAATAACAGCCTGCTTCCATTGCATCTCTTTCTCTGCAGAATACGTAAAATGTGCACAAAAGCTACATAAATCGATACATATATGAAATATAAGGGCCTACAGCATGTTGCGACCAGAGGTAGACAGGCGTATGCTGTGCCGTGAAATGGAAAGGACAACGATATTTGGAATGAGCATTTGGTTTCCATGTTTAAATTTGGAGGTAGCAGGCTGAAGGGAGATGCCATTCGTCGCACCTCAAAGAATATCACAAGAGGATTGAAAGATGGCTCTTATTAACGGGTGGGGCGGCCGGTGTTGTGCTTAGAGGTGGTGCCCTTGGTTTTGAGAGGTCCGGCTTTGAATCCCACCTTGTGCTGTAGTTCTCTTGATCAAGGTGCTCACCCTGAATAAATACGGTAAAAACTGCCAGCTTGTAGAAACAGGTTAACAACTGTGAGGAGTTTAACAACGGAGGTTGCTTTGGAGGAAAGCGTCAGCTAAATATATAAATGTGCATCTTAGCGGGTGTCTTGGCAGCAGAGGTGGATGTTTTTATGAAATCCAGGTTGGGTACTTTTCTCAAGGCGTCTCCTGGGATTGGAACTGCTGTGCAACAGGTCTGTGTCCTGAGCTGTTGAGCCACCTGCTCGCCAGTACGGCCCAAGAGAACAGCGAGCAATCAGTAGGACTCACTAATGGCACAGCTTCAGCGGAATCAAGCACTGGTAGGGTGTTGCTGCACTGATGCAGAGTTCGAGGAAGGGAGAGCAAGAGTGGTGACAGTAGTACAAGGAAGCAGAGGAAGGCTGGGAGGGCCAGGGAGACACAAACCTGCCGGGAGTGTGGGTGGAGAACGACAGCGGTGCAGCAGTGACTCAGACTCCCTCCCTCTCTCTCTCTCGCTCTCTCTCTCTGCCCGTGTTTTCCTCTCCGTGACATCCTTTGCTGGGGAATATAATCTGATTTTGCAGGCCACCCACGAGGCGATAAAAGGGGCCCGACGATCTGCTCCAGCTGCTCTCTCGGCCGTGACCTTGCATGTTAGCTGGATCTGCTGACACAGCCGATACCTACGGCCCGTTGAGGCATACGGGGGCGACTGCAGATCCCGATGGCCAAAAGGATGGCCGGCCAGAGCTCAGAGTACACACACACACATTTTCTGAACCGCTTGTCCCTTACGGGGTCACGGGGAACCGGAGCCTACCCGGCAACACAGGGCGTAAGGCTGGAGGGGGAGGAGACACACCCAGGACGGGACGCCAGTCCGTCGCAAGGCACCCCAAGCGGGACTCGAACCCCAGACCCACCGGACAGCAGGACTGTGGTCCAACCCACTGCGCCACCGTCATTAATTATTTATTCTTTTGGACATTTTTCTCCAAAGCAATTTGCGACATTAGGTTTGAACGGTAAGCAACTTACACTGATTTACCAATTCATAAACCTGGACATTTTTTACTAGAGCAACTGAGGACATCTTGCTTACACTAAATCATAATTTAGGTAAGGCTTTTCTCCAGCTATGCCCGCTGTGCGGTGGGTCTGGGGGGAGCCCTGCTTGGGATGCCTTGTGGTGGACTGGCATCCCGTCCTGGGTGTGTCCCCTCCTCCTTCGGCCTTGCGCCCTGTGTTGCCGGCTTAGGCTCCAGCTCGCCACGACCCCCTCTTGGGACAAGCAGTTGTAGACATTGCGTTGCGTTGCTTTTCTCCAAAGCCACTCATAATGTTGAGCTACTTACACTGATTTATCCATTTAAACAGCTGGGTCATTTTTACTGTTTTGATTCAAGTGCCTTTTATCAAGGGTACAACAGCAGGAGATGAGATTCAATCCTGTAACGTCTAAGTCCAAAGGCAACACCTGCTGTCCTTATATACGGACCGTTGTTGAGTTAGGTGACGTGACGAGGAAGCGAGGAGTCTATCCAGCTGGTTTCTTCTTTCTTGAGAAGTGTCTGATGATTAAGTAAAACCACTTGCGGAGACAATCCTCATCCACCCAGCATTGGATTAAAAGTGGAGAATCCAAACAAAACCCTTTCAAACCCAACATTTTCAGAAGCATCATGGCTTGTGGAGCGCATTGGTAGTCTTGGGTGGGTGAAGTGGTGATGGGGTAGGATTTTATGGCGAAGGGGGAACAGGGTGGGAGAAAAGCAGGTCTGGCCCTGGATCAGGCAGAAAGCTTTGCTGGACTTAATGGCAGCCTACCTCAGAAATTCATTTGGCATCAACCATGACCTGAAGTCTCGCGCTTCCAGTCACACCTGGCTGAGGGGGGGTGGTCCATGGTTTCCCCACCACACCAATCTCATCTTTATCAACAATAAACTTGGCCATTTTGCAAAGCTTGGTGACACACTGTGCTTTAAGAGGTATTAAGTATTCATCCCCAAAACAAATTAGAGCGCTATATCATTGTTCATCCCTGAAACTTGCTTGGAGGAGAAGAGCTTTCTTTTTTCCTTTTCGATTAGAGGAAGTTCTAGCAAGAGCGAGGCGCTGAATATTTCATGAGCGGCGCTGCGTGGTGGTCCCACACCTTCTCCGATAATGATCGTTCTGAGCCGGGCCAGAGGAAGGGGGAGGAAGAGGAGAGGCCTGGAGTTTCTTGCACCTGGATTCGTTTTCGCATGTCCCCGAGGGCAGGAGAAGCTCACCGCCAACTGTACCAGGCCACTCCTGAAGGCACGCAGTGGAGGGCAAAGCGATTTTAATCTCATATCTGGCATCTACGGTCCCCCCCCCGATCCTGCACGCGGCTACTAGAGACGCAAACTCATTAAGTGTGGGACAAGCGTGCGCATGCGTACAGAGAGTGTGTGTTCAGGGAGCGTATCTACTCGGTCTAGACAGGTAAGCCTGACAAGCATGTGCATTGCAACCAGCGCTCACTGAAAGAGGGAGATTTTTCTATCCATCCATCCATCCATCCATCGATCCATTGTCAGCAACTGCTTCTCCCAGTCAGGGCTGCGGCGTTCCAGAGCCTTACCCAGCAACACAGGGCACAAGGCTGAAGGGGGGGTGGGAGGGATGCCAGACCCCAAGCAGGGCTCGAACCCCAGCCACGCCACACAGGGGGGACTGGCTGAACCTGCCACGAACGAGATTCTTCTTCTTCTTCTTCTTCTTCTTCATTATTATTATTATTATTATTATTATTATTATTATTTCTGTTAGCTTATTCGAATTTTTCTTATTTTTTATTTAGTGTTCTCTAATTCTTCATTTTGAATTAATTCACATCTATCATTTTGAATATACACAGTTGTTCAGCTGTTGCTTTGCCAATACGTGTCATTACAGCAAGTCACACTAAATAGAAATGAGCAGCTCAAATGTGCGGATGCGCACCTGCAACAGCTATGTTGAGATGATTAGCGGCTATCTGAAAAATACCTGCAGGAAATATACAAATATGTGTATCGTTAAAAGTTAATATAAATGTAGATTTATTATATGTTCAAATACACACATTTTCAGAACCGCTTGTCCCATACGGGGTCGCGGGGAACCGGAGCCTAACCCGGCAACTCAGGGCGTAAGGCTGGAGAGGGAGGGGACACACCCAGGACAGGACGCCAGTCCGTTGCAAGGCACCCCAAGCGGGACTCGAACCCCAAACCCACCGGAGAGCAGGACTGTGGTCCAACCCACTGCGCCACCACTGTGTTCAAATATTTATATTTATTATATATTTAACAAAATAAATAGTGCAATTACATAATATTCTGTTGTCTTAAATCTATTTATATATATAAAATATAATTTATTATTTCTATAATTATACACACAAAGATAAGACAAAAAGCATCACAGGAATGTTCTAGCTTTTTCCCCAAAATATTGTGGATACTTTCTGATTTTTGTGTATGTGTGCGTATGCATGCACGTATGTGCTTCTTAGCAATTTAACATGAAACTCCAGCAGAAGTAGGAACAGGTGAAGAAAGGCAGCAGAATGAGGGTCAAGTGCAGGCGGCTCCAATTCTGCAAGACACGAGAGGCCCAGCGGTGCGGGGGGCACCGCGCTCTGCGTTTCCTTTACCCGCGTAGCTGACGTCAGAGAGATGAGACTGAGAGGGAACCCACCAAACGCTGTCATTCTCTCCCATGAAGGATCTTTAATGTGTCTTGAAAGGCATCTTTATCCCTATATTATGCAAATAATAAAAACAGCACAGAGGTTTGAAGAGAGGACAAAGGTCCACATAATGGGACAATGGGATAATAAATAGGACGATTGCATTTATTGATTCATCGAATGAGAATCCCTTGATTTGCCCCAAAGTCTTGAGATGAGTATCTTATTTAGCACCGGGCAACATGTATTCCTATTACTGCATTTTTACTGCATCGGTTCAGAGTAAGTGCCGTTGCGGCACACTTTTTCGTTATTATTCACTCTTTATTACATCATTATTTAATTATTCTTGAATTACTCTTTATTCATATATTTTTAAAAATAATTTTACTCTGTTACTTACATTACATTTACATTTATTTACTTAGCAGATGCTTTTCTCCAAAGCGACTTCCAATGAGCTCTATGTAGTGTTATGAGCCCACACACCTCATTCACCGTGGTGACTTACACTGCTAGATACACTAAGTTATATTTACATTGACATTTATCCATTTAGCAGACGCTTTCGTCCAAAGCGACGTACATCTCAGCAAAAGTACAATTTATGCATTACGTATGCATGTACTGCTTACAATGGGCCACGCATCCATACACCAGTGAAACACACACTCTCTCTGTCACTCACACACATCATATCTTACTCGTATGTCCTTTCTCTCCTCTACTTTTGGACTTTCTGGAATGTGGAGGTCACCGTGCAGGAGACCTTTGTATGCTCTGTTTTAGAGGTACAAGTCGATAAGGGACAGTGGGCAGTTTGAAAGAAACGGTCAGTGACATAAAACATCTGGAGACATTCTGCGCATCTGCAATAAACCGCTTTTAACCCTTGTCGGTAACCAAAAGGCAAACTTCTTAGCCCTCCTCTGCCAGTTTTTGCACCGTCATTTTCCAGAGCTTTGTAATGCGTTCGTCCGTCCCTAATTGCCGACCGCATTTATTCACGTCACATTCGCGTCCGATTTGCGGAACTACGTTCGATCTTTCGATCGATGGACGTCGGGCCGATATAACGACACGCTTCCTGTCTTCCTCCCTGCGGCACGCGGCTGAAGTGCACGAACTCATGAAGCGTGAAACCGAGCGGCACGAAGACGCGAGCGCAGACGCGACGAAGCAGCAGCTCTAGGGGCGGCTCATATACAGATGTGCGCAAAAACAGAGAGTCCAACGACTGCTCGCGGACACTTTGCAGACAGCATGCGGGAGAGAAATATTTTCGTGCTCATATATTTTTCATCCGATACATGATTGTCTCCAAGTGCTGAACTGCTTACAATTATTTACCCCTTTATACAGCTGAGTAGTTTTACAAGACACACACACACACACACACACACATCTTCAGAACCGCTTGTCCCTCATGGGGTCACGGGGAACCGGAGCCTACCCGGCAACACAGGGCGTAAGGCCGGAGGGGGAAGGGGACACACCCAGGACGGGACGCCAGTCCGCCGCAAGGCACCCCAAGCGGGACTTGAACCCCAGACCCACCGGAGAGCAGGACTGCGGTCCAACCCACTGCGCCACCGCACCCCCACTCGTTTCCTACAATAGTGCTTCAATAAAATTTTTCATAACCTATTTGCTTCTAACTAGTCACATTTATTAATGCGGTAGGGACTTTCCTCCAAAGGATCTTACCATTTTAAGATACCTCTTCAGCCATTTACATAGCTGAAGAATTTCATCAGAGTAATCGAGGGTAGGTACTTTGCTCAAGGGAACTGTAGCAGTAGCTGAGATTCAAACCTACCAACTTCAGGTCAAGAGGCAGCAGCACTGACCGCGACGCTACCAAGACACATCTAGGCTAAATAGCTTCCTTAAGGGTCCTAGAGCCAAAGAGGGAAGTTGAACCAGTGACATTTTGGTGCACAGACAGCAGTTCTAACCACTACACTACACTGCACTACACTGCACCGCTATACACTAAACTGTGCTGCGCTGCACTGCACTACACTACACTGCGAAACACTGCACTTCACTGCACCACACTACACTGCTATACGCTAAACTGTGCTACACTGCGCTGCACAGCACTGCACTGCATCACACTACACTGCACTACACTACACTGCAGCACGCTACACTATCAGCTGCCCTCGGCTACTGAGTGCAACGAGGAGGGCTTTGCTGGCAGCTGATCTCGTGGAAGAGAAAAGGAAACACAAAATAATGCTTTGTTCAGCTAACAAGTAGAAACCAACTCCGCGCAGGACTCGAACCCCAACCCCGTCGGAGAGCAGGACCCGGCCGAACCCGCTGCGCCACCGTGCCCCCCAACTGCTATGCACTCACTTTGAAAAATTCCTCTTGCTGACAGTTAATCTTCTGCAGTACACCGTTACTCACCAAGGGGGTGGCGGTGGTGCACCGGGTTGGACCGGGTCCTGCTCTGTGGCGGGTCAGGGGTTCGAGTCCCGCTTGGGGTGCCTTGTGATGGAGCGGCATCCTGTCCTGGGTGTGTCCCCTCCAGCCTTGTGCCCTGCGTTGCCGTGTTAGGCTCTGGCTTGCCGTGACAAACGCTTTCAGATTTTTTGTGTGTGTGTGTGTGCGCTGCATCCTGCTCACCATCATGCCTTTCCACATGTTTGCTGCTTGTGCTATAAAAACCACTGAACTTGCACGTGGAGCTGTAAAACTCACCCAGCGGTAACTGGTATGTGACGCTTAGGGGTTGCTTTACTTGTGCCTCGTTGCGGAGAGTCCAAAGAATCTCAAACTGCCCAAGAAAGGCCAGTTCCTACCGTACCTTGATCGAGGGTACAAAAAACTTCCGTTGGACTCTGAACAGTGGTGGGACATGCAGATCCAGCAGATTTCTAGAAGAAGCTGAGCTCGAGCGAAATGAAAAATAAAAATCTCTGGAGGCACCTGCACGGGAAGTCAGTTAGCTTATAGATACTGCTAAGGATGTATTGCACCGTGGTAAAAGTACTGGGCGGGACCGTGTCGAGGAAAGCCCGTGGCGCCCGCGGTATGGGGCTGTATGTGGAGAGAGCAGAGGGAGAGCAAAGAGAGCCATCGTCACCCCAGGAGTCACCGCTTGAAGACGCTCAAGGAGAATTTGTTCCCCCTCGTGCACCGCATTTGGACCACACATTCCTCAGCCGGACGGTGTAATAGCTTTGGGGCTGTTTCCGTCCCCTCCGCTGTCAGAAGTTCTTAATGGAAAACACAACACAAACAACAATAGCCAATCGCCGAGGGCCGCAGAGACACGGGTTTTACCGCGCGCGGTGCTGTCCGCCATCTGCTCGGACCGCCGCGTCGGCTTGGAACGAATATCAATGAACGCGCCGACCTCACCGGATGAAAACGTGCGGGGATATCGGAGGGGATGATTACAGAGTCGGAAATAAAGTTAATCCCTCGAGGAACCGGAGACGGGAGCGGCGAAAAGGCGCACGTTGACTTGCTGGAGATACGCTTCTGCTAGGTAGCGCAGTAGTTGGGATCATCACCTCGCTTAAACCCCGCTCCTGTTGTTCCCTCCATCAAGTGCTTACCCTGTATATGAGGGTAAATCGTTGTTCACGTCATTATCTAAACTTCGATAAGGAGGGCCGGTGGTCTGTTGGTTAGAGATGCCACCTTCTACCCGAAGGAGCCAGGTGTGAATCCCACCTCCTGCCGTAGTGCCCTTGAGCACGGTACGTACCCTGAATTGATACTGTAAAAAATACCGCCCAGTACTGTAACTGAGAGCTGCAAGCACAGTAGAACCGTTACAAGTCCGTCCACCCCTGACACGGCAGCAGGCCAGCGTTTTTATTTGGGTCATAAACGGCAGCCTGACGCACTAGTGGGCTGCTCCTCCATCTGTCACTGCAGCTGAGCGTGCCGCTAATGGATTGGCCCCCATCCCCCAGGTTGGGGCACAGAGATGTCACCGCTCGTAACGCACGTTACTTTTTCCCTTTTTTTTTGCACATTCACCTGCCTTTCTGGCTGCGCAAACTGCCCTCGGTGGGGTGTCCACTTCAGCAGCATTTCTGTTGCACCCGCCATTTGGACGAGAAATTTGTCTGTCTCCCGCTAACCTCGAACACCGCACCGCGCACGAGGGGCGTTTATTTAATCCGGCTTCCATGTGCCACTGATAGTGTTGGCGAAACATTGTTTATGGACAGGTATCCACAGCTCTCCTCTGGTTCTATGCCCATGATCCCCTTTGCTGGTCCTTCCACGGAGCAGAAAAGTGAAGGAAACACACATCGGCTGAACCACTTGTCCTACATGGGGTCACAGCGAGCTGGAGCCCAACCCGGCAACACAGGGCGTAAGGCTGGAGGGGGAGGGGACACACCCAGGATGGGATGCCAGTCCATCACAAGGCACCCCAAGCAAGACTTGAACCCCAGACCCATCGGGGAGGAGGACCCGGTCAAACCCACTGTGACACCATGCCCAGTGAAAGAAACATGCTCTGTTTTTAAGATATTTAACATTTTCCCATTTAGCTGATGCTGATGTTTAGCTATATATTATATAATTCTTTGCCTATTACTGTGGTCAAGGATACAACAGCAGGCAGTGAAATAGAAACCAGAACCTTTCGGGTCTAAACACAGGGCTCAAACCACTACTGCACATGCTGCCCCAGACTATGTTTTATTAGCAGCCTGACCCTAATACTGTTTTAACCCGATGACCCACTGATGCAGAAAGATGTCGCTTCATTAGTCCGCATATTTGCAGGCTGCTGATCATTTTCCTCACATGGAGTCCCAGATCTAGTCCCGGTTCCAGACACACTACAGAAACACAAATGGGAGCAGGGGCACAACAAGTAGCGCTGCGGTCTTACAGCACCTGGCTCGTGTGAGAGGAGGTGGGTTCACTCCCTGCTCAGTCTGATTTCCTCTAGGTGCTCTGGTTTCCTCCCACAGTCCAAAGACATGCTGTTCAGGATCATCCATAGTGTGTGAGTGTGTTCCACTCATGGATGGATGGATGGATGAGTGACCCAGTGTAAGTAGTGTATCTAGCAGTGTAAGTCACTGCAGTGAATAAGGTGTGTGGCCTCATAACACTACATAGAGTTCATTGGAAGTTGCTTTGGAGAGAAGCATCTGCTAAATAAATAAATGTAAGAACAGTTCAGCATAGATATCTTTAAAGAGGTACAAGTGACAATGTGAGAAAGACAGCTTTGTGTCATCCCAGTGAGCCTGCAGACATCCAAACTCTCCACCACTTTACAGTCGCATTGTAAAGGGGTCTGGCTGCCATCTCTGTGTTGCCTCTGCATGCAGGGCCAGCAGGTGGCACAGTGGTGAGATGCTGTGTTTGGACTCGGAAGGCCCAGGTTTTACTCCCACTTCCTGCGGTAGTACCCTTGATCAAGGCACTTACTCTGAACTGATACAGTAAAATTGCCCAGCTATATAAATGTGTAAATCACTGTAAGTACCAAGACACTGTAGGCCACTTTAAATAAATGAATAAATGTGAAAGTGTGTTTTCCCGTTGCAGCAAAGGCACCAAGAAAGATCTTTAGCGATGATAGACATTGACTAAAAGTAGAATTTATTAACCTTAACATTCAGTCCCAGTCACAATCATGTTCTGATCCCGAGCCAGTTAGCAAGCCCATCTGAATACAAAGCCAAAGCAATCAGAGCATAAATATAACATTACCCCTCCTCTTTGTCTTGTCCAATCTTCTTCATCCACAATTGTATTGCTTCTCATGTCTTTGCCCCCTATTAAAATACAACATACAACTCAATTTCCTATAAGTCAAGACTTTAGTGAACATTTTGTCTGTGACCTAGTTATGCAGCAGTGACGTGGCCTTGGACTATGACAAACATGGTAACATCACCCATCGGTTAAGCCTTTGGATCGTGCCAAGGGATTAGTTAGGATGCTTGACCAGAGGTACATTCCATATACAGTATACGTACTTGCTGTTTCACGGTGGCACAGTGGGTTTGACCGGGTCCCGCTCTCCGTTGGGGCTGGGGTTCAAGTCCTTCTTGGGATGCCTTGCGACAGCCTGCTGTCCCATCCTGGGTGCGTCCCCTTCTCCTCCAGCCTTGCGCAATGTGTTGCCAGGTTAGGTTCCAGTTTGCCACAACCCACCATGGGACAAGAGGCTGTAGACTCTGTGTGTTTCTTTCAGCACATCTGGAAGATATTGGCTCTCTGAGGGTGAAAAAGAAATGTAGTAATAAGTCCAAATGCTTTCTGTGGAAATCTGTCCATCTTCCCCAAAAGCAACACTAGATGAAATAGATCCAACACGCTCTTAAACGTATGAATTATTATTTAATGTGGGTCCCCGACTCTCTCCCAGCTCATCTCTGAGACATCATATACATACTGTATAGTGTAGTCATCACGAGCCATCTGCACTGTTCCACTGGATATTTCAACATCTGGTATGCGCCCTACATATCTATATCTACTTTATAGTCCAAAGTGGGGGGATAACCATTCTGGTCCTTTTCCAAAGAACAATTTCACACACACACACACACACACATTTTCTGAACCGCTTGTCCCATACGGGGTCACGGGGAACCAGAGCCTACCCGGCAACACAGGGTGTAAGGCCGGAGAGGGAGGGGACACACCCAGGACGGGACGCCAGTCCGTCACAAGGCACCCCAAGTGGGACTCGAACCCCAGACCTACTGGAAAGCGGGACCCGGTCCAACCCACTGCGCCCCCGCGCCCCCCGCCACACACCTTCAGTTTAGTGATATTACAAATTCAGTGTAAGAGACACATTGAATCTTCACCTCTAAAGGTATTGTGCAGTGACCTTCTGCACCTGCTTTGTTGTTCTTTTGTAGTCTTTTTGTGACTGCTTGACCCAGTTCTTTTTCATGCTCATATGATCTCAGTTTGTCATTTGTGCTCCGTTCTTTGCTTGGTTTAATCTTTTAAGGGACCCTCATTATACCTGTTTACCCCAGCAAATTGCTGTGCCAGCAGGACCAGGGACAGCAGCCAGCAGGTCTCTGCAGTTGAGGACAAGTGGGGTGACAAGAGTGAGAAGATCATGTGTGTCATGAGATCCAGCAGACAACAGCTCAACAGGTGACATCTGAACCCTGTCCTCCTCACCCGCTGCTTCCATCCTTACTGGCAACACCACTTCAGTTGCCACACGATGGACCCTCGCTGGGCTCAGCCATATCTGTGGCCCTGGGCTGTAAAATAATTGGCTTGATTTTCAGGCAAAGCGATAATTGCCTCTTCACTCCTCTGCCTTCCTCTCTCCCACTTCCCATCGTCCCTAGACCCTTTCGGCCAGACTTACTCAGCGGCTGCCCTCGGTTGCCCTGCTAATCATGCCTTCATCTGATGTTGATAGAACCGCTCTTTTTCTGCACGCTGTTACCATCTGCTGCCAATGTCTCGAGGTAACTGAGCCGTAGGACCCTCCCCAACAGGTCGATTCCTTGGGCAAATGCAAATCCTGACTCTGCATGAGGATGTCAGCTCTGCACTTCATGTGGCATATAGAAAACACTTTGAGTTAGGATTAGGGTAAACCCTAGGTTAACCCTAACCCAAGCCCCAACCATAACCTTCACCCTCACTCTAACCCTAAGTCAAATCTTTTGTCGTGCTTTGGTGAACTGCTGGCCACCAGCGCTTCGTGTGCTCTCCGCTCCGATGATTCTGCCCTTTTCAGCCGGCCTTGACCCGTCTTCCTGTCCCAAAGCCGACCCCTCACTAGTTCTGGGCTCGTATTGAACCATCTTTGAATAATCCCAGAACCGAAGGCACTTTATATGGCGCTTGTATTGCTGCATTCGCTGCAGCAGTAAAACCACAAAAGGTCACGGATTCAGCCGCCCCGGATGGAATGTGACATACCGAGGGAGACGGGGCATCACACACTATTACAGTCCCGCTCAGTGTCAGGCCCGGGGAGAGCTCCAGCGCTGTGCCAAAGAGCAGGGCGCTTTCTTCACCCTCCGCCCTGCCCCCAACCGGCAGCCGACTCCGCTCCGATTGTTTGCTATATCGTCCACGAGCAGCCTCTTCCCCAAAGTGTTTGCATGTATCTGCTGGGGCAGGGATAAGGCAGAAGGAAGCGCGAAGCTTCCCCCGCCTCCCGCCACCTATCTTGCAGGAGCAGTTAATGGCGCTAACAAAGAATAAACACGCAAACACTTGGCCCCTCGTGCGCGTCAAGGGTCCCGCAACGTCGAGATATCACAGTCGTGGAAAGGGCGCTCTCCCAAAAACAGATGGTGTTCCCAGGCCGCCCAACGGAAAGCAGCGCCCGTTCCGCTGCCCCCTTCCCGCTCCCCATTCGCAGAGGATCTCACCTCTGCGGCCCGCCTCCGGAGCGCCCCCCCCCCGCTCAGCATTCAGCGCACGCACGGGAGAACACGCCACGAAGTGAGAGCCAATCGAGGGCCGCACTTCACTGAATACACAAAATTAGATTTCCAAGCCGTACACATTTAGTCTCCATCAATCCTTTATTCCAGCGCAGAACTGACAGGCTATTTGCAGATCGTACTGGATACTCGGAAGGCACGCGTGCCGTAGCTGAGCCCTGTTCTATTATTTCACTGTAAAACCATCTGCGAAGTCCTTAAATACATGCAAAGCAAAGGCGGGACAGTGTCCTGCCCCTTCGGGCTGAACAAAGTTTGATGATGCTTTGAGTTTGAGCGAGTTTGTTCTGTGCTCTGAAGATATATTGACCGACGTGAGCTTGTCTTCCCCTTCTTCTGGTCCTCAAGTTCCTCCCAGGGTCTTCATCCCAACTCGGGAGCTCAAAGGCAGCTGAATTTATGAGCTAGTGGGACTTTAAGAGACGCGTTCTTACGTTCACATCACCTGCTCATACGTAAACGATGAGAGAGCTGTACTATTGAGTCTGCGGAACATCTTGAGTGAGTCATAGCGGTGGGAGGTGGGTAGTATATCCATTCAGAGCGAAAGAGCGTTTTAATCAATAAATAATTCATGTGGCATTATATAAAACAACAGCCTCCTCTCAGAATGTCTCTACATTAGCGGGGAGGGGTTTATGGAAAACGCTTTTCTGTAGAGTAAAAAAATATTGTGTCACTACCTGAGGACGAGCAACCCGATCGCCCACCTGCTTCGACCGATACGTGACACAATTCCACGCTGTTCACCCTGCTTCATTCAGGTGCTTTCATTTCCGGCTTCCTTTTCCTCAGTCCTGATGGAATTAATCGAATGTCCATTATGGTCTCTCCGCTGGCTGTATAACGGGATCGGTCCATCCTCGTACGTACAGCGTCTCCTGTGCATTTGGGCTTTCGGTCTAACGGAAGGGCTGCCCTTACACGCGCTGCCATTGTATGTGCCGGGATGTGTGTGGGGGGGACTAAGTCTCACCGTGCGCCATCCAGGCCGCTATACTCCTCCGCCACTGGCTGCTTGGTGGTCCCAACAATCAAGAGGTACAAAACTGAAAGCTGATAGGTTCTCCGTTTTGGCTCTCATGCTGTGGAATGAGCCCCCGTTGACCCTCGGAACGGCTGAATCCCTTTCGATATTCAAGCAGGATCTCAAAACACATCTATTTTAGACCCATTTCTGTCCCGATCTCCCGTTCCATAAAGCGACATCACACCATCTGTCATGATCGTCTTTGTGTTTCCTGTCATTTCTATAAGAAGGTTCTTGTGTAATATTGCAGTATTGGACAATCTGACTGTATTTCAACGAGCTCATCCGCATGTATAACGCTATGTGTATTAGTGAAAAGTACTTTTGTTTACCCTGAAGCGAATGTTGCTTTAGAGAAAAGCTAAATGGACAAAAGAAAATGTAAAAATAACTCCGTCTGTAACCGCCGCCACTTAGTCCGAGACCTTACAAGCTGGCCTGGATCCAAGATCACACCACTGCTGACCCGTGTCACTAAAAAGAAGAGCTATTCCAAGGACATGTCTGTGAGACATTGTCACCGAAGCCAAAGGGAGGAGAGGCCAGGGCACGGAGAGCAGTGTAACGTAATAATGGGGTGCTGGCGCTCAGGTGACAAGGTCTGTAATTATGTCAGTGAGGCCAGACATCGCGTCTTCTCAGGGAGCAACTGATGGCTTTCATCTCTTTGGACCCCTGCCTCCATGTGACATTCTTCAGCTGGTGGAGGCAGGCCTGGATGGAGGAACTCGTTTGGCCACCCCTGGACTGGATTGTCTCTGGGCCTGAACGGCGAAAAGCGGCGCACCTCTTTGAGCGCTCAGTATTTACCTGGAGATAAACGTTCCCAACAGTGCAGCTGTATTGTGATTTACTCTGTTTTCTTTACTTGGTTATTGGAAGTTAAGACGTCTCTGAACCCACCTGCACTGACGTACTGAGCTTTGTCTTCGTATTTACAGTACTGAACGTTTTCTAGCAATATCTGAACTATTTTGGCCACTTTTTTTCACCGCATATACTTGCACATTATTTATAGTCATATCATCCAGGCTGTTGGATCGTCTTCTCGGTGATTCGATACCTAGATCGCAGCAAAAGTGCTACACTCCTCGGCTGGTTGCTTGGTGGTCCTGCACCAGAGAAGTCAAGAGTCAAAAACCGGGAAGTTCTTAGTTTTGAGTTCGATATGGTGGAATGAGCTCCTTCTGTCCCTCAGAGCTGCTGAATCCCTTTATCCTTTCAAGAAGTCTCAAATCATATCTGTTAAGGATCCATTCCTGTTCTGATCTCCAAAATTTGCATCGCATCATCTGTCGCAATCACCTCTCTCTGAAGCTCTTCTTCTGATGCTGATACACTTTTGTTTACCCTGAAATGTACATCACTTTGGAGAAAAGTTTCTGGTAAATGAGTAAATGTAAATGTATTCATTTCTCTCTTTTTGAAATTATTTATCCGCATTCAATCAATCTGATCACTCCAGTGACCTCTGTTTGCAAGACCAAACTTTCAGAGTGAAAAATGGACACAGAAGAGAGGCTGATAATCCAGTAGGGATCTCCTTTTGTACTTCTTCTCAACGCACCTTCGCTTCAAACCCTGGTCTGAGCTTCAGAACACAGTTTGCACTCAGAAAGAGTGTCTTTACACTGTTGAACACCCTGCAGACATTTTGGATCCAGTGCACCACACCTAACTGAGCAGACGGCACAATTAGAGCAGGGGTGTCACTTACAGAGCATCAACCTCTCTATAAAAAGTCCTTTTTGCCACCTTAGGAGAAGTTTCCATGGAAACCACACTTTTCACACGTCTCAGCGATCCAAAGTACGTATTTACTGTAAGGACGCAACACAGGTAGTGACGTCAGGGAGCAGCACACCATCGAATGTCCTTTTTCGTATTTTTAATGGAAATTGTTTTAATTCCGTCTAAAAAGGACTAAAGGAAATGATTGATAAAAGCAACAGGGACCGTCAGAATCCTCCGATCTGTTCCAGTCTGTAATTTCACATTTACACGTTCGTATTTCAGCAGTTTTGCATTTCTATCATGCTCCTATCTCACATTTCAGCTTCTTTTGGATCAAAGATGGTGAAACACTTCTTTCTAACATCACTCAAGAGCGAAGGGATGTTTTTCCAAACAGGTCAGTGTGACGGACTTGAAACCGAAGCCACATGAGCAAATTGTCTGTTACAGTGATGAGAGCCCATGGTGTTGTAGGGCTTCCGGAGAAAATGATGGCATTTCAAGGTGAGGAAAACAAAAGATCATCTTCACTTCTTGATGAGGCATCATGGAAGAATTAAACTTCATTTAAACCTTGTCTGTGAGCGCCACTTGATTTTCTGGTTTATCGTGGATTGAGATTTTTTAACACTATTTTTGCGTTATACTGCAATTTTAACAAGAATTTAATTTGGGTTCCTGTTAAAAACGTTATTTAAAAACTAGATGCATTTGACTGCAGATATTTCATATCTGGGTGCATTATGGTAACGGAATTGCTTCAGCAGAAGATGTAATTATACATTTTAAAATCAATGTATTGTCTAAAAATATGAAGTGTCACCCTAAAATATTTTGTTTGTAGTAGACTGAGATTCTTAACAGTATTTGTGCATCATAGACATTTTTAACAACATTTTAATTTGGGTTGCTGTTGAAAAAGTTATTAGAAAGCTGTTTGATTTTACTGTAGATATTTAAAATTTCGGTGCGTTACGGTAAAATGTGTGTCGCGCCCCCGAGAACGAGCGGAGTGGCAACACTTGCGACAAATTGATGACACCCAGGATAAAAGGAGCTCTGTGTCAGCAAGATAATGCGGATTCTTGCAAATTCCCTTGTGGTTTCCTTGTCCTGAGCTTATGCCTTCTCCTCCTGATCCCTGACCACTGAGTTTGTCTTGCCCTCATTGTGAAGTTCGCGCCTCGAAGACCTTCTGCCTGCCATTGACCTTGATCCCGCCTTGCCCCTCAAACCAGGAGAAAAGAATAAAACCAACCTGCACTTGGGTTCACAACCTACCTGTCTCTCTCCAATCCATCTGTTGCCATGACAATGTAATTACACACACACACACACAGACATCTTCAGAACCGCTTGTCCCAAACCGGGTAGGCAACACAGGGCGTAAGGCCGGAGGGGGAGGGGACACACCCAGGACGGGACGCCAGTCCGTCGCAAGGCGCCCCAAGCGGGACTCAAACCCCAGACTCACCGGAGAGCAGGACCCGGTCCAACCCACCGCGCCACCCCCACAATGCGATTATATATTTTAAAATTAAATTTTGCCTCTAAAAAAATGAAGGGTCATTGCATAAATGCTTTGTTTTTCAAAATGGTGCTGAAGCCTGGTTGTTTGATCAAGGCTAAGTAACTGAAATCACAACAGACTTCATTTGTGGTTGTTTCATGACACCGACCCAAATGATCATTCTGTGCGTTATTAAGCTCAGGACCGATCTCTTTGACCTGCCGCCGTTCCTCCATAAAGAAGAAACTGCAGACTTTACTCCTGCGCCCTCTGGACTTATAGGAATATAGCAGCTGCAGACTGAAGCGGTAACAGGGGATGCGAGTGGGGTGAAGCTCCCGTTGATAGAAATTGAGAGCCGGCACTGAGCGAGATGATCTTTAACCCAAGAAAAGAGATGGAAGCAACCCTCGACTTCACATGTCGACCGCATGGAACCGTTTCGTTCCCGACAGCCTGTTCTGCAGGAAACGCAGATCTGCAGGGGAAAAAAAGTAATTTAAACTATACATATGAATCTATAGCCTCAGCCGAGGTTGTTTTTTTTTTTTTTTTGTTTGTTTGTTTGTTTTTATTCTGCCTCAGCTCTGCAGCATCTTTGGAGAAACCGGGATGTTGTAGGAAAACATGAAGGAACCTTGATGTTTGACAGGCGCATTAGCGGAGCTATAAAAGACCCTTTGAGAAAAGGCAGCGGAGGTATTGAGTCTTTTGTTGTCAGCAAAGCGATTGGTTTCCCGATTGCGGTGTTAGATTTGGAAAAAGCACGTTCCTTAAATGTCAGCTAAGGGGAGACTTCATTCGGTCCTTTGTGGAAAACATCATTTATCGCTGAGCCATTTATGTAAATCTGTCCCCGCTCGTTACAATGGCGGCCGTCGAATAAGCGGGACCAGAACAAAAGAAGCACCGCGGATGCGGAATCGCTTGATTCGTTCAAATTAATATCGCAATTATTTAAACAAATTCACGACATATAATCAATTCTAACGAGAGAAAAGCAGTGGGATGAACTCCTATAAAGGGACTTTGGGAGAAAACGTCAGCCGGGTCATTGACGGCTGGGAAGTGAAGAACGCATTATTTTTAGCCCGCACATTTATCTAAGGTGACTTACTTTGACGGACTTTTTATAATAAGCTACATACAATTATTGGCTTGGCTTGGTAATTTTTTTATGTATCAGCTTAGGGTAAAAACCTTGACCAAGGGTAATACTGCAGTCCTGCTGCTGCTGCTGCCATTGTACTGCTTCGCTTTGTAGGTAAGATGGTATAAATTGGCTAAAATTACAGCACCATGTACAATGTAGCATTCAGAAAAGAGTGCTTCTTAACAGGTTCCTCGCTGCTCTGCCTGGACATAAACAGAACATCATTTGAACGTTATTATATTAATCATATATGGTTGCTGTATTATCCACTGGAAGAGCCAGTTACATGGGTTTGGGAGCAACTGCTCTATGGTATTTGGTTGCATGGTATTCTTTTTTACACCGCTTCCAGAAAGAATGAGCACCTGTGGAATGACTGGAGAGCAGAGAGGACATGGAGAGACCCATTCAGCATGGAATACCTAAAAGAATGTTCCAGAAGTAAACACATCTGTGGGAGGAGAGTGTTAACACAATACAAAAGAATGAGGGCTTTGCACTTACTGACTCAGTTATCCAGAGCAAGGTGCAGTGATTTACCCATCTATACAATTTTAATTGCATCAGCTTGGGTGAGATTTAAACCTGTACCCTTCAGGTCCAAAAGTCATAGCTCTAACCATCACACTACCAGCTTTCCCTCAGAAAAGGGTATTTTTTTACCATGGCTAACCTGTTTCACAGCTTTTACAGAACATTCACAAGAACTGGAAGGTCAGGAATGGATATTGGCATTTCGACAGTGGGAGCCTGGTCATAACTCTCTCGGGTCGGCTCCACGTCCTCAAACAGGTTCCTCCTCTTCACCACCTCTCTGCCCCACAGGTCCACCTCCCACTTGAAGCACTTGGTTTGAGCCCCACCCCCTTCCCTGGTGCTGGAATGTGTCTGTCATTCTAATGAGTGTGTGTGTGTGTGTAACCAGAATAAAAACGGAAAATAAATAACATAGAAAGGATTTTTTTTAATGGACTCAATGCACTAGTGATGTATAATACCTTTCAAGAAGAGAGTGACTTGTTATATAGACATAGAGGGTATTAAAAATTATTTGAGCCCATACACACTTAAATCCCTGTGTCAACAAGCTGAAGTATTCCAGTTTATGTGACAGAGTATTCTCTCTCTCTCTCTCTCTCTCTCTCTCTCTCTCTCTCTCTCTCTCTCTCTCTCTCTCTCTCTCTCACACACACACACACACACACACACACACACACACACACACACACATACACACACACACAGAGAGAGAGAGAGAGTTGAGCTCTGACAGCTGTTGGATACAATGGCATGTTAATAACAGGCTATTATTGGTCCCTTATTCAGGCTGGTATCAGAAACAGAAACCTGGAAGCCCTGGAACAATTACTTGCACTTTTATTGTTTCATGACTTTGAGCATTTTTTAATACCTTCTGAACACATACACACACACACACACACACAGCAGTGGGAAGCACTTGAACCCACAGCTCCGTAACTGTGGGTTCAGAAACCAGCACAGTCTGTTTGACGTCAGCATATTCTCTCCATATTCGTGAGGGTTTCCTCTAGGTGCTCTGGTTTCCTCTCACAATCCAAAGTGTTTCACATAGACTGGTGACTCCACATTCCCGTACTACGTGTGTTACACTGTTCTGCCGTATAGACGGGTGAATACCCGTGAGTAGTTTACTGTAGTGCATCCGGCACTGTAACTCACCTTGGACAAAGGTGTCAGCTAACTACTACTTACAATCAATTTATGCTCTGGACAAAAAATCGACAGCTAAGTCTATAAATATAAACTAGCATTGTGGGAACTTTACACTGGCTCTAACCCTAACCATAATAAATGATTCCTAAATCAATACAACGGAAAGGTATTGGTGCTTAATGTGACTGAAAAAGCTAAATATTATAACCAGTTGTCCTCAGTGATATTATGAATGAATGAATGAATGAATGAATCCTTAATGACCCCATAATGAACACTTATCAATCGCCACGTGGAAATGGCAGTAGCTGGATGATGCCTGTATATATTTACATTTCTGTGCTGCAGTGATTCTGTTTCTATTTCATTCATTCATGTCCCAGTTTTGTTCTGTTCTGTTGTTAATAAAAAAAAAAAGCTGGTCAGCAAGTACCGTAGTATTTAAAGGCACTGACATAATCCCGAGCTGGAACCCGAGGGTCTTCGGTGCCACTTCCAGGACAGCTGCTCATGCAGCTCCGGTAAGTCAGGTATTGCTCCAGCAAAACCTGCAAAACGATAAAACTGCAAGTTCCTACCAATAAAACAACAAAATACTCAGTTCTGCGTGTGAATAAGACACGAAGATAAACAGTAACTTGAACTGCAGCCTTTCTGCTTGTTACCACAACTAGAGTGTGAACGCTTCCACCGTTGTATGAAGATGCTCCGTTGCCTCCAGCCTCTTCCCACCTGACCCGCTGCACATAGAAAAGCTCCCCGGTGGGAGAAGCCTTGACCTACATGGGGAGTGATTTATCGCCGTGGAGCTCGAACAGCTTGAACTTGACTTGCGGCAGGACGGCCCTCCGGCACCAGCAGCGGCCCCGCCGCCACCGCGTTCCCGTGACCGCCCTGCTCTCCCGGCTCCAGGCGAAAAGCCCACCGCAGTTTTACAGCACGGCCACGTTTCGGCGCTCAGACGGTAATTTGGGTCTCAGCGAGGACCCGGAGGGAACGGCGGAGCTCCGAAGTGCTGCACGGGAAGGTCGCCTCCAACGTCCGTGGCGCCTGGGTTAGGCGTGAACATTAGAGGTGAGCAGGCAACGGCACAGAAACATGCTTATTACCGGTCAACCCTGCCTAAAAGTCATTTGCGTCTCCTTAGACGATTACATTTACATTTACATTCATTCACTTAGCAGACGCTTTTCTCCAAAGCGACTTACAATGGATACTATGTAGTGTTATCAGCCCACACGCCTTATTCACCAAGGTGACTTACACTACTAGATACACTATTTACACTGGGTCACTCATCCATACATCAGTGGAACACACACACTCTCTCTGTGTCACTCACACACTATGGGGGAACCTGAACAGCATGTCTTTGGACTGTGGGAGGAAACCAGAGCACCCGGAGGAAACCCACACAGACACGGGGAGAACGTGCCTTTGCTACTTTGGAACGTTAAAGTAACCGAAAGCAGGAGGATTTCAACATGCTCCGACAAATCTGAAACATTGCGACTTGTGTTATCCTTGTTTCCTTTTTGAATTATTTATTGATAAATGTATAATCCTAATCCTAAAAGGTACCCAGCACCAAAATTCACTAATTTCAAGAATGTGTAATATTTTTTTCTAAAAAGTGACATATAGTACAAACTAATGCCAAAAGTGTGATTAATCTAACAAAAGCGAAGGGAAAATGCAAAAAAACTGACAATTTTTTTGTTACACTATGTAATATATAATTAATCTGCAATAATGTCTCTTGGTGAAATGCACTTTTTTACCGAGTTGTTTCTTTGGAGTAAAGTGTATGATGTAAATGTCAATAAAAAAATACATACATTTATTTTCCTTCGCACCAGATACCGATGATGAAACGATCGAATACTGTATACAGCGTTTTGAAATATGCAACCCGTCATGATCAATACGTTGGCATCTTAACTACATAACATCTGCATTATACACGTAATTGGAATGTCGGACATCTCTTCGCGTAACGCAGTTCTTGTCCTGTCGTACATGCGTATGTACTTATAACACGTTTCTGTGAAGGGGTGTTGCCGGTGCAAAAAAAGAACCTCCGAAGACAGTGAAAAAGCCTGACTGACGAGACACTCAATCGCGGTAATTCGGGGTGTTGGAGTCAGTGATTGATGGGAGACTGAGAACCTGTGGAGCACCTACCCCTCCCTCAGTAACGGACTCGTACTATTAACAGATCCCAAAGCCCTGGCCGAGGCTGGGAGGAGACGGGTGTGTTTTGCGGCGGGACGGAACGGAGGGGGGGGTTGGAGAAAGAGCGCTGTTCACTGTTCATCCACGAGTGCTTTGCATCAGGGTTCCCAAACTCATTTGGGGGCGACCCCGAGCACAACCCTGTCCTGCCTGGGCCAGCAACCCTAAACGCTGCTACGCGCAGTGTTACGACCCATCGTTCCGCTTTGCCGCATTACGAACACACACACACACACACACACACACACACACACACACACACACACACACACTTTCTGAACCGCTTGTCCCATACAGGGTCGCGGGGAACCGGAGCCTAACCCAGCAACACAGGGCGCAAGGGACACACCCAGGACAGGATGCCAGTCCATTGCAAGGCACCCCAAGCGGGACTCGAACCCCAGACCCACCGGAGAGCAGGACCCGGTCCAACCCACCGCACCCCCCCCATACAATAAAACACGTTTGATTTAAAGAAAAACATTCAACAAATACAAACAGTGCATAAGATAATTAAACTCAAAATTAAACAAAAATTACAGAGTCACCTATAATACCACGTTCGGATGAGTGCTACTTAACTGGGTCCTTGCTGCTCTGCTTGACACACACACACACACACACACACACACACACACACACACACACACACTCCTACGTTGCTATATTAAGCGTATACGGATGCTATTTTCTCGACATCTGTTCTACTTTAATTAGGATTTCAATAATCCCATTATGACACTGTAATTGTTTTTTGAGACATCCCACGACCCTCATCGGGAACCAATGCTGCACACAGATAGATGCTCATCCTGCACCTTGCGCCTTTCTTCCTGCGCGAGTCAGTTTGCAGTTTGACCTTCTGCCAGGACGTGCGGTAACGGGTCTCGGGTTTAACCATCTTACACCCTGTCACGCCTCCTCGGCCAGGACACGCCAACTCGGGAACAACGGCGCGCAGGACAACGCGTGCACAATCCACGTACGTTTATTCAGCTGGAGCAATTTAGGTTAAGTACCGTGCTCGCGGTACTACAGCAGGAGGTGGAATTCGAACCCTGCGAGTCCAGAAGCGGCGTCTCTAATCCTCACCATGTTTCGCCCGTGGTGATCGACCTCTACTCCAGGCGTCGGCGGCCCGCCCACAAACACCTCCGTGCTGCCAGGTCACGTGATGGCAAGACAGTGGTACAGAGTTGTGATGCGAAGGTGCGTGTTTGTGTGTGTGGAAGGGCATCAGCCTGCCACATTGCATCAATCTGCCATAGAGGGATGCTCCACCTTGTATGGAGCAAGCATATCAGACAACCCCCACACACACACACACACACACACACACACACACACAAATACAGGGCATCGTGGTAATCACCTGCAGAAATGAACCCTTTAGTGGGGTTTTATCCTTTATTTTTACTCAGTACAAAAGTCAGACGTCACCCTGTATATACAAACAGTAAAAATACATGGAAAAACACCTTTTACTTACAATGACACATAACATAGTATACTACCCTGGTATTTCAAGGAGACTGTTTAGCTATAACCTTGGACTAAATTACACAGTTGGGTAATTACTGGAAACATAATACAGTCGTAGATCAGGGCTACTCACAGCTGGTGAAACGACCCTCCGTTCTGCTGCACAAAAGGGTTTCTGTCATGAGAAATGATCAAAATACAATTCCAAACTTCTATGCGCTTTGTACTCTTGCAGCGTCATATCAGCTTTAATAGATTAAATTAGGAAAAAAAAAGGGGGGGAAAAAAAATCACCTTGCAAAAAAAGACAGAAGACAGCGATTAAGTCATAGTTCACTGTATAGGGCCGCTAAACCGGGTAAATCCCTCAACTGGTATCTGGACGTTCGGATTGTTATCTTCGCGCTCTCCTCGTTTTATTTGTACATACAGCTCTCTTTGAAAAAGGACCGAAGATCCCCAAGCGCGTACGTACCACAAAGTAAGATAAAAACAACACCGGTAAACAACGGTGGTTTGTAGTACAAAAAGGACACGACTATGTGTCCACACCGAATTCCCTGAAAACCCGAGTCCCCTGTTACCCTGGAAGGTCCTGCATTTAGATTGACCAGAAAATGACCATTTGGAGGGCTCACACATACCGTGTTGCACTGCCTTCCACTAAGGCCATGGGTCCACATCAATAATAATAATAATAATAATAATAATAGAGCGCAGCTGGTACCATAGTGGCTAAATATTCTGCTTTTGGACCCAAGAGGTTGCAGGTTCAATTCCCACCTCCTGTTGTGGTACCCTTGAGGAAGGTACTTATCCTAAATTGTTCCAGGAAAATTAGCCAGCTGTATAAATGGGTAAATAACTGAAACTTAACGGGTGGCACAGCGAGTAGCGCTGCTGTCTCACAGCAACCAGGGTGGTGCGAGAGGATGTGGGTTCGAGCCCCGCTCAGTCTGTGTGAAGTTTGGATGTTCTCCCCGTATCTGTGTGGATTTCCTCCGGGTGCTCCGGTTTCCTCCCGCCGTCCAAAAACATGCTGTTCAGGTTCCCCCATAGTGTATGAGTGACACAGAGAGGGTGTGTTCCACTGATGTATAGATGAGTGACTCAGTGCAAGTAGTGTATCTAGCAGTGTAAGTCACCTTGGTGAATAAGGTGTGTGGGCTGATTAACACTGCATAGAGTTCATTGGAAATTGCTTTGGAGAAAAGTGTCTGCTAGGTAAATAAATGTAATATTATAAGCCCCTTAAAGGAAAGTGTCACATCAATGTAAATATAAATAAATAACACAGGTAGTCCTTGACTTACAACATATGTGACTGATGACAGCCATCCCCCTTAAGTTCTATTATTTTTCAATGTTTGGTCATAATATCCAATACGATAACATCTGCTGGCCGTGAGACATCACATTTCTTATTGATTCAGCGTGTCCGTCAGTGGTTGCATTGTTTTTACATAAAAGCTGTATTAGTTACAGAACATTTTGCTTGTGATTTCCTTCAGATTACTTTTTTAAGATGGCTAGCAAGAGAAAATGTGAGTGTTTTGGTGGTGCAGAGAAGAAAAAGCAAAAGAAATCAATTTTAGAAATGAAAGTGAAAATAAAAGTGCAGCACGAAAATATAACACTTATTCTATATTTAAATGTGAAATCTGTGAAAAAAATAAAGCCCTATTATACAATGTTGCATTCATACATGTTAGCTATACATCCTTTTATATAAAACAGTATAAGGGAGTTTGTGAGTTACAACGATGTTGACTTACGATGAAGTCATTTGAACGAAACCGTTGTAATTCGAGGACCACCGGTAATAATAATGTTTATTTTGTACAGCCTCTTTAAAAATTCTCAGAATAAGGAAAAAAAAGATGCAGCTAAAGAAGTAGCCTTGGGGTTGCTAGAGAAAACTTCAAATGAGACTAAGGGTGAAGAGAACGTGTCATAGTGAATCCAGAAGGAGTGACATCACCCCAGCAACACTTTCCCCTGTGTCCCTAATTTATTCACATTTGACCCACTTCTAGTGCATAGAAGCGTTTCAGCTGTGGACAGGAGCGTTTGGGGTTGTGAAAATAGGCGGTCGCTGAAGGGGTTTGCCGGAGCCCGGAGGGTTTGAGATTGATGCCCAGATGGAGCCGACGCAGGAGTGGAGATTCCAGGGGTTCGTGGCTCCAATCCTGCCTCACTGACGCCCTGGAGGGGGGCCGTCGGAGGAGGCCACTGTGGCCAAAGGGGGAGCAACGCCGGTTAGAGCGCAGCAGTGGTCACGCCGGGCATCCCGAGCAAACAAGGGACCTCCTCAAACCCGCATTTTTACGTTCCTCATCTACGTTAGCATGAGTCATTTGGAGTGCGGTCTGGAAGCTATAATGGCAAAATTAAACGTTCATCCAGAAATCTGATTCCACACTCCCGAAAATGCTCTCCATCACTGATCCCAGACCAGAGAAACTGCTGACAGCGCACCTGCTTTTAGCAGGAGCTCACTGATGACACAAGTAATGAAGTGAATCTCACCGATATGGATTCTACACTTATAAGATACAGCTCATATTATTATTACTTTTTTTTTTTTTTTATTACTGCTAGAAAGTATATCCCACATTGGAGATGAACACAAACCACAAATGGCAAAATTTACACTAGTAGGCACTGGCTTTTGAAGTGCATCCAGCAAAAATAGGGGATTTATAAGAAGAGAAAAAGATCAAAAATGCCACAAACACCTAGAAGGGCAGCAGTGACTGAGATCGGTGCGCCGAAAGCTGCTGATTCCCGGATTCCACAGAATTAATTCACACCACTGCAGTCTTGCACAAAGGTAAAACATCTAGTTTCTTCATCTCACAAACACGAGACTTTTCCAACGGGTCAAAAGCTATGAGCGAAGAATTCCGGGTATTAATTAACACATCAGTTCTCTTAACATCGGGGTACATTTACGTAACGTACGTAATTCTGTTTCGCCGGGGCACTGCGACCGCGTTCGGTCACTTCCCTAGAACACAATGCATTAACTGGATTTAAAGAAGAAAAAAAAAAGAGGGCTACCGTGCAACAGCCTGGATGGAGACAAAGTCACTTTAAAGTGTTTTGTTATTTCCTCTGAGGTGGATTAGAATGAGAGAGAACGATGCATTGTGGGAAAGCGCATTCATATCGGAAGAAACACAATAACACGGCACAGAATAACGCTTTAGGAGATAGATTTTTGCCTGGGTTCCCTCAGCCCGTATCTAGTACTTGCTGAAGGAACCACATGGCAGAAATAACTACTTTTATAATGAAGGGTCCGGGAAGCTTCCGCCGTACGCATTTCGGAATCGTTTCGGTTTTATTAACCCTTCACGGGGATCCGTAAGGAAACTTCTTCCACTATGTGATACGTTCCGAATTTGTTCGGGCTCCTTCTACCTGTAAGTGAAAATCGTTAGTCTGCGCTCTAATTTTAACAGATTACGAAGAGCGGCAAAAACCGTCTCGACGCGCTCCCAGGCTGCTGGTGCTCAAGGTGCGCACTTCACTACATCACCAATGAGACAGAAGAGCGAGAGGATGATGGCTAAAGTCGCGATACGACCCATAAACCTCAAGTCTGAAGGTGCTACCGAGGTGTCTGACACTAACAAACTATTACTGCACAGAGCCACCTCACACTGACCAGTACAGGAAACACTCACAGAGCATTCATGAAAGCCATCACCAGGATGCTAAGACACAACATACAATTTCAGCTAAAAGACAGAGTACATAACTTTTTATTAATTTTTCCCCCATAAATAGCACTGGTATATTTTCCATATCACTAACAATATAAAATGGAATGACTTTAAACAGCACCTACAATCACCACGTATTTACTCTTGATGCTTCTCGAGGTTGTTTATCCTTGGTTTTTGGGATGGTTTCCATAGTAACATCTCTCACCATCTCTTGTGTGTCAGCCACGACCCGCAACCTCACCGAGGGAACTTACGAGTGCACGTGACCACATGCAAACGTGCGAAAAGCGCTGCATGCTGGCATGTGCAGTCTATTTCTCTCTCTCTCTCTCCCCCACACACACACACACACACACACACACACACACACACACACACACACACACACACAGAGAGAGAGAGAGAGAGCACTGTTGATCCAGTCTCTCTCCTTAAAAACATCTTCTTTCATTTACCCAAATACTGATGGTGGAATTGAAAATGATAAGACATCTCGGTAAACACGAGGGCAGAGAAGGAAGAGGACAGAACGTGACACAACACACAGCGCGTAGCACTGCACAGCATGGACATGCAACCAAGTAACACGCCTACAAAGCTTAATAGAAAAAGTGACTAATAGAATTTAATTAAAAAACAGATTAAAGATAAATAATCTCCAATAAAACCATTACAAATGGCTTGGTCCTCATTACTTGTGGTATTTTTTTAGTGGAGCTGGTGGAGTGAACTTTGAATCTTATTGCTTTTAGGATGAACGGTTAAGTAGCCCTGCTGCTGATGGGGCAGAAGTGGGGGGCACCATTTAAGAGAAATCTGGAGGTGCTTACAATAGTCCTGATACTTCCATTACACAGCGCTTTCAGGATGCTCTGAGATTGCTGTGAGGGTGGGTTCCTGAGAGTGTAACAACGAAGGCTTCATATGTTGGATCTGTGTCCCTTGGCAGTGACCGGAACAGCAGGCGAAGAGCCATCAGCACTTGAAGAAGCCATGGAAAGATGGACCTTCAGGACTTTCACTGCCCACTAACAGACACAGTCACTGACTCAATGTGTATGTTGACGCAACGGTCGGAGTGACAATGCGATAGAAAGGCCCCAGCCAGCGGACATCCTGGACTTTGTTCTGAAACTCAAGCCATCTGTATCTGCAGCTCCTCTTCGTCATCCAGGTCACTGGGCGGCTCGTCCGGGTTCTCCGAGCCGAATCTGGATGAGCGCATCTTCCCGAACAGGCCGGGATTTTGCTGACGCCGGAGCCTAGAGTAGAGGCAGAAAAAAAAAAGAGGAGGGAGCAAGTGAGCCCGCGGGCGAGATGACCGTCGTACCAGTCATTCATGGCAAGGAGGCAACGATAGGTCCGAACCTACAGGACACGTACAACAAACAGCTCTCCTCACATCCTGGCCTTCTACTTCCACTGTCTGCCCCACAGCTTCCTGCTGACTGAATGTACTCACTTTATTATTATTTACGAGTTTTGGGGTGTATAAAAAGACAGAGAAAGGATGCGCGGGCACATACGTCTGTGACGGATAACACTTGGAGAAATTCTAAGGACTTTATTAAACTATTTTTAAGCTTTATTTCACCTCGTCATTGAGTCTCCAAAGAACCGAGAACTGTTTGAAAATGATCGATTCCGACGCCGCCGCCTAACAATGCCCACCCTTCCTCTCGACTACCTGGCACCGAGACCCTCTCCTCCTCATCCCCGAGGCGACGTGTGCTCCTCACAGGAGAAGAGGACCACCAGCCACCGCCAGAACACAGCCACAACCCCCATGTGCGCTCAACTGCCAATTTCCTATGAAATGACTTGCAATTATTGTGTGGCCAAGAATTACACCGGCCTGTTTATTACATTAAATGCACTAATTAAACGCTGTTAAATCCTTCTGTTCCAATTTTAGTTTGAGCACTAGAATAACTACAGTATAGTAATTGGTATCTTTCATAATGTTAACTATGACTGACCCGGTAAAAGGTCATAATAAATGCAGCATATAAACAGGACCATTAATAACAATTTTACTGAAGGACTTAAGAAGTATGTAATAAATAAAAGTAGCAGGCTCCCTTTTCTCTTAACTAAACAAAGGCTCCCTTGATTTCTGGTAAAACGATGTAAACATTTAGTTGAGAGAAATTCAGCGGTTAAACACAAAAAAGAGCAACTGGGACACCACGCAGCGAAACATCTAAGCAGGACAGTTGAAAGGATAGGGCCTTCTTTGGCTGGCAGTGTGACAAGACTCAAAAAGGCACTGTGTCAGTTATGGACATGCACAAAAGCACATGTACAAGAGAGAAATCAAAATGGTATCCCCTTCTCCATACATGTCCCATCTGCTCTTCATTTCATGTACTTCCCCGACACCTTAATTCAAAGCGAATTTCAAATTTTTGCTCATTAACACAGCAGGGTATTCTTACTGTATAAGTTCACAGCAGATACCTTGAACAAGGGTACTGGAGCAGGGCTGTAAGTGGGCCTAAAATGAGAAGTTTTAAGATCACAAGTCAAAGTCCTTAACCGTTGCGCTCGCTGGTCACCCATCTGCTCTAACTGCACTCCTAATGTTTCGAGCTGCACGTCAGGCCACAGCCCGCAGCTTCTGTGCAGAGGTCTGTTGAATTATTAGTAGAATAGATTTGTGTGTATGTGTATGTATGTGTATATATATATATATACACACACACACATATATACTGTATATATACAGTATAAATATATATATATATGTGCATATGCAATCTGTCACAAGGCGCAATAACAAAATGAAAAGCTAAAACTCTAATAAAAAAAAAAAAAAAAAACCGTGCAAAGTTAATCCAGCAGTTTTGCCACCCCGGTCACCTGTCTGCCTTGTCATTCTACTGTTTCGCTATACTAGGTGATGGAGGCTTAATCTTGTGGAAATGTGTGCTCAAGCAGGACCAGCTGTCTGAAATCTCAGCACGGTGCGTTTGCCAGCCATCAGTGTAAATACGGATTAATTATAAAAAACCGAGAGGAAACAAGCCAGCGCTTCTCAGCTAACACCATCCTTAGTTGGGATATACCGAGGGGGGAATGAGAAATGCCAGCAGGGGTCTAAGGGGATGTGTGAGCAGACACACTAAGCACAGGTTAGCGATGAAACAGTTGGAAGCAGCATCCTGTGAGTTTCTGTCACGAAGCCAACATAAAACCTTGCAAGAATAAACATGCTAGTGGCAAAGTTACCTTCCAGCCAAATTCCTATTAGGTCTCCGTTGGGGTCTTGGGAGAAACTTCAATCCATTCGATAGTCTCTAAATCCTGCTGTGTTCAAAGCCTCAGGAAGGGCATCATGGTTAGGTCATGTTCAAATGTGAAATCCATGACCTCATGGTCCCAAGATCTTACAGCACCGCTCGTAAAATCTCCAGTGTCGTCCAGACATGGGAGCGTGCGGTACTGGAGACATCCTGCGGAGCTTGGCGGTGAGCAAGTTTGCTGAGAGTTCGCTGTGGTGCTGACAGGAACCAGAGCTGGCCCACCACGGGGGATGCGCACATAAGAATGGAGGGCCTTAATGGCGCTAAATTACACATAATAGCGTTCTGACCACAGACACCCACTCAATCTAAAAGCTTTTAGATTTAGCCTAAACACTCAGCCGGGTCACATTAAGGTGAGCAGCTGTAAATCCGCCGTACAGAGTGAACGTCTGCCTTTAAGTTCCTCAGACAGTCATTTATCTGCTGGGCCACTTCAGGCCATGCCATTGCATCCCTTTCCGCAGGTCCTCCCAGTTCACATTTAACCTTGCCAGAGCTACACTCAACATAAGAACCACGGTTGGCCGACTGTTTTATTGAGTTTAGACTGTGCCTGTTCTTCCCATTTAAATGAAAACATTAAAAACTGCAAGATTCTGGTTGATAGCCCAAACTGAATCTAGTAGTAGAAGGTAGTGTAGGCTTAGAGGTCCCACGTTTGGACTCGAAGGACCAAATTTCAGTGCCCACCTCCAGCTATAGTACCTGTGAGCAAGATACTTACCCTCAATTGCTCCAGTAAAAAAAAAGCCCAGCTTTATGAAAGGGTACACCTTTCTAAGTTGTTTTTGAGAAAAGCATCAGCTAAATAAACAGAGATAAACGTAGGTTAAAAGAATTAGTGTTAACGGATAACCACTTCCAAGCCCCACCCATTTTGCTATCAGCCCCCTGCCCCCCATCACCGACTGTGGGTTATAGAGAAAGGGATACACCTGTCCAACCTAATGAAGACAGATTAAACCAATGCTGGTGTAGCCAGCGCTTGTCTACATCAGCGCTTTCCAGCATACACCTGGGTCCCATCGTCCCTTTCTGTCCCTTTCTGTCCCTTCTGGGCCCTGACTCTGTGAGAGTGAGTGGAGGAAGTACACAAAAAAAAAAAAAAAAAGAAAAAAAAAAACCAGCTCAGTTGCTCTGCAGTCCCCTGGCCCTTATCTCACAGGCTGTTTAAACACAACTTCAAGTTGTAAACAAGTATATATTCAAGTTATTACCCTCACAGTAGCTCAATAATGAGTTTGTGCCATTGTGCATTAAAGGTTTTGTCACTTGAGTAAAACACACTCATCCCTCCCATTCAGTCTTCTGATAGGCTTTACTTCTTCGGTCCACGATTATTAATACATTAATACTATTTATTGGTCCAGATTTGCATTTATCTGACCTGCAATATTTGGTCCAGTGCAATAAACTGAAACCACATTTGACATCTGTGCCAAGTGGTTGTGTGAGAGAAACTCAGAGATGCATTGCACTATGGGAACTGTGTACCCACACTCTCAGCTGCGGTCCTGCACTCTACTGTATGGTCTTATGGTCTTAATGTATATCCACATGCCTTTGTTTCCATCCTCTATTTTGTGCTTTCATTGTCTAATTATGCATTTTTTAAAAAATGACATGTAGCTTCTGCCTTCCTTAAGCCAGTCCATGCACACGATCACTGCAGCTTTACTTATGAAATAATTTTTTTTTTTAAAAATTATATATACTGTTATTAACTGTTACTCATTCTATTTAATGCATTTCACAACTTCTTTGGGTGAATTGGGATGGGCCTGGAATTATTTGGAATTTTTCACCATAAGAAGTAATGGAATAAATCATTTCTTCATTCAGTTTTTCTTTTTTTTTTAATATTTGGTCCATTTTCAGGAGGAATACACTGGTTTCAGGAATAAGCATATAAGTGTGTATGTTGGTTTGCACACTGTATTATACAGACAAACGAAAACAATGTGGCTTCTACACATCCTGCTTTCTTCTCCACTGTGAATCAAAGAGAGTGGTTTAACTGGTAGGTTTACGTGTTTTATCTGGAGCTTGCCTTGTGCACGGTGACTCTACAGCTGCCTGGGCTTTTATTCCACCTTGTTACACATTCTATAAACCAAGTGGCAAGTTTAAAACATTGGCTGGATGTAAAATACCGCTTGATGCCTGACATCATGGTGAGGTTAGCAATTTACGGCGACAGTTCTAAGGAGCAGCGATATAAGAAGGTAAGGTCAATACTAGTGGCCAAATGAGGCCTTTTATTGCAAAGGTGCAGTGGCTGACCAGTGGCTACCTTCTATCTCTGTGTGAATGTGTTTCTCTGTGTACACGTCCACATTCCTGCTTCACAACCTGAACATGTTTGCAGGTCCATGTGGACGTCTGGCTCCCCAGCCTTCAAGTCAAGAGCTTGTGTTCCCGAAACACGGGCCCACTGTTCACTTCCTGTATATTGATTTTGAAATCAGCTTTACTGTTATAGACTGGGTGAGCAGATTATTGTGCATGCTGCTCTTTTAATGGCTGCACTGAGGAAGGGCGTAGAAGTGCGGTTCGATAATAGCGCAGCCTTGTCCGAGAGTGAGCAAAAAGGAAAATAAATTGCCGCCGCTCCTGCAGCAAACCCTTAAAACACACATATACACAAACATTGAGTCAGGTGGGCAGCAGGTCCAAACAACACGTGATGAGCTAGTTAGGCTGCGGTCAGCCTGTCATGACCTTGACCCCTCAGATGAGACAACACTTTCATTCCCTTGACCACTCTAATTAACCTGAGCTGCTCCAATAAAAGCCCTAGTTTTTCCAGAAAATATGTCCTGAATGATAAAAAATTAAATGATGAAAACCATTAAAATATTTTAATTTGGGGCAAGAGATGATGTAGTGGTTAGAGCCACTGTCTCTGGACCAGGTTTGAATCCCACCTCCTACTGCTGTACCTCTGATCAAGGTACTTACCCTGAATTGTTTCAATAAAAATTACTCATCTGTATAATAAGCAAATCATAGTAAATAGGTTAACAGTGTGAGTTGCTTTGGAGAAAAGCATCAGCTAAACAAATAAATACGAAATGCCAATACATCCAACCAACAGGAGCTTTACGCTGACATGGAGAAGTGTCTGCGGACAGCCAAGGAACTGCTATCTGACATGTGACCTATACTATCTGCTAGTGCACCTCTTCACCTGACAGTGTGAAAGAATGCACCATGGGGCAATTTCCCCCACTTTACATGTATGGCATGACCCTGTTGCTCGAACAAGATAACGGGCCGGTGGGCTGGCGCGTCTGACAGAACAGATAATGGCGGCAACACGGGCCGAGAGTGACAAGGCAGATG
Organism: Scleropages formosus; assembly: GCF_900964775.1. Classification (NCBI taxonomy): domain Eukaryota; kingdom Metazoa; phylum Chordata; class Actinopteri; order Osteoglossiformes; family Osteoglossidae; genus Scleropages; species Scleropages formosus. The sequence goes on along the minus strand of NC_041812.1, from coordinate 20,483,968 downwards.
CTAAAAGCTGGAGAGGAGCAGCCCTGATCCCACGTATCTGTAGTTGGGAGGGGAGAGGGGTGGGAGCTCTGAGGATTAGGTCCTGGACATGGCGAGAGAGACTGTCAGCTGCCTCCTTATCAAACATTCCCATTCATCCGTTGGGAAGCTTATGAGCTGCTGCCCGTCTGTAAAACATTTTGTTTACAGGCAGCTTAGGCATGGCGGAGGATTTCTTTACATATTTCTGTGTCAATACGCAACTCTTTCTTACCTTGTGCCAGTTCTTCTACAGTTGTACCGAATTAGTTATTACCGTGCTCTATTATGGGCTCTCCACTGTCATTCTGTGCTCTATTATGTTCTCAGCACCGCGTAAAGGACGGGAGTGTGTAATACTATTATGAGGGGTGATACGCTGCAAAAAATTTTCGTGGATTAAGCTATTGAGGCCGCACCTAGATCCTGATGCAGTTATTATTATTCCGTGCCTCCGTCTACCCTGTTGGGCTGCCAGGTCTCCAAGAGCCTTTTTCTCAAAAGTCATTAACAATGTTATGCACTGGGACCAGGTCTGTGGGAATCTGTGATGTGGCAGAGGCGCTGTCATCTGCACTGCGTGCAGCCCCAGCGGTCCACGGGGGGCCATCACTCAGAATGGCCAGGACTGCGGCTGGAACGCAGCTGAGGTGAATGCAGAGTGCACTGGTTCACTGGAGAGCTCTGTGTGGTACAGAACAAGGACCGGAGCACTGGCATCACAAACCCTGGAGAACTAATTGGACTGGCGATAAAGCAGAGATTTCTCAGATCGCAGAAGTAGGGATACTGAACAAGACTAAAAAAACATGGTGAATAACACTTGGTGAACCGTTTTGAAACCAAAGTTATTTTTATTTATTCTAATAACGTTTATAATTTTGATGACGCTTTTCTACAAAATGACCTGCGTTATTAATGTAGAAAAGAGTACACTTTTCTAAGTATACATATATTGATGGAGTAAGTGCCTTGCTCAAGAGAACAGCAGCAGGTAGGGATTTGAACTTGGGTCTTTTCAGTACAATGCAGTGTCTCATCCTACATGCCACCTGCTGCCCCCAAATCAGAGGGCATCTATAACAGTATGATAAAGGTTATATATCTGGACTTCATATTTGCATTATGAAAATAACATTCTGCTTTGGAAATCATTCCCATTAACAGTTCTTTAGTCATCATTACATGCAAAGAAATTACGTTGGGGTTACGCGAGAATCCCGAAGATGTAAACCCAGCACCGAATTCCTGTAGCCTTGCCACTCACATCAACATGCAATGCATTGTTCTGTGGGGCTGAATATTGGCATTCTTCCTCGCTCAAGGGTGGGACGCAGGCTTGCTGTTACCATGGTAACTAACAGCTCAGCAGCCAGCTGTGAGCAAAGCAAAGCTGTAATTGGCTGCCAGACAGAATATTGACAGAATAACAATGCAGGTTTGGGCATCACTGGCAATGAGATCAAATGTGTCGGACTGTCTGTTAAATTACGGTGACTATAGACGACTTGTCAGGTTCATTTATGGTAATCATAAGCGATCTTTTCGGCAGCGATTATTCCTGTACGCAAAACTCTTATGAAGAAACCAAAGAGACTCGTTGCAGGAACATCAGTACAGTTTAAATTTGCATTTATTCATTTAGCCGACACTTTTCAGGAAATTGACTTACAAATGTTAAACTACTTATGCAATTTTCCATTTATACAGCTGCATAATTTTTATTGTATCAATTCAGGGTAAGTATCTTGATCAAATAGTATGAGAGCAGGAGGCGGGATTCAAACCTGGCTCCTTCAGATGTAGTGCAGCAGCTCTAACCAATATTCTACCATCTGCCACTGCTATGGTTACATATATTTACCTGGACTGCAGGGGAGCAAGGAGAACTCACCTAGACTGCAGATGTTCCAGCTGGACCTGCAGGTTTTCCGACTGCTCCACCTGCTCATCCAGAGACCTCTGCAGCTTCCTTGTCTGATTGTGGGCTTCATCCAGCTGAGACACAGCGACACATTGAGCACAGGGTAGATCACAAACCCGTCACAAGAGCAAGAACACTTAGTGTGAAATCTGAAGGCCGAAAGAATTCATTTCATGTTTGTTTCTGTTTCTCATTAATAAATCTGACAAATGGAGGGTGTCCAACAATGTGACAGGGATGCCAACATCACTTCATATGCTAATAGAACACATTTCAAGTGTTATTCAATTAGCTCTTTAGATACTCGAAGCACTGAGAAAAAGTCCAAAAGAACGCGGCGTTTAGAGTTGCACTCCTGTAGTTGCAACCAATATACCAAACCTTACCCAGCATGACCCACCTCATTACCGCTGCTAAAATGTGCACCGCTGAGTCCCAGCTGCCAACAAGTAGCAGGTCACATTAGTCCCCCAATTACAGGAAGTGCCACAGCATGTAGAACCCTGGGCCGCCACCCCAAGCTTTTCCTGCCCAGCTCGCTGACCTCATCCTCTGCTTGGCCCAGCTCCTTCTTCAGCTCCTCCACCCTCAGCCTTAGCTTCTTCACCTCAGCCTCGTGCTGCTCCACTCGCCGGTTGGCGTGCGCCAGCTCTGCAGTCTTCTCCTGGTACTGCTTCTTCATCTTGCAGTGCACATGACGCATGTCTGCCAGCTCCTGTGAGAGAGGGACAGAGAGGGGACAAGATGCCAGCTTCCTCAAACTGAACACTTTCTATGTCTGCATGACAAGCTGCCATGTTTCCCACAAAAAAAGACAACATTTCATACATGAATAAAAATTAAAGAGGACAGGAAACAAGGGTCCAATCTGCTTAGTCTGGCTTCATGTACAGGCAGCATTTACAGCAGCCTCGCAAAAGAGCAGCCCTTCAAAACCCTAAACAAGTCTAGCAATTTCTACAACATCAAAGAACAAATAACTTTGCACACCAGAAACAAGGGGAAAACAAGTTGGCACTTTCACACAACAAAATATTTATATTTCCCTCGAATGCTTTAACCAAAGGTTTTTTTTCGTTAATAAAGAAGTTCTTCCGTATTCGGTGCAGTTCTTCCTTATTTCGGAAGGGAGATCACTTCTTGACACTTGGAGGTAGTGTTGCTCAGGAGCCCAAACTGAACAAGTTTATTGAAACGGACAGCGCACCATTCCCGTGAGTAATGGAGATTCACACAGTAGAAAACTGCTGCAAAGCCTTAAGGAAATATGTACCGTATTTTTACACTACGGACTTATCATTCAGCGGAATGGTATTATTTCCCAGTAATATAGGATTTTTACATCCACAATAGGTAGTTTACTCACTGCTTATTGTATATTTCATTCCGAAAAGCATCCAAACCCTATGCTTCTTCCATAACTAAAATAACTACCGTGTATATTTCTCCCTCCCTACTTCCTGTCACACGATAGTCTCAACCAATCCGAGCACTGATTACGGTAAACCCAAATTAAATGAATTAATGCTTTCAGGTGAGGGACGGGTTGTACGTTATGGTGTTTTTATCCCAGCTGCAGAATGGTGGCCATCTGATCACAGACCACGTTCAGTTGTAGCAGGTGATGCCATTTATGGAATCAGACATTTCAGACAAAGCGCGCCAACACCAGCGCTGCAAACTGAGCTCGGCTTTTCACAGCTCTCACAGCAGTGCCCACCTCTCTTATTGGCAAATGAGGTTCTGCAGCCCCTGCTCCAGCGGCTGTAGAGGATTGAGGCACTAACACCACTCACTCCACTAACTTAAGGTGGACAGGTCGCCAAAAGTCCGACCCTATCGGACCCGCGGTTGCTTGTAAAACTATCTGAGATGGACCCTGCGGCTGCCATTCTTTAAGTGAGCGAGGAGAGCGCCGCGGAAGGCCACCCTTTGAGGAAGGAGATGCGCAATTTTCACGTTTCCACGTTTCCTCTGAGAATGCTCTCCACACACACACGGCGCTGCTCCACACACCAGCAGCGAGGGTTTTGCTGAGCATCACACTGTGGAATGGGACAATCCATCACTGTCTGCTACCCCCCTCAGCCCCAGCCCTACCCTGGACATCAACTCTGAATCACCTGCATTAATCACCGCTGGACAGAAATATGAAAAGCTCATATTGCCAGAAATAAATGAGCTACAACCCACACCTTTTAGCTTTGCTGTGTATGTTTGGGGACACTAAAAACAGAACGCTAACCGAAATATAAATGTACGAACCTGGAAAAATTAACCTGAAACACCCCAAGGCCCAACAATCTTATTTTTATAGCCCAACAATGAAATAGATGCCACTGGGTTTCAAATGTACAGAACTCTACAGGAACTTTAAAAAGTAGCAAACATTTAGTACCTTCAACATATTTGATACTTAAACAGAAAACTCCTAGAGGCTGCACAATCTCATTTGTTTGCCAGCGCAACAGTAAGCGTGTGGCCATGCAGGCAAGGAGTGGTATGAGGGACCAAAGTCCAGAAGACAGAGCTTTTGCACCAAATAAAAAACTTGAAATTGTCGAGCTTTGCACGTCAGGACCCGAAACAGGCCCGAGAATACAACCCCCAACTTCCCATACTGTTCTCACATGTTTTCTCCTCCTCATAACGCTACAAAAGAGGAGTTAAGGGAAACTGAAGACCTGTAGCTGAGCAAGTAGTGCTAGTGCCTCACAGTGCCAAGACAGAGGAATCAGTTGTAAGGTTCAAACCCAGCGCAGTCTGTGTGGCGTTTGCCCGTTCTCCCCATGTTTGCTCGGGTTTCCTCCCACAGTTCAAAGACTCGCTTCAGGTGTGTTGCTGACTATAAGTGGCCTTGTGTGTATTAGATTGCGTGCGTGATTGCCCTGTGGTGGTCTGGCATCCCATCCAGGGTGTACTCTGCCTTGCACCCTATGCTTCTGGGATAGGCTCTGGACCCCCATGACCCTGCACTGGACAAGTGGTTATTGATAATGGATTGGAAAGATGGGTACAATAAACATCAAACACATGGCACAGACTGATATGTTTTAGGTGAATTGGTGACTAAATTTCCCTTTGAGCGTGCGTTTTTGTGTGCGTGTGTCACACTGCTTGGTGTAGAGATGGGTGAATGACTGTAGGAGTTGAGCGCAGTGTATCCAGTACACTGGGTAAAGGTGTCAGCTCAGTACTAGTTAATACTGACTGTATGTCACTTTGGAGAAAAGTGCTAATGAATAAATACAAATGAAAACATAACTACTAACCCCACCCTCTCTACTGACTGTGTCCAATGCTACACATAACATTTACCTGACGCTTTTCTCCAAAGCAACTCACTAGGTTAAGTTACTTACAGTTATTTACCCATTTATTCAGCTGAGTAATTTTACTGGAGCAATTTAGAGTAAGTACCTTGCTCAAAGGTACTTTAGCTGGAGGTGGGATTCAAACCTGTGACCTTTGGGTTCAAAAGCAGCACGGTGCTCCCGCTGTGCCGCTAGAAGACGTTCAGGGCAGCAGGGTGTGCTGTGGGGACAACTAACAGTTAAATGGGGGAACATGCCAATTACTTAAGCCAAAAATACATGACTAAACAGACACCTGCCACGACAACCTGCCCCATCCCGCCTCCCTGAGGCTGGAACCCATCACCCACACCTCCGCAGCCAATGCGGAGAGAGGGAGGGGTTGTATGATACTCTGGTCTAGCACATGCACCTGTTTCTAGGCCAGGCAAATCAGGCCACAGGCAGCAGCTTGCTGCAACGAAGCCTACAAAAAGACCGTACGAACCAGTGTGCTAGACCAGGTGCAGGTGTGCGTCAATTCCTTCCGCCCCCCCCCAGCCCCAAAGTTTCCCCTGTGCTCTTTCAGCAACTCGGATACCTGTATCAATGCCAGCTATTTATGTGTATGTTCTCATGTAAAATCCATTAGATGAAGGAGAGAATGCAAATTTCAGAAGGCTTTCTGAATGCTATGCCTTTTCTTTGTTTAAAAAAAAAAGAAAAGAAAAAAAAAAGCAGAAAAAAAAGCCAAAAGAAAGGCAACACACATCCGCTGAGTTTCCCGCGCCTGACAGTATGGGGGATTTACCACGGCAGGCCATGCATTAAACGAAAAGGCCTTGCAAAGCAGTACACGCTGTAAAACGGAGACTTCATAAAATAATACCCACCAACAACGATGCCGTCAAAACTACCTGACAGCGTCACTCAGCCCATTGATCTTTATATAGAGGTGAGCAGTGGGGCTGTTCAGTCAGAGGAACAGCGATAAATGCGGCACACGTCTAACACAAGCACAGCGCGGAGAATTCGGTGCATACTGTGCAGAAAGTGAGAAAGAGAAAAAAAAAAAAAACAGAAAATATTGAATGCAGAACCATATGAAGCTAACATCCATTAATGGCAATTCAGATTCAAACGACGACAAGAGCTACAGCTCTGGATGCAACCCAAGTCCGTTCAGCAGAGCTGACAGCAGTTTAAAGAAATCCTTGAAAAACCTCCCACGCAGACAGTCAGGTGTCTAACCCGCTAAGAGGAGCGCAATAAAATCAGTTCATTTGGCTCCGCTGGGATTGCAAACTCTGAGGTAGCTCAATTGATCCAGCTCTGCCGACTCCTTTGTGCAATGCGGGGGCCTTATGTATTCGGTCCGTACGAAGCCCAAATCAGAACAAACCAAATTACAAAGCAAACTAAAAACCGCACCCGGAACATTTGGATGCAGAAAACAAAAGAGACAAAGATCAACTTGATTAATGTGGGACTCTCTGAAGGGACGTCTCCACGGTCAGAGCGATGAAGCATGCGGTGATCCCCGCTAAGCGCTATATAGTCCAGCCTCGGAGAACAGTGGCAGGGCACCGGAGTCCCGGGAGAACCGGCTGCCAGATTACCGCTGGACGCTGGAGCCGGACTCGACCGCATAAAAATATACTAATACAGCAGAAAACGTCCCTTTGAAAGTCACAGTCATTTTGCCCACTTTCTCACTAGAGCGGGAAAAAGAAAAATTGGAAATCCTGTCGAGAGAAGGACAAACACTTTCTCAATCGCCCCAGTGTGTCCCAGAATGTCAGTGGGCCGGGAAGACAGATATGCCTATTCATAAAATGAGATTTTTTTTTTTTTTTTTTTAATTCATACATATTTTTACTGTCAGCTATTTGGAGTATAATGCACATTCATTTATGTTGTATGCTATACTTAAAAATATTACTTCTGCTTTCCAGTTTGTTTTTGTTTAAAACCAGTTCCAATCAAGGCAAATGCATACAAACTTAATTTTATATGCACACTGCTAAAGCTAAATTCATGAAAAGGTGTGAAAAACCTTGCCTGACATTTAACTCCTTTCCTCTTTCAGCATTGCGTTCTAAAACCAAACCTGTTGCATTTTAACAAACGCAAGGAAATTCATATTCGCTAAATGACACTTATAGATGCGTAATCGCCAACAACACAGAGATTATTTGCCATTCCGTCTAATGTGTGCAGGCAAACAAGGCTTTCTAAAAAGAGCTGTGATGAGGAAACATCAGCCTTGGGAGTACCCTTAACTGGAACAAGCAAGGTCCCAGCAGTGTGGAATTCACACACACACGGTGCAGGGCTCATGCACTTCATCCTGGAAGTGTGCCTGGTTCTCCCTTCGCCCCTTGGCGACTCTAATGTTTCTCCTTGACCGAGTCCCAGGCTTCCCAGCCACAGAGGGAGGACCTGCTACACAGTCTCCAGCCACAAAAATCCACACAGCATCCGGCGAAGGACGAAACGCTGGAGTACCCAACCGAAAAGACTCCACGAGAGTTGAGCAGAGCTCAGAGATGCACCTAGCCTGTATATATATATTTACATTTAATAATTAATCTGGCACTTTTCTCCAAAGAAACTTATAATAATAAGTTTGCACACTATGCCGCTTACAATTATACATCCATTTATAGAGCTGGGCAATTTCCACTAGAGTACCTTGATCAAAATCTACTTTGCTGCTGTAACGGAGAAGGTAATGCGACAAGTAGCACCAACAGCACGTTAACCGCTGTAGAAATAGAGTACAGTCATTCCAGAATATATGTACCTTGACTATGAGAATTTAAATTTCATTTAATGTCCTGAATTCAACTTCTGAAAAATTTCTTTGTATTTATGAAGACTGAATTTGGATTTTGCATTCCTCCTGATAACTGAGTGAGACCAAAGCCACCATGATCCAGATGGTTATAGTTTGACTTGTGCTTCATTAAGTTCTCAAGCTCCATCAGCCATTGTTTGCTAGTTTTACCTGTTATAATCTCAGTAATCATTATAATTATTATAGGCTCTGCTTGGACTGTCCAAACCATGTCAACTTGTTCACCGAGTGTGAATTCTTTTGCATTGTTTACATTGATTTCTTTTGTCTTTACTGATTTGTTTCTTGCATTGAAGGTTGAATTAAAACAAGCACTAAACATCACAAGTACAATAGGACGCCCATATCGCGGTTGACTGCGGTCAATAGAAAATTCCAGAAATACAGTAAACATTCATAATTTAAATCATGTGCCGCTATGAGTAACGTGATGAAATTTCGTGCAGTCCTGCCTGGAACATTATTCATCCCTTTGTCCAGCGTATCCACGCTGTATACGCTACCCAGCCATTAGTCACTTGGTAGCCGGCTCGGTTATCAGATCAACTCTCACGGCATCACAGTTCTTGTGTTCAAGTAACCCTTATTTTGCTTACGATGATGTCTTATTGTGCCTAATTTATAAATTTAACTTTATCATAGTTATGTACAGTATATAGTGTTCGCTACTATCTGCAGTTTCAGGCATTCGCTGGGGGGCTTGGAACCTTTCCCCTGCAGATACGGGGGTCCAACTGTTTCTTCTTTATGTTTGCGAGTCATTGTTAAGTGTACATTATATAATAGCTACATTAGAGCTGAATGAGCACAGGCAGACATCCATACAGTATTATGTAGTAATTTATGCAGGGAAACTGCCTTGTTATGTTGTTATGATAACTAATGATAACCGCTGAAGTAACTGTGTTCATTTTAGGGGGATTCGGTAATATTTTAGCATAAATAAATGTCAATTTCGGGGCTCAGAAATGGATCAAAATTTTTTACCGTTGAAACTAACGGTAATTACGTTTTCGGTTTAGAAGAATTCAAACTTTCAAAAGGTTTTTCAGGAACAAATTACCTACAGGAGGCAGGAGAAGACTCTATTGTTGTTTTCTTTCTCTATGTATCTCCCATTGTGCTCCCTGAGTAACATATCTGTCTCAGCAGTGCTCTTCCACAGCTGTCACGTTGGTGACAACGCGACGGCAGCGAACCGGTGGGTCGCCTAGGCCACATCTCTTCCCGCATCCCCACCCTTCCATGCAGCCCCTTTATAAAAACACCATCCACCACAACGTCATGCCCGAAATGGGATAGATAACTAGGCCCGTCTCTCACATAAAAGCCCATTTCGCTGGGACCCCGTTATCGGCCGGGATTAGATCAGCTTTAACGAGACAGCGTAACGAGTGAGCGGGGAGCGCAATCGGCACGGAAACGGGCCCCGATTACCGAGTGACGGGAACAGTAATAGCCACGCTGTCAGGCAGGGGCCCCGTGTGCGTGTTCACACTGACAGGCGCTCATTGCGTGATTCATGCCCACTATGGAGCACAGAATCACACCGCACCCCCCCTTGACTTTCTCCCAAGAGTACCACCTTGGACTGCTTCTCCCCTCAGGCTTGCTCCCTCACGCACAGACAGGCCACACCTTATAACATTACTGTAATTAAACTATGAACAACACACTGTATATCACCCCAGGACAGTACTACGATCAATGACCTCTGTATCTTCATATATCACCCCAGTATAGTAATGCCCTCTATATCACCTCTATATAGTAATGCCCTCTGCATTACCCTGGTACAGCTTATTCAGTAGCTGTCGCTGCCCTTGTTCTCACCCTCACATAGCCCAGCTCTACCTGCCCTGGGCTGTAGAACCATCAAGTGTTGGTGCAGTCTGGAGCTGTGATGTAGCTCGGCTGGAAAAGGGACAAGTACACAGAGATGTGCGGTGACAAACCCAGACGCAACACGTCCTCGAGAGGCCTCTTGCCGCTAAACAGAGGAATGAGGGAAAAATGTACGGGGCTCAACAGCAACGGCAAAGGACAGTACACTCAGGTCCCCAAAGGAGTATGCCCAAAGTGCAAAGTTGCTTTCCATGACTCTCCTCTGCCTTCCCAATGACAGACAGACAGACAGACAGACAGACAGACAGACAGACACACACACACACAGAGGGATGTGAGGCGGCTGTGCAGAGGTGGAGGATGGCCGTGACCTCCCTCAGCCCCCATCTGAGACAAGAGCTCACCTGCAGTAATTAAAGGCGAGCTTTCGGCGCAATCGGCTGCAGTTAATCCCCTTGCTGGCCTGGTCGGGCTGCAAGCTCATCACTACAGTAACACCCCCCCCCCCCCACCCCTCCACCTTGTGGTATGTATAAATGCTCTTCAAACATAGTCTTCTGCACTGTCTCATTTCTCATGCATCATTTTCCCTCTCCCTCCTGAGCCACCACCTCTTTACTTCTCCGTTTCCTCCCATTGTCCTTTACCTCTCATCACCTCCCCAGGGTCACCTCCCTTACGTGCTTACTGTTGCTCTGTGCACAAGCAGAGAGTGCAGCCATGTTTAAAGAGCACACTAAGATGGAGGGGATGGATCGCAGCAACGGCATGCTTCCTGGTCACTCTGTGCCATTGCCGGACCTGTTCTGAAAACTGTGTCTGACAGACGAACCCCGTGACTTTGGCTTCCTGCTCCTAGCCCTTCTCCATGCCACACCAGCCTCCGGCGAGGTCTTCCTCGTTCTGCATACGTGCTGGACCAGCGGACGCCCCACATGGGGACAGCAAAGACACTACACCCATTTACAGCACAGGGACTGAAAGTCCATGTAGATGCAGAAGCAGCACAGGACTGCATCACATTCACGATTACAGGACGTATTTTTACTACAACTGGTAACTTCCAGTACATCTGCATTCCACAGCTTTTTTTTTTTTTTTTTTTTTTTTAAAATCAAAGTTGTTACAATATTTAAAATTTTATCCAAAGAAAATGCTACTAATTTATACAGCTGGATGATTTATTATGAATTTACTTTACAAATTACCTTGCTCAGGGGTACAAAAGCAGGGGCCCTATAGGGATTTCAAAATACAGTTTTCATGTTACATATCACTATGTACCGTATTTACATTTACTTATTTAGCTGATGCTTCTCATGAAGCGATTTACAGTGTTAATCAGAATGTCGTTGCATGCCCACTTATACAGTTGGTTAATTTTTACTGTATCAGTTCAGCGTAAGCACCTTGACCAAGGGTAGTTTAGCAGGAGATGGGATTCAAACCTGCATCCTTCAAGGGCAAGGAGTCTGTCACTATGCCACCCGTTGCCCCGTTACATGTCCCATTTTTACTTGATATACTACCTGCCAGCATCATCAATGGGTTAGAATTACTTTGCTTATGGACATGACTGAAGTAATTTATATAAATACCTCTGGATACCCAAATTTCATCTCCTGAATGCAAATGTCTCCTACTGCCCTTTGTTTTTATAACCTACCTCCTAATCTTTATCCTTCAACCCTAACAGTGCTTTATACCAACACTGAGACCAAGGCATTTAGCCCAAAGCAGAGAGCAGCCGCTGTGTTGAATCTAATGTACCGTTTTTTCAGTAGACAAAACCGGCCTCCCTAATTTTGTGTAAATGGTGCATTAAATCTCAGATGAAAACCGCTGTATTCATATTAAGACAGTTTCAACGAATTTTCTCTCTGGTCAGAGCACAGCTGACAAAATGCCTGTTGGCACATGGAATAACAACGTGGAGGGGGAAAAAGAATACAATCACATTCCAGCTATTACGGGAGACATCTGCTGACACACCAACACGGTCTTTTAAGGGAAAATGATGAGGGACTTTAAGGAAATGCGAGGAACCAGGAGCAGAGGCCATGTGGCTGTAGTCTGTACACGTGCCATGAACATACACACGGTGGGCATACTGAGTCACAGACACATAACAAGGTCACACTCCTGCTTTGTCTAAGTTGATTCTAAAAAGCGTATGGATACCGCCAGCTATTTTACTGAGATGTGTGTTTGTGTTTCTCATGGTTTCTCATGCCTGATCTTAGAATTGTGTTGTTGTTATTCAGTATTTGATATGATTTTCTTGGTTATGTGACGATTGTTTGATTAGGTGTGTATTTAGTGTTTTTAATGACAACAGCGATGACAGCTAATTATGCTTTGTGTAAAGTAATTTACATATAGAGTGTTTAAGAGCGTTTACATGCTAATTTTAACTACAGCTTACACTTCTGTTGGGGTATCCTGGTGTACGCTTATTGTCGGTATTTGATTTTGTGATGGCGTTTTCTTTTTCGACTGCAGTGGGTGTTTTTCAATACTTTGCTAATGTTTATCAAAGTCTGAAAGAAAATATGTTGAAATTGTGTCACACTGAGGGCTGAAGCATTGCAGAAAACAGTCTGAAAGTCTGAAGAATTACCTGAACATGAGGCCAAAAATTAATTTCATGACCTTATGCATATTCTGACCCACACACACACAAATGAGCTCAGGACCAGCGGCAGATAAAGTGGCAAATCAAAACAAAACAGTGGTTAATAATGCCATGATGACAGTAATAGTAATAACAACAGGACAGGGAGTATAAACATAGCTCAATAAGTGAGACGCTTAGATCACCCAGAACAAACAGATGGCACTGCACTGCAGTAAAATCACTTTAGGTGTCAAGACCATTAACCAATAATGGCTTACCCAAAACACTTCTATTAAGAAATCTGATTAGTTTGAGAACTCAGTGGCCCCCCTGCGCCACCACCCAGCAGGGACAATGACTGCATGCTTCACAGGTAATTTGTCCTGATTAACTAAATAAAAAAAAAATCTGACAGTTAGAATCTCCTCAGATTGATTCGAAATGTACTTCCGACTGGAGATGAGCACAAAGCTGTACATAAGCTGTCTTGCATCTGTGCTGAACAAGAAGTCCCTTCTTCCTGCTCAGTGGACACATCCTGTCCTTCAGATAATCCTGTCTCTGAGGAGGCTGGCGTGCTGCGTTTGGCTGACTGGGACCCATGAACACACACCTTGCAGAATTGCCAGGCCCCCTGGCCGTGCACCCGCCTCCTGCCCTGCCCCAGCCATCTGTGTGGGGAGCGGGGGCTCCCCTGCCCCCCCAGATCCCCCCCGTCTCCCAGGGCCACCAGAGACTTCCTGAACTCCTGACCCATCCGCTGCCCGGCTAACCATCGACGCCTTGGCCGTGCTCAGCAGAGCAACACAGGCGTATATCAAACTGAACTTTTGTTCAAACAGGACCCTGCGAATACTCAGCATAAAGGGTGTCTAATACGTGGCCTGGCGTTTCACGCAATGCAGACCGCGATAATTTATAGAATTATAACTACACAATATCTAATTATTAATAATAGTCGTATACATATTCATAATGTATAAACATTCTATAAGTTGCATAATAATTTAAGAATTATATAAGTAATATATCTATTTACTACGCCTACCATAAATACTACAAATTCTACTGATTCATAATACAGAAATATCTGGACACGGAGATTAGAACACACAGCGCACCAAAATAATAATACAAAAGAATCATATTTCAATTTAGACATTTAAGACTCAGTATGTCACTATGATTTTTACAATGTGTGGCCCTTGAACCAGTTCACAATAATGACAGCATAGGCTGGACATCCTCGCTGTACATCATCTGTTGCCTCTTGCAATATCCTACGGATCTGAAACAATTACTATAACCGGTAACTTGTACTGCACCTGTAATTTTAGATCACAAATGAATAAGTATTATATGATTTATGGATCGTATGGCAAATTGTTACTCATTCAGTAGCATGAACATTTTTCAACAGTGATTTTGTAGCCGACACAATACCAGCAGATAAATTTCTGCAGTATATGCAAATCGCAGGGTCGACTCTTTGTTAAGGGACAAATAATTGAAAATAATCAAAATTTGCAGCTGAAGCTGGTGCTTCTTTCCCTGTCGCAGACTCATTAGAGCTCCTTAGAAATGATTTATAAAAGCTGTTCCTCCAGCCTGGGGAGATCTCTCTATTATCATTGCCAGGTCCTTGTTTTTTATTTACTTAGTGAAAATTAAACATCCCTGATCTCCTCAGGAGAGACGCTGACTGATGGCAAGAGAAGAGGCCTGGGCTGTCCCACAGGACCCCCTCAACCACGACACCTTCACACACAAAAAACTCTGAACGTTTCCATTTCCTTGGAACCCACCCTGCATAACAATCCCGGAACGTTGTCTGCGGCTAATTGTTTTTTAATGTTTCAAAGCTTCCAGCCTGATGAGAAATGTGATTGATCGCACTCTTTGTCTCTGCCTCTGTACTGCATCGGGACGAAGGATGGAGGAGACGGCAGCAGGTTTGATCAGGAACGGTCGGTCTCCAGCCTCACGCAAGGCCCCGTTGGCGGCGCCCCCAGCCATAAGGAAACTGAGGACGCGAGCGCTCAGGGCCCACCGAATGAAGTGGAAACAGTCCGGGAAGCCACTGGCTCTTCACATCAACATAAACAAGTGATCAATTCCCAAGGCAGATGCGAGAGCTTTTAAAGGCCCATCTGATCATCTACATGCAGGCATCCCGTTCTCATTTACAATTCAAACCAAGCAATACCAACCATTAACATGGACCATTTATAACACTAACTATTAAATTTTCAACTGACATGGCAGGCCTATATAGGAAATATTTTTATTGTATACTCTGAAGCAAAGATTATGATTACTCAGAACCCATAACATTTTTAATAGCTTTATTCATGTCTAAACAGCCATTTTGGGCATTTTGAACACGTTCAGTGACATGTTGAGATCCTGCACCTTGCTGCTTACTATTTTCAAAGAAAGAAGCATTCTGAAGTCATGTGTCAACACAATAAATCCAATTTCCAGAAAGCTCTACCTACCTAAGGCTGTGTACTGCTGCATGTATGTTTCTGAAGACAACAATCATCAACTATAATTTGATCTGTCTCACAGCTCTTTAAAGCAGTAAAGAAAATCAAACAAGTGAAGCGAAAATAGATGCAAATACAATGGAGGACACAATTAGCACTGAGCATGAATCAAGATCTAAACTGAGTTACACTAGACTACATTTGGTGCAACAGTGTTACTTAATGGTGTGTGTGTGTGTGTGTGTGCGCGCGTCTGTGTGTGAGTGAGAGAGAGAGCGAGAAAGAGAGAAAGTAGTGAAAGGGTGAATGAGCAGGAGGACAGTTTGAGAGGAATATTTCCACAGTCTGTTCTGGTCCATATACTTTTGAAGGTTGGAGGAAGCTGGTACGTTTCCATAGTCATAAAAACTGCCACCCCAGCTGAGACTCCATCCCTCTGCAGCTAGAAGTCATCTCTAGACATCTTCTCTGGACATAATCTTTCTGGGGACAGCAGGTTGCATACTGGTTAGCCTTGCTGGCTTTGGACTCATACATCACAGGTTTAAATCTCAATCCTGCTGTAGTACCCCTGGTAAAGGTATTTACGCTGAATTGGTACAGTAAAAAAATTACCCAGCTGTATAAAACGGTAAATCACAACAAGCAATTTAATGCTATAAGTTGCTTTGGAGCAAAGAACCACTTGAATGTGGTCCAGGTGGTCCTTGACTTATACCTTGCATATCCCCTTATACTGCATTGTAAAAACCACAAGAATATGTAAACAATTACAATGCATGAATACTAGGTTGTATAATAGGGCTTTATTTTCTCCCTAATCTCACACACCATTCATGTTAAAACAATACTAATATAGAACAATAATATCAATAAAATACAGTCCTGTATTTTCAAGATGCTATTTCAACTTTCATTTCTAAATCTTGTTTTTTCTTTTCGGCACTACCAGAATGCTCACTTTTTTGTATGCTGACCACTTTAAATAAAAGTAACTTGAATGGAATAAAAAAGAATGTGTGTGTAAATAATATTTCTGTAAATAAAATGCAGCTGCTGACAGATACACACGGGGGGCGCAGTGGGTTAGACCGGGTCCTGCTTTCCAGCGGGTCTGGGGTTCGAGTCCCGCTTGGGGTGCCTTGCGACGGACTGGCATCCCGTCCTGGGTGTGTCCCCTCCCCCTCCAGCCTTTCGCCCTTTCGCCCTGTGTTGCCGGGTTAGGCTCCGGCTTCCTGCGACCCCGTATGGGACAAGCGGTTTCAGATGATGTGTGTGTCTGATAGATACACTGAGTGAGTCAATAAGAAAAATGATGTCTTGCGACAGCACGGCCAGCTCATGTTACTGCACAGCAGATAGAACAGTCTTCACTCAAAGATAATATAATAAGGTTAATGTGATGGCTGTCCTAAGTCGAGGATCACCTCTAAATTAATCCAGCCTCTCTCAGTTGTGCACATGGCTGTCCTGTTAGCGCCCATCTCCATGGGGTTTTTCACAGCCTAGGAGGCTTAGTCACATCACCCTGATCAGAGGACCAACTTTGCCGACACCGACAGCAGCTTTGCCGAAGCATCAATCGTCTGAATTTTTTGCTGTCAAAATACCAACGCTAAATGTGGGGGTCGAACATCAAATGCAGTACGTGACATTTTTTCACGGCGCTTTCTA
Organism: Scleropages formosus; assembly: GCF_900964775.1. Taxonomy (NCBI): domain Eukaryota; kingdom Metazoa; phylum Chordata; class Actinopteri; order Osteoglossiformes; family Osteoglossidae; genus Scleropages; species Scleropages formosus. The sequence goes on along the minus strand of NC_041812.1, from coordinate 20,467,248 downwards.
AACCTGTACACAAAACGTAGATGGGCGCCAGGGTGCCGCTACCCAAACCACATTCAGAGGGAGCTCATCCATCTCCTCGCTGTCCCAGAGTTGCTGCGGGTCCTTGCTGTGTATCCATTAGCATTAAGTATCAATCACACTTATGTTTCACGTCACCGTGTCTTAATCGCCAGGCTCGTTTGGATCCCAGCGTGCGGACAGATCAATGGGCCTCGGCTGCGGTGCGAGCGCACCATCAATCCTCCCATGTCGCGTGCCTTGCCACCCCCACGCCAAACACACCACAGTCTCGCTTCACTTGAGTGTCCCTGTTCCTTGAGCATATCACTTGAGGGGAGGGGTTCATGAGCACCTCGCCATGGAGATTTCATGCTGGAGTCATGGAAAAGCCTAAAGAAGGCCAACCGTCTTCCCTGTTCCACCGTTTTTTACTCTATTCAGAAAAGACAGTTGCAACTTTGCTGCAACAACAGAAGCCAAAGCCATCCTTGGATCCATACTGGGGTACGAATCCGTGCTCACCAACCCTGCCCATTTCGACTTCCCTCCTTCTCTCTGTGCACAGGTGACCTGGGGCTTCAAGCCAACCACTTATCTCCTCCACGGTCTCTTTTCTTGCAGCTTGGTCCAATGCTGCCTTCCTTCTACTACCTGACCCTTTGCCCTCTCATGTGGCCGGGGCTGCCCTCTGCCTCCCTGGCACTCTCCGTCAGCTGTCGGACCTGGCTCTCCATACCGGCCCTGCAGCTGACCCCTTCCTCCAGCTCCCCTAACAAAGTCTGTTCACTTCCCTACTTGGCGGAGCTGCGAAAACGACTGATTTAAGGCATAGGCCTATAAAACACTTTAAGCCAACACTATAAAGTGTCTCCTCTTCTAATGGCCCCTATAAAGGGCCATTCATTTGAATTCCCCCAATAAAACCGCTATGTTGGTCCACCTGGCCTCTATATAACAAACAGACCAAAAGACCAAACAGACAAGAGGGAAAAGAGAGAATAATGAGCATATGACAGCGAGACAAAGAGATATATATACCGACACTTGCATCAGATGTTTGGGATCACCCAGAAATTTTCATGTTTTCGACAGAAAGCGATTCTTTCGCTCACCAAGGTAGCATTAAATTAATCAGAAATGATGGTCAATACACTGAAAATGTCATAACATTTTTTACTTTATATAACAGTTTTAAAACTGTTATATAAACTTTAAACTTCACATTCATCAAAGAATGCTCCATTGTGCCAGCTAGAACAAAGACAGTACTCCAGCTTCCTATTTCTTAGAAGAATGATTTGCATCATTGTCCTGCTGCAAAATGAAATTCGCATCAGTCAACTGCTGACCATAGGGGACAACATGATGCTGTTAAATAGAGTGGTAACCTTTCTGGTTCATTACTCCTTGCATTCTGTATAAATCTCCCACCTTACCAGCACCCAAGAAGCCCCATATCATTACATATCCTCTGACATGCTCGACAAAAAACATCAAGTACTCTTCCAGCATCCTTTCATTTGCTCTATGTCTCACATATGTTCTCTTCAGTGATCCAAAGACCTGAAACTTACATTCATCTGTCTGTAATACTCTTTTCCGGTCATCCACCGTCCCATGTCTGTGTTCTTTAACTCATTTTAACCCTTTCTTTTTATTCTCCAGTTTCAGATGTGGTTTTTTCTTTGAAACTCTGCCTCTAAGGCCAGCATCCCAGAGTTGTCCCTTCACTGCAGATGGCACTTCTATTTGGTGTATACTATTTAAGGAAGGAGCCAACAGAGGACCTGAAAGGTGTTTTTTTTGTCAAACTACATACTCTGATATACTTATCCTGTTGTGCAGTTGTGCATCTGGGTCTTCCACTTGTTTTTAAATTCTGGTTAGATCTAGTTTCCCCCTTTTCTCTCAAGACAGTAGGGGACACCTTTGTATGAAGTCTGTTTCTTGGCAGTCTGACACATTAAGCAGTAATAACCATTCGCAGCATTATTAATGATGTCTTGGCTGTGTTTTTAAGTCAATTTCATGGTACCATGAAAGTGTTAGTTCTTTCAAAAACAAACATTTCTGGGTAATCCCAAACTTCCGAACACACACACACACACACACACACTTTCAGAGCCGCTTGTCCCATATGGGGTCGCGGGAAACCGGAGCCTACCCGGCAACACAGGGCAGAAGGCCGGAGGGAGACGGGACACACCCAGGACGGGACGCCAGTCCATCACAAGGCACCCCAAGCGGGACTCGAACCCCAGACCCACTGGAGAGCAGGACCCGGTCCAACCCACTGCACCACCGCACCCCCTGCTTCCGAACACTAGTGCATATATAATAAGACCTGTCTGACACTTTGAGTTCAGTACCAAAGTGACTGCCCAAACCAAAGTGATAGGGGATAATAATGTTTTTTCACTGTCTTCTTTTGAAAATATTTACCATTTTTTAATGTAATGTATATCCTTCATTACACGATGAAGCAACAGGCAATGTAGTGGATAGAGAGCTGCTGCCTTTAAACTCAAAGGACCAAGGTTCGAATCTCACCTGCTGTTATAGGATCCCGGATCAAGGTACTTACCCTGAATTGCTCCTATAAAAATTATCTAGCTGTATAAATGGGTAAATAATTGTAAATAGTAGTTTCTAAATAATAAATAACAAAATTGTAGCTACACAGTACTGAAAAGAAAAAAAAAAAAAAAAAACCTTTTGTGGATGTCAAATTACAAAATAACCAGAAAAAAATGCTGTTGTACTGATTAATAAGCATGTTGTATGAAAAAAACAGAAGTATTACAATAAGCTGTTACAGTGCTTTTTCGTTTTACGAAACATTTTCATTGTATGTGGGAAGGGTGTACTTTTAATGTGATGAAAGATGGAAAATGAGCTCCATATGCTGAAAGCAGGCATCTGTGGCCTTGAGACGAATTGACCTTCAACTCTCCCTCCCACTAGGGAGCATCCTCACACCCTCCCACCTCATGCAAGGACAGGAGCCTGTCACCTTGTTCCTTTCAAAGAGCTCACTCTGGATGCTCTTGAGGTCGCAGTCGAGGGCAGTGGCAGCCTGTCTCCGCCTGCGCGCCAGCTGCTCCTCCAGGTCCTCCACCTGCGCCCGCAGCTTCTTGTTGTCCCGCTCCAGCGCCAGCTTTTCTGTCTCCAGCCGCTCCCGCCGGCCCCACTCCGCTGCGTTCTCTGCTTGCAGTCGCTCCATCTGGGGGGCACGGGGGGTGGTGGTGTTGGAGACATTTACATTTACATTTATTTATTTAGCAGACACTTCTCTCCAAAGCGACTTCCAATGAACTCTATGTAGTGTTATCGGCCCACACACCTTATTCACCAAGGTGACTTACACTTCTAGATACACTACTTACAATGGGTCACTCATTCATACATCATGAGACAGAGCAGGAGGTTCAGGATTCAGTTTAATTTAGTAATAGTAAAAATCCCAGGGTGCTTGGTGGACTTCTACATTCATTTCCTTTTCACAAGTGGTTGAAGATGTATATTTCCCAAGCACTCAGTTTCCTTACAGAGCAAACTTTATGTAATGCTCCCTGTGACGCTCCCATTTAAAGTCACAGAAAGAATGTGTACAAAAGGATAAAGTGAGAGAGATGGAGGGAGGAACAGTGAGCTCAGAGAAGAGGACCAAAGGGGAGGAGATGTGACCACATGAGATGGCTGAATAGCAGGGACTGAAAGATAGAGAGCAATAAAGGACAAAAAGGAAGGAGTCAGGAAACGTGCAAATGCCAAGACAATAATAGACATACAAACGTCTCTTCCAACATTTCACTAAAGATCTGGAAATCAATAACGGAGATTGGAACATCAAGGCTATCTCACATATGAAAGGAACCACTGGCATCTTCCTGGAATTTCCTGTTATCAGCAGATAGTTCTTAGAGCGTAAATGGAGAAAAATAATTGTAAAAAAACAGAATATTTACTTGGCCATCTTAGTGAAAAGATAAGTGAAATTGTGTGTGGTCTTATCATTCCTCCATTTAGATTGGATTGCAGTCAATGACATTCTGGGTAAGAGAGATAATTTTTCAGGACCTGCATTCTGATGGAGTTGACCTACTCTCAGAGTGTCACACAGGACCTTTTGGACTTCATACAGTATTGGTGAAGATGCAGTGAAAGTGCAAAAAAACTAAAGCCACAAAGTACTTACTGGGATGGAAAAGTCTGTGTTTGTCACTTTAATAACCATGATTTAGCATCAGAGCTGTTATACAAAAATTAGAATGAAAATAATTATATTTTGTTTTAAAATATGCAAGATATATTTTTTTACATTTTTATGACCAATAACCTTTGTGTTTCAGAATGCAAGAATCAGTATCATAAGAGAATGTTGTAAGGCACTGAAGTATTAAGGTTTTTTTTTTTCTTTACATATGCATATTTACTAAGAAATATACTTAACATGTGCAGCACAGTGGCGGAGCAGGTAGCACTGGTGGCTAATAGATCCTGTGCTAGGAGGTTGGGTTAGGGTTCAAGTCCAGCACAGTCTGTGTGGAGTTTGCATGTTCATGTGAGTTTCAACCAGATGCACTTATTTCCTCCCACAGTCTAAAGATGTGTTTCTACTGCACTCTAGTGTGTGTGTGTGTGTGTGTGTGTGTGTGTGTGTGTGTGTGTGTGTGTGAGAGAGAGATTGACCTACAATGGTCTGTTTTCCTGTACAGCGTGTGCCTACACCCAGTGTTGCCGGGATAAGCTCTATACCACCGTGGCCCTGATTAGGACAAGTGGTCTTTGACAATGGGGAAGTACACTAAACATGAAACACATAGCACAAGTGACAGATGGTTATGTGATTAAGGTCCACCATGGCCTACCCAAACACAAAAAAAAACAAAAAAAAAAAAAACAAGCTAACTGTACAGTCAGAAGATAGCTGCCTGCAACTTAGACAATGAAATCTGGACCAAGCTGCACTGCAATTTCTACTAAGAACATCCACAGAACCACTCTTACAAAAAGCTGCAGGAAGAGACAAAACGCATAAACACACTGACTCAGCACCAGAAAAACATTCAAAGTGATTCATAAAAAGTCAACACAGTGCTACCCTGTAGCTAGGGGAATGGGTGGAATCAAAGCAGGATGCGTCAGTATTTTTGTTTTTAATTTTTTTTTTATTGTTCCCAGTGGGTATATGGAATGTGCATTCTATATTTGTGAAACTGTTTTAATATATGGTAAAATAAACAGCACAAAGGCACATGCTCATAATGACTAACAAACTAACAGACCCACAGACAGACACAAAACTAATGATTTCTTGAAAATAAGAAGCTGTTTAAGTGCTGTTACAAAAATGGGCTGTGAGGAGGTGTCGCAATTTCCTCCGATGCTCTGATGTGACTTACTGTGGCGACAGGTCAAGCAGCTTGTCCATGGTGGGCCGAGTAGGTGTTAACGCTTTCCACCGGCCCATCAGAACCACTCAGCATTTATTTAGCACTTACTTATCTAGCTGATGCTCTTATCTGAAGCAGATTTAAAGTATTTAACCATTTATACAGCTGGGTAATTTTTCCTGCATTAACTCGGGATAAGTACCTTGCTCAAAGGGGGGATTTGGACCAGGGTGTCCTCTAAGTTCAAACACAGAAGCTCTAACCAATACACCACTTGCTGACCCCAAAATTTTAGGTTTGTACACTTTTTTTTTTTTTTGCTTTATTTACTCTTTTATAAAGCTGGTTAACTTTTACTATATCCATTGAGGTTAGGTACCTTGCTCATAGTAGTACAACCGATACGATTGGAACCTGGATCCTTCAGGTGCAAGGCAGCAGCTCTAACTACTCCTCTCTGCTCCAGGTGCTGGCTGAATAACTGCACCTGTAGTCGTGATCCTATCTGAAGATGCGTTATCTCACTGCCATGCCAAACACACCTCTCAGTCCTCTGAAACGCAGCACACCTGCCATGTGGCCATAATAACCATGGAGGGCAAAGGGGTAAAAAAAGTACCAGTCCCCCAAGATTCTCCCATTTAAGATAGCTCGCCCTCTCAGGCAATAGCACTTGATCACAGTATGAAAATATCGTCATGCTGTCGTTGTCATATATGTGGACATACTAATTATAAGTTGCTGTTCCTGCTTTTATGTTGCTATGCAAAAGTGTTGCTGCTCTTACTTAAAGCAAAGCTCTACCCCCCCACATCCCTCAACATTACTCAGTAGATCAGCTTTGCTCAAATGTTATGCTGAAAGAGAAGCATTCGGTGAGCTCCAGCTCGGAAAGATGCTGTAACACACCTAAGCCGAATGCACCTGGTTGTCGAAGAACTTGGATTCAGCCCTGTGGCTTCAGCAAAAAACAACAGACACGGAGGTGGCCGCTAGCGTGATGTCATCATTGGAGATGGCCCTGGAGATTAACAGCACATTTGCATCGCTGGCAAGCTCTCCGTTACTGCTGTGATTGGCGCTGAGTAAAAGCTGGGGGTGGGCAGCTCATACTGAGGTAAAGTGAGAAAACAAGGCACGTTGTTAAAATGTTAATAAAACACAATGTCAGTCATGCTCAGAGCGACAGCTTGGTGGAAGCGAGACTCTTAAAGCCCGGAGCCAGTCTTTGCAGCTGCTTTAAAGTGACATTTCTCCTTTCCACTTTATCTCTACCGAGTGACAGCACACAGGGAAGGGAAAAGAATGAAAGGACGCAGCAAACGGCACCTAATGAATGACTCTGGGCTATGCTGGATTTCCAGCTGTCTCGTTTTGGGTTTCACTACCTGTCTATTACGTGTCCCAGCCTCACATACACGCCACACTACGCCACAGAAAGAGTAAATTAGCGTCATAACGCAAACCCAATAATAACTCTTTTTCACGAGCCTCCTGTGCTTGACGTCTCCATTATTCTGCAATGAAAAACGCCCGCCGGAGAACAGGCGGCTCATAATTAAGAGTGCCAACAGCATGAGGAATTGCGGGGCAAGAGAATGAGTCTGTTTAAACAGTGTGACGCCGATCAATGCGGACGATGGCTACTCGGTGATGTGCTATTGACGTGCCGCTGTGAGGGAGTGGAGAAGGGGTCATGACTTCGGGTCACACCGAGAGGGAGACTAGGGTCAGACGTGACTCAGAAAGGTCAGTTGCTGTGGGAAGGTAATCTGTTTAATTACTGTGGTGGGGGGGGAGGGGGGTATACTGACAGCAACAAGCATGTGTAGCCTGCTTAGGATGGTCCATTTGCTGGATGACAACCTGCCTCTCAGCACTTGAAGTGCCACTTCCTCGTAACCCTAACCCTAAATGAAACCTAACCCCCTGTTTGACACAGGTAGAAACTGATCCAGTCCTCAGACATAACTCAGGTGTGTTCAGTCCGTTCTTGTGGTGTGAAAGCATATACAGGCAATTCTTGCAAATGCAAAAATAAAGAGCTTTTTGTCTCCTCTATCATCACTTCTCATCTCACACCGGTTTTCAGTATCTGTGCCCACACATATTTAGCAAAACAGTGGCTATATGTCATTACACTTCATTGTGCAACCATTTCTCACAGGTGATTCCCTGCTGTACGGTGCTGGATTTAAATTTTCTGACTAAGTGTGCCAGTGTTTGTAGTCTATCGCATCTTTGGTGATTTGGTGGAGGACTTCTCGTCTGCCACACAGGAGGCCCCGGTTCGACTCCTCGACAGTGCAGCATGCGGTTTTGCGGACAGCAAGAGGCATAGAGGTTTCACTTGAAGGTTCCCAGGTTTGAATCCCACCCCTTGTTGTAGTACCCTAGAGCAAGATACTTACACTAAACTGAGATAGAAAAAATTACCCAGATGTATAAATATGTGAAATATAGCGAATAGCTTAACATTATGTCGCTTTGGAGAAAATGATCTGGTAAACAAATACATGCAAATGCAGTGCAGTATAATGTTAAAGCATACAGTATTTTCATGTCAAACGGACCTGATTTTAGTGTTCCTAGGCCCTCGGTACTGTCACTCTGAATAAGAAAAACTTGAGGTAAACAGCAACTGAATTATATCTATTAACACAATGCTATTCTAATGCTAAACCACATGACTGATGGAGCAAGTCACATGACTATCATATGAAAACTTCTGCTTTCTACAACAGACACTAGATAGTACATGATTACTGATTTGAAGCACCTAGAGCCATAAGTTGGAATGTGCAGAGGTTATTATGGCCTTTGCTGAAAAGACAAGCCGAAGAAATAAACTTTGGTAGGAAACGCCAAACGCTTTGTAAGGAATTTTGCTAGGAAATCTCTAGAAATACTAGAATTACATTTCTAAAAACTTTGAGTTTTAATTCCATTAAATTCCTCTCACAGTCTTTTTTCTTGGTTTTTTCCTCTTTTTTAACTTTTTCCCTCCTTTGCAGGCCTTAAAAATTTTGCAGGCAGTAGGCACCGCATCTACAGTATCTAGTGGTAAATTCGGCACGGTATGCTGACTGCAGATGTGAGATGTACGGGGAGGCAGCCCTGTGGAATGAGCTCTGAGCGTAGGAAGGGGAGGGAGGGAGGGTGGCTGACCTCTGCTCTCAACTCGGCCAACTTCTTGTCCATGCTGTTGCGTGCCCCCAGCTCGTCTTCTAGGTCCTCAGACATGCGGCCCAGTTCATCCTGGTGCACCTCCTTAAGGAGGTTTAACTGGAGGGAGGGAGACAGAAAGAAAGAAAGTGACAATGAGAGGTATGTCTCACAACTTCCCATACCGCCTATCTCAGACAAATCGCTGCCAGAAAACACATCATTTGCCAACTGAGCACGAGAATGTGAGCTCCTCCCGTCTACGTGAGCGCTGCTGCTGATGCATTCCCTCAGCAGTCAGCTGTGCCCAGTGGGCTCACATGTAACAGGAAATATCTATTTCTACCACACTCAGCCTTCAGCTCACTGGTGTGCTTTGTGTGTGCAATCATTACAGCGTCCAGCTTGTTTAGTGTAGTTTACCTTTATTGGTTTATTTTATTCACACAAAAACTAATACACAGTGGTAAAATTATAGAGTACAATAGATGTAAAAAGAACCAGCAAGCTTATCACAGGACCTCTGCAAAAACAAACAGGGTTAAAAATCATGAAGGTGAGTCCAGGGAATATTAGATACACTACTACTAATGATGATGATAATAATAATAACAATGTCAGCTGATGACTAACACATTGATAGCCATATTCAGCATTATGTTGTTCGATAAATTTTTTAAATGTAATTCCTTGAGTAATGCAACAGATGAATACGGTTTCAAGTAGAGAGGAACATTTTTCCGTACGTGGACCATGGAATTGTCATGAGAATTGCCCTCGTGTACTTCTGAAGTAGGGGACATGAAGGTGGGATGACGTTTGGGTGGAATACATATGAATGCAATCAGCGAGAAAAAAAAAAAAAAAACGAGTTATTAAAACATAAAGGAAGGAGATTCCTTAATGAGTGGAAAAGTAACAGACGTAAATAATTCAATTAGCTGGAAAACTTTCAGAACTTCAAGACTACTTAACAAAGGAGAGGAACTCGTAAGAGGGGGTTAAAAAGTAGCAAGGCTAACCAATTTTTATAGAGAGAGAAAAGATGATTAAGGTGTATATACCAATACAGAATTACAGTGAGGAATATAAGGCCAGATCAGAGAATAACACAAGGCACTAAGAAGTTCGGTGGATACGATGTGTGCAGCTGCAGATGCTATTCCTGTCCTCTGCAACCCGCATCCTTCTCTCTCTCATCCTCTCACCCCTCTGAGTGAGCTGGATGTGGTGTGACTCACAGGAGAACTGCCCGTCTGCAGCTGGCTGGCTGCTTGTTTGAAGGACATTTTTAAAAAAACAGGAGCTGCTCTGTCAAGTCTCATCCCCACCTCCCCCATTCTTTTTTCCCCCTGAAGCATGAGCGCCCCCTGTTGACTGCATCCTCTCACTGCTCCAAGCCGACGCTTCCGGATGCCACAGCTGTTATCGCTTTGAGAAAAACAGACGTTTGTTTTGAAGTTGTAATCAACGTGTGGGCTGTGTCTGCACAGAGTGGACAGGCGCCAGGCTGTAATGACAGCAGAGCGGCTGGACTGCGACGGCTGGCTCTGATTTACAGCCACGGGGAGTCGCCAGGCTTTACATAATAGCAGCTCTGATTAAAGAACTGACCTGCAAAGCAGACATACCTCTAATTCGCAAAAGGCCCCCACTTGGACGTTTACACTTACAGAGCAATATTTTGCTCTACAATGACAGGCGGAAACCGTTCCAAACACACTACAGACAGCAATTCAGTGTCCCACTCAATTCGCACAATGGAGTAATAACTCTGATTGCATTCCATTCATTCTGGCCCTTTCAAACATACATCATTCTGCAGTAAGGATAACATTATATACTAGGTCAAACTTTATAATATGAATAACAGAGTATGGACAGTAGCATACACTCCCAATGGTAAATGCCTTCAGTGATGTACATGTATGGGATGTTTATAAATTATTACTGTACTCTGATAAAATTACGCTATAAATGTTTATTGGAGTATCTGATGTATGCTGTTTTTGCATTTACAGTTCATCTTCAACTTATCAGCAGTATTGGGACTGTAACTAATTTACATTTACTCATTTAACAGATGCTTTTATTCAAAGCAACATACATCTCAGAGAAAAATACTATATGTTCGTAACTCAAATTCTTCATAAATAGGGCCACTATGTCACAATCAACAGATGCATAATAACATATGTGTCCCTCATCTTATTACTAAACACTGAATTCAGGAACACTGCATAGGAGCAGTAAGCACAAACCACAATGTCTGTTCACTGCACATGGGATAAAATTGGTCCTGCACTGCTTCCCCTAACAAACAGCACCACTGTGTTTCTATTCATCTGAGTGCATTTTGCTGTCAACTAAAGGCAGCAACTGGAAATGCAAGCAAATTTCACGCCGCAACAGAAATCTTGAAAAGGCAACAGTGAAGAGAATAGTTAACAACAAACAAACTAGGAAATGTTTTTATACTCAAATTCAACTCAAGTGTTCCTAACACAAGGTATCTTTATTTTTAAAGCTGAGTTTTTGTGTATATTAGAGAGATTTTTCTTGTCTCTGTAGCCCTATGACAGCCCTTAATGAAAGATGGCATCCATGACTAAGAAAGCACAACGGAGAAACAAAAACTTCTGAAAGTGTTCAGCAATTGTTCAGAATAACGTACAGAAAGAATTCACCTGATGTTAAGCCATTTGTGGATGAGTACATTTCTGGAAACATGAATAAAAGAAAACAGAAAGAACAGTGACAGATGGTCCGTTTCCGAGGAGACCATGGTAAACATTCAAGCTGTTTTCACTCAGCCACCAACACAATTGGTTAGACGAGTTTCATGCCAGCTACAGGCACCAAAGTCTACAGCTCAGAGAAACTTCTAGAATTTTTCTCCTTTTGAGAAAAACTGCTTGTGTTTACCGGACCTAAATATAACAGTATCGCACACTCTAATCAGGGTACTGTTTCACGTTGTAGTGAAGGGCAGCTTCCTACGTTCAAACTCACAGGCTTTAGGGACATGTAACCCTCACACCTCCTTTATCCTGCTCGGTGGAAATGTTTCGGTGCTTACAGCCTCAATGACTTCACCCGTAGCACCCCCCCACCCCAAGTCCAGCTCACCTGCTGCAGCGCCTCCTGCTTGCTCTTGTTCAGCTCCTCATACTTGAGCTTCCACTGGCTGAGTTCCGTCTCCAGCTTCTCAATGCTCTTACTTAGTGAGTTCTTGTCCCTGCGGACAAAGGAGCGTCTGCATCACTCGAGTCGCAGTTTCCAATGGACACAAACGTGGGCCCTATCATCCACGAGCACAACGTGGCGTAGTAGCTAGGGGTTGCTGCATTAGGACTCCGAGGCCCCAGGTTCGAATACCACCATTTTCTGTAGTACTTTTGATCAAGGTTACTTACACTGATTTGATGCAGTGAAAATTATCTTGCTGTATAAAATCATTGAAAGTAGTTTAATATTATAAGCTGCTTTGGAGAAAACTGTCAGCTAAATAAATGTAAATGCTCACTCTCACAGTCATTTCCTGGACATCAAAGACCTCGATCATAGCTATCTTACTGTTGTCCTTTGGCTCTTCCAGCTCACCTTAACACCATTTCTCAGAACGGTTATGACAGCAAACCGAATTAGCTTCTTCAGAGCAGTGGTGGCCCAAAAAACCTCCAAGGACTGAAACTGAACTACCCTACCATAAATGCACACTGAAACCGGACAATTTCCTCTGCGCAGCATTCTCCATTTTACACTTTTTCTCTAAAGTGTCTTACATCATTAAGCTACTTTCACTGATTTACCCCATTTTTTACGGCTGGGTAATATTTACAGTATCAATACAGGGTCAGTACCTTCCTCAAGGTCACTACAGGAGGAGATGGGATTCAAACCTGTGACCACTAAATCCAGAGCTAGCAATACAAAGCACTGTGGTATCTGCCACTCCATTTTACACCCCAACAGACCTCCCTTCCAATTCAGTGAACATTACCACATTTAGACAGTATTTACTGTATCTGGAGCCTTGCAATCCCTCCCTGTTGCAGCATCAAACCACATCAGCCATGTTTCGCATGCTGCCCGTTGCTGGGTTACTGCCGGGTTAAAAACTCTGACCTCTCAACCATAAGCACGGGCTTGTGTGCTCAAATCAAGGCGCGTGAGAGAATGACATGAGTTCGCCATCTTGCAACCAACTACATTTAAAGAACCCTCTGCAGCTCTGCCTCTCGCAATTTAAATGGCAGCAATTAACGACGTCGCTCATCTGCATCTCGTTAGTAGCATCCAGCGGCGTCGCTCGTTCGCGACAGGCAGAAGCAGCGAGGTTACTGGGCGTGACTCGGAGCCTCCAGCACCCGGAAGGCAGCCCTGCGCGTCAACGGCAAGCAGCCGTCTGCAATAAGGAGCTGCCCTGCGCCATTGCTGGGCTGTGTTTCTCTATAGTCCGTCTCCAGGGGGACTCTGACTCAAACCCACTTAGTGTAACGAAGGAACCACGTAAGGAAGACGTTATTGGTATGTACAACCACATCACACTCCTGAAATCACATCTGTGCCATTTCAGGAGTCATGCCCATTCCTGTGCTGTTACTAGAGGATGACATTTTTTAATTTCTGTGGCATATGAATAGTGTTTGACCCACCAAAGTGTTCCCACATGTCTCAACAGGTTGTCTCCTTCCACTGACTTCCTGTGGTTGCCCGTATCAAGTTCAAGACCGACATCATCACCTGTCCCGATCATCTTTGTATTTCCTATCAATTCTATATTCAACTACTCGTGTAATGTGCGCCATTGGTATCTGACAAACTGATGGCACTTTGACAGTTGCATCTATATCGATTACTCTTCATTTGAAACGCACTTTTGTTTACTCTGAGTTGTACGTTACCTTTGGTGTCTGTGAAATTAATAAATTTCAAGTTTCAAGTTTATTGTCATAAGTACCGTGTACGAGTATCACGAAATTTAACTGTAAAGGCATTTCTAAAACCACTGCTTACCTGCTTCAGTCACCACCCCTTTCAGAGGAGGTGAATCTCTTTCTCAAACATCAAATTCAATAACTCTTCAAGGACCTTCACGTTCCAGTCCCATAGAAATTACACACTAGCGCACAAAGCAGTCTTTCCATAAATTACAGGAACAAATTCAGAAAAGCGGTCCTGAGACTAGCTCTCCGACTCTGCAGTAGATCTAGGCTCCCACTGGAACAGTTGATGTGCATCTTGCACACTGAATGCTGGAACGAGAGCGGTTATTAGCAGGGAACGCACTGCTGCCAGCACTCTGATCAGAGCTAGTGTGATCCAGATGACAGGCTTGCTTAATGAGGAGAAAGCGGTGCTGATCATTTTGAATCTGCCTCACTTGAGTCTCATCTTCATGGAAGTCAACAAGGAGCAGGGTGCTAACAACTGCACTGTTACGCATCACAGGAAATTTAAATGACAATGGCTGACAGGAAGCACAATGAAATTGTGTTGTTGGTTTTCAATCAAGTGTGTTTGACTTTGGCCCCGTGACGCCTGCTTATCGAACGAGGCTGCTGCAACAATAACACTTTAATTCACTCAGCACTACTCCTCTTAACAACACTCAAGAGCACTGACTATACTCATGTTTGGCGATTTAAATTAATTAAGCTCATGGCAGAATGGGTCAAACTCCATCATTATGTGCAAACCCGCAGACCCTCCTGTGACATGCCCATCACACAGTGTCCTGCTTCCTTACTCGCGCTCCTTCAACAAGACTTTCTGTGATTCATCCAAGCGCAGCTGGAGAGCTGTGATCTTGCTGCTGTCCTCCTCCAGGGTGCTGATATCGTCCCAGAGCAGGCGACCGCGGTCCTGCCGGCCGAGGGCTGAACGCAGGCTGCTAGCGCTGCGGCCGTCCCAGGACTCCGGGGTCTCAGCTTTGGTCCGCAGAAGTGAATCCAGCAGCTCCATGTCCTGTGGAATACACAGAGAATAAGAGGGGGTTAGGGAGCAAGGCCCATGTGCAGGGACACAACTAGGACACAGTGGGACACGGTGTACCCTACGCACATGAAAGTATACACACAATTACATGTCTGTCCATAACACCAGATGTCATGTCCTTTAAAAACTGAAATACAAGTTGCATCCTCCCAAAAAAATAAAAACTGTCAAAGAAAAAATATGGATTATTAGCCACATGTTGATGTTACTGTTATGGTTATTCTTGTTTTGAATATTATTGTTCTAATTGCTGTTCCCTATAATTACCATCATTATCATTCTGTTTCCCAATGAGAACAAGTTCTAATGTTTCTTTTAATGTTCCATCAGGGCATCGTAACACCAGAGTGAAAAAAGAATTATGGACTTACTGTGGGGATCACAAAGAGCTGACAACTGGCTCTGAATGCCATTTCTCATTTTAATGACAAACACAACCCGCTGTGTCTAAGAACAGCCGGTATAATTTAAAACGCAGTGGGTAAACATGACCACAACATGCAACAAAAAACAAGGGGGAAAAAAAATAAAACCAGACTAATCTGCCCCATATTGCCATTTCCTGTCTGAAAACAGAATGCTTCTTCAGATATCGCATATCAAAGCTAGCCTTCAAGGCTGCACATGGTACAATTTGCGGTGTACATTTTGCTGTTAACACAGGAATTTTGTCATCTTACGTGCAGTTACAAGAAGCCACCACAAGGTAAAACAGAACCACTCATTAGCCACTCAACATTTTGTCAGAAAATTGATTTTTCTTTTACTAGCATTACATTACAGCTTACACATAATGCTGCAGATGGTGTAACTTTCACTGTACATTTCACAAGAGTTTGATTTTACAATAATTTTACCAGCTGAAGTGCAGTTGCAACAAGATGCCACCAGGGGCCTCCGGAGGCAAACAGATCCACCCGCTGCTGCTCACACGTGGAAGCACTCAAGGGCACCTACACTACAAAGTTATGCTGTCAACAGGGGCAGAAATGGAGCCCAGTTTGAGCAGGACTTCAGAACAGAATTACACTTCTAAAAGCACCTTGCCTAGTAAATATTTATCACATAACAGTGGTAAAAAGATTTTTAAAAAAATAAAACTGAGCTCTGCTGATGTTGGCCGCAGAGGTGCGTCCCATGATGGACGTCGAGCCGCCAGGATGCCGTGCTTTCTAGCCTCGGTGATTTTCCACTCCTGCTTGGCAGCTGAGGAGCAGCCCGACAGTAGCTTTTGCTTCTCGGTTCTGTGTCCGTGTGGACCTCAAACTCCACCCTTGTCTTTCAAGATACATGGGTCATAAAGTTGCCATTCATAATCTTCATTCCCTCAAAAATGTGGTAAAAAGTGAGTGAGTACAGAGTAGAAGTGGGTGAGCGCTACATAAATACATTACCACAGCTAGGTATAACGGTACCTTGCTTACAAAGGTGAGTGTGGGAAAAGTAACTCAGCTGTGGCTGTTTTTATATGCGAGTATGTCAGTCTCAAGGACTTTAAACCAAAACCATGTGAGAAAATTGTCTGTTACAGTAATGAGAATCCATAACGATTTGTCCGAAATTTCAGTAACACCCTCTTTGGCACTTTAACATCTTTCAAAATGAAAAATCATTTAAACTTCCTTAAGATTTTCAATGAGATCCTGTTAGAGTTATGAGAACCCATGGAGAAATGAGGGCATTTTAAAGTCTGGAAAACGAAAGATCCGCTTCATCTTTAATCTTTACTTCTTGATGAGACATCATGGAAGTATGAAACTTCATTTAAATCTTGTCTGTAACTATGACTACCACTTGATTTTGTTTGTTGATTGAGATCACATGTAAGTAGAATCATGTATCCAGACACCATATTTTCACTTAAAATAATTTTTTCTATGGATTGAGATTTTTTTTAAATATTATTTTTGCATTAAAAATTTTCATTTGGGTTACTGCTAAAAAAGTTAAACTATTTATTTGATGCAGACATTTGAAATCAGGATGCATTATGGTAAGGAGTGTTTTTTTTTTTTTTTTTAGTAGAAAATGTGATAATATTTTTAGAGCCAAAATTTTTTTTAAAATATATAAAGGGCTATTGTATAAATGTTTTGTACAAATGTATTTTGTTTTTGAAAATGTTGTTGAAGTCTGGTAGCTTGATTGATGTTAAGTAACTGAAATCACCACAGACATTCATCATTGCTTCATGACACTGACTCTTCTGTGTACAATGAACACTGCATGCAGAAAAACAGCCGTTGAACTGCGTGACGGCAGCTGATATACAGTACATCTATAAGTGTACATTACAGAGGTGTGTTGCAGTACAGCACTCCCTCTGAGCCTTGCTGTCATGCAGCAGCAGGTACACTTACTTCAGAAAGCCATACATTTTGTGTGTGTGTGTGTGTGTGTGTGTGTGTGTGTGTGTGTGTGTGTGTGTGTGTGAGAGAGAGAGAGAGAGAGAAAAGGGATATAAACACTTGGAAAAAGTTGTTCAGCGGTGTTGACTGTTAAATGTTTTCATAACTCATAACACTGTCCACATCTTAGAAACATATTTGCGGCACCTGTAATAAACTTGACAAGAAAAGCTAAATTAAATTACATGTTAACCCTGCAAATAATTTTTTTTCTACTGTTGCTCACAGAACAAGAACCTGCTGCAGTAATACTTTGTTATTTGTGTTCTGGCAGTTAAGAAAATTAAATTGACTCTTTTCTGGAAAAATCACAAAGAGACAACAAAACACTGAAGGGAACTTTGGAGAGAACTACATCAGGAAAATTTGAACTTTTAATGAGAACCTTCAGACAACAAGAATGCTTTAAAACCAGGCAGCAGGTGGTGTGGTGGTTAGAGTAGTGTCTTTTAACTCAGAGGTCACAGGTTTTAATCCTACCTCTTGCTGTAGTACCCCTTTATCAAGGTTCTTACCTTGAATTGTTCAAGTTTTAAAAAAAAAAAAAAACACCCAGCTGTATAAATGGGCTGTATGTCACTTTACAGAAAAGCATCTGCTAAATGATTATATTTAAATAGATGATATGTACAGGTTGTGATTAAAATTCACCTGTTACGTATGAAAATATTGCATGGAACCGATTTTGTCCTCACAGCAGCCTAAGAGACAAAAACATACAAGCTGTACACTCCTAGATGGAATTCCTGCACCAATTTAAAAGCAACAGCCAAAACTATACAACAGAGAACATATGAACTGAAAACTGAGCTACATTCCCTGCAATGAAAAATGATCTTATCCCAGGAGTTCAGTTCATTCCCCTTTGTCTACTGGAAGCTCATTAACTAAACAGCCATTAACAACATAATTGGCTGTGGGCCAGCACTGCTCAAGTAACACCAAAGTAAACTATAAATCTAAGGGGGGAATCTTCAGAATGTATTAATGGATAAAGCTGCAACATAAACTCAAGAGTTTATCATAAGTAATTCAAATTTTGGGGCACATTCCATCACTCTCAGAGATACAAGGCTCATAAAAAAGTAGGAACAGATCTTAATTAAACACACATTCATGGATTATGAGACCACAGTGGGGAAAAAAAAACATGCACACACACACTCGGGATATTTCTGTTGTCACACCAGGACCATGTGATGATTGTCATCAGAGCTGGAAGCTCCACCGACGTGTGTGGGGCAGTGGTGAGGGGTTCAGAGAAGATGCATCAGGGTGAATACACCATCACAGAGTGTACCACCTGGTCCCAGGACTCTTCTGCCGCAAAACTAAACACTGCCCTTGGCCTACAAACCACTCGCATGGGGTGATCCACAGAGCAGCTCTTCTCTAGCATTGGAATCCGGAGGAATTTGTCACGTCGGCACAGACACACTTGTGAGCCCAGGGCGGGCAGATTGGCATCTTGAGAACGCACAACTTCACACTGCAGAGGGAGACTTCTGTGGAAAGTGATTAAAATGGCTCAAATTCATGGAAATCATCATTTTGTGTAGGAACCCAGGGCTTTTCCTCACACCTGGCACAGATAGAGGTACCAGCACTGCGTCTCCCAGAGGGTACCTTCGATAACTGGAACAAACCTGATTCACACACTGAAGTTTCACATCAAGTGCCAAGTTTAACAACAAGAATAACTGCAGAAAGCTGGGAAATGTGCAGCTTATCCACCTGAACAAGTAACATTTTCACAGACATTTATCTGGCCAAAGGCATATCCGGTCTGAATGATATATTTCACACCTGTTTGCCCTATTCCTCCTCAGTCTATAGATCAGAAGGGGCTGCAGTGAGTCTCTGGGTCTTTTGCTGTGTCCCAAGTCTCAGCTGAATAATTAAATTCGGTTGGAGAGAAAACGCATCACCTGACTTCACACCTAGTGTGAAAAAAAGTTATAAACTGGGCTACGTTCCTCTCCGCAGACACTTTTTGACTGTAAAAGCCAAATGATGTTGATCTATAAGTTGACAGCACTGCCAAAACCCGCTTCTGGAACACAACTGCCTGTTCCTGCCCAATACATTTATTCATTTAGATGATGCATTCAATTCTGCTGATTTCCATTTATTTCAATAGAGAGTTCTTCCCACCACAGTGAGAGAGTCCTCAACACAGTAGCAAGGAATGGTAAAGTAGAGAAAGGAATGGTGCAATACAAATATACAGTTACTAAGGCAACAGACATTGACAACTATTAGGATGAGGCAGCTGGCAGCTGTGGAGAGGAAAACAAGAAACGCCAAGCTGCAAAGGAGGAGAGAAAAATAAACCACTTAAAGTATAAGTGTCAGTGGTTGTCTACCCTTCTGGGGCATTCTACTGCGGTGACTGGGGACATGTATGGATATTTCCAGGACAAACAGCAAAATACCTTTCTCCAAAGGAACTAACAAGTGTTAAGCTACTTACTATTATTTAACCATTTATACAGGTGAGTCTTTTATCACTGGAGCAATTCAGAGCAAGTACCTTGATTATGGAAATGACAGCTGAAACGGATTGAAACCTGTGACCTTCAGTTCTGAAGGCTGTAGTTCTAACCACTATGCCACCTGTTGTTCTTGGTCTAAGTTCTACAAAGAATTTAGAGCACAGCTCTATTTCATTTTAATACACCATGTCTTTCTGTATCCTCCGCATTGAGCTGAGGCCGTACTCTATGACAGTTCTCAATGAAGACAGACCCATTCTTGCCAGCACTGGCTAATTCACCAGGCATTTTGTAGCCTTGGGACCCACCTTGCTCCTGTCAGGCTTCTCGGTGCCCACGTCCCGCACGGGCTCTTGCTCCAGCGTCCCTGACCCCTCGGACTCCTGCTCCTGGTTGCAGGCTGCGGGATCAGGCGAGAGGGGTGGTGGGGGGGAGGATGAGGAAGAGGCAGGGCCAGTGCGGCGCAATTGCTCATTCTCGGAGGTCAGCTCCTGGCGCTCTCGCCGAACACTCGTCAGCTCCTTAGTGAGGGCGTCGAGGCGCTGGCGCAGCTGACGCACCTCCTCGCGTGCTTTGTTACGCTCCGCTCGCACCTTACTCCACTTTTCCCGCCAGTTGGCTGTGCAGTCCGACCACCAGCGCATCGTCTTCTCCATCTGAGCAGCCCGTGCCCGTGCTTCCTCCAGCTCCCGCAGGCGCAGCTCCTCTCGACTCTCCCAGTCACCACCGTCAGCCAGACCCATGCAGCCCACTGGTGACAGGAGCAGCGGGGGACTGGAATTGGGTGTGCCACCCACGGGGCTGGGAGTGTTGGCCATGCTGTCCGGTGACATCATCCTATCAGAGCCCAAGCCAAGGCCCAGCCCAGAGAGGATGGAGGCACCGGACTTGGCCTCGGTCATGTGGGGGCTGGGGGTGTGGTTCATTGCTGCACCAATGCTTCCAAGTAACAAAACAGGAAGCTGCGTTATGAGTCCATGGTCTTTGTCACATTGGTTTCCTGTAAAACCAGAGAAGAACAGAAACAACTTTACAGGTAGTCCTTCACTTAGGAAAGGATTAGGGTATATAAACAATTGATACGCATAAGTGCCAAGCTGTACAATAAGTCTTTGTTATATTTAGTTACTAATTTCATACATTTTCCATGTTATAATAAAAATGTAAAAGAATAGTGTATAGTATAATTATATTTTCATGCTGCACTATTATTTTCATGCTTGTTTCTAAATGCCTTCGTACCCTTTTTCTTTTCCGCTCCACCAGAACATTTAAGTTCTCACCGGATAGCCATTGTAAAAAAGAAACATGCAGGGAATTGCAAATGAAAAATTCTGTAAATAAAACAATGGTTTTGTAAATAAAACCCAGTTGCTGAAAGACCAAATAACTGAGTCAGCTTCGAAACAGTTAAGAACACCGAGACCAACCATAGGGTGAGCTGCACAGGTCTAACGGAGATATGCGTATAATACAGAACCAGGTCATTACAGGGCCCAGTCAACGCCATGGCAACGTACAAGAAACCACGGCAACCTGATCCTCGGGCGGGCTGCACATCCAGTGATGGCTCTGGAGACTCAAAAGGCCATGTCAAACGGGCCGGAGCTTTCCTGGAGAGACCAAGGCCAAGCTCAGAGCTCCGCTCAGAGGTCACCACTCCTCACCTCTAACAACAATGAGACATGTTTCTCTGCTTAACAAACCACAAGAGACAAGGAGATGGAGAGAGATGGGGGGGGGGGGGGGGGGATAAAAATGGAGAGAACAAGAGAGTCTGGCTTTGTTTCCTCCCAGGGCTGAATATTAATCATCAAATCACAGTGGAACAGAAGACAAAAAGAAAAGCTTATCCTTGTAACTGGGGGCAGAAAAAAAAAAAGATTGCTTTGGTGTAAAGGATTAAGAGAGAGATTTTGACATTATCCCTCAACCCCTCCAAACACACACACCCCCGAGGAAATGAATCGTGTAATCAGTCTACGCCAATCGCACGTCTCAGGACGATCAAAGCCCTTGATCAGACGTTTTCCTGGTACCCAATTCACCGTGGCATTCTTGAAAGGGAGCCTGCATTGGGAACTAATTCACTTTATTTACCGCTTGGCTGAGCAATAATTCTCTCCTGATTCACGATAAGTCTGTTTCACCAGATCCCACACACGCATCACACAGGTATGCATATGCCAAGACAAAAAAAAAAAATCAATTCTAACTGCTGATCTCCCATCTCTTTATGTGACTTCTTATTTCATTAAAACCTTAACCACATTAATTAAGTCAAAGTTACATCTGCATCATATTAGTACTGATATTAAATAAAAAAATAATACTTCAAAAAAAGACTCAGAACCAGGAATGAGCATAGTTCTCCAGGGACAACTTCACTCCCCGGCTGGCCGTCTCCCAGCCCAGACCCTCGGAGAGGGAAGGGAATATCAGACAGAAGCAGGAGGGAAGCAGGGGACACAACGATCAAGCACATATTTTATTATATGCAGTGCTACATTTTGTTACAGCCAAATGAGATACATCTGTAATCTATAACCCATATCACTGACACTGTTTATCAGCAACACTCTCCTCCATACCATGCTAATAAAGCCTGTTCTCCATGACATGGCAAAAAGGAAAAAGTAGAGCAGATATTAGCCGTGCAGCTCCTATAGTCATTCTTCGTATCTCACAGAGTTGGGTTTCGCGTCTCCTCATGGCAATGAGGGCAACTGCCCAGTAGCACGGGTATCCGAGTTCCACAGTGGGACTGCCGGTGCCTACAGTAACACACAGAACAGAAGACAGCTCTGCTCTCCCGCAAATGGGAGTATTACATACCCCAGATTTTTTTAAAAAGAAAAACAATCACAAAGGAAAACCTCAACAGACCCTTGTTCACATAAATAAGCTTTTAACTCAAAAACAGTCGCGATGCCAAGCCACGCTATCAGACACACTGCTGGTAGTGCTTTGTGGGATGAGAAAAGAAGACAAAGACAAAAATCCACGCCTGCTCAAAACACATAGCAACGAGCTTCCGGCTAGGATCGGCGGGAGAAAGGACATTCCTCATGCAACAGGGAATACAAATACAAACATGGTATGGGGAACAAAAAACTGGGTTCTGAAACAAACTGACCTCCAACTGAAAAAGACATAGCCAGGGACTGTCTCGGGCCACGGTGGCGCTCCAGCATTGTGCATGGCTACGAGTCACAAAGAGAGCCATCACACACGACACACATGGTGAGCTCTGTGTCTGATGGCTTTGCTAACTGTCAGGCAGAAAGCGGCAAACAGCAGAGTGAGATCTGATGAAGGGAGGGTTGCTGTCCGACAAAATGTGAACAAGAAGCAAAGAAAGAAAGAACATAGAAAGACATCAACAACACAGACTGTTGCAATATATTTTAAGTACTGAGACACAAAGAAAAGGAAGATTTTTTTTTTTTTTTTTTTAAAATGAGAATCTCCATCTGGATTTGATAAAAAGAAATATTACTACCAGTAGTATGGAAAAAGACGAGCTGAGAAAAATACGAGAATGAAGGCTAAGTGTACAGAAGAGGTGAGAGGAACAAATATCAGTTAGGTTTTCTTTCATTTATGCATTTAACAGATACTTTTCTCCAAAATGATGCACAACTTGTGTACAAGTGCATTTCACAACAGGCAATAAGCTTCTATGGATATCACCAATTTTGGCCACACACATTATGTCCACCTTATACAAGACTGAGGCTGAAAGAAGACAAGAAGATGATCATGACAGATGACGCAATGCAAAATGTATGTGATTATCAGGAGATGAGGAGAAAAGTGGGTTCAGAAAAAAATGCGGACTGATACCCTATTCAATTCTTCACAGTATCTCGGGCAGGAGCAAAAGGAGGACAATTGTGACATAAGAGCTGTGAACATAGGTTTGGCTTTGTAAGAAGACTGTTCCTTTACTACACCAACCCAAGAGATGCTAAGATTCAGGACCAGAAACAATCCAGTACAGTCAAACACAAGAAGTATCATAAAAGCCAGCTACAGCAGCCTTAAAGTTGATTCTGAGGAAGTATAGTAGACTAACTCCGCTGTTGACACTCATTCAGAAGGAAGGACCGCACCGTGACCCCCGCTACTCTAAAATTACTCAACTCAATTTCAGTCAAAATTACGCAATTAAGTCAAGACACCCACAAGGCACACCAATCTGGGTGGAAAAAAATTCAAACTTTTCAAAGAATTTCATTTAATATCCCTACTTTAACTTCCAGAATGTTTCTTCACATTTATGGAAACTAAATTTGGATGTTGCACACCACTCAACAGCTGACCAACAGGAGACTAGAGCCATCATAGCCCACGGTTTGTGCTTCAGCTTGTGTCAAGTTCTCAAGCTCCATCAGTCCTTGTTTGCTAGTTTCACCTGTTATAATCTCAGTAATCATTATAATTATTATAGGCTCTGTTTGGACTGTCCAAACCATGTCAACTTGTTCACTGAGTGTGAATTCTTTTGCATTGTTCTCACTGATTTTGTCTTTACTGTCCTTTTTCATTGAAGGTTTAATTGATATATTAGAGCTGAATGAAAGGGGGACACGGTGGCACAGTGGGTTTGGCCAGGGCCTGCTCTCTGGTGGGTCTGGGATTCGAAACCCGCTTGGGGTGTCTTGTGACGGACTGGCATCCCGTCCTGGGTGTGTCCCCTCCCCCCTCAGGCCTTGCGCCCTGTGTTGCTGGGTTAGGCTCCAGCTCGCAGCGACCCCGTATGGGAGAAGCGGTTTCAGACTGTGTGTGTGAGAGAGAGCAAGCGAGCTAAATGAGCACAGGCAGACATCCATACAGTATACTGAGTAATTTATGCAGGGAAACTGCCTTATGTTCTAATTATAACTGTTGAAGTAACTGTTCATTTTAATGGAATTTGGTAATATTTTAGCATAAATGAGTGTCAATTCTGGAGCTCAGAACACCAAAATTTTACAATGGAAACCAATAGTAATTATGTTTTTAATTTACAAACATTTACCTTATATGGGATTTTTAAGGAACAAACTACTTTTGCATGGCAGGCAAAGACTGCATTATGTAGATGTAGGTCTCAACACACACCTTTAGCTTCGTGGTCAATGACATGATCCCAAAGCCAGTTCCTCATGTCCTCTCGATAAGTTCTGCCACACTAATGCAGGCTTCCGCACTTGTCTGGACGTCTTGATGCCTTGCCTATGATATTAACACTTCTTTAATGACAAGAACACAAAGTATTACAGCTACACTAGACCTAGGTAAAAGCCATGGCATCAGTGGGTGTCTTCTACAATGGCCTGCTCACCCAAAGAACATGGCAGGGCTTGAGCGTGACCCAAATTTAGAACATATTTAATTTTTAATTAATTTTTTTTAATTAATTTAAATTGTTGAGTCCAAACTGCTTTTTTAACTCCCTGATGACCAAGGGAGTGGGCCTAACAACAGACTCTGGAATGCTCTGTAGCCTTAAAAGCAGAGTGTTGAAGGTCTAACAGGAAGAAGAAACCTGAATGCACAAAAGGATTCCACTGTGAGACTACGGATCAAAACCTAAGAATGTCACTTCAATGAGTGAAGGAATATGTGCAAAATTTCAACCAAGTGTCACATATTAAATGTAATATAAAATGCTTTCAAGTTTATTTGTATTCATACGTAACTTTTCCCTCCATCATGCGTTTTTAATAAAAACGTATTCCCATAGTAGTCCCACCACCTTATTTATACATTATAGATTTAGCAGGGATGGGATACCATGGAGAAGAAGTCCCCTGAAATAAAATGAGTTACACCAGGAAAATGCCGGCAACTCACCTGAATCTGACGATGGAGAAGGAAAAAAAAAAAATTCCATGATATCACAGCCACAAAGGAAGAGATCTATAAATCAGTGGGTTTAGGATACCTGGAACACTTGCTAATGAAATTAAAGTGATTTTTCCATTACTAACCACCACTCCTGTCCCCTCACAATCTCCACCCCAGCGACACACCTATTTCCCTAAACCCTCCCTCTGGGAGACAACCGGAGATACCTCCATCTTCACTGCCTCCTCAGCCTGCCAATTTCATTTCGACGCGGGCAATAATTTTTAGTGCTCATTTTTCATCACAAGCAGCTCTGGCCTGACCTCAGTGCCAGCATCTTCTGGCTTCCAGTAGCTTGCGAACCGTAGAGTGCCGAGGCATTCACCAAGAGAACGGCTGCATTCTGGTTGCTAGTATGGAAAGAGGGGGAGAGTGACAACTCCTCCTCACATGAGAAGAGAACAACAGGCACAATAAATCAGCCAAGCCCTGCTGGGAGGCATCTGTAATCAGATAAAGCCTGACTGCTTTTCACATGCAACAAGAGCCCTGACCTTCCCCATCTCCGAGCGGCGTGGGATCCCCCGCCATCCGTCAACGTTTCCCAAGCCCCCAGGGGCCTGTGGGACGTCCTCCAGCGTTATCCCAGAGTAGCAACCAAAGGAGGGTGGGCAAAGCAGAGGAACGCAGGGACCCGAAGATGCCGTCTCCAGATGTGAATGACATCATTCGCTGCAGGCAGGCTAGCCAGCATTGATGTGGGAGAGTGAGGATGGCGACTCACTCGCTCAATGGCAGCCTGGCGGTGTTCAGCCGGCTTGCTGTTTAAGACTTCTGACAGGCATTGTGGTAAGAACAATGGCCAATCCAACCACCGTTTGAACACATTCAGAGTGAAACAATAAAAGTGAGCGACGCTCCCGAAAGAGGCCCTTGCAGGCCACGCTCCTGTTTCTGTAAAGCATTTTAGTAAGACATGAAGAGTGAGGGAGACACTATGCGCACTCTTCTATTACCCATAAAAAACAGTCTGTGTGCATCTTCATCTCTATCCTCATTTAGTGTCCCACAAATTACAAAGGTAGTATTCAAAAATGTATATCCATGTTTACTCAATGTATATGAGAGACGCAGGTAGAGCAGATCAAAAATAACGCAATCCAAGATAAGCATCATTATCTATGTGTCTGTAATCACCTATAACCTGTTATATTAAGTCACTGTCCATTTACAACTTATTGTCCTTCAAAAGTCATCACTTAACACTGACATTTAAAGGAAGTCAGCTTTATGTGAGAGAACAGAACTCAGATCAGGAAAGATATGAATGGGCAGTAAGTGCTGTAGAGAACATAGCAGGGCAGCAGGGGGCGTAGTGGCTACAGCTGCCAGCTTTCAACTCAAAGGAGCCAAGTTTGAATCACACCTCCTGCTGCAGTACTCTTGGATCGAGGTACTTACCCTAAATTACTTCAGTAAAAATTACCCAGCTGTATAAGTGAATGAATTCTCAGTAAAATACTGTAAGTCACTCTGGAGAAAACCATTAGTTAAATGAATTAATGCAAAAGGAAAGTATGAACTTTAGAATGACAAAGTGTGTGCTAAAGACAGGAGAGCACTGGCACCACACACTGACTCTGAAGCAGGTGAGAGGAACGAGAGAATCTGCTGTGGAACAAGCATTTTGGAAGCCATGCAAAGCCGTGCGACTTTCCTGAACACAGAGAACCTTCCAGACCAATCTACCTTCAAAACTGCAAAAGAATCGTAATTGCAAAGGAAGCCTTATGTTATTTTCTTCTGTCCCACAGACACAGAGCAGTTGTGTGATGACAGCATCATCCAAGGCACAATTCGCATTAAAGCCAAAGATGAAGAGATGGCTGCCTCTTAGATGGAGTGAAGAAGTTGACAGACTGTAAACAAACATGGTATGGTATAACTAGAAATTATGAAAAACAATTACATTTTGGACCAACAGAAAAGTGGTTTCAATGAGTTTCCAAAGGTACATCTCTAGCATGATTTTGTTCAAGGCATTTATTTTATGAAAAGATACAAATATTTAGTACAAGGGTAAATCAAGAAAAATATGCAATAATCTGTATTTATTTAGATGCCCAGGATTGCGGACACAGATTATTACAGATACTTTAACTTATCCTCGTACTTTCACAAGAGCTATGAAGCAACTCGTTAAAATCCCTTTCTGCACTTTTTCCTCAGAAACCTAAAGTCATAATACTTCAGTAAACACATTTCATTTTTGTACTGGAGAAAGGTGATTATGGCGAAACAATGTTATGCCAACAAGTCATAATGCAGTGAGAAAAACAACGTATGAAATCCGTTTTTGTAAAGCTAGGCTAAGCTACAAGTCTCACACTCACGTGTTGATTTAAAAAAAAAAAAAAAAACCCTAAAAATCATGTTTTGTTTTATTGTTCTGGACAGAAAATATGTAATCCTGTAAACTGAGTTTAAATATTAGATGTAGTCCTGTGGTGAGATGACAGAAGCAGCTATTTTATTGCCCCTCTCTCTCACACACACACACACACACACACACACACACACACACACACACACACACACACACACACACACAGGCCTAAAACGCCCCTTCCCACACACCTGTAACATCCCCACATTCTGAGTTTCACAAGCTTCCTGTTGACTCCTGCATCCCCTACAAGGTGGAAGGAGAGGGAACCCGAGAGGGTGGGAAAGGAACGACACGATTAAAGACGACACAGAAGCAAAAGGAGCCCAACAGAGACAAGTTGTATGCCGTCATGCTTTAGTACCACTCACCACAAAAGGTATTCTACATCCTGTGATCACATGACTAACACCCTCACCCCCCCCCAACCAAACCGCACACCCCCCCGGGTGAAATCGATGGCATGGGACCTGATTGAAAGTCGTACCCTGCCTTCATCTACACATGTGCGCAGACAGGCGCACACAAACAGAGGCACATGGAAGCAGATGGATTTCAACAGTGTGGACAAACTAACAGCTAAAATCCACTCATCGTTCCAACAAAAACAGGAGTGTAGGGCCCGAGTCGCCACGCGGGCAATCAGATACTCCCTCCTCCTCGTTTGGATACTAACAGTGTCATTATTCATCCAGAAGGAAAACATGCACAAACCCCAAATGGTGAGCTGTGAACTATAAAATAACAGGTGCACAGCTATAACGGGCTGTAACTTGGGCAGCGAACAGGAAGACCCCCTCCTCTGTGCCCCGACAACCACTGGCAAACTAGGTCTAAACCCAGCAACAATAGTAGAGGCACAAATCGACTGAACTTCGTCCACCCTGCAAATATGGCATGAGGGAAGGAGGAGGAGAGAGTGAAGGAAGCAGCTGCTGAATCAGGAGGATCACCAGGCTGGGAAGGAGGAGCCATAAAGGAAACGGGGTAAAAACCATACAGAAGCCGATGGCACCCTCGTGCAAGAAGGAAGACAGACAACCGAGGAATGGGAGGTCAGCATCCTCTGAGGTTTAGACACCTTCACAGAGAAAGAAGGAACAGAAGGTGGACTAGTGGTCAGGGGTATTGCCTTTGAAATAAGAGGCTGCAGGTTCAAATCCCTCTTCATGTAGTACCCCTGAGCAAGGTACCTACCCATTAAAAAATTCCCACCCATATAAATGGGTAAATCATTATAAGTAGCCTAACATTTTAAGTCACTTTGGAAAAAACCATCAGATGAATAAATGTAAAGGAGATGAAAACAGTGACATATTTCCTGTGCTGGATTTTTTTTTTTCCCTCTCTCATTTCTATCTCCCCCTCTGCCCTTGGGGAGAAGGACTGTCAAAGCCCTTCATGTACATCAATTAAACCCCTTTCCTTCAACAACCTTCTCAGAATACACATCACGTACACAGAGAGAGGAAGAGAGAGTCACAATTTCACACTGTTTCACAGGCAAACCATGGCTTAGATTTACAATTGTTTACTTAGCCGATACTTAGCTCCAAAGGGACTTGTTCACAGTTTTGAAGTACTTATACTGATTTACACATTTATACAGTTGGCCAATTTCTACTGCATACATTCAGGGTTAAGTACCTTGATCAAGGGTAATCCAAGTGGGAGGCTGGATCTGAACCCGGGTCCTTTGAGTGGAAGGTGACAGTTCTAACTGCTACACCATTACAGTTTCAATATCCATGTACAGGTCAGCTAGTAGGACCAGGAAGCAGATCAATCCTGTGCAGTTTTTAGTCCCTTTGTCATTACTGGGACGCGTGCCCCCTCTGGCAACAGTGACTGATGACTTCCTGCGGTCGGCCACGGTCGTGCAACGACAGAGCATGAGAGTTCGTATTGCTTCTTCCTCCGCTTCCACACACAAAGGAGACCAGAAGCCTTTTCTGAAGCATGGGGAGATCCACCACCCCTGGGCCACGCTCACTGCATTGTCTGTTGGCGGTGTGCCTTCACACACACCCGGCAGCTCAATGCTCTTATAGTGAGCCAATTATCCACACACTGAAGGCTAATTCAGCCCCGTGTGCTGTTTGAGACTCGTCTCTGTACTCGTCACCCTAGTGCCAAAGAAGGCAACTGGCAGCCATTCATAACACCCCAAACTTTTTGGTTACATTTCCACAAGGCATCCAAGTTACATTCTAGAGATGCCTTTTAGCCAATCTCACACAACTGACCACATTTTGAATTTAAAGTCACTTACTGCTTTCATTATTTGTGGAAAAGTCTGTAAAAGATTAATGTTATATAATGTAGACATTTCAGGGCAGTGGGTAACAGTGGTTAGAGCTGCTACCCTGCAATCAATAGCCCTGGGTTTGAATCCCACCTCCCGCTGTAGAACCCTTAAACAAGATACCTACCCTGAATTACTCCAGTAAATATTAACCAACTGTATAGATGGACAAATCATTGTAAGTAGCTTAGTATACAAAAGTCATAATTCACTTTGAAGACAAGTGTTAGCTAAATAAACATAATAAATAAAAATGCCAGATGTCTAATAAACAGCAGTGTGGTAAGTGTTTCTCTGCAGGGGACCAACAGCAGCAGTGCTCCAAATGTCAAAATGCCATCTTCTGGTAGCATGTGAAGTTTCTCAATCAGCAACACTGCCTGGATGCCTCAAGGGTTAAACTGAACAATACCGTCAACTTTCAGTACATGATCTTCACTCTACAATATATATTTTTTTTGTTTCAGAATCCTGAACTACTTAAATGATGTTTCTGTGAGACAATTACTCATACGCTGTGTTTCACGGGATTCCACCAGAGCAGTAAATGAACTTGGCAGGAGAACGCATAACAAAATTCCACAACATGGAGACGAGCGGAATACGCAATTAATTGTGCAACAGCATGCAGATCATTAAAGCACTGGCAAGTTCTCCATAATACATGGGCTCCCTCCCACACGCAGCCAGACCAGTTGGGATTGGCCTGCTGTGTCTATGCATCCAGGCCCACAGTGCCATGCAGGAGTGTGAGACCACACCCTGGCAACAGAAAGGCTCTTCACAAAAAACCAAACCCTGCAGAAACCAGCACAAGAGCTATGACCCACATACAATCTCTGTCTCATTGAGAAAAGAAAAAAGGAAACTACACATAGCCCACATTGTGACCTGAGGAGGTGGATGCTAAATAAACAAAGGAAAAGGAAAGTGTGATCTAAGCCTGCAAAATAACTTCATACAGAGTAGTAAAGGAAAAATACAGAAAGGATTACAGTGAGATAGTAACAGAATAATACAGATAATGTGAACTGAGTAAGGGTCATGTGGACCATGTGTTCCTGAAATACAGGCCATGTGTATTCAGTCATATGGGTCATGTGGACACAACAAATGTAAAAGAAAAGACTGCAAATGACAGATGAGGTTGGCCGGGGGCACTGAAGGAAGAAGAGGAGGAGAAAGAGCCTCTGGAGGAGCAGATGGTAGAACTGAGCACTCTATTGACGGGGAGTTCCGCTATGGAAGTAACACACACCGGGGTTATTTACTACCCCAAAGTTCAGGCTGGCCCACCGATTCAACACAAGACCCTGTAATACAGGGCACATGATTTACTGCACAGTCCCACAAAGACCCTTCAGGGAAACATACCATTGCTCTCAGAAGGAATGAGCGGGTGCGTGTGTGCACGTATTTCACCGGTGAGTATGAGTGAGCAGCGCCTGAAAAAATGTCTGAGTCTTCAGGTCACTCATAGTAAGTAAAATACGGCATGATTCACCCTAAATACATTTCTCCCTTTCTCTGGACTTTATCTAAAGTTGTGACACTTTGAAGGAATGAAGCTTTGCTCTGCCTGTAATAAACAGTCTATAAACATTTTTACCATAGCTTGTATATCCTCACCAATTTGTAAATTATGGAGAAGCATGGTACTAAAGCAGAGTCATAAAACTAGGAAAATGGGACCCAGAGAAGGAAAGACAAACAGAAAAGGACAGTTACTAGAAGGAGAAAAATTTAAAGTAGAAAAGAGCTCAGGCCACCTTTATACTGAGACTGAAGAGGAGTCTCAAAAACAAAAAATTGCTGACTTCTCAGGACATGAACAAAAAAAAAAAAAAAACTAACACATGGACAAACATCAAAACAAGAAAGCACCCTCGTACATTCAACCAAACACAAAGAAAACATCTTTCAACACCTAATATGGCAGCAGACAAACATCATTCTCAAAAAAAAAAAAAAAAAAAAAAAAAAATAGAAACACTGTTGCAAAATGTCCCAGTAAATAGAAGAGTGAAAGAATAGGAAAAGAAAATATTCTGGTTCAGCTAGGAAGATGCCTCAATCACGCAACCTGTCCAGGTAAGGTGTTCGCTGCAGCGTATTTTGGAAAAAGCAGTGGATTACACTGGGCCTGAAATCAAGTGCCCTGACCCCAAAACCACCACCACAGGGGCAGTAAGAGGGACATGTTCCTCCACCCAAACTCATCATCCGTCCTTGCTCCTCTCCTTGCCCCAGTCCCCTGCTGAGAAAAACTCTTATCATGGCACGTTAAAGAAGAACGGCAACAAAAGAACAATCCAGATCAGCTGGGCCGAAAAATCTGGACTCTTCTTAAACATGTGCCACCAAAGTACGTGTATTAGTAATGTTCAAGAAATTCTCCGTTACTAAGCCCCAACCCCCAACTGTCCCTGATCTCAATTCAGCACACGATTCATAACTAGCCGAGCAAATACATTTTACATTTCAGGCACTTTGTTATAAACCCATATGTAGGGTTCAACATTACATTTTTGTGTTTGTTTCTCCACAGGACATTTCACATTATATCTGTCCATCAAATTTCACACCAGTCCAATTTTTAAAAACATCAGAAAGACAATAACTAAGCGCAAATAGCCTTGTAAACTTTAAAGTGAGGTAATCAGTGCATCACATGAATGGAAGCATACTTGCAAAAAGGTTCCAACAGTTTAAAAAAAAAAAAAAAAAGCTTTAAAATAGCAAGATTATTAGTGCTATTTCACATCGTGTTTAACAAATTTTAATGAGAAATTCTATTTGAAACAAAAATGCAGAACACATTTTGTGACATCACATAACCTTTTCATTGTGATGACGGTCATTGTTTTGGATCAAATTTCTTAATATTTCACTTTAATGCACTGTCCCCCTGTCCATCAGACAGGTAGCACAATGTCACCTGTCCAAATGTGAAAATCGAAGCAACTTACCTGTTCCATGCAATCAGACAAGTGTTCAAGCCACATCCTGATATGGAAACTTTTGCAAGGCAGAGAAATTTGTGGATGTAATGTTTACTATATTATAGTATAATACTTCCACTGGCTATGTTCAGAATGATAACACAAAGGTGTCCTACTTTCCACTCTCAGGGGTTTTCAGAAACACTAAGCCAGCTGGACTTGCTCTCACACATAAATCACTAACCCACACATCCAGAAGACCCAGCGACGGAGGGAGGGAGGGAGACATCAGTAGGGAATGTGGCCCTTGCACTGCTCTTCTGCAGTAATGCCAGGCCACCTCAGGGTCATTTCAACCACAATGAGCCCGACCACAGCAGTGACCTGGAACTGTAATCCAGGAGCAGTTACACACTGCACATAAATGCAAGTGGTTTCTTCTTGCGTGTGTACGAAAGAGTGCAAATGCGTGCGTTGTCTCTGTGGCTGTACACAACTTTCTCAGTGTACAAAGAACCTCAAAATAGTGACCACGAAAGTTTCCCTCATTCTTGGATTTCCACATTTCCAATTCTGTCTGTGAATGGAGTGGTTTCATTTTAAATATAATTTTACATACAAAATCACAGCAGCAAAGAGCTGCCAAAAAGGATTCTTGGATTTAAAATACATAAGGAAAGAAAAAAAAAAAATCAATTACAGAAAAGTGCATTGTAACATGCTAACTTGCTTTGCCTCACTAAAACTAATTGTTGGGGGGGGCCTTTCCAACCAACAGTGGATTTTGAATATTGTGTACACCTGGTGAGAGCCAGCAAAGCCACTGACAATGGGAGCCTCAGCATTAGGTTGCCAAACCTGTGTGACACAGACAGCAAGCTTCCTGGAGCTTTTTTCACCAAAAAATGCCACAGTCCAGGTCAGAGCAAAATAAGCCCTCAACTTGCAGTGATCTCCAAAAAGCAGGAGGGGGGTTCTCCACTCCCAACCACATCAAGAGCTCCCAGGGTTCTTGCTCTCATCCACAGAATCTGCTGGCTTGCTGGCTCTCCGCAGATGGCTGGAAACAGAGCGGAACATCATCACTCGACATCCCCCGTTTCCATGGTGACCAAGTTGGGGCTGAATCACCATTTGGCACTGGTGAAACCCTGGATTCCAAGCTCCTTCCTCTAACTTTGCTGTGTCCGGCAGTGAGGACAGGAAGCGTTGGATGTTCCGCCTGGGCTGCAAGGACCATGTAACATGATACATGACGTGACTGCAGTGAGATGCGAGTACAATGCCGTTTACTCCAGCCCACCCGGCACACAGAGCACCCTAGGCCAAACTCTTGGCCTTATTAGAAAAGCTGATCGAGGCAGCAGAGCAGAGCTGACCTCTACCGCCCACCCACTACTACTCTGGTACCACAGCACTTCTGCACTGTTACAGCCAACACAGAATAACCAATTTCCAAACCGTGCAGATAAACTTTCCCCATCAGATATATAAACAGTGAGGCATACACAAACAGACTCAAGCACACCGCAATGGACCCCACACTCAGAGTCTGTAAGACAGTCAGTGCCAGCAGGCCCGCCCACATTCAGACGCCACACAGACAAACAGCCTTTGTGTAGAGAGCGGCGGTAATTACTGAGCCAATTACTTGTGCACAGGAAAAAGGGGGAGAACCCATGAGGAAGCAGAACTGCAGTTGGCGTAAATATTCATACTGTTGTACTCACTAGATATTGAGGCTAGAGGCATTAAGTGATGCCAGAGATGAGCTGGGTACTGGGTACTGAGCAGCTTCATTGCAGTCACTACAGGCCCACTTGAGGAGATCAGTATCAATGCTCATCATTTATTCAGGGCATGTAAGGTGGTGACACAAGCAAAGAGAGGGATGCAATTTCACTGTGTGCGCTCATTTAATAAGATGTACGTTTGGCAAACAGCTGAAACAGCAAAGCAGTGCCACATTATTTAGTCCAAGGAAGAAGCATGGAAAAGGTCAATCTACGTGGAATTTATGCAAGGCGGTAACTGTGCCTGAAAAATACTGGAAAATTTCTGCCAGAAAACTAGTACACGGTATTAAAAAACAGTTAAGAGCATAGCTTGGTGGGGGGACCTCACTGGGCCTGGGGTATGTGAAGCTAGGAGCGTTCTATATTTTGCATCCAACGTGTAAACGTGCAAGAGTGTAATTCCTAAAGTACAGCAAAGTACACAAGGGATAAAATCAATCAACAAATCCTGTCTATCTCCAAGATTACCCTGTTCTTTTTCATCCTGAAGTCCATCTGTTGTCCTGTCCTTGTGACATGATGTTGAGCAGAAGGGCCAGAAGTTTAGCAGCCCCGACAGGCTGTTCAGGGGTCACAATTTCACCACCCCTCTTCACAAGCCTGTGGGCTGATCGTAATTAACGTCTCAATATGCTATGGTGATCAAAGAGGTGCTCCACGCTGCTGCAACACGATTGGCGCTTCCTGTTCCTGGGGCGGAACAAAAAGGGGAGGTCAGGAATCTGCCGGCTGCTGCTCCTGAGCACAGAGGCCCTCACATCCTGCCTAAGAGGGGCCTCTGCTCCACATCATGGGAGATTCTCTGTCCAGCTCTTGCAGCAGCATTTACTCTTGGTGCTGAAGGCTCACAGACTGGAAACCATTAAGGAGGCATTAGAAGCAGTCAACAATTACTGTACTGCAAAAGCAATTGAGCATTAAAAGCCTTTAAAACTGAGCGCTAATGGGCTGACTGGGAGCTCCCGAAGGATTAGATGGTGTGACGTGTCACTGTGGTTTTACACCATCATGGCTGCTCACAACAGGAAAACCCGTTTGCTGCAGAAGGGCTAGCCGAGACTAGCTGTGGTGAACCAAACTGTATACAAAGCTTAGTCATCGATACCATGTTCAGTACAAAGCAATGGCCCATCTCAGCCACCTTCACAACGATTGGTGGAAGAGGGCTTCAAGAGTGCTTAAATGCCCCCTTGGTTGGCCTCACCCCCTTCCTTTGACTCTGCTAGTGGGCACAGAACTAGAACAGTGGAGCCAATTACATGTGCCTGAAATGAGAGCTGACACTCGGTGCAGAGAACTGTATGTTTTTCAGATCTACGTACAAAGTGTTGTTACGAATATGACTCTACATCACAATGGCGCTCATGTCTGGCCAAGATACTCCAACCCTCCAAGGAGTCACCTGAAAGATGAGAACACATTTAAATAAGTGCCTCACACACTGTACATCTTGCATGAAAAATACCTAAAATATCCATTATTCACTTTTGTTTAAAAAAAAAAAAAAAGAGTCAGCATAGGAATGAAAGAAAAATTCAATTAAATTTATTTTTTATAGAGTACACTTCTTACCAGAGCGACACTGAGGGCTGAACAAGGTTACTTAAAATTTACTTTTATAATACATATACATAACACTAGAGCAAGACAGCTGCCTGTTGAGGAGAGGAAAACAAACAACTCCTAAACTGCAAACAAAGGGGGAAAAAAATAAACCCACTAGAATCCAAGTACCAATGGATGCCCACTCCTCCTGGGAAAAAGGATTGTAAAATGAAGGCTGGCAGTTCAAACCCCACTCTTACAACTGCTATTAAGACCACTGAATTTCTCCTATAGCGTACCAAAGTACCAAAACACTCTGCTTCATTAACATGGTGAACACTACATCGTTTTGGACAAAATAAACCCAAGATCCACTCACTGGTCTCCAAGACAACATCCTTCATAATCAGTCACAGGCCACAAAATCTGCTTGATTACAGACAGGACATCTGGCCCAATGTTTGCAAACTTGAGGTGGAAGTGAGTGGCCCCACACTGCAACCTTGATACCTCAGCCTGGCGCTCACCCTCCCCCAAACACCCAACTCCCCAACTCAGTGAGACTTGAGAACCTGGGACCCATGCAGTAAGCCTCTTGCCCCATTTCCAGATTTCCTGTGGTTCCCATGATGCAATTCTCCCATTTCCTTTGAGAACCTTGTTCTCTCAAAGTTGGCTAACTAGTTAACCCCACCCTGGCTACGGGGGTCCAAACTCTCCAATCATTAGCATAACCAAGATACCGATATGAAAGGTGGCTTTTGTCAGGATTTTTTTTTAAAAAAAAAAAAAAAAAAAAAAAAAAAGAAATTTTGCAAACGTAGATCAACTTTGCTCAACCAGCTGTGTAATAACTATCTCGTAAGAACAAAGCAAAAAGCTGAACGAACTCGTAACAGTTTTATTTCAGACAGCAACTCTACCAATGGATTCTTCAAGCAAATATTTCTGAAATGACCATTCTCACTACCTTTCCAGCTATTCTAACCTTGGCTTTTGGGAAGCCAGACAAAAATGCACGCACACACAGGAAAACTTCTGCAAGCACAATAAGCTCTCCCTCAAAATCTGCATGTACACTTCCCAAGGAGTAAACCTGAAACAAAGACCAAAGTAAACCTCACGAGGAAAGAAAACAGTCAGACAAAACAGGCAAGCCAAGCATTTCCCCCCCCCCCCCAACTCAAACGCTGACCTCCCAACCAACTGCAGGAGAGCTCCACACAGCATAACAGCTGGTGTAAATTAAGTCCAACAACGCACCGGGGAGCAGCGCGCTCTTTGAGGCCGTTCGGACAGCAAGGTCGAGCACTGGGCCCGGTATGTGCTCTTATTCTGCGGTCCTGGACGTTCATCAATATGTACCGCTGTGTGAGCCAAGGCAGCCAGCTCCTCACTGGCAATTGGGCAACATCTAACATTGATTAGAAGAATGCATTCAAGTCTGCTTTGCTGCTTCTGGCACGGTAAAAGAATGGCTAGGGGGAAAAGCACCGTTTTAAGGTGTTAAAATGCCTTACTACGGCAACAGGATAAAAGTGAGAAGCACAGTTTTGGGAGCATACACACATGACTAAGCGGCACAGTGACCCAACAGGTAGTACTGGTGTTCCTTTGGATGTGAGTTTGATCTCTGCTCAGTCTGTGTGTAGTCTGCATGTTCTTCCCATATTTATGTGGGATTCCTCCCACTCTCCAAAGACATGTTTCAGTTGAACTGGTGATTAAATTGCTTGTAGTACAGGTAGTCCATGACTTATGACATATATGACTTACAACTGTTGCATTGACCTTATCACATTTTGAGTCCTGACATTTGGTGGTATCAAGTGATGATGATCGCTGCATCTGCTGTACGCCGACATCAGGCGACCCGGCTGCCGCAAGGCGCCGTGTTCCTTAATGTCTCAGTCTGTGTTTAGGTGTCTAACCCAAAGATTTAGAAATTAAACTGAAAACAGCAGCGCTGCATGACAATTTATTTATGATACTGTACTATATATTACTATTATTCTATTTCAGTATTTTAAAAACAAATCTTTAATTTTCAATAATTTCAGTAATGAAGTGAAAATGTAAGAAAGCACTTTTACACAACACAACATTCACGCATGCTAACTGTATACTTATGGTTTATATAATAGAGTGTAAGGGGATTTGCGACTTATGACGTGGTCGTTGGAACAGAACCCCGTTGTAAGTCAAGACCTCTGTATGTATGTGTTACATATGTGTTATGCCTTTGTCAGAGGTGTCACCTAAATACTAGTTAGAAACTGATGTGTATGTGTGCACACCTGCTCTGAAACATCTCAGGCCCACCTGTGACCAGATGCACCAGCCAATTCCCTCTCCCCTGTATGAAACCAAGAGAGGCAACAACCCCCAACCCCCGGGACCTGGCGGAAAGGGGCACTGCCACTCTGGATTTCAGCAGAGAATTGAGGAACAGGCCAGCATACTGAATCATTTGAGAAAAATCGATAAACTCCTTGTATTTTTTTTTTTTTTTTTTTTTTAATATATATAACAGAGAACAAAACAACAATTGTTCCTTAATTAGCTCTGTCAGCAGGCCAAGCCCAAAATAGCAGCTCCATCCCAGACTGTTTGGATGCATAAGAGCATAATCTCAACATGGCCCAGGAGTGTGAATTCAAAATAGAACTCAAAAACAAAATTAGACCTGCACTACATTTCCTAGAGGCCACATGACTACAAGCACATGAAGAGAGAACACACACATGCATGCCCACGTGCGCACACACACAATTTCTGTTGTGTTTACAGATTACAGTGTAGAAAGCATCATCATGTCTACAAATTTAGGTCCTTTAAACATTGCTTTCTGGTAGTCATCTAAAAGTAACAGCTAACTCTAAACAAGCTCAACAACATCTGTCTGAAGAGCTGAGGAGCTCCGAACTCTATGTACACCCTGACATCCTGTTTAAGATAACAATCAGGACTTGTTCCATCTGTAAAGGCCAGAGGCACATTTGACGCTGACCTGGAACTGTTTGTAGCAACATTCCTGTATCCAACTAATACGGGAAACCATACTGGCAAAAACAGCAAAGAGACAGAGGATGAGGGCTAAAGAGGGGAGACAGAACAAACAGACTCTGAGCCTGGGGAATTAGGAGAACCGTGTGAGAGGAAGGTCTGTGTTTAAAGAGGCCAGCTGAGAAGGTCCCGTCAATCTTCAAAGAAGAAGCATTGACTGGCTGCACCACAACATCGGCACAACAAAAACACCAATACCCAAAGGCGGAAAGCCTGAATAAATACAACATGACAGCACATCCATTAACTTGTTGCTTGTTTTTTTCAGAGGGGAGTACATCCACTGAAAATCACAAGATTATAAAGGCACAATGAAAGCAATACAAAAACAAGCATCGTCCCTAGCTCTGCTCCTGTGATAGACACACGCATCCAGCAGACAGGCACCAGATGGGCAGTAACTGACCGGGCCCGCTCCTACCGACAAATACACTATTGCCATGGCAACCACACAGAGTCCCTCCCTGTGACAAATCAAGGAGGAAAGAGCGTGGCGGTGGGAGCAGACAAGGTTCCTCTCAAATTGCCTCCATTCACTGGGTGCCAAGCGCTGGTGTGCCCATTATCCGTGAAACATTCAACTGAGGTGGGGTACAGAGCCCCGTCTTCTCCAAACGTACCGCGCTGCATATGTTCCTTGCTTGCTGAACCATGTCAGGTACGGTGCAAAATGGCAAAAATGCAGGAGGAGCCTCCAAGCTCATAAAACATGCCGCAAAGAGAGAGACATCTTTTTATTGTTCTATTGTACAAACAAATCATATGTACAGAATATATAACATTTGACACAGTATTTGAATTAAAGTATAAAGTAAGGAAGAAAACCTGTGTGGATGTTAAAATTCCATTTAAAGAAAATGTACAGTTTTAACTCTAATACAGTGTGCGAAGTATTTTGCCAGTCTGGAAATTCTGACAACAACGGTTCTAATCTGATTTCTTAAAAATGTGTCTGGCTATGCGAATTAAACTAGATAAACTATTATGCAGTGTTACAATGCCTCACTCACTCACTCACTCATTCACTCAAACTGCTTGTCGTGCTCATGGCAGTCCAGAGCCTAACCCTGAATCTGGGTGGGTACACCCTGGATGGGATGCCAGTCCATTGCAAGGTAGCCACAGATCCACCCACTCACCCACTATGGCAGGAAACCGGTGCACCCAGAAGAAACCCACTGGACATGGAAAAAATGCTGCAAACTCTACACAGACTTAGATGGATTTTGAACCTATGCCCAGGTACTGTGAGGCAGCAGCACTACCTGCTGTGTCACTGTGCCACCCCTTATGGAATGTTTAAATTAATATCCCCAAATTTCACATTTTATACAAAGCACTACGTCAAACAATACACATTATTAATTTCGTACAAAAGCATGTTTGTTTTAGACAAGGCCCCAATATGTTGACGTAGTTGTTTCTCTTTCTTATGCCTGTGTTAAAGCGCTCTGTGTCACTGCGTGAGAAGAGCGCTTTAGAAAAATAAATTGAACTGAATATGTACACAATACAACTAATCAAACCAAACACCCCTTTGCTAAATACTTGTGTTGCAAAACAAAACAAGCTCAGTCACACATTCAATGTGTGGTTGGGCCATTTCATGTGCTCAAACAATATTTTTCAAATAATAACAAATCTACCAATTTAAATGATAAAGATGGGTGCAAAGCCGTAAAAGTACAAGGTTTTCAGTGATCTTACAGTGCAGTAGAACTTCTCCATGATTTTTCTCGCAAAGATCAAACAACCACTGTCGCAATACATAATGCATGAGGATCTGAGTATGTTTTATTCCCCTTAGTTTATTATTTGCCTTACACTACAGTCAATTTTCAGTACAGAAATTCTCAGAACTAAGTACAATATGCCCGATCTATGAGCAAATGAACATTCATCTGCGCAGCACTCAGGTCTTATAAACATATACGGTATCAAGTCCACCAGCAGATATAACCGCCAGTTAGTTCAGTGCATTCCACCAGCAAACATCAAAAGTCCAGAAAAATATGAAAATAACATGAAATCAGCAGTAGAATGAGATCTTTATCACAATACTTTCACTTATTAATTTAGATAATGCTTTTCTCTAAAGTGACTTACAAGATGAAGGTAGTTACATTATTTTACCCATTCACACCGCTGACTAATTTTTAGTGAAGCAATTTTTGGGCTCAGTACCCTCGCTTAAGGCTACTACAGCCAGAGGTGGGAATCGAACATGCAACCTTTGGGTCCAAAGGGAGTAGCTCTAGGCACTACAATACAGACTGAATGACCACCAGACAGAGACTGGAACCGAAACTGTGGCTACCAGACATACAGCAAGTGTATAAGGGTTACATCATCATAACTGCATTGAAAATGAAGATGAATTTAACACCATGGAAACACTATTTGAAAACTACCTGGGCAGCACTGTGAAATCTGACTGAAACCACAGGTTTTGGACAAAAGGTCAGCGTATCTGCGGGCGACACTGGTCCAATTTTTACATTCTTACCACAAGGAAAAAACAAAAACCAATATAAAAAAAGAGAAGAGAAACGGTTAAAAAGAGACAACCATTCTGATGCGTGAGCTTCTGAGAGGCTCCACGTGTGGAAACCGGAACTTTGGAAGGAAAATAGAGCACTGAGAGTTGCTGTGTGTATAGGGGTTCAATAAATCTTACTTTCCACCAACAGCTGCCCTTTTTAATGTGCACCAGCCTCTGGAGGAATGAAGCTTGCTTGACAATTATAAAGGGATTTATTGCACAAGAATATGGTTTTGAGGTGCTATTCCGGGAGCGGAAAATGTGAATCCGACTGTAACTTGAAATTTGTCTGGCCTCCCATCAAATACATTTTGTTTGTGAAGGCTATAGTTTTACAACCATTCGTTGAAGCCTGCGGAATAAAAACAGATGCTGCGGGCGCCAACACTGTCATCAGCCACTGCCTAAGAAAGACTTTCCAACTGGACCAACCGAGCCTTGCAGCACCAGCCCAGGTTACTTTCCTGGTATTGTTACCTTGCGGAAAAACAGCTTTTGCCCACAACGTGCACCTGCCATACCCATAGAAGAGTAGGTATATAAACAGATTTAGTTGCAAGCAAAGAGATGCAACATACTGTAGCACATAGACTACGATACCACACACACTCGGCAGTGGAGAAAAAGTCATGTTTCAATAATTAGAAATACAAGTAAAAAATTAATACGTATTAAAATGCACACACACTAGAAGTACAAAACTGACAATATTTGTGTGGTCTCGGATGTTTGCACAAAAATGGCATAAAATGTGAAAGGGAGCAACATGTATTCCTTTCTAAAACTCAGCCCAAAAAAAGACAGGAGAGTGTAATGAGAGATTGTGACTGAAAACTGTTACATATTATTACAAAATCTCATATACCACCTCTCTCTGAACTGCAACCCAGCTATAAAAACATGTTTTTAATACTTAGTTCTGACTACACCCAGAATGGATGTCAACATTCGACAGTAAACAGACGATTCATAAATCAAACACTGATAGTGATACACAGATTTGTGGAAGACATGTAGTAGCTACAGAACCCTGAACAAAAAGATGTAGTAGGAAACGCCCCCGTCCAACACATGAGAAATGTAATTGGATGAAATCGTAAGTGTTCTCAAATGGGAGATTGTGATTGGCCAATGCCGCTGTCTGTACAAATTCCTCAACATCAACCGTAAGTTTGATTTTAAGAAGTGACTGATGCTGTTCCGTCAACGGAGCTGAGGAGTCAGATGGGAACTTTTAACTCACAAATCACAATGCCCAGGGTCAAAGAGAGGTCCTACAACTTGTAACCAACGAGCTGTATACACCCCAACTAACATTTTAAATAAATAAATCACTCAGTCAGTGTCCAAGTCCATTTGAAAAAATCTGAATGCTGTGTGTGTGTGTGGGTCAGACACCCGCAAAGCCTAAGCCTAGATTAGCTCACGAGCTAACACAGGCTACGTAAAACACGAACACCGAAGCATGCAACAACAGTCTGTATGTTCAATTCGTGGAACAAATTCAGACAGCAAGACAACAAGGGATAAAAAAACAAATTGTGTAAGCTCGAACTAGAAGCACCTCCTCGCTCGCCATTGAACACACTCACACTCTCGCCCCCTTCGCGTGCACGGATGGGTGCTGCCGTGTCATTCCGTACCAGCCAGGTATGTACCTATTTGCACTTCTCTATTACAATTGCGAAATAAGTACATTCATGCACTGACCTTATTACCACTTCCGACAGAATGATTGTGTTTTCCTGGCGGTGTTTCAAACCGCTCCGCTTCGTCCTTGTTCCGTTCCCGATTCTGCTTCCTACCCTGAATCCCACGGAAAAGCCCACTGAGGAGCGCTGAGGGGGCGGTGCTTTGCGAGGGGGAGGGGCTTCCCGCGGAACGGCTCTTTACGAGTGGTCGAAGCTG
The DNA here is from genome assembly GCF_900964775.1 of Scleropages formosus. NCBI lineage: Eukaryota > Metazoa > Chordata > Actinopteri > Osteoglossiformes > Osteoglossidae > Scleropages > Scleropages formosus. The sequence goes on along the minus strand of NC_041812.1, from coordinate 20,423,399 downwards.
CGTTAGGAGGCGGGGCCAGAGGACTTCGTTCCGCTTGACAGGCAGTTTAGTAAGCCCGCTCTTTTCCCAGCGACAGTAGCCTGGGGTGGGATACATTACGTACACTTTTTTCGAATAGAAAATTTCGTCTAAAAATATACATCGTTCCTCCTAACATTCGCGTCCCGCCTGTGTCAATAATCAGACATGTTTCGGGGCAATGTTTCTCGTTAAACTGCCTGCCTGTTGTCTATTTTAGTGTTTAATCTGTTCCTTGTTTTAATCCCTCATGTTCATTCATTGTCCAAAACCCCGGTGGGAGTAGTTTTGTTCTTTGTTTGCTTTTATTGGTAATTGTTACCCATGATTCCATTTCGATTACTAAAAACCGACGTTTATGAAAAGAGCGTGTAGGAGCTTAAACCTTTCACATAACAAAGACACACAAACAAACACGTAAAAATGAAGAAAATGAAGAAATGATAAGGACAGCCATTGAGAAATGAGGATGGAATTATGCCTAATAACTTGGGCTAGGGTAGCCTGTGCCCGTTTCCATATGGTCCAGGCCGCTGCGGAAAAACCTTTGCGGGTATGACTGAGTAGCCTATGCTATGTATGTATGGCTCTGTTTTTTACTGAAGGTAATTTTTTTCAGGAGTTTTTCTTGAATTCCTCATTCACTTATTTTGGTTATGCTGATATTGAGATTTTACTGCGGAGTTTGCGCGTCCTCCGCAGTTTGCGCGGGTTTCCGCTGGTGCTCTGGTTTCCTCCCACAGTCCAAAGACATCGTTCAGCTGGACCGGTGACTGAATTGCCTGTGGTGTGTGAATGAATGTTGATGAGTGTGAGTGACGGTCCTGCAATGGACTGACGTCCCATTCAGGGGGTACCCAGTCTCCACATGCCTTATGTTTCCAGAACAGGCACTAAATCTGCACTGGACAAGCAGTTCCTGAAAATAAATAGATTTTGAAAAAGAATTTTAAAATGAAAACAATTGTGCACATATGGAGGAAGCCTGCTAGTAATTGTCACATGCAATGAATGCATTTGTATTGGAAAGAGTTTTTACTTATTTATTTTTTTTCTAAAACTAAAACTTTGTCTTTGTGTCCCATTGTGCACAAATGATTGAATGAATGAATGAATGAATGAATGAAACTTTATCCCAGAAAGAAATTCACTTTGGTTGAAGCAGCATACAATCTACAACATACATAGATACACACATACAGTATATATGTACATACATACACACATAAGTAACCAAACATAAGTAAAAACACAAATACATCTGCAGTGAGAAAAAGCTACCAAAATACATACATACATACATACATACACACACAGTCTGAAGCTGCTTGTCCCGAGCAGGGTCGCAGTGAGCCAGAGTCTAACCCAGCAACGCAGGGCGTAAGGCTGGAGGAGGGAGGGGACGCACCCAGGACGGGACGCCAGTCCATCACAGGGCACCTCAAGTGGGACTCAAACCCCAGACCCACCAGAGAGCAGGCCCAGGCCATACCTGCTGCGTCACCACACCCCCTGCTACCAAATAATTCTACTGGTAAGTTTTCTTAACTCTAATTTGCCCTTAAAGTGAGTGAGTGAATCAAGATGTAAAATTTCATTTGTTCTTTCCTGCCAGCGCTAGATGTTTAGTTTGGACTCTATTATTAATCATGTGGTATAACTGGATACATTTTAATGGTGATTATAATTGCTTTTCTTGAATATTGTACTTAATTCTTAGCTTTCTGTACACTGAAATTGCGCTCAAAAAAGCTTTAATAAACAGAAAAATAAAAGAAGAACCCAGCCGTGATGCTTAAGATTTTAGGCGTGTTATGAGCTAATTTCCCATTTGTTTGGAGCCATCTGTGTCAGCTGCCAAAATGCTGCAAAGAGCAGAAATCTAACTGTTTTCAGAGCACATTTTTCTGTTTTGACCTGAGAGGGAAGCAGCATGGTCATTGTGTTCTCTTCCTGTACAATCAACAGCTTGAAACTGAGCTGATCGCACATGTGAAGTCAGGATAAGTCAGACCTGGCAGACTACAGTGGGATCAAATCAAAGTATCTCCGCTCAGTTCCCACACCACCCACAAAAAGCCCCCGGTAGCGTCTGTGAGGGCCCGTCCGTCATTGCTGCCGACTGTGAATCAGGGAGCCCCGGGGCAGTTAGTAGGGGGCCACGGTGAGGGTGGAGGCAGTAATTAGAAACAGAGGGGCCTTGTCAGCAGTATGGGGTGGGCTGTATTTTTTATTATAAGTGAATGTAATGTTCTTCTGCAGTAGGGCCTCCTGAACATGAGCCCTGTGTTTGGGTTTTGGGGGGCGGTGTGAACTCCACACTGCCGTTCAGAGCTCTTAAGGCTCCGCTCTTGGGCCCAGAACTTCGAATACCATCACCTGCCATCAAGAGCAGCTGTGTCCCCGGCCTCGGAGAAAGACGCGGTGTAAGGATACCCCCTTGTGGAACACATGTCGAAAGGTCCCCACGTGCTGAGGACACATGCGGTAAAAGCCCCGGTGTCTTACATTTCCGTGTAGGACAAAACCCCCTAGGACAATACCCCCTCGGGAGAAATAATTACCAAAATTTTTATTCTTCTGATTATTTGTAGTTTATGAGCACTTCTCTGAGTTGTAAAATACTGCATTTGTTATATAATAAAACTGCAGTAATGAAGACGTTATAAGTATTGTATTGTAGCGTCCATTAATACTCGCATTATAAATTTACAGCTCACTCTTTTTGTCCTTGGGGGGTTTGTCTGGACCCCCTTATATTTGCATGTATTCATTTATCTGACACTTTTCTTCAAAACGGTGTATAGTGGAAAGCTGCATACACTGATATACCCATTTGTACAGCTGTTTTTTTTAAAGCAGTAATTTAGGGAAAATACTTTGATCAGGGGTTCCACAGCAGCAGGATTCAGTGCTTAGTCTTTTTTATTATAGGGCTGCACCTCTGTCTATTGTGTCTGAGCCAGCGAAGATGGTTGAAAACCAGGACAAGAAGGTGCACCCCTGGAAAGAGTAATATGGAGCAGTGAAACATTTGGGTCCCTCGTGTGCTGGTGGAAGTGTATTGAATGTCGTTTGATATCTGAATGTGAAGTCAAGAAATAGCTCCTTTTGTAGGACAAAAGATTTAGAGCAAAAATATAAAGGATATGGGTGCTGGAGAGACCTTTTCAACCCAGTGTTCCAAAATAGACTCTCCTCACTGTACTAACTTGGCAATACCTTGAGGTATCTCTCTACTTTTTCAGTGCACCAATATATACTTGTATATTTACATTTATTCAGTCCTTTTTTTCCAAAGAATCTTACAATTTTAAGCTACATTCAACATATATTCAGTATATCACACACAGTCTGAAACCGCTTCTTCCAAGCAGGGTCATGGCAAGCCAGAGCCTAACCTGGCAACACAGGACATAAGGCTGGAGGGGGAGGGGACACGATGCCAGTCCATCACTGAGCATCCCAAACAGGACTTGAACCCCAGACCCACCGAGGAGGAGGACCCACCCCAGTCAAGCCCGCTGCGCCACTGCACCCCCCCATTATGCAGTATATAATATATATAGGTGTGAAAAGTGTGACTTTAAAGGCTGCAAAACCCAGTTATATGGGTATTTTTCATTTGCAGCAGAACCAGACCGGCTCACAAAGCAACTTGCACTCTCATATCAATTTTGACAGCAAGGTAAGTTTTATTGCATCAGCTTTAGAGTATGTACCTTGTTTAAGGGTACACGGCAGTAAAGGGGGATTCAAACCTAGGTCATCAAGGTTCGGTGGTACCGGTACGGACCACTATGCCACCTGATACACTTTGAAAATGCAAATACATAAAAGTACATCATACAGCTCAAAGTCAAATAGTTATAATACTTAACAGTGGTTAAAGTGCTCTGCCTAATGTTTATATTAAATATCTTTTCAGTAGGTAAGTCACTCTAGTTCGTTTGTACTCTGTCATATTCCGAGAATAAATCTCAGGATGAATAAAATGATGAATGTATCAGGAACGGCCTCATACTTAAAATACAACAAAGGTATAAATGGGCAGATCTTTAAAAGTTCCTGCCTTCTGTGTATCGCTCAAAATGCCTCTGCTCCCAGCCTCCCGTGTGCACAATATTCTTATATAGACATGAAAAGTACAGAAACACAAATAGGTGAACAAAGTGAAACAAAGTCATGGAATATCCCTGTTGTTAAAAATTTATAGCAATAAGTTTTTTAGTTTTAAAACTTTAGTATTGCACAGTATATAATTAATAGTTATTTTTATGAAAACAAAATAATGAAGCATTTAATACAGGGTTCACTTTGGTGACTTTATAGGTATTACGAGGCCAGAAGTGGGTAAAACATGGGAACAAACGGAGCCATGGGCAAAATGCAAGTCCTTATTCATTACTAATGCACCTTCACATAATGAGAAAAGAGGCTTTCAGGAATAACAGCCAGTTTTCTGCTTTTGTCAGCACCAAGGTGTGGGTCGAGTATGATACTCGGTCAGCGCATTGAATAATAATTACAGCTCACAGCCAGTCCTATTGACAGCCAGGCCACAGAGGACCTTCCTCAGAGGACATGTGGATTGTGCATTTTCTCTAATGCACACGTTACATTTTCTACGAGATGTACGTCGCTTTGGAGAAAAGCGTCTGCTAAATGAATAAATGTAAATGTAAACATGTATCACGGTAATTTTACGTCATGAAACAATTATTTTTTAAATGTATTTTATGTATAACTGCTGTTGTTATCCATTCTGTTCTTATGTGTTACACAGCTTTTTTCTTATGATATTAGACATCATTTAGGGTAATTTTAGGATCGGCTTAGAATGAATTACTCTTCTTCTCTGTAAGAAATAATGTAACAAGTACTTTAACTGTCCAGTTTTTCAGTAGAAGTGGGGCACGGTGGCGCAGCGGGTTTGGCTGGATCCAGCTTTGCGGTGGGCCTGGGCTTCGAGTCCCGCTTGGGGTGCCTCGCGACGGACTGCCGTCCTGTCCTGGGTGTGTCCCCTCCCCCTCAAGCCTTGCGTCCTGTGTTGCCGGGTTAGGCTCTGGTTTGCCCCGACCCCACTCGGGACAAGTGGTCGTAGACATTGTGCGTGTTTTCAGTATGTGTTGCACCTTCAGGAACAAAATAGAACTGGGTAACAGGGATAGGTGTATAACAGATCACATTCATTCATCATTCATTACAATTTATTTAGAGGAGTAGTTCACAGTCACATAGCTGGCTGGGCGTGGAAAAGTGCAGCTCGTGGGCTTTTTTGTTGCCCTTTATTCCATTTCCTGTATCTAACAATCAGCACAGGAAGGGAAGCGGGAAGTTGGCGTGACATGTAAGGAAAAATCTGGACCAAATGAACGAAGCAGCTCCACCAAAGCGAAAGACACGCTGTTGAACCTGACGCGTCCGGGGTTTAGTCACGTATTTCTCCGCTGATCTGGACACACACATTTACACTGGCCGACACTTTCTCCAAATGGACTTGCGGTGTACAGCTACTGATGATTTTTTTGCAGCTGAGATTTTTTCAATATCTATATATCTGTAAGTCAGCTTGTGGGAACCATGAAGCTCTTATGACACCAGCTGCACAAGCCCAGCAACATGATGACGAAGCAATATGAGGACAGTGCCGGTTCTGTGGAGAGCGGTACAGTCGGGGTTAAAAAGAGAGATTCAAATGAGCGTGTGTTATGCAAATGAGATTGTGCTGAGGTGTTGCTAGGGGCAACTGATAGTGCAGCGATTGGCGCCGCTGCCTTCAGAACCAAAGGTCGCAGGTTCAAGTCTCGCTTACGGAAGTCGTGACTTTAGCAGCAGTGGAAATACCCAGCTATGAGAATGTAAATGTAGATTGGTGAACGCTGTAAGTCTCTGCGGAGAAATGTGTCACCTACAGGAATGTGGGTGTATCTATCTATCTATGTATGTAATATGTTCACATACTGAGTGGACAGTGTGCCCGCAGCAGTCATCACCGTAATGTGTGTATTTTCAGAGTGGCACTGTTTGTGTGTGTTTCCTGTTTGTCCAGCTTCCTCTGTCCCCCGCTTTCACAGCTCAGCACTTTTCCCTCCTCTTCAGCACCTTTGTTTGCCAGCGAGAAGTTGGCAGCACTCATCCCTGCGGTGCGTCGTGCAAATCTGCTCATATCAACAGAGAGAAAGCCATTAGTGCTCTTTTCTCAGCCCATACGTGCGTGGAGTGTGTCGAGTTTCCTGTTATTTTGCCATGCTCTCTAAGGAAGATCACAATAACTGCCAGTGAATTTTAACACTTCGCCATCATATATTGCACAGTTGACAATATTGTATTACCATTTTATTTACCCTCATTTAGGTGCTATCTTTGTCCAAGGCATTTTACAATGATTTGCTCATTTATGCTGCAGGGTATTTTTGCTCTGTTAATTTATGGTAAGTACCCTGGTCAAGGGTACTGTAGCAGGAGCAGGATGTGAGCCTGGAGCCTTTGTATTACAAAGTAAAAAACCCTCTACACAACGATATCTGCTGCCCCAGGTATTACCGCCTGCAGGCACTAGCATCACAAAGTCTTCCATTTCGCTTTTATTCGGAATCCAGGCTATTTCATTTTTTTACATATTTATTAGGTAGATAGATAGATAGATAGATAGATACTTTATTGATCCCTGGGGGAAATTTAGTAATGAATCTCTGATTAATTCTGTTTAACATTTGTGTCTTTTTTAACCCTGATGTGGTTTTGTCTTTGCAGGACACATGTATACTACTAGTACTTACTCAATCTAATTCAGGTCTGATAAATGAGGTAATGCTTTCATTACCTTATTTATTATATGGAAGGCTTCATTGTTGTAACATGAATGTGCTGAAAACTTCTTTCTCCCTACAGGTCAAGAATTCAATCCTTTGACACAAATTGAAGTCAATGTCACTTTCTGTCCACTAGATGGAAACAAATCACCTTTCATGTTGACTCTGTGTTCTGCTGTAAACAAACAAAAACAAGCATTTCTGTAACTCAGGAGTGACCCAAGTTTTTTGACTGCATCGGGGGAATTTAGGGGAAGAAGCCACAGGTGTTTTTGAAACATTTATTCAGGTTTTATTTTTTTTTCCAGTCTGGGACTGTTGCAATAATTAGTTACAGAGAAAAAAATCACAGTCGTTGAATGCCGGAAAAATTAAGACATTAACAGTGTGAATTTCATGTTAGGTATTAATCGTGGCGTGTGAACACGCTCATTTGGAAACAGTGAGCGGATGGGAATGTGCAGCCCATACGTGTTTAGGCAACAGAGTGCGGCACGGGGCGGCAGGTGGTGTAGTGGTTAAAGCCGCCACCTTGCCCTCAACGGACCAAAATTCCGATCCCACCTCCTGCTGCAGTCCCCTTGATCAAGGTACTTACCGTGAGTTGTTCCAGTAAAAATGACCCACCTGTGCAAATGGTCCAGTCGACGTGAGGAGCCGATTATTGTAAGGGGCTTCTGATGAGAGCGTCGGCCAAATAAATGCACGTTCGAGTCCGAGGAGGGATGCTGCCGCAGCACCCATGACAAAGTCAGTTCACCGAACTCGAATTGCTCCGGTAAGCTTCCGTTTGGATAAAAGCTTCTGCCGAAGCAAACAAGGAGTAAAAACAAATCACAGGTGAACTTTCAGCCGAGAAGCGCTGGAAGATCCCGCAGCAGAGCGGCCAACCGGGGCCGAGACACAAACAGTGAGTCACGGCCTGGAAGCGACAGCAGGCTGGCTCACGGAGCAAGCGCATGACACGGAAAGCACAGCGAAAGCCTCAGCACAAGATTAAGTCACATCTAGCTGTGCCAAGTTATTCAGGAAACATGTTCCAAAATATACAAGGCAGACTTCGCAAGATATTCGGGACGAAACCTACTGTTTCTTGCTGACTCTTATGAAACGTGAAGATTTCTCACAAAACATAACTGACCATATGCCAGCCATACTTTGTACTTTCTTTTCTTATGGCAGTCATTGTAAATACCGTGCGTTAGGTGCAACGGGACGTTTTGGAGTAAAGGGGCAGCCGATAACACAGCGGTTAGAGCCTTTATATCGAAGCGCCCTTCTTCTGCAGTGCCCTTGAGCAGGGTATTTACGGTGAATTGATTCAGTAAAACTACTGAGACATATAAAATATACACACACACACACACACACACACACATTTTCAGAGCCGCTTGTCCCATATGGGGTCACGGGGAACCGGAGCCTACCCGGCAACACAGGGCGGAAGGCCGGAGGGGGAGGGGACACACCCAGGACGGGACGCCAGTCCGTCGCAAGGTACCCCAAGTGGGACTCGAACCCCAAACCCACTGGACAGCAGGACTGTGGTCCAACCCACTGCACCACTGCACCCCCTATAAAATATATAAAAGGGTAAATAAATCGAATTAGCTGAGCGTACAAATCTGATGTAAGTCATTTTGGCTTATGAATAAATAAGAAATTATGAATAAATAAAAGAGTATTTGCTCTCCCTTTTACTGCAGAGGGTATATAGTCTGAGTGCATAATAACTCACCTGCTCCAGGTTTGCTAAGACAGTCATGTGTACATTTTTAGTTCATCCACACCTCAAACACTGAGATACACACACTTGTCCCGAGTGGGGTCACAGGGAGCCGGAGCCTAACCCGGAAACACAGGATGTAGGGCTGGAGGGGGAGAGGACACACTCGGGACAGGACACTAGTCAATCTCAAGGCACCCCAAGCAGGGCTCGAACCCTAGACCCACCACAGAGCAGGACCCGGCCAAACCTGTTGTGCCACCACACCCCCTCTACAATGAGATAATGCATTGTTAATTCTACTTTAAATCAAAATAGCTCCAAGGAACTTGTCATTTGAGCTATGACATCAGTTAATGGAATTTCCATCTGCAACTCTAAATGTCAGGATTTTGTGATGGAGGAAAGCAGATATTGTTGTGGAGTAATTGTTCAGCTGCTATTGCCACAGAAACAATAGTCTGACTTTTATTTGTGCATCAGTTCTGACTCCCCAACTCCAATCTGTATTTTATATTTAAATAGAGCAATGACTCTACTTTACCCCACTCATTACACCTGCACAACACATACAAGCTACCAGAATATTAATATGGCAGTACAGGCCGGGGGACACAGAGGACAGTTCCTCTTTCTGCGGACAGCTGCCAGAAGAGAGTTCCATCCCCACAGCCCTGAAAAAAAGAAAAAAAAACAAGAACAATAGCAGGAAAGAAAAATACTTCACGATTTTTCAGTGACGTTGTTTCTTGTCGTACCAACATTGAACTCACAGATTTTCCTTCCAACACAACATTCAGTTACTCTGCAGCTTGGTTAAAGCCACTATTAAACAGTGTTAAACTTTGCAGTCAACGTAAAATAAGTAATTGCACATGACATTTCCATAAGTGATACAGCATGTTATACAAGCAGAGGAGCAGTAGGTGGCATAGTGGTTAGGACTGCTGTCCTTGGATCTGAAGGTTGAGGGTTTGAATCCCACCTCTTGCTCCAGTACCTTTGATCAAGGTACTAACACTGAATTGATACTGCAAAAATTACCCCCCTGTGTAAATGGGTTACCCATTTGAAGTAAGTTTGGAGAAAACAGTCAGTTAAATATTTAAATGATCACTGATAGTACAAGTGGAGGGTGCGGTGGTGCAGTGGGTTGGACTGGGTCCTGCTCTCCGGTGGGTCTGGGGTTCAAGCCCTGCTTGGGGTGCCTTGTGATGGACTGGCGTCCCCTCTGGGGTGTGTCCCCTCCCCCTCCAGCCTTATTCCCTGTGTTGCCGGGTTAGGCTCCAGCTCCCCGCGATCCTGTATGGGACAAGTGGTTCAGGTGATGGTTCAACTGTGTTTTGTGACACACGTTAGAAGGTTTGCAGCTTTTCATCTTTCATTTCCGTGACCTCAGGTGTACATGCTGCCCGGTGTTAAATAAGGTACTCGCCACATCTAGGGACTTTCGTCACTTTGTTGATGAGAGGTAAAAATGAGGGGCAGACAAAATGTGTGCAGAATGCAATGCGGGGACAGATCAGCAGTGAAAGGAGGCAAATGAGACATGACAGGGCGGTCAGCGAGGGGTGAATGTATTCTTCCCACTGTACTCCTTCTGCAGATATTTACAGGACGCAGGCATTCGTGTAAATCGGCTTCAAGCTGTTGCCCCCAGAAATGCCCCCAGAAATACCCCCTGGCGCCTTACTCGCCCACTGAATGTTCCACACGTAGAGCCCGCAACCCGGCTGGAGTGTGCTCGCTTTTTTATTATTTTACTCTATTATTTACTAGTCTTCATTATGCAGTACTACTCATTATATCTTTGGTATTTTTGAGATGCCTTGTAATGGACTGGCATCCTGCCCTCTGGTTACTGTGAACTGCATGCTGGAGAAAGTTCTGGAATAGAGCGCCTATGCAATTTGGTGATTTTTCACCGATCGGGGAGATCGGCAGGAGACTACAAAGCCTTGACTAGCTCTTGTTTTAAGGACATACTGATAAGAACGTTTCAGGCTGTGTTAAAAGACAGAACAGAGGTGAACGTGCTGAGGGTCGTGCGCGCAGAGAACACGGGACACACGCAGGGGATGGGCGCAGCCTTGCGTCCTTTGCGAGCGCGGATGCACCTCAGTGATGAGTGACGCCTGCTGAAACTGGGCAGAATAGAAATAAAACCTGTTGTGGCTCCTCACTGCGACTCCGAAGAACCTCAGATTGAGAAAAGATCAGTAATCTAGGGTAAGTACCTTGATCAAGGGTAGTACAACGGACTCTTTGTTGATTGAATGGTTACTGTGCCTGATCGAAGAAGACACTGGTGACCTTTGATACCAACCACCCCTACCCCCCCCAAGCTTTTCCTCCAATTGGAGGTTCATGTTCAGCTCCTGTGAGACACAAATCAGACCGAGTTAAACCCAGCTCACTGGCTTTGTATAAGTAGGTAGGAGCCAGTCTGACTCGTAGTTACAGCCAGACGTCGGGGATGTTACAAGACGCAGTCATTATACACGGCGGCGTTCACTGGAATAAGTTTGGCACACAAAGCAGGAATAAGTTCACATGCTGCAATATACAAAAACATGGTATTTTCCTTGATTTCAGAAAAGTATACTACTCCACAGTAAACAGTCAACTCCTGAAACTGAAGAGGTGAAACACAGCCTCAGTCAGGAAGATCTGGCCTGTACCTGTTATCACGAAAGTTTAATTTTTTTCTTCTGTCCTGTTTAGGTGCTTTATTAAGAAAGTTTATTTCCATCAACTTAAACAAAAATACTGTACATACGTATGTGTGCACTGCATATTTATGCAACGTATTCAAACAATTCTGATTTCCTTTCTTTTTCAGTTTAATCATGTATGCACTTAAGCTTGAGGTGCTTAGGAATATCACATTATTATGCAAAACGTACATTTTTGAAGCAAACAAGAAAACCATAGTACTCTACATATTCATTATTATGTGTGTTTAATGTATCACTAAGGATATTTGCACAAACTCTTGTGCATTGATGTTGCTTGGATTTAATAAAATTAACAAAATAATCTCAGGACCTGAATTGCTTACCTTTGGTATTTCACTCTAGGTGACTGCTGGTTTCCCATTATTCCCTGTTGTGCTACTCAGGGTTCAATAACCCACATCCTTTGGATAATATCAAATCAGAGCTGGAATGAACACATTTGCTGAAATCCCCTAATAATAGGAAAGTTTGATTTTTTTCAGAATGTGACAACCTGTATTTTCACATTCCTCTTTTCAGTGAAACAGCATCTGCAGCATTTTGATTACACAGCAGATGACTGAAGTAGTCAGGGCCCCACTCCTTCATAAACCTCCAGTGCTCCTGACGGCATGACTCCAGGGTTAAAATTCCAAAATTACTGCAATCCTTTCTGCAGCGCATATTTATATCATGGAGAACATTTCTCATGGCTAAATCAATGGAAATTTCATCTTTACTTTTTTTTTTCCTCCCTGCAGCAGTTTCCCAGATTGAAAGCTCCTTTGTTCTTTTTATATCTCATTTTTTGGACAAAAAAGTTTCATACTTCCTGCCCTGTGTGTTCAGTACTTTGGAGAAACAGCTGAACTGAACCGATGGGTCAATAGTACTTCAGCAGTACTTCTCAATTATTCACTATGCAGAAAATCTTTTTTTGTAAGCACTTATGCAATTTCTGGCCCTTTAAATTTCCCTCTTTAATTTAACTTAGTCCATTTAGAATGCATATTGTAAACAAACATGGGTTCTGTTAGAATAAACTTTCATTTCCTGAAATACTTCATCTCCCCATATCTGAAGTATGTGTTTACGTCAAATTGTTTTTTTTTTTTTGTTATTGTTGTCTCAAGTAGCAATGAAACTCTATTCATCTGAGGAAGAAGGAAGCTTTAAAGTACGCTTTAAAAGTAGGAAAGAGATTAAAGTCACGCTCAAACATGCAAACTCTGAGTCCTTTTCAGCCAACATCCAGAGTGTGTTTGTGTTTCGTTGGTTTTGCTTTTCATTACTATTTCCTGGATGAGGGGAATCCCGCGCACATTTGTGATCTATACCCAGATCTTGTGGCTAAAGCAAGAGTGGACGCTACAGGCCATGATGCAGGGGCTTGTCAACCAAATGTGCTGCGGCTCCTCCAAGTCTTGGCACAGTTGCCCAGAGGTCCCACATGCTAATGGTGGGTTCCAGGTTCTTTGCTCCATGTGATATTCTTAATTTCCTCATCAGTAGGACCTGTTCTTTAAATGGGGCATCAAAAGACCAACTCCCCAAAACCTACAGGACCTGATCATTGACAACAGCCCAGGAAGCCTACTATGCCCCTCCACCTCTGGTCACTTGGTAGATTCATTCACAAGAGGTCAAAAATTGATGGCGCGAAAGTTCTCCGTTTTTGCTGCAGTGTGGCGAACTGGGCTCCCTCTGTCCCCCAGACTGGCTGAATCAACTTCAACGTTCAACAAGGGTCTCAAAAGGCATCTTTCAAACTGGCCTTTCTCCAAATTTCCTAAGTGCTCCATAAATTTGCATCACACCACATCAATGCACACCGCTGGCAAAAACAGCGGGAAAGGACAAACTGACTACTTCAACAATCAGGTGTTTGCATCTATAACGCTTTGCCTCTTGGTGAGATGCATACTTGTTCATATGGTGGAATGTGTAAAATGAACTGTACTTTAGAATCACGTGTCTGCGTCCAAATCTCTTGTTCCGTTGATGTAATGTATGCTTTGTATTCTTCTCTGAGATGTGCATTGCTTTGGAGAAAAGCGTCTGCTAAATGAGTAAATACATACGCAAATCCGGGCAGGGCAGATACATAACCAGGGCAGGGCTCGAAAACACTTAGAAGCTAAGCAAACCGAAGCATTTTGACACCGATGAGTTTATTTTGACCGATTTAATCTGTGTGATGAACTCAAGAGTTTATCTTCATAATGTTGTTCTTCTCGTTGTCTTATCACATTGGCATATTTGCATGCAACTGATTTCATTCGGGATCTGTTTCATCGGGGAGCGTTTTTTGCATTGTTTTCGCCACTGATGAGGACAAGCGACGGAGCGGATGGAGTGACGGATGAGGATGACAGACCAGAGGGATACAGGAGAGGCTTCGATGGAAAAATCGAGATGTGTTTGGACGTCCAAGTTTGCTAACCGATGGAGCGGGGACACGGAAGACTCGGTCCAACAGCGTTAGTCCAACAGCGCAGGCCTGCAGGGCCGTGAGGAGCGAGAAGCCGGTCACTGGCGATAACATGAACCATATCACTGAGTCATGTCTACTCAAACACGACACAACGTCCCGAAAACAGAGACTCGGTCAATTCAGATAGCAGCGCTCTTCAGGGTTTAGGCTCCGGTGTCTCCTTGAAGCGTTTCCTTTCTCATCCACTTTTGTGGGCATGTTTTGCCTTTCGCAGTACTTCACTGCGTGGGGTAATAATAATGTCGGTCTTTTTCTCACCACAATTCTGACAAACGCTCTGCGTAAACACTGCACCCTAACCGTCCTTTCCCACCCGGAATTCCCGCCATTTTGCGTGTGATTCACTTGTTTTCATTGATTTCATTGATTTCTTCTCTTTGCTGTTCACAGTTTAGATTTTAAAAAATTGGGGGGTTAAAGGTTGAATTAACACTTAAATATCAACTGTCGCGAATGTGTTTTGTGAATGGTTGTTAAAACTTAAGTGTGTACTGTGTGTATGGTACTTAGCGAAATATTTTAATATTTTAAGGTAACACCACATTGAAAGAGCACAGACATACCGTTTTATAGACTAGTCTAGGGGGAAACTGTTTTCGTCGTGTGTCAGTATTGCTACCAATATAACTAATGTTCAATCATGTTATTGACGGGATTATGGTCGTTTTAATTGGATTTGGTGACATAAAATGGAAGCCGGTTTTAACGGAGGTCTGAAACATTTTTACAGTTGAAATGACCGGTAATCTTCGATTTATGGGAATTCACCTGGACCTGTTTCTCACGGACGAATTGGGAGCAAGGCGGAAAAAAACTGTACGACATCGGACTAAGCGGTCCCCAGGGGCTCGATCACGTGATTCCGGTGCCGGTATCACGTGACACGGCAGTGGCTGGGCCAGTGGAAAGGCGTCTGGGCAGCTGGCATCGTCAACTGCGCCGCCTGCGCCCAGAGCGGAGCCTCCAACACGGTAACCTGTTTTCCTGGCGCGGCGAGGCTTTTTATTTTATTTTAAATAATAATAATAATTATTATTATTATTATTTTTTTTCCCCCAATTAATTTTTTTTATTTTATAGTCGTGATGTAACCGTACACACCCAGCTGCGGAAAATTATATTTCATAGTCTGTTCTGTTGAGCCAACTGATCATATACACTGAAAAGGTAGGTGGGCTTTGACAGTCTGAGTGTTTGCTGTGTCCGCTGCGGTAACATGTTAGTAACACTACAGTACCACATTTCCCTACCAGCTCTAACGCTGTTACTAAACAGGGAGACCGGTTGTAAAAAACGGGATTTGTGCGCCAGCTGGACTGGAGCAAAGTGAAACAGAGCTGCGCTCGGTCTCGTTTAAAAAAAAAAAAAAAAAGAAGTTAAACATGCCATTTCTTCCGAGATAAACACGCTCCGCAAACTGAAATCGCATCATCATGTGATGAAGGTAAAGTTTAATAAGCTCCGACAGCCGTTGCTATTATTTTAGCCCGTAGCGGACAGGTAATGATCATGTGATGATAACCTGTATTTATGCATACATCGCATAATGATGCAGTAGTTGCGCTCTGTTTTTTTGCTGCTGTTATTGATTTTTTTGGTGCTCTGTGTGTGTGTGTGTGTGTGTGAGAACGCTAATAACCGTTTACAGTGTAGAAACATCCATTAAAGTGTTTGTTTGCTTGTTCTGGTTTCCGGTCCTCTGTCTGTCACTGTGGCGACAAAGAGACGCGGAAATGGGCAGATGCGAACGCACCTTTCTCTCCGCTGAAGCGCGCGTGCGTGTGCGTGTGCGTGTACGTCGAGTATTCGACGTTGTTCTTCCTCTTGTTCGAGCTGTTTTCTGTGAGATGTGGTGTTTTACTGCGGAGATGGTGTAACTTGGGGGTCGGTCATTCGACACACACACACACACACACACACACACACACACACACACACGGGAGAGTACCGTGCGCCTGTCTGACCTTCCAACTATTGACTTCTGCGAACGGAAAGGACCCAGTTTGTCTTTTTCTTTATCATTGATCCCCCCCCACAGACTCATTCCACCAAACTCGGAAAAAACTCATTCAGACCAAAACTCATTCTGTTTTTCGCTTATTTATACATATACTCTACATAGCTTAATTCATAAAAATATGTTCCATAATATCCAGTGTTTATAACAGACAATCATTTATATGTGTAATATTAAGATATATCTTATTTACATTCTACATACGTATAATATTTGTTGCATATTTCTTTTCTTTTTTTTTGATGGGGGAAAATCCAATTCCGGAAGGGTGTCTCAGGACCTGCTACAGATCAGTCCGCCATACAGGGACCCAAGGGTCACAGGTTCAAATGCCACCCCCAGCGGTAGAACCCTTGAGAATGATCCAGTGAAGTTAGCTACCTGTTTAAAGGGGTAAATAAGTGTAAGAAAAGCATCAGATAAATGAATGAACGTTTCAGTCGTCATCACTTGAGCTCCGGAGGCTGCTGTCCTTTCAAAGTATCCAGATCTGTTCCCACTTGGTTTTCACACTGTGACCCTCAACCTTTGGGTTATGTTTAGATTGTCTCTGTTGTGCCTCAAAGTCCTAGGAGGGATGATATTTTTAGAACAAAATGCAAGGGATTTGTATAGAACATCTTTTTTTTTTTTTTTTTTTTTTTTTTATTATAAAGTTTATAAGGATAAGGATATAGCCCTCCGACCTTGTTATGTCATTAGTCCTGAAGTGTCTTTTTTTTTTTTTTTCTTTTTTTTTTTTCCTCTTTTTAAGTATGTTAGTGAATGTTGGATCGTCCTAGTTTGGGGGTCAGGGGAGGCAAGAGTCAGACTGTGTTTCATTACTGTACAAGATGTTAGGAAAACAGGACAGTTCCATGATTGTGACCTTTGGCCAAATGTGAAAATAGTAGCTGCCAAGATAGAACTTTGTTATGAGGACACTATCTAGTTTTTTTTCCGTTTGTTTTGAAAACGACTGAATAAGCAGAGATGCAGAAAGACACGTAACGTGCGTCCCCCTCACTTTTGTCCATATGTTGGTGTTGGAGGCTGGCTGTTTCTTCCAGGCTGTTTAAAATGTCCTTCCCAGGTAGACGTGAGGTTATTAGCCAATGCTTAATCACCAAAGCACGTGTTTTCAACTTGGGCTTTAAGTGATGAGTCAGTTTACTCTTGGCTGTTGCTCTCTGCGATCAGGACCGGTGGATTTGCTGCACTGTGTTTCTTACATTCACTGCTGTTTTTCCATGCGCGGTCTTTTCTCTCGGAGGTTGCGTTATAGTACTGACTCTTCGGAGGGAGAAGGAAAGTTTTGGGGTTGTGCCCTTGAGCGAGTCCATCTCCTGCTGTGTTTCCTACATTCATTTACTTCTCACACTTCTCTCCACAGCGACTTGCAGTGTTCCTTTCAATTATTTACCCATTTATAGGACATGATAAATTCAAGGTAAGTACCTTGATCAAGGGCCTGTTTTGGCTATGAGAACTTTGGAAGCTTTAATTGAAACGTTATCCTTCGGCTTGTCATGTAAGACAACGGGGATGAATTTTAGAAAAGCGCGTAGGCACGGCGAATGCGTGACGTGGAATACGAGCACCCTGTAGTCTTCTGCCTGTCT
Source organism: Scleropages formosus (assembly GCF_900964775.1). Lineage (NCBI taxonomy): Eukaryota > Metazoa > Chordata > Actinopteri > Osteoglossiformes > Osteoglossidae > Scleropages > Scleropages formosus. The sequence goes on along the minus strand of NC_041812.1, from coordinate 20,406,011 downwards.
GGACAGGCTCTGGTTTCATCAGATCCGCGAGGCGGCATTTCCAGTGAGCCCGAGGGGTCGGCCGCGCGCTTGAACGAAAACAACCAGTGTAGACGCGTGACCCCGGGCCACGAAGGCAGCCGAGGTTTAACGGTGATTAATGTTGGTAGTTGCTCTGCGTGTGGATTTCCCTGTGCGGTGCAGTGTGACCCGCAGCGCGTGAAGAAATGCCTCTTTAGCAGGACCTGTACCGGGGGGACTCCGCGTCCTGCTTGCTTGAGATCCTCGTCGGAGTGTGGATCTCGTGTGGGTTTGGTTGCGTTCCGGTCAACGTTGGACCAATTTACAATTGTTCTCTAATTTTCTGACTGTAAGTTCCGAAAAGGAGCATAGAACTTGCTGTAATGACGAGGAATGAAGTTGTTTAGAGGTGTAACACAACACTGACTGGGTGGTCATCTATGTTTTTACAAACAAGTACAGTGAACTGCACAATTTTGGATAGGAACACAAATAAGAGAAGGCTGTGTGTAATACAGCCCAAGGGTTAAATGAGTAAGTAAAATAGGGTAATGGCAAACAAAGTATTGTGGAGTGACAGGGAGAATGATTGAGAGGCAGGATAAAAATAACATGTTAGAGATCACTAGCCATAAACCTTGTTTTGCTCCACTGATATGGAATTGCAGCAGTTGATAAAATGCTCATTTAATCATATGTCGTTGTCTTGATATGGGAGTCTCCTCTATAAATATGCTTTGGCCGTCTCCTGGATTAGGGCACGAGATTTTGTCAGTGATGTGTAAGCTCTGTTTTTTTTTCCTTCTTTCTCTTGCTAGGGAGGGCTTAGCCGCAGAGATGGGCAAGACTCAAGAGGCAGGCACGCTGCTGAACGGGGCTCCACCAGCAGCCCCCTCCTCCGCAGCGGAGGCACCGAAAGAGGGCATGCAGCTGAAGAAGGAGATCTCCCTGCTCAATGGCATCAGCCTCATTGTCGGAAACATGATTGGCTCCGGGATCTTCGTCTCGCCCAAGGGGGTGCTCATCTACAGCGCCTCCTACGGGCTGTCGCTGGTCATCTGGGCCTTGGGCGGAATATTCTCGGTGATTGGGGCGCTGTGCTATGCCGAGCTGGGCACCACCATCACTAAGTCAGGAGCCAGCTACGCCTACATCCTGGAGTCCTTCGGGGGCTTTGTCGCCTTCATCCGCCTCTGGACGTCGCTGCTGATCATCGAGCCCACCAGCCAGGCCGTCATCGCCATCACTTTCGCCAACTACCTGGTGCAGCCGCTCTACCCCACCTGCGAGCCGCCCTACTCTGCCTCCCGACTTATTGCTGCTGCCTGCATTTGTAAGTATACCTGACTGCAGGGTCTGAAACCTTTCTAGGGTCCACATCAGTCTGTCCTTATCCTTCATGGACATATACCTTTGGTTTTTTTCTTCGTAGATCAGAATGGAAATAACAAGAAAGCAAATGTGTCTGATATCCCACAAATTATAGCCTATGTATTCATCATTTCCTTTTAATAATTAAATGAATAGTAATAATAATGGTAATATCTCAGTAAATGGTTAAAATCATCATTGGTGGCTGAAATCCATTCAGTAAAAGTGACAAATGTACATACTTCATGAGAAATATTTGAAAACAAAAACCATATCCCAACTCTTGGATGTGCAAAATAATTTTGAAAGAGAACTTATCATAGCAACCTCACCAGTAAAGAAGGGTGGGTCCTGACCCGTTCTCAGGGTGCTGCCATTCACCTTTCTGGGTCTCCTCTTCAGATCTCGTTATACTCCTGTTCATGATTTTTTACATAAAAGAAAGAGAAATACAGACTAGAACAAAATGCAGACAAAAAGAACAGTAAGTTAATGAAAATACACTTGTGAAAAATCAGAAGACAAATAAAATCACTGTTCAAGTAGCCATTATAATAAAGAGGGTACTTAAAAGTGGTGTCGCACCATGAAAAACCCAACGAGTACATTCGCCAAAAATGGGGGGGTTGCGGTGCCCTGTATGCGTTTGAAGGCGTTACTTCACAGACATATGCTACAGAATGCATTAACAAGGTGGTACGTTAATGCTCTGTTCTCTGACCAGTAACTCCTGTGTTGCAATGGCTGGAGTTTGTGAAACTCTTTGCTAACTGTAGCGTTACTGTATGTTTCATTTCACTAGTCTGCTCTTTTTTTTCCCCATTTTAAAGCCTCTTTGTTTCCCCCATTCAGTCCTAATGTATGTGATGTCAAAACCACTATAGAGGCAACATCTGATGAGCAATTAATGTAATTTGGTAAGTAACGTAGGAGGCTGACTGTGCCGCTCCTGCTTCCCGCAGGCTTGCTGACGTTCATTAACTCGGCCTACGTCAAGTGGGGCACCAGGGTGCAGGACATCTTCACATATGCCAAAGTTCTAGCCCTCATAGTCATCATCATCACGGGCATCGTGAAGCTTGCTCAAGGTGAGCGTCTCTTATTCTCGTCTCCAGCAAGCACGAGTCGCCTGCTGTGTGACGTTCCTCCTCCCTCCTGTCCGCGCCCTGTCGGTAACCTTCTCGTTGTTGCTTTAAGCACTGCGTCGAAGAGGGATCCTTCTCGGAAGCTCCTCCGCGGTTGTTCTTCAATCCTGTATTTTTGCCGTCAAGTCATGTTTTCATTACCATGTATGAGGTGAATGTTACATCCTGTTCATTTTCGCCCAGGGCACGCTGTAAATTTTGAGGCGTCCTTCCAGGGTTCATCCTGGAATGCTGGAGACATCGCCCTGGCTCTGTACTCTGCCCTCTTCTCCTACTCCGGCTGGGACACACTGAACTTTGTCACAGAAGAGATTAAAAACCCAGAGAGGTGCTTATGACTTTTTTTTTTTGGAAAACGGTACTCCGCCACAAGGGTCGTGCCTCAACGTACCGATCCCCGGCAGATGAAAGTTACGCTTAAGATCCCGCACAACTGCATTACCGTGAGATGACCAATTTGGACGTTGAGTACATTTTGCTGTTCGATGGCATATACGTGTTTCCGGTGACGCTTTTCTCTCTGCTTTCAGAAACTTGCCGCTGTCTATTGCCATCTCCATGCCAATCGTCACTGTCATCTACATTCTGACCAATGTGGCCTACTATGCTGTTCTGGACATGAGCTCTATTCTCGCCAGCGATGCTGTTGCGGTGGTGGGTATCGGCTCGAAGGCGAATATTCCGCTTTAAATGGGGGCGTGTTTATTCCGCTGGTGTGTCTTTGCCTTAGGCAGAAATGGAAACGCGACACTACATTTCCGGTGTAATTTACTTATTTGTGTTAAATTTCGCTATACTTTCTGCTCTGCAGACATTCGCAGACCGCACGTTGGGTGTGATGAGCTGGACCATCCCCATTGCGGTTGCGCTCTCGTGCTACGGAGGTCTCAACGCCTCCATTATCGCTGCCTCCAGGTGAGCGTTCTTGCACGTGTGACCTGGAGGTGGCTTGTTCGAGTCTCAGGAGGGGTTCTGGTGTAGAACGCTTCGCAGACTGCAGCTGAACTGCGAAGTGTGATCGTGCAACAAATTGACTGAGCTGGATTAATTTGAACTGGGAAATATTGAGTCTTGTTGAAAGAAAAATAAAATATAAATAATAATGTTAATCGGATAATCTTCCCTTAGATTCTACTGACTACTCGCACATGGCCTTGTGATGGATTAGTACCCATAAGTGTTTATCCGCCAGATCCCAGTTTGGCATGCAGCGGCCTCCAAAATTATTGCCGCCCTTGATGAATGTGAGCAAGACGCAGGATAAAATAAACAGCTATGTGCCGTTTATTCAGTTGGCTGATGCTTTTTTCCAAAGCAGCTTCCAGTGTTTGGGTACTTAGCTATGTACATAGGTAAATAATTCTGAGTAATCTTTACTGGAGCAATTTAAGGTAAGTACCTTGCTCCAGGGCACTACAGTTGGAGAGGGGATTAGAACATGTGACCTTTGAGTCCATGGACAGTCTCTGTAACCACTACACTACCAGTGTTATCACTGAAGATGTCAGGAAAACCTCTTGCTTTTATTCAAAAACTCTTTAAAAACAGATATACATGAGCTACACGATGTTTTCTTCTGAAATGAAAGCGGCTCCAGGAAGATTGCATTCCCTCTTTCTAATAACGTCCTTCGACACGGATAGCAACACAAAGCCTTTTCCTGTAATTTTTCAGTAGGAGTGGCGTAAATATGGGAAGAATGGAATCTTGGACCAGCCCTCCGTGCAGAACCTTATGGCTGTCCTTAGGTCCGTGCTTACGAACGGTCCTTTTTAGTTCAGACCGTAGGCTTTCCGTAGGGTTTAAGTGTTGTGACTGTGATGACCTTTGGAAAATGTTGATTTGATGTGGGTCTGAAACCTGTGTATTCAAATGGTTGCTACCGCTTGGGAATGGTTTTTGTAACCACTGCAGTCGGATCGGATCTGCCGGTTAACGTGCTGCAGCCCTGGGACAATTTATAGCGTCTGCCTGTTTCGGGGGCTTCCTAATGGTGCCTCACTGTCTCCTCACCGACAGGCTGTTCTTCGTGGGCTCGCGCGAGGGCCACCTCCCCAACGCCCTCTCCATGATCCACGTGGAACGGTACACGCCTATCCCTGCACTCGTTTTCAATGTAAGGCTTGTTGGCGCTCATCTTTCCCTCTCTAAGGTCAATAGTGAATGAGAAGCCATAGCAAAGGAAGTGCACTGAGGATCTTATCTGGTGCCATTTTAAAAAATTAAAGGATCTGGTGTGTGTGTGTGTGTGTGTGTTAAGGGCAGTGTTTCTGACCAATTCTTTTACGCTGATAAGAAATGTAGAGCCCATGTACTCCTGCAGAGCACATACCCAGGTCTTCCTTTAGGAAATGATTAAACTGGCTCTATATATTGACCATATTTCCAAATTTATAAATCTTTTACCTATTAACCATTTTCTGTTCTCTCACATCTTCTAAATTGTCTTGTCTCTCATTGCTTCCCTAATGTTTGTCCTCAGCATTTTCCTGTGTTAATCACAACTTTTTCACCAGTTCAGCATAAAATGAGTGTGTTTATGCCGTTAATGCTGCTGCTCTGCTGAAGTCCACTTATTTAAGCTCCTGAAGCGCGCAGATGTTTACAGTGTAGAGTGCTGAAGCTATGCATTACCGTGAAGTACCTGCAGAGAGGTGTGCGCAGATCTTAGCGCTGCATACTGAGTGAATCATGACTCTCTGACAGCATATTGGTAATGTAAGCATATTAGGCACTTTATTCTTAAGTACAGTTTGAAGAAGTTGGTGCGGAGGAGGAACCGGAGTAAACTTACCGTAAATACTGTATCGTCTGTGTTGTGCGCCCCCTCCTGGTGGACGTGCGCATTGACCGCTGTCTTTGTGCTCAGTGTGCCATGGCGCTCTTCTACCTGACTGTGGAGGACGTCTTCCAGCTGATCAACTACTACAGCTTCAGCTACTGGTTCTTTGTGGGCCTCTCCATCGCTGGCCAGATCTACCTTCGCTGGAAGGAACCTGACCGACCAAGACCCCTGAAAGTGAGCGTAAAACCAGTCAAAACCATACCTACAACAGCTTAACGATAGATTCTTAACGATTCTTTTGCATTCTGTGATTGAAATGTGTGTTTACTCCTTTCCTCCGTCTCTGTCTTCCCCTTGGTCCCTGCTGGGTTGCACACGCACCATCTGCGCAGCTCACTCTCTTCTACCCCATTGTATTCTGCATCTGCACCGTGTTCCTGGTGGCCGTGCCGCTCTACAGTGACACCATCAACTCCCTCATCGGGATCGCCATTGCCCTTTCTGGCGTACCAGTGTACTTTCTGGGCGTCTACCTGCCGGAGTCGAAGCGACCGCCCTTCATCACATCACTGCTGCGTGAGTGATCGGGGAACTCTTTAGTCTCTTGTCCTGTCTCTCTAGTCTGTTTGCCCGGTTTAACCAGGATAGACACACATAACGCAACACTTAACATTTGTCAAAAATAGGGGTTGTAAATGCGAACGGATGTGTCCTGCTTACCCAAGGATGGAGGATCTGCCACAACCCTGTGGGGCTACAGCCAAAAGAGGCCCTTCCACCTCCCTTTGGCTTCTAAGTAACCCCAGTGCGTGACTTCCTTTAACATCCAAATGTTAGGTGGGCCCGGATTTTACGAAGCACACCCTGGACCTCGAAGTCTGACCCCTGTCTGGACCGGCTGGGTTCTTGCATTCCAAAGCATTTGTTTGGCTACGCTGATCACCAGCCGAGTCTGGGCAGCTGCTGCCTTCTGAACGACAGGGTTCCATCCCCTCTGAATTGTCAGGTGTATGACCTGTCTGTGCTTGGCAAGCTGAACTGGCGGCTCAGACTGAAAAGGGAACTTGTTACTTTGGCTCCGGTCAATGCTTTGATGGTGGCCCCTCAACTTTGACCTTCTTTCTTGACAGGGACCATCACACACTTCACCCAGTTCACCTTCTTCTGTGTGCTCACCGAAATGGACACGGAACACTAACCCTTTGCCTCTGCACGACCGCCTGGCCTTCACCTCGGTTACCCGGCAGCCTCTGCTGCTCTCCTTCAGCCACAATGGACGGACACACACGGTGCCTGCTCAGAACTGAGGCGTCGCCGTGGTTAAAAAGGGAGCCTTAAAGCCACTGCGCCGCCTCTCTTTAGCCTTCCCCCAGCACTGCAGCTGCGGTCAGCGTGTAGGAACACCCCGCCACCATTTTTCAACTCGCAGTGCCCCTCTGTGGGAAGGTGCCGTGCAGACCGCACGGGGTCCTGCTGGCCCGGACTCTGCTGTGGAGACTGGATAGTGTGGGGCGCTGCAGTACTGGCACACTGCCACCAGGGGGCATGTTGGCCCTGGACTCTCCTGAGGTTAGTTATACAAAGGGGCTGTTTATATAAGGGTTACGTTCAAGGTGACGGTGCTGTTTTTGTCATAAGAAATCTTTGTGCCAGAGGGAAACGCTGGGGATTGTCTTTAAGCGAAGAAGCAAGGCTTGTACTCATGGGGAGGTGATTGCACTTTGTCTGCACGTACTGGGAAGATGATGGACAGGTTCCCAAAAGGACCGCTGTCCAACCTCAAGTTAGACTACGTTTTCAGCCCACGCACAAGCACTACCATAGGGATGGTTTTCTTTTTGTATTTTCCTCAAGTCAAGAAAGAACTTTTAGTTTTTGTTGGTAAATGGTTCAAAAGCTGTTTATTGGGAATTTTTCTTAGCTGAACTCTTACTCCCTGAAAATACCTGCTGTGCATCGTTTCAGGTGTGTCAGTCTCATTTTTAGGGTCTGTAACAGTGTGCTATTTGTCGCTTTTTTTAATTAATCCAGATAGTGCCGTCAGTGTTACATGTCACCAAAGCACAGGAGAGAGATGGCAGGGAATGTGGGGACTGATTAGTTGAGCATCTCAGACAGCAGATTTTTATCAAATATATCAAAATATACTAAAAATGTATTAATACAAGTTAATTTTTTGTATCTACCCTGTATTTCTTTTGTGTCTCTTACTGTGGTGTTATGATACACAAAGTATTCAGGACATGGGAGTCAAATGCAAATGACTTTTCCAAAGCATCACCAGAATTGGGACTATATATCAAATGAAAGGGTTAGTAAATTTGCACGGTAAAGCTCCAAGTAAACATGGCAAACCGGCTAAAAGCATGCTTGAAAACAGATTTTAGTACTCCAGTTTTCATGGGGTTGTAACACACAACACGGATAAACAGTGTTATCTGCTGAAGCAGTGATGGTAAGAGTGTCAGTTTGATGGAAGAGAGAAGCTTTCAGTCTGATAAGCACCACAAGAGGAACATCTCGCTGGTTTTGTGGTTGTGAAACTCATCTCTTGGCCTGCACGCAACTCGTTGTCCAGGCGACCTTTTTGTAGATCTGCTGTGTCCTTGAGTCGAAAGCTCTTGTAGTCTTTGGCACTGGTTCTGCTTTTGAAAGACACTTAGATCCTTTACGTGTAAAAATTTAGAAATGGGTACAGTAGTTAAAACCTGTTGAGTGCAGCTTCACCGCCCAGAGACGGTACCTGGGTATGTTTCTGGCATCCACTGTCAGCCAAGGGAAGGGAGAGCAGGAGAGGTAGGAAGTGGGGGCATTTAAACAGGTCAAACACCTGAATGAGCTGCAATGGTCAGTAGGCCCTAGCTGCTCATCTGGCAGCAGGGAGTTAGTTCTCTGAGCAAGATATGGCCATAGCACAATCCAGGAGCTAGATGGATGGAGTAGTGGATTTGATCTTCTACATGCTGTCAAGAAGAAATGTGCTGGAATTTTGTAATTAGAGGTCAGGGTTTACGGTGCAGATGATGCCAGGTCTCTTGGGAGTTACAATCATATAACTTGCATTGATGCTGTGTTCATAGTGAGGTGAAGTGCAGGTTATCTCTACCTTGCGGGGGTCCAAGTGTCAAAGGTGTGAAGGAAAGCTGGAGTTGTGTGTCATCAGTATAGTAATGACATCAGTTGTTGGATGTGACAGATCCATGAGATCCTCACCACTGAAAGAGGTGAGGACCCAGTACTGATCCTTGAGGGACCACTGCGGCTTGTGGCTAAGCTCTGGGATAAAAGCACGTTAAGGTAGTGAGAGTGAGATGTGTCCAGAGGGGAGTATAATATGTAAGTGGACATATTATATTGTATAGTAAGTGGTGTGTGTGTGAGAGTTCCAGTGTGTAGTGTCGACTGCGTTGGCTGTCCTGATGAGTCCGCAGTGCCCCCGGTCTTGGGATGTCGCACTCTGGAAGTGGCGGAGCTCTTCGCTTCTAGTGTCCTGGGTGCTCATGGGAAAGATGTGGCACAGCTGGAAGGTGTGACCGTTGAAATGGTCCCATGAGCAGCGTATTCTGATGCGCCGTAGGTGTCTTGGAGAAGCGTGAGGTAAAGTGACGATTGTCGATCGATGTTTAGGTTTATCGTTTTGTACAGTTTTTTCATCTTTAGTTTTTATCTTTACTGCTCATTTCCAGCTCCTTCAGGGTTATGTACATTTTTTTACCTCTTAAATTTTGTAATTGAATAAAATGCTTTGAGATTCTAATAAATGTCATAAATCCTTAATGTCCAGGCTGCGATGTCCTTTCTTCACATTTTGTAATGTGTATTTTATCTTTTCCCACAATTGATTTTTCACTATAAAGTCTTAATGTTTTTGATACTTGTATATCTACCAAAATATGACATTCTGTGTGCAGTGAGACAACCTGCTCAGAAGATTCTGTACAATAAATATATTTAAATTAGATTAACTGAATATTTCATGGCTAAAATGCATCTGTGGAAAAAACATGTAAATCTCATAAACGCTCGTGTACAAAAGTTTCGCGTTGAATTCCATCAGTTGGAAAAGAATGATACAGCATGTCTGTATGTATTTATTTATTTGTTGGTTGCCCAAGAGGCTGGATTTCTAACGATGTTATGTCTTAAAGTATATAAGGTATATTTCTGTTCGTAACAATGCTCCTGGTATGATTATGGTGAAAATAAGCATGGAGAACAGCAACGGAGTGTCACCCTACTTCCCACAAAGAATTTCTTCACAGCATCTTCATTATTTATTTATTCCTAGTTAAATTCTTGAATCTACTTGAATAGTAACAGTTTGAAGACAATTTATACTGAATAAACTTATTTAAAAGTGTACAGAAGAGCTTGCTTTTGTGTGTGTATATGTATGTATGTATGTATATTTTTAAATCAACACTGAGTAATTCATCCATTATCTGTAATTACTTGTCCAGTGCAGGGTTGCCTTGGTCCGGAGCCTATTCTGGAGGCCCAGGGTGTGAGGCAGGATAAACCCCAGACAGAACATCAGTTCAGCACAGTACAACCACACACACACTAAGGCCAACTTGGAGTCACCTATTTACATTTACATGTATTCATTTAGCAGACGCTTTTCTCCAAAGCGACATACATCCCATAGGAAAACTAACTTTCAGAATATTTACGATTCCTGATCACCTTCCTATTTTTTTTGAGATACATATAAACATTTGTCACATTATAGGAGTAGCTGTGTAAAGGATTGAATTTGACTGAAACCCATCTCTTTAGAGTGGGGGAGGAAACCAGAGCACCTGGAGGAAACCCACATGAGCATGGGGACAACATGCAAACTCCATGCAGACGGAGCCAACTTTAAAGCCATATGTGGATCCACAGTCCATTATCTGGGTGGCACCAGTACCCCCGCAATATAATATGTAACAATGATAAAGTAACACATGATCAATTTTTGCTTTTCCTGTAAAAAGTAGTTCAGTATTTTTTTTTTTTCTGTTAACATCTTTTTTGATCGTAATAGTAAAAATATATTATTTTAAGGACATGTTAGATTAGTCTTTGTGTCTTTTTTATTGGAAAATTGTGATGGCACAGTGGTAATTTCTGACTGGCCCAATGTTTGATCCACAATAAACCGTGGAAGGAGGCTCTTTTTAAATCACAATATGCTGTTATTACAGTCATTGTTGATAATCTACTCTTGCATAGATTGGCCCTGTGATTTTTGATCTGCCATTAGAGAGGGGGTCTTGAAGGTCTGGCCGTCATTGCTTTGGGGCATCTGGCCAGCCTTCCGCTTGGAGACAAACAGCCAGACACAGATGAAGAACCCTGAAGGTTGGAGAGCAAAGATAACATGTGGGTGTGGAGTCAAAGCTCTGTGGTGAAGCTGCTTATAGATCACATCATCATCTGAACCCGCTTGTCCCGAGTGGGGTCACAGGAAGCTGGAGCCTAACCCGACAACACAGGGCGTAAGGCCGGAGGGGGAGGGGACACACCCAGGATGGGACGCCAGTCCATCGCAAGGTACCCCAAGCGAGACTTGAACCCCAGACCCACCAGAGGGCAGGAACAGGCCAAACTCGCTGCGTCACTGTGCCCCCTATGTAAAATATATGGTGTATATTTTATATACATATATGCAGCATCATATTAATATAGTAGCATAGGGAGGACGGTGGTTAGAGTGTACTGTACAAAAAATATAGCAATCGAAGTACATGCCTGCACCGTTGCAACCAAAAATCGATAAACAAGTAAGCAGTGTCATTTCTTTATGCAGTTAGAGCTTTTGACGATGGGTCTGTTACCTAGATTGTTTAGTCAGTGAAAAATGTCACGTCTTTCAATACAGTATTGTATGTACATTCTGGAGAGCACTGGATTCTCCTCCATCAGGACCTCCTCCCAAACTGTACGATGGATGGATGGATGGATGCATGGATGGATGGGTTAACTGTCACCTGTTGGAAAGCACACACTTACCCTGCAGTGAGTTAAAGATGCAGAAGAGGTACAGCACAGGCAGCGAGCAGGTAGTGTCTCTGATGCAGGAGAACGGCAGGCACCAGGTGATGCCCAGCACACTGGTGATACCCAAAAGGCTGCAACATCTCCTCCGGGCCTCGCTCTTCTCAGCCGGGCCGAAACCAACGCGGCGTCTGCATACGTGCCGGACCACCACCATCAGCATGCCCAGGTTAAACACGAGTATGATGCCAATGAAGCCCACGACGGTCACCAGCTTCACCGTCATATCTGCCAGGTAACACCTTCAAGCCAGAAAGACGCGCGCGCGCGCACACACACACACACACACACACACACACACACACACACACAGAGTTAGAGCTGCAACTGTCTTTTTTCCCCACAAACTTGAATGCTTGACAAACTAATTTGCATCTAATATCAGTATTTGCCCTTGAGCTCCTATAACTTTGCATGTGGGAGTTACGTCTTCATTTAATTTTCCTGTACATCACATGCAGCTCAGTACAACAAAGCAGAAGTGTACTTTCTCCTCTTTTACTTTTTACCATTTACTCATTATTTACTTTTTTTACCTGTTATGTTTTTTATGATATTATTTAGTCTGTTGTATTCTTTTCATTTTTACATATATTATGGGGAAGTGCACGTTATAGAAATATGTGGCACACCAAGTGTCTCTGGTGCTGGGAGACCCTGCGTGGTCCTTGTTTTGCGTACAACTTGATGATAATCTAACAAACAACCTCTTGACAAACTCACTTGGATTTCATTTCAGTATTTGCACTTAAAGTCCTACGACTCTGCATGTGGGTGCTACATTTCCATTGCAGAATTTTTCCACACGTCAGATGTAGTACAAGGTGGGACTTCCATCAACTGTTAAGCTCGGGGCTTTGTTAAACACGGCAGACTGCTCCATCGTGCTGTCGTTCGACAAGGTCGGAGGTCACAAATGTGTCCCAGCCTGCTTTCGTGTCCAACGACCCGTGCGTATAAAATATTTCTCGCATCTGCTCGATGACGTAGTAATTTAATTGAAGGACGGCCCAAAATGTGTTGAGTGCAGAGGGAAGGGGACCTACATGTAGACGTCGGCGGTGTCGTCCTCGGACAGCAGTTTCACACGCTGATAAACTTCTTTCTTGATTATGGCAACCAGAGCCACGACGACCGCAGGGAACCCTGGGAAGGCAGCGGCATGCTGTGAGGAGCGCTTTCCTAACCAAGACCTGCGGTTTTTCAGAGCGTCGAGCAACATGCAGAAAGGAATGGTGACACCAAGCTTTTATGGAACTGTGTGTAAAAGACCAGATTTTTGTGCCATGTCTGTTATGGTTTATTATGGGACCCCCTCTACTATTCAGCCATGAAAGGTGCAGCACGGATCCACACGGTCCCTGGCAAGCACATGCCCTACGACACACACACACACACACACACACACACACACACACACACACACGCAATGCCTGAAACCGCTTGTCCCGAGCGGGGTGACGGCAAAGAGGAGCCTAACCCGGCAACACGGCGCAGGGCTGGAGGGGGAGGGGGAGGGGACCCGCACAGGATGGGACGCCGGTCCATCGCAAGGCACCCCAAGCGGGAGTCGAACCCCAGACCCACCAGAGAGTAGGATCCAGACAATTCCACCGTGCCACCGCGCCCCCCCATCATGGCCTACTGGTGTGAATTAAAGTAAATAATGATGGTGAGTCACTAATAAAGAAAGGAGCTGAAGAGGAGTCCTTACCCCAGCCCACCAAGCACAGCTTGAGCAGGTACCTCCTGATGTATATGTTGAAGACTCGGACCAGCAGCAAGTACAGATGGAAGCCCTCGATTGCCGTCCAAGTGAACGCGGCGAGGAGCGAGTAGTGCAGGAGCGCGGCCACGGAGACGCAAAAGCCGAAGGGCAGCAGCGCCGCCACCAGCCCCGACAGCAAGAAGTGGACGTTGAGCAGGACGAGCGCCAGCATGAGGTTCAGGTGAACCTTCAGAGAAACGTCGGCGCCGGCCTTCCTGGTGCGACAGTGGGCAATGTAGTGGTTAGGGATTAGGGACACTCTGCCGTTTCACGTCTGAGGGAAGGCACTACTGCAGAAGCTTAGAGGTGTTTAAGGTGCACCGTAGCAGCAAAATGAACAGCAGCAAAACAAACAGCAATACTACTACTACTACTACTACTACTACTACTACTAATAATAATAATAAAAAGGTTTGGGAATTACATATGATTTGGGACTTTTCTACAGTCCTAACTCTCATTTTACTACTGACTTTCCCTTATGACAAGCTTAGAGTCAAAAGAGATATCTACCACTCAATGGAAAGCAATGCTTACAAGGCTGAAATAGCTTCCAGGAATTGCAAACAATTTGTTGTGTTTGTTTGCTCTGAGTGTGTGTGTGTGTGTGTGTGTGTGTGTGTGTGTGTGTGTGTGTGTGTGTGTGTGTGTGTTGTGCAAGTCCACTAAAAAAAAGCTATAGAAGAGCCTTGAGCATCAGTTAGAGCAAAAGTAAGGATTTATGCCATGGAGGAGGGCGCAAGGGAAGCAGGAAAAGTGTACGAGGTGGAGAAGAGAAGAGAGGGTGGGACACAGAGGGCCGGGGGTGCAGTTTCTACCACCGTCTGCTGAAAATGATCAGTGCCACCATCATGAATAAGAGGGACAGGCTGCAGCCCACCAGAGTGATGTAGGTCATAACCTGTCGGTCCAAAACTGAGACGGTGGAAGACACCTGTTCAAAAATCAGATCGGTTCATTTATCACTCAAGTGTTTCCTGAAATAATGAGGAAAATCAGTTTTCTGGGAATTTACGCCGTACCATTAACACAGCAAAGTAGGAGAGATGATCGCAGGAACAGGTGATCTGGTTGTCCAGCTCCTCCCATTTCGTCAAGCAGCCTTCTGTGCTATATCCTGAGCATACGGAGGAGAGCGACACCGTCGTTACGACATTGGCAAATAGTCAGTCGACCCGTTCAGCAGTGCCGTGTCCACCTTTCATTTACACAGAGGACACACGGCGCTGAGAACAAATGGACAGCAGACAGTAGTAATGGCAGTAAACAGTGAGCATCATTGCAGTTCTGGTAATTCAAGCCTGTTAAACAAGCCAATAAAGAGTCTGAAAGTTCAGCGCTTTAGCTGACTGCTCGGTGTTCTTAGATTTACTTATTTAGCAGACATTTTTCTCCAAAGCAACTGCCAATGAGCTCTGCGTAGTGTTACCAGCTCACACACCTTATTCGCCGCGGTGACTTACATTGCGAGATACACTACTTATTACACTAATACACTGGGTCACTCATCCATACATCACTGGAACACACACACTATGGGGGAACCTGAACAGCACATCTTTGGACTGTGGGAGGAAACCAGAGCACCTGGAGGAAACCCATGGAGACAACGTGCAAACTCCACACAGACTGAGTGGGAATCAAACCCACATCCCCTCAGACCATGCAGACACTATGAGACAGCAGCGCTACTGACCGTGTCACCATGCCATATTTACTACAAACTGTCACTTTTACCAATATTCATTGTTTTGTTAATGTTTTGGTGAAACAGTATTTAGTGAAATGACTAAAACTTATGTTTGCATATGAGTGTGGACACTTGGATTTTTGGAGACAAGAATCAATTTTACACCTCTTAGACTTCTCTAATTCAATACAAGGAAAACATTATTTACCTGCATGACAATTTGTATATGTAACAAACAGTTATTTTTACTTTAGATATAGAGGGAAAATAAAATTTGAATGACTAAGTTACTCTTGCATTCTCCCTTGGGACTTTTGGAAACAGGGTCTTTCAACGGAAGCCCTGACAAAATCAGAACAAGATAACACATATGTGAACCGTACATGTGGACAGCAGACAAAACTGAACATGCTGCCCCAAGTTACCTTTCACCTTACCTTTTGCAGTGAAATTATAAAAGTTGCACTGTGGCACTTTTTCCTTCTGTAGACAAAAAAAAATAACATCGAATCAGGGTTTAGGAGCAATTGTTTCTGTCTGTCTGTACGTAGCACCCGGGTGGAGGATTTGCAGTGCGATCTTTGTTCGTACCTCTAGAAGGGCTGAGGGCCTATTCAACATCATTGTGATATTGATACGGTCAGTTAGCCCTGAGATTCGTGTGTGTCTGATGTCCAGTCCCACCAACTGACCGTAGAGAACCTTCAGGTGGGAAGTCAAAGTAACTCATCTATTTATCTCAGTTCCTTGAAACATGTCAACACTTCACTTGCCAGTATATACTTCACATTTTCTTGCAAGAAAGGCTGTACTCAGGACACCTCGAAGTAGGTGGATGGATGGATGGATGGATGGATAACAGATACAGTAAGTGAGAGAAGCCTACCTCAGTCTGGTTGGGGAACGTGATCAAGCAGAATTGTATGATCTTGTCATAGTCTTGAGGACCCAAGACAGATTTGGGTAGCTGAACATGGACTGAGATGTTCTTCACCTCATCTTGATATGTGGACACCTGAGAATATTCCGGCGAACACGTGGGGGACGAGATTGTGATGGTCACGGTTCAAAACGCATTGCACTAATAAAAAGGTCAGTGGGTCTACAGCACATACATGCACTTTGTATTGCATGTCTGTCAGAGAAGAGTCTTTGGCAGATTGTGAACATATTATAAATAACAACAAGCCTCTGGCAGGATGTAGTGTGTTGCATGTATTGCACAAGTTTCTAGCGTGTGTGTGTGTGTGTGTGTGTGTATTTAAGGGTCCTGTTACTCATGACGGTTCATTGGTGCTTTACTGAAGTCTATGTTGATGACTCTTACATTTCTCAGACTGGCATAAATATCCAGGCCAGCAAAGTCCACACCAGCCTTGTGCAGTTGTGCTGCTAAAACATTGGTTATTATAGTTGCGGGGCCTTCAGTACAGACTCTCTCCGGAATGAACTCTAGTTTTTGCATGGCACTGTGGAAAAATATAAAGACATGAACTGACAGTAATAAAGCGCAATGAAGTGCTTTGAGCAAATTGATGTTATATCTCTACCGAAACCTCGTTTTAATCTGATGTGGTCAAGTGCGCTGTTGCAGAATGAGCAACTTATCTTACATCCTGCATTTGGTTGGTGGATCACATTGTTTATTACATGTTCATCACTGTCTAAAATAAAAACTTAATACTACTATGGTATGTTACTTTTACAGCTACCACCTTTTCACCATTACATCATGAATAGTAGATCAGATACTGAAATGCTGAAAAATGTTTTTGAAACTTCAGTTAAGTGAATTAAATGTAAATGTCAGTTAAAAAGTATAATCCATACCGATGCATTACAGCAGAAGGATCAGTGCCCTCCTCAATCATGTCATCAATTTCAAGCATTTCTTCTCTATGATATTCAATGTTTGAAATGTGATTTCCTGAAGCAAGGGGAGCTATGGTACATGTAATGTGAACAATCAGTCACAGAGGCACTAAAGCATCGTCAAACCAGTAGTCAAAGAAAGCACTTCACCTTTCAAACGGAGTAAAATCATGTATAACATGGTCCCAAACCAGGTCTTCATCCTAACAGGACAAAGAAGCTATTAGCCAGACTCAGAGACAATGGATGCAAGACCCATCGCCTTACTTTCGGTTGCGATCCATCATTTTGACTCTCATCACAGCAAAAATGAACATAGTAATGACAGTGGATGACTTCCCAGCACAATTTTACCGCAGTGAAAAAAGC
Source organism: Scleropages formosus (assembly GCF_900964775.1). Taxonomy (NCBI): domain Eukaryota; kingdom Metazoa; phylum Chordata; class Actinopteri; order Osteoglossiformes; family Osteoglossidae; genus Scleropages; species Scleropages formosus. The sequence continues at coordinate 20,388,969 of NC_041812.1, read as the reverse complement.
ATCCTGCACCAGGCACAACAGACTTGTAGAACATCGGGAAAAGTACAACGGTGCCGCAAGACTACTCCAGGGTGCTGTCCAGGTGCACCCCCCCAAAGTACCTATATGACTCCACAACCTCCAACTCCTCTCCATCAGTGACCACTGAACACAGTTGACCTTTGGACCTCCTGAAGTCCATCCCCATGTCTTTAGTCTTTCCAGTGTTGGTCTGTGGATGGTTTCTTCTACATCACTCAACAAAGTCCTTCACCAGAACTATGTACTCATCCCTCTGTCCTTCCCTGATAACCCAAATATTGCTGTATCACCTGAGAATGCCTGCACATGGCATGACTGGGAAATGAAACTAAATTCCAAGGTAAGCAGGGTAAGCAGGTTCCCCTCAGTGTCAAAAAACAGTAGGCAATATACAGCTGATCTCAGTGTAACAGAGGGGGGAAAACAAAAAGTAGACTTTTCCAAGAATAATAATATCTCATTAATTATTAAGATAAGTTGATTAAGAATCCTGGTGAAAACAAAGCTCAGTGGACATATTTGCATTTTCTCGCTCTACTCTCTCTGTCTGTATGCTGTTCTGACCCTGTGCTGTATGGAAAGCCAACTGAACTAAAAAGAATAAAAAATACAAAGCTGGATCAAAACATTTTTCATCCATGCTGCATATTGCTACTCATCTTAATTATTACGGGTTCATTTTCTGCTCCATTTGTAAAAATCTTTTATTTTATTTTGCCCTCTTCGTAATATAATCCTCATTTCAAATGGGATGGTTTGCATTAGAAAGCAGGTCACGGAATATGCATGTCGCCTGATGAAGACAAAACTGTTTTACTACTGGCAGAAAAATATCGCAAAAATAGGAATGCAGCTTTTGAGAAAGCAGAGATGAGCTCACCTTAGCGATCATGTGAAGAGTTCTACAGAAAAATGTTTCTAAGCTATATGCCAAAAACTGTCTTGCTATCAGCAGGAAGAGGAAGGAGATTTTTTCTGAGATAAAAACTTGTATGATTGTCCAGAAATTGAAGTTGGAAAAAGATGAAGAAAGACATTCTTTACAAACAATTAGTGTAACGAAACAAGGAGTGTCAACACAAACACAAGGAAATGAAGCTCTTAGACAAGAGCTCTTTTTTCCTCAAGGACCTCCATCTCAAGTTGACATCCCCAGCTTACTTTGCACCCCTCAAGCTCTTCTCTTCCCACCCTGGCCAACACACTCACCCCCTTATATTCGCTGTGAGTCCCCACACCGGTTGGACACTTAATTCACATTTTACCCACAATTCAATTACTCATAATAAACTCATTTTGCTGCTCAAACATAACACTCGCCAGTAATGTGGGTTGTTACAGTATATTGTTAATGCGAACAAGGTAATGGTATAGAGTAGAAACAGAACGTTATTAAAATAAAATTAAAACGGAAAATAAACTCAGGGTGTAAAGATGTCCAACTTGAGCTGATTTATCTTGTAAAGTTACAACACAGGGGGTGCGGTGGCACAGCGGGTTTGGCCAAGTTCTGCTCTCTGGTGGGTCTGGGGTTTGAGCTATGCTTGGGATGCCTTGTGATGGACTGGTGTCCTGTCCTGGGTGTGTCCCCTCCCCTCCAGCCTCATGCCCTGCATCACTGGGTTAGGCTCCGGTTCACCGCGACCCCGCTTGGGACAAGCGGTTTCAGACCTTGTGTGGTTACAACACATCCCCGATACCATGAAACTGCCCCCCTACGAACTGTACAAGTAAAAATCCTTCAGGTTTCATTACTGCTATGTTGTGTTACGAAAGTTATAATTTGTGCCATTTTTATCTTTGCGTTTATTCACTTAGCAGACGCTTTTCTCCAAAGCAACTTACAATGGATAATATGTAGTGTTATGAGCCCACACACCTTATTCACCAAGGTGACTTACACTGCTAGATACACTACTTACACTGGGTCACTCATCCATACACCAGTGGAACACACTCTCTCTGTGTCACTCACTCACTCACTCTCACACACATACACACTTTGATAGCATCCAATTTCCATTTGACAAGCCTGGGCAACTGGTTGCACAGTGGTTAGATCTGCTGTTTTTGGATCCAAAGGTCACAGATTCAAATCCCACATTAAGCTACAGCACCCTTGAGCCATATACTTACCCTCGATCACTCCTGTAAAAAAAGAGACTCAGCTGAATAAAGAAGTAAATAATTGTAGATAGCCGAACACTAAGAAAAGTCCCAGTTAGATGAACAAATGTAAATTATATTGATACTTTTTGACTGACCCTCTTTTTCAGGCTGTTCTATTTCTCAGTCCCCCATAACAGCATAGGGATCTGAAACTGGTCTTATACCTTATTGCTTTGTTTGCAGAATGTCTTCATGATCAATGTTTATTCATTTAGTAATTCTTTCCTCCAAAGCAACTTCCAGTGAGCACTATGTAGTGTTATCAGTGCACACACCATATTCACCAAGGTGACTTGGACTGCTAGATACTTCATCTAATTCAGTCTGTGTGGAGTTTATGTGAATATCTGCAACACATTTGTTTATTGTATAAGTTTTCTTGCGTAAAGAAAATGGGTCGTTAGCTCGCCAGTTTTTTGAATGCAAAATTGTGCAAGATTTAAGGTTTGATGTGTATGTTGATAAATCAGTCTGACCTAAAAAACACCATTATTCATGCAGCTTCTGCTGTTTAAAATTTCTTTATTTGTAAAACTTCATGATTCTGACAAATTAGTAGTGTCTTATTTCAAAAACAACATGTAAAAATACATTACACCTTTCTTATTTCAGGAAAGAAGGGGGGGAAAAAAAAAAAACATAAAAAATAAATTACAATATCAGTAGTCCAGAGGAGCCATGAGTAGTTGCAGTTCTCTGAAGGCACTCCCATGTCGTCCAACCAGTCCAGCCTTGTTCTTTACAAGATTGCTTAAGTTCTTCAGCTGCTTATAGCAGGCCTTGCACTTCTGGAGCCTGCATTCCAAAAGGGGAAGAACAAGTCTTCTCATAAAATGTGTTCTTCCTTTTCTTTTTACATGGTAGACAGCATAGGCTGTCAGCAATGCTCAGTCACATAAGTTTTAATAGCGTGATAAAGTAAAACTTTACCTTTCCTCTCGGGATATATCTACTCCAACAGAAGGAGGCGCTGCCAGTGTGTCAGAGATCAGGGGCCAGAAACGTTTCAGAATTAGCTTTAAGGACGTGCAACCGGTCTGGACATAACTGAAAGAAAAATATAAATAAGTACAGGTGCCATTGACTTGGTGTAATTAAACCATTTTACCTTTAGCACTGCTACAAATCAAGCCGACAAATACAAATTTCATGCACATTATGTTAAAGCTGGTGTTAAGATAATTAATCCTGGAATAAAATGTTTCCACTAAAACACACACAGCATGGTATATCATTCATATACAGAGGCAAATAAACAGTGTCAGCTCTCACCTCTCATATTTGCTCTGCAGCAACTCTTCTATCTGTGGCAGGATGGAGGTGCATAGATCAAGCTTCCATAATGACCTGGGGACAAAGGGCAAAGTGTAAATCACCTTGGTGAATAAGGTGTGGGCTAGTAACACTACATAGTATCCATTATAAGTTGCTTTGGAGAAAAGCATCTGCTAAGGGAATAAATGTAAATTTACATTACATTTACTCATTTAGCAGACACCTTTGAACAAAGCAAAACAAAAGTGTACTTCAGATGGAGAGATATAGATGTAGGCATGCGATTCTTAAGTACACTCACTTTATCTAATGCCACTTTTTAAACTGCCAAACATCAGAAGGGTAAAATGATGGAAGAAACAGCATATAATGTTCACAGGAAATAAAATGGTAATTATGACAGAATGTAATGGAATTTCATTGACTACAGTAAATCTGAGGGATGTGTTTTCAGACCCTTCTTGAATGTTGAAAGAGATTCAGCAGCTGAGGGATAGAGGGGGATCATTCAACTACAAATGATCTCGCTAATTAACACTGAATTCTCTACAGCTATACAAATCCTCACTGATACCAGCAATGCGGAACGTGATTCATAATTTGTTAACATGAAAATTACTGAAGCTAATTAAACACTACCCAAATGTTGGAATTAACAAGGTATTTCCATCCTAATTAAATATCTAAAGTACATTAACCCTACAACGTAGCAGACCGCTGAAGTTACTTACGGCTTAAGGTTGATGATGTTCAGGATGTCTACAACAATGGACAGGTCATTGATAGCCACAGCACAGTCTAGGGATGTCTGAAGTGCAAAAGAGAGGATTCAATCAATTTCACTGATCCATCCTACTTTTACTTACTATGTACATACATGTACATCTCACAGAACACCATCAGAAGCCCCCCCCCCCAAAAAAAAATTACCTAAAATATGGCTAATTAATTAGGTATGCAGAAATTCTAAGAAATCTTCCAGCTACTTCTTCAAGTGGTTGCTGTTGAAAACGATGCATCTACAAGTTAACACCAGTTTTTTTTCTTGTTGTAAAAAACTGTTACCTGCATAAATTAGACAGAAATCATGCAACACAAGACTTAAGTAGGTTTCTCCATTTTTCATATACTCTTTCTGGTCTGCACATAATGTCAGTCAAAAACAATCATGCACCTCACGCTGCTCAGGAATGTTTTACCAATTTCTTTAAGTTCCAATTTTTCATTGAGCACACTGCACCTGGATACAGCTGTATGCCAAATTTGTTAAAGATAAATCTTCATAAATAATAGTCACTAAAAGAAGTTACTTTGTTTATTAATGTTTCCTTTACAAGTGTACCACTTGTAAGCAGCTGCACGCACCTTGACATCCCCGCTATTCCACACAGATCGAACAGTATCCAGGTTCTTGAGCCGGCTGGTCAGCATCACACACATGGTATCATGTCCCTTGCGGATCTGCGACATGGCATCTTCGTCACTCAGTGCAGATGGCTTGTGATTCTTCATTACCTGCAGCATACACGAATACAAATTGTTCAGCAATTCAAAATGCATATCAAAATTTGGACTACGGAAAACTGTCTGGTCACCCCCAAAGAACTCCTATCATATTCTAGCTCACAGAATACAGGCTTCACTTGCAGTGTTACTCATTCCAGAAATCTGCTTGTAAAGTGAATTTTTGTAAAATTAACGGTAAATTAATGTGTTTGACTTTTTCCCCAACAAATATGCAAAATTCCAACCTTATCTTTTAGAGCAAGAAGAAAAACTAATTTAAACCAAATCCAGCATTTCGCTAGACACCTTTAAATCCAGGTAAGAGGATGTTTAAAATTAAGCATATACATTTGCGTGTCCCTGTACCGCTTTTGCACCCACCATTTCACTTATTATATTCTACTTTTTTTTTTTTTTTTGTTCTGTTGTATCTGAGCACCAGGGTGGCACAGCAGGTACCACTGGTACATCAAAATTGCTGAAATCTGAAGATTCTGTTTGCATGGGCTTCTTCTGGGTGCTCTAGTTTCCTTCCATGCTCCAAAATCATGTGTTTCAGGTGATCTGGTAACTCCCAACTGCCAGTAGAATGTGTACGTTTGAGTGAATGAGTATGTTTGACTGCCCTATAATGGACTGGCATGCCTTCCAGGGTGTGCCGTTTCATGTCTGATGCTTCCTCATTGGACAAGTGGCTATTATTAATGGATGAACAGAGCCATCAGTTTTATTGCTGTAATTTTATTTGATGTTTGTTTAATTTGGCTGTTCTATTATTGCAATTAAAAAAAAAAAAAACTGTAAATTGCTTAAATGTTTTAAAACATAAAGTTAAATATCTGCTCACCGTGGAAGAAACTGCTATAGCCGATGTTGAAGCCTCCAGGAAAAAAAAAACCTGAAATAAACTGCTACAAGGCCAGGACTCACAGCAATAATCATTTATTCATTTTATATTCTATTCTAGCCTGGGGTGGTCTTTGAGACATGCAGGTGCAGGTGCTATCCAACATACCGGGAGGAAGTCGCTCACATTGAGGCCAATAGGCTCATTTCTGGAGGAGAAGATGACTGCAGGCTCAGGTCTGGGCTGTGCTGTGGCTGCAGCAGGAGAAACCACTGGAGGAGGGCAAGCTGGATGAACCACAGCAGGTTGTTGGCGGCTCGTACCAGTCACCACTGTGGGCTCCACCCTGATGACGGGTGTAGATGATGCCACAGGGGCACTCTTCAGATGCCCAGACTGAAAGCATAAACAGGCATTGCATGACACTTCGCTAGGTTCCACTAATAATCACACAACAGTATCACCATGCTTAGGTTGCGCAAAATGGTATTTATAACCAGAGTCCACAATATGTAACCGCAAGTTGTTCCGTTTTAGCAGCTCAAAGTCTTCCATAGTCTTCGTACAAGCAGCAATAATACATTTGTTTAAATCCAGAAAATGTTAAGAGCACTATTTGCAATTTACAGTCCTGATAAAAACTAATTTCCAGTAAAAACCCTGATTCTTGCCTTCGTCACTTGCAAGTGCTGGGAATTTTGTTTATAAGCCAAACTAGTTCTTGGTATTGGTACAAGACATTTTACAAGTTAGACTAATTCACACTAAAAGCAAAGTTCATCTAAGCAAAAATAATAAAAAAAAATACAATTTTTTTGCATTTTAAGGAAAGCATTTAAGAGGAGTTCTACACTAAATGTCACCTCAGTGCACGTTATCATAAGAGTAAAATTAAAGGAAAAAAAGTAATATGAAATTGAAATTTACAAGATCCCAGACACACTTACTGTCAGTTTCTCAGGCATTGGGGTCATAACTTCCAACACTGAGTTTTGCTTCACCAGGAAACTCTCTGAAATATGAGCATAAAAATAAAAGTACATGACAAACCTTTAGCCTGTTGCAATCTACTGTCAGTTTTGGTAGGGAAAAATTCCACCTCTTTCTGAACTGACATCCAACCCCTTCCCAAAGAGCAAGTAAATATAACAAAAGTGATACCCCACTTCAGAAAATGTGTACAAATAAAGGCAGACTTTATAAATTCCATCACTGATGGTGAAGGACACGTGGTTAAAAGAAGGCTCCAACTACTCACCATCTTCAGGTGGAGCTGGAAAGGGCTCACTCCTCCTTGGGGGTGTACGAGCTATGAGAGGGCCACAGAAGCAAGCAGATTATGTTCTGACACTGAACCACACTTAAGACACAAAATATCTGGGGTCTCGGGGGAAAATCACCACACTTTTGTACAATTACGTATATTGCAAAATACAATGAAACTGCTACACCAATTATTTTTCAACTGAAATTACTTGACAGAATTTTATTGAACAGACCATCAACAACCGAGCACTTCAGAACTTTTGAGTGATCTGTAGTCTATGTTGGTTATATGTTTGTACAGAATAAACATTAGCACTGGGTGTGAACAACCTACAGATGGCATTCTTTGGCTGAAAGATCTCCTTGTAGTCCTCGGCATTGTGGATCTCTGCAGTAGACTCCTTCTCCTCACGTTCATCCTCACTACTAGGGCTGCGCCTCTCCCCCTCAGGGCTGCGCCGTTCACTTTCTGCATTCTGTTTCACCCTGTACGAGAAAATGTTATTCTAAATGTCAGAAACAAACGATCTGAACATACAGATATTTTCTCGGGGATACATCCTCTTGCAGTGAAGACAAGTTCAGAAGGCAATAGTAGAATGGTATGGGACACAGACTGAGGCAGGACCTCTGATTGGTGCACGTTGTTAACGGGCGATCGTAGTTGCGGCGGATTGTTGCGCCTTTGGGCGTGGGTTCAGGAAGCAGCTTATCATCTTGAATCAAGCCCTGGATAACAGAACCGGACTTCTTCACACGATTTAGATCCACAACATAGGAGGAGACATTTGTGAACTGATATGAGACTCCGATCTGATAGGATGAAAACAAGAAAGGGAGGGGGAATATGGAAAAGAAAATGTCAATCGCAGTGAGAAAACACCTACAAAAGCACACTTAGTAAACAACCATTAAAGTTCATTAGTGACTTTTATGGATAACTGCTGTATGCTTAAATGTAAGATTTTTTTCCCCCCAGAGATAAGTGTCTGCGTATGCCCCAATTTATATGCATGCATGTATGGGTGTGTGTGTGTGTGTGTGTGTGTGTGCGCGCGCACACTAAACAGTATGAGAAACAATATGGTACAACACCTACCAGCTGGTTGTTGCAGATGGCCAAGTCAGCGACCCGGCCCCAGCCCACAGGCACCACGTCGAAGCAGCGGTCAGGCTCCCAGCCATATACACGAAGGGAATCTTGGGAGCCGCTGTACAGACAGCACCCATCGGGATGAAAAGCTATGCACCTGCAAGAGACGGAATGTCTGCTGAAATGGGGAATGTTTGCTGAGCTGCTTCACAAGAGACACCATATGTGTATACTGACAAGCCTGTCTGAGGTGCAGCAGGCCCCCTGGGAGCATAGAATTTTCCAGTAAATACTGTAATCACACCTGACACCCACCTCACTGGGCCAGTCTCTCCTTCAGAAGAGCCGATCAATTTAAACTTCTCCAGGTCCCACAGCTTGATAGTCCTGGGTGAGACCGAGAAGAAGAGTAAGGGACGTGCATGAAGTTTTACTTGGGCTCCTCAAGGAACACCTTTCTCCTTTAGATATTTATCACCTAGCTCAAAATCCTACTTATAAACTCGACAATTCATACTAACTTTCAGGGTGTTACTTTGTTATCCTGTTCTTTCATTTAACTTTTCTTAAATAAGGATTCCTCATGTCTGTATGCAGACATTAATGCAACAAGACTCAAGACATACAGCAAAACTCTATTCCACGGACATACCTGTCAGAGCTGCCTGATGCCAAGAGGTACTCATTTGGGTGAAACTGGATGATGTTTACAGCACCAGTGTGAGCTGTAAACTCTGTAATCATCTTTCCTGCTGTCAAGTCCCACAGCTTCATCATGACAGTGAGGAAGATGGGGAGAAAACCACTTGTTTACACCGGGAAAGCATCTTGAACTGCCAATTACGCAAGTTGCACAATTGTGCAATTGTCATAATGTATGAAAAATTGTTACCAAAGTGCAGAATACTACTACACAACCCTTAGAGAAGTACCAGGCTAATTCACAGAGAGACATCAATACCAGCTGCCCTGTAATGCTGCAATACCTTCCTATACTGGGCTCCACATACTTTACCTTTATTGTACTGTCATCACTAGAGGATGCGAGCCACTTGCCATCTGGACTGAAGGCCAGACACCGCACTGCCTGTGTGTGGCCCTTGAGAAGTAAAACAACAACATTTTCTAGAAAAGAGGCACTTTTGCAAACCCACACACCATACTCGTAATACCAAATTATACTATACATCTAGATGCACAAAGACAAACTGCATTTTAACATCTTCCCCACAATAAAACCCAGAATGAGTTCATCTACAATGCCAACGGTTTCCTTTCTTAAGGACGTTTCTCAGTATTTTACATGGAATATTTAAGCAAAACATTCAGTACTGCTGTGTAAGGTACGTGCACTTTTGAAGAATCTGATCTGTAAGAAACATACCAAAATAACTTTGTTTTGTTGCATAAACTATATGAATTTTCCATCAAAATTCCACGGAGTACACTTCAGCTAAGTACAACTGAAGGTAGGGCTTTAAGTCTCATTCAAAAATGCAACTGAGCAAAACTACTTAATGATCTTAACTATGAATGTGTATTAGGATATGCTCATAGTGTATCCTGTATAGTATTACCATTTGTTTCATTTATTTCTATGCTGCTACTGTTGCTTTTAGGCTTTTAAAAACAAATAATGAATGTGAAAAGTAAACATATACTGACTTTAGCTTGTATGTCTAAATTTATGTCAAGTGATCCTTACTGTGAAGTTCAGAAACATAATTAAATGGAAAAATCGTCAATAATTAATTGTTACTACTTTGCAAACTCAGCCAGCAAAATCTACTTTGTCCTAATTTCTGCCAGACATTAGTTAAAGCTATAATGACATTTCAAAATTTTCTACTGAATGTCAGAACAAGAGAGTTTATTTTACCTTGTACCTGAAGACACATCCTTTTCTCCTAACGTCCCAGAGCTGAAAGAAAAATATCATCATGAGAAATGTACTGCGCTGTAAAGTTTGAGGGTACAACTATACTGTAATCAGGACCATAACAAAAAGCAAGCATAATTTTCCTAAAGCCTTCATCATTCCACCTTGATATTGGTGTCCAAGGAGCCTGAGGCCAGGTGTTCGCCAAATGGGTGAAAATCCAGGCTGCAGATATTTGCCTTGTGCCCCATCAGAGTACGCAGAACTAGGCAGACAAAATGAAGTTAGCCTTATTAACCTAAGAATGACACATAGTTCAATGCACAGTAAAGACGTTAATTTACAAGTGCAAGATGAGGCTAACATCTTTCCTCACACAAAGGCACACAGAGTTAAAACCCGATGCTTCAAACTCACTTTTGGCTGCCTCCAGATCCCAGACCCGCAGCGATCCAGACTGTGACCCAGCGACCACCTGCTCCTCGGAGCTGCTGAACTGGATGCACTCCACGGGGTTGTTGTGTCCAGTCAGTCTCTGTGGGACACAGACAATAGCGCTATGGCTGAGAGGTGTGGTGAAACACCACAAGACTTAAAAACATACAAATCTGACAAGAGTCCCAAACAGCAAACTTGGAAGGATGACTTTTGAAGAGGGTGAACAATCTCCAAATTAAAAGAAAGGGAAACACACCTGTTCGGCATGTAATGTGGTTCATTTGTTCCATGAAATCACCATGAGGCAATTAAGAATGGCTCAAGTTACCAGTATTTCTTATGATGGTGAAAAATAATCAGATACTGGATGAAAAATTATTTCTACCTTATCTTTTAGTGTTATATTGTCTTTCATTACCAACAACTTCTTGTCAGATCTGTCACGGATGACTAGAGTGTCCAGCAAGTTCACTCTGGATGGAAGTAAATTTCCAAAATTTCGTAATTTAAATTGCAATATACGATAAATTGGCTCATGTATGTTTATGATATAAAGGTCACAACATCACTGCCTAAATCTTTCACTCTAGAAATCATGAAGATGCTGTTAATCCTGAAACTGTGCAGCATTAAGGTTTGACATTAGGTGATCATTTCATCATAAGGGTTAGGCTTCTTTACACTAGTGAAGAACTATTCATTTATAAAAGCTATTAAATGGTGTTAACCGTTTTGATAGAGACTCAAAGATTCGGGTTCAAATACCCACTTCCAATGTAGCATCCTCAGTTAAGGTATTTACCCTGAATTTCTCCAGAAAAGAAGGGGGGAAAAAAACAAAAATTACAAATGAGTATATCACTGCAAGTTCCTTAAAACTGTAAGCTGCTTTGGATAAAAGCATCAGATAAATGAGAAATAATAACAGTGTAGAATTTGGTATTTGTACTAACATGGCGGTGTGTGCAGACACAGCAGCTCAGCTCTAAGCACCAGTTTGCCTACTGGGCAAACCGCTCCGCAGAACGTGCCGTTACAACAGCTCTCCACACCGCTCTGACACACTTAGAGGAACCAAACAGTTATGCAAGCATGCTATTCATGGGCTTTAGTGCTACATTTAACACTGTCATCCTTCACAAACTGGTCAGGAAACTGGACAACCTGGGCCTTGGTTCTTCTCTGTGCTCATGGGTCATAGACTTCCTCACAGACCGCCCACAGCAAAAACTGGTAACCGCACGCACTTCCTCCACCCTCATTCTAAACACAGGAACCCCACAGGGATTCGTACTGAGCCCCATGCTCTTTACACTCTTCACCCACAACTGCATCCCCCTCCACACAACTCCTAATTAAATTCCCAGACAACACAACAATAGTTGGGCTGATTTCAGACAATGAGAAGACGGCCTACAGGCTTGAGGTGAAATATCTGGCTGAGTGGTGTAAAGACAATAACCTGATCCTTAACACCTCTAAGACCAAGGTAATGGTTATTGACTTCAGTAGAACAAAGGAGACAGACCACCTCCCCCTCCACATACATGGAGAAGCAGCGGAAAGCACGGAAAGCCTAAAGCTCCTTGGCGTCTGTGTATCAAAATAGCTGACATGGACCCACAACACCTCATACCCGGCCCAATGAAGGCTCTTCTTCCTCAGGAAGCTGAAACAGGCCCAGCTCCCACAAAAACTGCTGCTAAATTCCTACAGGAACATCGAGAGCATCCTGAATAACTGCGCTACCGCATGGCATGCCAGCTGTACAGCCGCCAAGCGAAAGAATCTGCATCATGTGGTGAAGTAGGCCCAGCGAGTCATCAGGATGGAGCTCCCAAACTTAGACACCGTCTCTGCTAGCTGGCTAGATAAGAAGGTTGGCAGTATCATCAAGGACACCATACACCCTAGTCACTCCCTGTTTGAAACGCTGCCATCTGACAGTTCAGGACAATAAAATCCCACACCAATAGACTGAGGAACAGCTTCTTTCCCAGAGCTGTGGCCTCCCTCACACCCCTCCCTACCCAACCAGAGAACTGATCACAAGAGCTAGCTGCAACCTCCATCACTCCCCCACATCCACCCCCCAAAGCTGCTAATGACTTCAAAGCTTAAATCCAATCCTTTATTTATTTAAAGTGCTTCTTCCGCTGCTGTTTGAGAGTTGCCACACAAAATTTCAATGTATTGCATACAATGACAAAGTATCTTATTTCAGTTGTGAAATATGTCTACTGCTTTGTGTAAACAGGTTGCGATTGGTTAAAATTGTGAGCTCCATAGGACGTAAGAAGTAAACAGTAATACAATTCTGAAACTAAACCAACTATATGCCACTACAAATTATACTATAAACTGACATACCTTGTATGGGAGCCCATAAAATTAGTTATATCTCTCATAAACTCCAATAAGAGTTAGCCACTGTCCAACAGGAGCGCAACAAGAGGTGGGAGTGCACAAAACTTTTACGTGAGAGGTATTTCCATACCATGATGCAGTTGGGTTTGCTGACAGCCCAGATGTTCACAAGGCAGTCCTCCCCGCCCGTGGCTAGCAACCGGCCCGACGTCTTCCCCAGAGCCAGCGAGGACACGTTGCTGGAGTGTGCCACGATCTCCTCTAGAGCAGAGAGAGCTCAGTCATTAATAATGCCACCACACTGCCTCAGCTACGCAAATCTCTGGGTATTCACAGAAACACATGCTCTGCATTACATCGATACCGCAAACCTGGCACGAAAAACGTAGGCCATTACGTTAAAATGCTTTGATCGCCGATCCCGACGACAAATACGGGGTCAAAACCGGGATTCAGCCGAAAATAATAAGTATACATTCGCCACCATCTGCCATTTTCCTTGCTTTTAATGTATTATCCTTATCAGTCGTGATATTACTCCCATTTAGAATAAAGATGCCTGCTTTAAAAAGCTGCTGATGGTCTTTTCCAATTAATATTCTTTCTTAACGTATCAGAATTACTGTTTAAACGGTAGGGCAACACTTACGTAGTTTCCACGACGTCTTAGTTGCACTGGCTCCTGCCATGCTTTACAATTAATGACAACCAAATGACAGCTTATGTAACCGAATGCGGAATTATGTCAAACGCAGACAGAAAAGAGAATGGTTGTTCTTCATTCTTTTTCACCGAGCTGCTGATAGGACCTGTGGAAAGAGACAAGAAAAGACATTACTGTACTACAGGTAAAGGCCTCGTAGGGACCAAGAGCCACTTGAGCGCAAAGCCGCTGTTCGCTGCAATAACCGTGTCTACCGATAGGGGTCGACAAAAGCAAGCAGTAAAAAAAAACTAAGCACAGTACTGTACTCCAACGCTTCGCTTCTGTCAAACTGCAATAACACTAACATTGCGCCCGTCATGAATCATAGTTCATCGACATACTGAAACCGTATACGTGGACGGATAAATCGCAATTTAATCATGTTAGAACCTGACAAAAACAGAGGGCAACTAAACATACGAGCAACACGAATGAAGTCATAACACACAGATCACGGAAAAAAAAGCGAACGCAGGCATACAGCTGGCAGTCAAGAAAAGAAAATAAAAGTTAGATATTCCTGTTTCCCATTAACGCGACTTTTAAACGTTTACAGTAAGGCAAGGCAAAGTAACAAGTTACACATGAGAGCTGAACACAACATTCCATTCGATTCGTATTCGAGCTACCAGCTTAGCATAGATAGATATCTAAGACAGTTAGTCACACTGACATATACCTTGGTCAGTCTAATCATTCAGAAATCTAAACCCACCGTCTGACTAGCTAGCAGCTAAATGGAACAAAGTTAAAAGAAAATAATGCTAGACAGTAAACAGTTCAACTGTTGACATCTTTATTTCGTTATCCGATGCCCTCGGTTCTGGAGGTTCAGACACACCAATCAAGAAGGGCAGTTCTGATTGGCTGATATACGCTTAGCAACCGCGCAGCGTTTCGTTCCTTAATTAAAGTACAGTAACTTCACTGTTATTTAAAATAATGTGAATTCACATATATTACCAAGATACATTATTTTAGAGTGACCATCGCCTTTGCTTAAAGACTTTTTTTATTAAAAAAAATACCTTTATTCCGCTATAGCACAATTCATTCAAACAAACGGGAGCCACCGTGGTTACGGTTAGCCAATAAAATTCCCGAATGTTCACGCGGACGTAATGACGTAATGACGGCTGTATTGACGTGCCAAAAAAAAAAAAAAAAAAGTGTTTGTTCCATGGAGAAGCGTGGATGCAGCGCAGGTGTCAATCAGCGTACGAAAAATGTACAGGAGTTCCAACTCAAACCTAAACAGTCTGTGGCAGGACGCTGTACGGCAGTTGTAGCAAAATAATAACGTTAAATGTAAGACTAACATCCAAATTTAAAAATTATGCTGTTTCCCTACTTAACATATTCTTAAGTTGTATCTTGAATTATAGATCAATATGATTTAGATCATAGACAGGAAGATTGTTTGGGGGAAAGGAAATCGTTGTGAAAATTGTCTTTGTGCAAAATAAATATGTATTAGTATTGTACACGCTGCTGTAATGAGTTTATTTGTGAATTGATTCTAAGAGTGTCCCTTGCTTTGTGTGTGTGGACACAAACACAGTATTGCTTGAAACTCCACTATAAGTTGAGCACGTGTTTAAAGAAACTTCACTCTATGCTGGACACTGTTAAGGATGGGTACGTATCTAAGTGGTTTTTTTTTTTTTTTTTTTTTTGTAAACCAGCAAGTCCTCTTTAATTTTCCACAACCCTCTCATCTGCTGTGTAAACAATTCCTCATTCTTTTCACTCATGATGTCTGCTGGGTTCCAATTTCAATCCCAACCTGCAGATGGGGACATTTGGGAGACCTTATTCATTGCCTTTGATTTTCCTATATGTCATTCTACGAATGATAAATGGTGGATACGGAGCTTGACTGCTCTCATGGGCAAGGTTTCATTCTTCGGGACAGTGCTTCGAGACAGCACACTTTGCAGTGAGACTCAGTGTTTTACACGACTGAACAGTTATCCCTGTCAAAGTATGAGACAGCAAGAAAGCCATGCAATATGAGGGAAAAACTGTAGTATCTGTCTCTGAGATGCTGGAATCGATATGCTTGACACCAATAATAATGCCACATTTAAATTAATCTGGCCATACTAATATTGTCAAACTGTAACAAGACCTCAAACTTGTCTGCATGCTTTAAATGAGTCACTTTTTTCAGTACTTTTTTTTTTTCGGTGTGGAAAGAAGAGATTTGAAAACTGAGAGAAAAAAAAGTTGTTTTCATCAGATTTCAGTTTAACAGCTGTTTGGCTGTGTTTTAGTACTGTAGAAATTACATATGACATGCTGACATTTAAGGTCTGGGTTATTTAGGGACTTTTTACTGCAAGCAAAAACAGGGTGTGCATTGTACTGTAAAAAATAGTGATGATGCAGCTTAGCTTTACTGTAACTTATTCATGTTATTTTTCAGAAATTTCTAGCCACTATATGAAACTCACCAGACAGCGGTACCCATGGAAAGGTTGTCCTGTCCCCAGCCATTTGCCAGCGCTGTTATTTAATGGCATGTAATTATTTTCTGGTTGCTAGTAATGTTCCTCTGACCTTGATACCTAGTTTATGAGGTTAATGAGCTTCTGATACATTTGCTGTGATTGTAATATGTGTTTTCTTTATCTTTTGAACAGCTTTCTTGGTGTTGATACTCACTTTTCATAATCTTCACTTTAGTTGACATGTGATCAGTAGTTTTAACTAAAGTCATCTCCCCATATATGTGTCTGGCAGGACTTAGTTATGAACTACCTGTACTTATAGTGCAAATGCAACAAACCACCAGCAGAGGCCGATATTGTCATTTGATTGATTTCAGTTATTATTATTATTATTATTATTATTATTATTATTATTATTATTATTGCTATTATTATTAGGAATCCTTATGTTTCTGGGGTCCTTGGTTTTTTGTAGCAGAATTTTTACTGACTGTGTGCATTAATGAGTGGAAATTCTACAATCAATATTAATTATTTTATTTTATTTTATTTTATTTCGGAGGGCGGCGCGGTGGAGCAGTGGGTTGGACCAGGTCCTGCTCTCTGGTGGGTCTGAGGTTCAAATCCTGCTTGGGGTGCCTTGCAATGGACTGGCGTCCCATCCTGGGTGTGTCCTCTCCCCCTCCAGTCTTACACCCTGAGCTGCCAAGTTAGGCTCGGCTCCCTGCGACCCCGTATGGGACAAGCGGTTCAGAAAGTGTGTGTGTGTGTGTGTGTGTCTGTATTTTATTTCAGTTATTTATTACAGTCATTAAGAAAGCAGAAGTTCTATTCTAGAGCATAACCTCTTCAAAAAATTGTAACCCTTTGTCACGTTCATTCTGAACAGATGTCTATATAATTCATTTCCAGTCCTTTTTTGTGACCGTTCTTAATTTTCCGAAAAGTACAGCAGGAGAAGCATGAACATGTTTTACCTCGCAGTTTTACTTACTTTAAACTCGCTGTACCGAGCTGAGCTCGCACACAGTGGAGCCCTATCCTCTCCTATGTGATTGTAGTGTTTCCTCATCTAAAAGGACAAAAAAACCCAAATTTATAGCCAGACTCTCAGGAACTGAGCTGGGGGAAGGTGGTGGGGGGATCCACTGAACTGTGCTTCCCCTCCCTGGGACAATTGCTGTGCCCCCAGACAGGTCCATCTGTCACTCCCCGTTAGCTGACAGTGTCTATGGGTGAGGAGTGAGGGGTGTCTACCCCGTCCGGCCTTGTGATGAGGGCACTTCCAGCGGCAACTGTGAAATGAAAGGTTGTCTTTCACCATGTGATCTGGAGAAGATAATGAAGATAAAGTCCAGCTGAGATTGGAGTGTCCGCTTTTGGAAGTTCAGCATCATTTGCTCATGTAACGCTGAAGTTTTTCTCCAAAGCTGCTTAACAGTGTGACAGTACTACGATTCGCCAATTTTTACCCTCTCATGCTGCCAGAAGATCGCCTCTTAAAGACCGAGTGATACTGAACTCGCTCTGCGCCATCTGAACACACCAAACATCACCCCATTTCACCCTGTTCTCTCCTGTGTAAATATGCTTATTTATCGCTGTTTCTTCCATGCGTTCATGTACGTTGCATTTTGCGTGCAGCTGAACTCACGTAAAATTTCTCTCAGGGATTAAAAAAATTCTACTTATACAGCAGTGTAGTGTTTACTCTCTCCATTCAGTGCACCACCAAGGGAGGTGGGATTTGAACCTGTGTTCTTTAAGAACAAGGGAGCACTTCTAACCACGACGCCACCTGCTCCCCTGATACACTTAAGGCTGTTTATTCCAGCATAAAACATTACTGCTGCTTGCAGTGGTGTTATTACTTTTACTGTAGATATGCTGTATTATGTCTTTAAAACAGCGTAGTGGAAGAAGGAGAGTTACAGTACAGTATGCTTCTTTTCCAGCGACATCCGGCACCCCCCCACCCCCGCAACCCTACCCCAGCCCAACCCACCCCACCCCACCCCACCCCACCCCCTCCCTCCACCGAGCCGGTGCCATAAAGAGGTTTGATAGGGGGCGATGCGGAGCGCTCTTTCATGCAGCAGGGGGAGGAAAGGCAGCTGGAGCGGAGGCCGGATCGAGTGTCGCTCTGGGCTGGAAGTGGACACAATCCAGGGAAAAAGAAAAAATCAAGGAAAATCTAGATTTTTTTTTAAAGGGCAGAAACCCAGAAGCTTTTCCAGAAGAAGGCTGCGATCCAAAAGCGGTGCTCATTAGGCTCGCTCCGGAGCAGCTCGGTGCGGCCCTTCATGGACGGATGGATGCTGCGAACTGCCGCTCCAACTAAGTTTGTGCGCACGATATTCCTCCTTTCTCGCGCGCCTCTCTCCTCCTCCGTTTCCCACGTCTAACCTCCCGCGTTCGCGCCGGCAGCGGACAGTCGCCGAGGAGCTCTTCGTACCGCCGCTTCGCTGCAGAATCATCATGTGCGAAGCGCGCTGAGCGGGCGGGCGGGCGCGCGCGCGCTGTCATTGATTGAGCGTCCGGGCGGAGCGGCGCTCGTGGGGGACCCATGCTGCACGCGCACGACTTCCGAAGGAGAGACACGCGAGCGCAGTGCGGGCAAGAAGTGCACGTGTAACGTCGGAAAATAGTTGCTCCTTTTTTTTGCCCCAAAACTCGCTTCCATATCCATATCGGGGGATAAAACACGTCCTCGAAGTACTAGCATGTGGACGCGGATCAGTCACTCACTGCCACATTCCTGAGTCACCGATGCCCCAGATTATGAATTAACTAACGCCGTGCAACTTTTTCCTCCCTTTTTTCGTTTTTCTTTTTGTTTCATCTTTTTTTTTTTTTTTTATTCGCACGAAGAGACGAAGCGTCAAAGCGTCGCGAAGCTGAAACGCACAGCTCCGCGTGCCGTGGACGAGCGGAGACACCTGTTCTTGCCCACGAGCGATCGCGCCGAAGGTGAGAGAGCAGCTCGAGAAGATGCTGCCGCTGCTGAAATGGACCGCGGTTCCGCTCCTCGTGCTTTTGATCACCAGCTCCGGGACACATGCTGGGGAAGATCATGACTCTTTCAGTGCTGAGGTGACTATTATTATTATTAATTATGTGAATGTCGTTGTTGTGTCATTTGCTGGTGTTGCACACAAGTAGTAGTAGTAGTAGTAGTACTCCATCCATCTCTCTTAAATTAAATTATTATGCTGCATTCAAATTTTTTGGATGCTTAAACACGCCATTGCTGCAAAATAACTTTTTAAATCCCCTTTAATTTCCTAGAATCCCGTTATGTTCATTGCCTACATCACCCTTTAGTTGCTGGTGCTGCGCGGTACTGGGGTGTTCAGCAGGGCTGTGGCTAAATAGGGATGTACTTGGGATGAGTTCCCATGACAATAATTTTAAACAAAAAAGTAGTAATATAAAAAAAGTTAGGAGGGAAATGTTGGAGTGGTGGCACATTGATGAACACGGGGAAATTGTTTGCTTTCACATATAAACTTTGGTTAGGGTTATGTTCGATATGAACACCATGCAATGACTTGTAGATGGGGCACAGATTTGTGTCCACATGCTATATCTGTGTGGTAACACACACCTGAGTGCCACACTGTTTCACTGACAATATCTCTGCTCTGCCGACATGTCTCTCTCCCATCGATCGGTGCTCTTGTCCTCAATGACAGGGACCCGGTCTTGCTGGTTCTTGGCTCTTCGCTTCGTGGTTTATTAACAATAGGCGGTTCGGCTGCCAGGAGCCCCCCGGAGGCGGAGTGCCTTCCCCGGCAGCAGGCCTCTATGGCGGCGGCCAAAGTACACAAGCGACGCTCATTGACACACTGATACACTGGGGCAGGACCATATGTGGACATGCTGCTCCCTGGCAGGTCCACAACTGGTCCTTCTAGTGCCTCGGCTCCCTCCTCTTAGAACGTGTTCCCTGTTTATGTGTCATGGTGTTTTAACCCTCGAGTTGCCTTGTGGTTATCTTTGACCCATTTACAACTTTTATCTATCATAAATCTGCTGTCTTTAATTTGATTGCCATAAGGCTTCGTGACATCCTCCACGCCAAGTGTCTGAACACATAAGATTAATGCTCACCAGTTTTACTCAATTTTCTGTGTTATATTCAGAATTTGTATATCTTGTGTGTGTGTGGTCACATCTGGCCAGCTGTAGGAAATGAGGGGTTTAGACTACAAACAAGAGCAAAGAGTGTCCAGTGCCACATTCAGGAGTTCAAACACACACACACACACACACACACACACGAGTGGCATCATTTCTGGCATGAACGTCCATAGACCATAAACTCTAAAAAGTGTAGAAACTGAGACAATGACCAGGAATGAAGCTGAAGTTTAAAGGTGTAAACACCTACATGTATGTTGGCGATCATCTATGTTTTCTAATTGCTTTATAAAAAATAACTACGGGCTGCCGATTTTGGACAGCAACACCAAAGGCAGAATGCTATCTTGAAGGCAACCCGAGGGTTACTTTTTTCCCTCAGATCGAAACTCTTCAGTTCACTTTTCAAAGCAAGGCTGTTGCCTCCTTCCACATTGTCTCTCGTTCTTCTGCATCTGCACGGGTGCGATAACGCTGTTGGTTTCTGCTTTCATCTCACGTGTGGTTCTGTGGTTGTTTTGCTGTGCTCTTCAGGAGTTCTGTCGTGGAGAACAACCGCAGGAGACCGGGCTCAGTAGTGTGCAGACATGGCAGTCCTTCCCAGTTTACTGGACACACCTCCCTTTTCCCCATTAAGTTCCTCTTCCTTTTCTCTTTTCCACCACGCCATTATCTCTCCTCCATGCCCCCCCACGTACCACCACCTTCCTACAGAGCCTGTTCTTCAGACCTTCTCAACTCCACAGGCCTCCCAGTGTCAACACTGTCACCTTGAAACCCCTACTGCAACATATTTCCCATCCCAACCCTTCCATTCTCAACATTCGCCACCATATTTGCCTCTCTAAGACCCCTCTTTGGGGTTTAAACAAACTTACCCAGCACCTTCAGCAGGGGATGAGAAATGGCAACCTAACGGGGGCTATTAGGGCTTCTAACAATAAGAATGAGGCCTCTGGAGAGGGGGGAGGGGTGGGAAGTTCCAGCTGCTACCTGCTGGTGTTTTTACTGCTGTTGTGTTTCTCCCATCAGGGCTGGGTGTTACTCTCTGGCACCAAACGGCTGATTGTTTGTCTGCCCTGCGCGGTTGCCACACGCAGCGTGCTCGCACGAGTTGTCTTTTTCAGCGCACGTTATTATTCCAAAACGCACACGCTGCATAGGAATAAGTCTTCGTATTCGGCTGCCGTTTACATTTGGGCGTCGCCGATGAAGGTACAGCTCCGTTGTTGCGCAGACGATTTTGGGAACGTTCATTCCTGTCAGATTGTTGGTGCGACGTTTGACTTCATTCGTGAAGGAGAGTTTAAATTGTCCCGTAGGGTACTTGTGAGTTTCCCTCGCGTTCACGCATGCATTGGGTTTTTACTGCTAGGGGAAGTAAGGGACAAACTATTGTCGTTCTTATTGCTGCAGCACCGCCTCAGAATGGCTCCAGAAATACCAAAAGTTTCCTTACAAGGTATTTTTCTACCGCTTTGTCAAAATGTACAACTTCGCTGCCGCAGAGCGGTTTCTTACAGGAAGCGAGGGAGTCGCGGAGGGCCAGTTGGTGCAGGCCGGTACGCAAGCGTGTCCTCTTTGCGGTCGGTACCCTGTCATTGGCGGCGAAACAGTGGGCAGGACAATGAGAAGTGTGGTCATCTTGCCATGCCCACAATAAGTAACAGAGCAGACTTCGCAGCGGGAGCCATTGTTGAGGACAGCCAGAATTTCCCATGGGCACCTTCTCTGCCCTGGAGAATGGGGCATTATCTTCTTTATTCCCTTTGCGCTGTACCTCATATATCTGTGGGAGCGTCTCGTCCGTTTTCTGGGTATGCCTCCGAACGGTCCCGGTCGTGACTAAGCCTCAGATATGCAGACAGACAGGGATGGGGCGGAGAGAGGGGTAATTACAGTGTTACACTGATATGTGGGAGGAGGAGATGATGGGGTCATGAGGGGTTTTTGCTATGAAAGGACAACACAAGGAGGCTGATGCTCCTGAAAAGGTGCGGCCGGAGGCGACGTGAAGCTCACCCTCTGTCCAGACGGCCTGTTCCGTGTCCAGTTCCTGCCTCCCACTTGCTCCACACATTGTCTGCATGAGCGCCATTACTCCCCAAAGACAACTTTCCCCATCTCCCTTTGCTTTTAAGATACAGGGCCGCTTGCTGCCACCCAGTTTCGTGGTCTGTTGTTCAGAAAACGGACCCTTCCTTCTCAACCAGCGCTCATGAGTCTCCTGCCCAAAACACCAGCTCTGAACACACACATTTGTTCTCTTCAGATCTCACGCAGCGTTGTGGGTGTGTGTGCAGGTCCCTTACCTAGGAGCCCCAGAGAGCAAGCGGTGACCACTGACACAAACCCGAGACGGAGACAGTCTTGTGTAGCTGCAGACGAGTTGGTGTGAGGGCTTGTGTTACATTCCTGTCTTCATTGTTGAAAATGAATAGTAAAGGATTACGGAAGTTACACGCAGATACGAAAACAGGGATGATCATAAACACGTAGCATAGTCCAACACATTCAAGCATGGACTGAATGGTCATTGCTGATTATAAACCGACTTTGGATTTATGGCATCGCATACAGACTGAAGGCTGGCGCCTTGTGACAAATTACATCTTCATAAAAGCATTCTTATTGAGTGTATCAGGCACTTATCATCGTAATCAGTCTGTTGACGATGAGAAAGTGCCATAGGATGGAAAAACAGGCAAAGTGGCACAGACTGATCCAGTGTGACTGTGGATTCCTGGTTATTCTGGTGTGTCTGTCTTTACTGTAAACAGTCATATCTACAGTATGTTTCAATACTCTGGGTTCTGGCTCACAGTCTTCTCCCTGTTTGCCTTGGATCTCAGCCCTTGGGATGCCTTTAGTTTGTTACTGCTCATGGGTCCTGCAGTCTCCCTGCACCGCTCTTAGATCTCTCCATTTAGAATTCCTTTGGCTTCTGTCACTTCTCACTCCCTCACCACCCTATACCTTTCCATGTTGTCTGTCCAAGTTCCTAGGTCTGCAAACTCAACCCTGTCCTTGGCGCTACAGTGACCAAACTTCATGATACTCTAGGTAGGTAGGGTTGGTGCTGTCAAGTCAAAGTGAACTTGGGAGGACCATTGGGATGGTTTTGCTGGTAAAGGAGAGTAGGGAAGTAGTTTACCATTGTCTTCTTCTGTCAATGTCTTTGGACTGCGTGAGAAAAGCCACGCAAACTCTAAACTGTATGGGGACCAAACCCCTGATCTGAAACCACAGGACAGGCGCTATGAGGGACCAGCCCTACCCCCTTTTCGCAACATGTAACCACAGAGTGGGACTGTTCACTGTAATTTTCTTCTTTTTTTTTGCATTATCAAGACATTGACTGAAGGGAGAGGCCTGTGAGGCTCCCTGGCCTCTAAGAAGGAACAATAGAGGCTCTTATTTTTGAACAGACAGTATCAGAGAGTGAGTAACATGGGCAGAGGAGAGGAATTTAGGAGGTGGGGTATCCTTGTGAAACCCAGCTGTATCACTTCCTGAAATCCTGTCTTTATCCTACCTTAACCCTGGCATTCCAGCATTCAGCTGCAGTCTGCAACTCATCTATAGGATTCCTGGAGCATCGATTGCTCACATGCCATTCCTTGCTGCTCCTTTGTGATTAGACAGTTGTTTCGTGCACGCACTTTTCATCCCTTTGAGTAAAGAACATCTGGTGTGATGAACAAGAGGAGTGTTGATAAGTCCTGAAGGACTCTGGGTGACCTTTCTGTAGTCATTGCCTAGTTAACATCAGGGTTAGAGGCCAAAATGCTACCGTTAATTGCACTCTCTCCTACTTACAGAAAATAGTGAATAGTAATTATGAAGGGACCTTTTTCTTTTTTTCTGGTGGCGGAAATTGACAAATTACAGTACTGGAGGCCTTGGAAGGTGTGAGATTTTTTTCATTCTATGATTGTCCTTAATTGCTTGAAATGAGTGCAATGCTTTGATTGTTTAACCTTTGGCCTAAACCGATTTTGTAATATTGTCCTTACTGTACGTACTGTAGTACTTTTCTCTCCAACATCTCATGATTCAATCATAAACATGAAGCACTTACACGATCTGCAGAGTAGAGCAGGGCTTTTGCTGAAAGTAGAGTAACAGGCCATTATGCCAGTGAGGGTGAATGCAGGGCAGGTAAGATATTCATTACCCTGGATGTAGCCCACACGATATTAAAATTATTCCTCTCACTAACTTCTCCAAACTTGACAAAAATCACATTTGGTCAAGAATTGCAGACTCCCAGTCTCTGGTAATAAAATAATACTCCAGCTGTTCCTGTCTCAGCTGTCATTTCTCCTGGCCATGCTCAGATTCCATTTTTACGGGCCACTCGAAATTGCTTTACCCGTGAATCCCATGCTGGCGCTGAAGCCCAAGGCTCTCTTCAGGAACTACCTTGGCAGGGAGAGAATATGAGTTAAAGATGTGCACTTCTAACAATTTCTCACTGTCTCAGACCTTGCACAGCATCTGGCCCTGCTCTCTTGGCAATAGGTGATGCCGGAGACCCACATTGAAACACTTTGTATTTTGTATAAAAGGTACTTACGTATCCTTTGCAATATTACAATCACTCCAGTGCCCCGCAATAAATACCAGCTTGCCTGATGCCAGGTGCCCTTTTGAATAAAAAGCCAAGTGTGTTTTATGAGCCAAGCAGCGAGTGAGCTGCCATTGTTAATAGTATTTCCATCTAGTGGGCAGTGCCCACTCTGATTTTGCCCTCGCAGTTTCTCAATGAAAATGGCAACCTATCTGGTGTGTGACAAACAGATGTGCCATTCAGCCTTTTGAACAGCTGAGAGGAAAAAGAAAGAGACTGTTGCTCGAGGAGAAGGAGAGAAAGGAACCATCGAAAGAGAAGTTTGGGGTGGTTGGGGGCAGGGACAGAGAGGTGTGTATTTAGCCAGTCTTAAAGGTCTCATTTGTTTTTTTGCTATTTTCTCAAGCAACATGAGTTTCAGGAAAGGCTCCTTGGGGGGTTTCTTACTTGTACATTGCCTGATCCTGTGGCAAATGGACAGAATAGAAGACGGCAGCTCCGCAGATGGTGCTCTGCATCTGTGAAAGCTTTGTCATGACATGGCAGAGTTCCACCTTGGACCCCTTGCATGAAGACCCCTGTGTTGGCAAGGTCTGAACATTCAAATGTGTGGCAAAACATGGCTTGCAGCCACATGAAGGATACATATCTGGAAGACATACACTTCTAGTTTCTGGTAAACACCTGCTTTGCAGAGCTGGAGACAGGACAAATGGAAGCCATCCTAAAAGATTTATCACCCTGTTTAAACTCAAAGAACTGATCCAAGACCCTGCAGGCTGTTAATCCAATTATATGATGTTTAGGAAGTGTATGGTATGTGTTCTTTATAGACTTAGTAATAATATTGCCATCTTGAATTACTTTGGATGACTTCTCATCATATGGACACAAATTTCTGTCAACAAGACCATCTTACCGCTGCATGTTGTTAGATATAATACTTGTATGCATTTACTACTGACCCCTGACTCTTAGTTATTTTGGTAATTGTCAGCACTTATCTGTTAATAACAGTTTGTTTGGAATTAAATCAACTTACATGGGGTTTATCGTTGATGGACCCACCCTTCATCTCATCTGCAGCAGTGTCCTTTGTACAGTGGCTGGCGGTGGTTTGAGGTTTCTGGTCAGTCTGTCAGTTGAGTACACTCTGTTCCAAACTGCAGTAAGGCTTGCAGTCTTTGCTTACTTGTGACTTCTGCCTTTCTGCTTTCTCCCATCTCTCCAACCCCTGTGACACGTCGCCCTCCATCTATGAAGTTATTGAATTTTTCCCTCCGTTTTTCTCAGTCATGGCTGCGGATGTACGGCTACCTCCCCCAGGCCAGCAGGCAGATGTCTACTATGCGCTCAGCACAGATCCTGTCCAGCGCTATCAGCGACATGCAGCGCTTCTACGGCCTCACCATCACCGGCGAGCTGGACCTGGACACACTAAAGTGAGTCACTTTGTCTGCAGCTCTCATAATTGTTCTCAGATAACTGTACCAAATCATGTCACTGGCTAGGTTTCAGAAGCAGCAGGAGGTTGTCTGAGCCAGGTAATGTGATAGCCCAGTCCAACTCCATGCTGGTTATGTGAGATAATTAGATTCAGTGACACAAAGTGGATTAGTGTAAACACCTGCTGATGTTGAGATCTGCAGCTGGGTTACCCTGATATGAACTGATTCTTTCTCATTAGTAAAAACCTTACTAAGCACTCGCCTTCACAGCTGTAGCTCTCAGCAGCCTGAACCTAGTGTGTTTCCCAGTTTCATTAAGGTCTCTTGTGTTTAAAGTGGTCATTTTTTATTCAGGTAGTTACTTGTATGCATATAGATTATATGTATGTTCATGCATGTTGGGGACTTGCTGGTCTTGCTGAGTATGCACCACAGATCTCTCTTCCCACAGGGCTATGAGGAGACCTCGCTGTGGTGTCCCGGACAAGTTTGGGGGTCAAATCAAAACGAATGTGCGACGGAAGCGCTATGCTCTAACCGGTCACAGATGGAACAAAAATCAGCTGACGTTCAGGTACAAGGAAAATCAAACCAAATTTGCCATGGAGGATTTTTACCCAACAGGTCCTTGACAGATGTCTTGTAACCCTCCTGAAAAACCTGCAGCCATTGATACGAATAAGTAATGACTTCTTGGCTTCTTCCAGCATCCAGAACTACACGCCGAAAGTGGGAGAGTACAATTCTTATGAGGCCATCCGTAAGGCCTTCAAGGTGTGGGAGAGTGTGACACCTCTAAGATTTGAGGAGATCCCCTACCACGAGATCAAATATGGCCGGCGAAAGGAGCCCGACATTTTGATCTTCTTCGCCTCAGGCTTCCACGGTGACAGCTCGCCCTTTGATGGCGAGGGTGGCTTCCTTGCCCACGCCTACTTCCCGGGTCCTGGGATGGGTGGAGACACACACTTTGACTCTGATGAACCCTGGACAGTTGGCAACCATGACTTGTCTGGTAAGTGGACTTTCTGTGCATGGTGCTGAGTGGTGTATTGTAACTGAAGGGTTATTTTATAATAAGCCTGTTAACAATGGTGACGTCAATCCCTGAAGTAAGTAAGGAGGCTTCCTGGTGCCAAAGAACCACATGCTTTGGATTATCAAACTTAATCCTGCTAATGTAGAGTGTATGTTGCTAGGTTGGTCGTTTGTGTTTCTGTTAGGTCACTTTTGTCATTTGGTCATTAGTATGCTGCTTTCAGCAGAAATGGAAAAAGCACATTGAACTCACTTTATAATGACTTCTTATTATTCTAACGACCTTCTTAGAAACTAATCCTAAATGCTGACCCCATTTTATTTTAGTTGGTTTATTCCCTGGTTAAATCATTCTGTTTGGTGGGGTAGTGTTCTAAATTTATTCTCACTGCTGTATTTCCAACATAACCCCATCCTGGTTGCTGGAATCCATGCTTAAACTACTGGAGTAATCTTGGGTAAATTTTTACATGCTTTAATGTTTTTTTTCTTTATTATTCATGCTGGTTGAGGAAATACCTCAGTCCCTGCCAACCCATCCATTCCACATTGTTTAAACCCTCTTGCTTGAAGAACTTTGTTCTGCATCTACCTTTGTGCAGCTTCAGATGGATGAGGAAATTAGCAGGGCCATTTTGTTCTGCATATCCAACACCCCCAACACCCAAGCCGATCATAATGCATTTCCTTGGCTGATAGAATCCGTGATTGTTTTTGTGTTTTTCTCGCGGTTCAATTTTACTCTCATTATCTTTCTTATGTAGCGCCAAGGAAACAAAATGACTGAACCTTTTCCTGGTAGCAAGGGCCATTCTTGTCATTTCCTGAGTTAAAACAGCGGCAGATGGCTGGCCACCTACTCATATGGCTTAGTGAGGATGTGGGCAGAGGGGGCGCTCGCTCGGACCAACAGGCTACTTTTAGAGGAGACTCTGAGGTAATGGTGCTGCAGGAGAAACATCACTGCCCCCACACCCGACCCTTCTCAGGTTTGTGAATGTGGGTCTTAAAAAGCAGAGAAATTCTGAAATACATAGGTCAGCATGAGGGCAAAAAATCCATGACATTTTGAGCAAACAAACAGAAATACCTTTTTGGAATCAGTGATCCCTTTCTGTTTTTTACAAAAAAAGCAACAAAGAACTTGCTGTTCTGGTGTACGTAGTAAAAATTCCCAGCACACAAGACAGTCTTGATATTCATGCCCTGTGAATGTCCGGTATAAATGCCCGAAGACCTGCAATTAGTGACATCTCCTGAGATGAATAGCAACAACTTCTGAACTGTGTGACAACAGCATGTGAAAAAACAACCAAACCCAAAAATGAACATCTGGATGTTGCTGCTCTCATTGAAGTCTTTCAGCTTTTTGCGTGTGAGTGTTAGCAAGCCCCGCGGTGTTTACATATCCTTTTTAAAGTGCACAAAATGTTAGAGGAGGCTTTTGTGATGAAACGAATGCGTGTTTTTCGGGGTCTCATCACACTGCCTCCTGCATCGGGGTTTTGCTTTGGAGCAGATACATCTCCGACTCGGATCTTTGTTTCCTCAAGCAGCCGCAGAGATAACTGTGATCTCATCCTGTTTCGCTACCATTAAGCAAAGCACACATCCAGCGTAATGTAGAGTGAGCCTGATGTAACACAGAGCACTGAAGCAGAGCAAGCTCAAGGATATTATTGAGGGAAGGCCTGTAGCCCCCCATTTAAAAAATGCGCATTCATCAATGACAGACCAGAGTCTTACATTAAAGGTTCATATTGAAAGCCAGACAAGGGATATCGAAGTTAGACTCACCAGGCTAAAAATAAACCCAGCATGCAGAAAATCAGCAGTGTCTCTTTGAGTGGGCCAACCTGAGATGTCCATTTAAAACAAGCCTGTTCAATATTGACATTGCCCTTCAACCAACTGTATCTCATGGGTTATTTGGTGTTGTTTGACAGTGTATTTTTATACATTCCAGGACCTGTGATAGTGCATTACTGGAACCACGATGAATGCATCCCATCCATCAAGGAGAGATGCTTGCACAAGGATGTGCATGTGGGTTTTTGCACCTCGAAGTCGAGGGGCCAGAGAGTGTGGTAAAGCTAGGCAGTAGGGTGTGTACAATGCGAACATTTCTGAACTGGCCATCAGTGGATTGCACAAATTGTGGCCAAATAAAATGGCCTTGTAGGGCTTGGTGCTTTGTGGAACATGGAAAATCTTTTGACGAAAATTATGCGGTTTTGTAAATGATTACCCTGAACAAGCACAAATGGCTGCCAGTGCTGTGGGACACAGCAAACACCCTTAGGAGAGGCCCTTAGGACCAGCCAGGGCAAACTCTCTTCCCTCATTGTAAACTGTATTATTTTATTACGTCCAGCTAACGACTGCAATGGCTCTGATGTGTGGATGTAGTGCCAGCCTTCCTTCATAAAAACTCTAAATAAAATGGAAATGATTATAGTGTGTTTGTGGAATCCATCCTCCTGAAAACGTACCTTTTGTGTGTACTCAACAAAGAAGGGTAGATGCCAGCTCTTGATACCAGATCAAAAGAGGTTGAAAGGGGCTGAGGCTAGTACGGAGGGGTTTGAAATTACACTATTATTGTTTTAGGTTTGAAATTTCAGTATTTGTCCAAAGCTACTTAAAGTTTATATATTTATAGAGTAATTTGGGTTGAGTTCAATAATAAGAATATTATCCTTGGCACCTTCCGCTGCTCTCTTTGAACAACGCAATAAGATGAATACAGTCATACTCTGAGGTATGCCCATTTGTGTTACAAGAATTCGACTTTACAGGGACTTTCTTTTAATACCTCTCCCTTGGCTTACAGGGCATATCTTCACATTTATGAAGACTAAGTTATAGTTTGCCTCTTGCTGGATTAAGTTGTCAAGCTCCATTGTCCCTTGTTTGCTAGTTTCACCTGTTAAAAACATGGTAGTTATGGACTGTCCAAACCATGTCAACTTGCCTGATATGTGCAAATTCGTTTACATTGTTGTCATTGATTTCTTTTGTCTTGACTTTTTTTGCATTAAAGGTTACGTGAATACTTAAAGTATCAAGTATCATATGTACCCACATTATATTTGTTGTTTAAGTGTATGGTGGGTCATAGCCCTAAATTAGCTCAACAGGCACAGGTAGACAATCCTACAGAATTATAGTATATACAGTATTATAAAATAATTAATGAAGGGAAACTCACATTTAATGTTGTGCTATGAGAGCTAATGTTAACTACTGACATACTAATGCCCATTTTAGTGGAATTTAGTGGTATTTTAGCATAAATTGCACATTTTGTGGGTCAGGAAGACAAGTTTTTTTTACAGTTGAAAATAGTGGTAATTATATCTTCAGTTGATGAGAATTCACCTTACAAAGGGTTTGTTCAGGATCAAATTACCTTTGTCAGGTAGGGAAAAAACATACTTAGCTTCTGTTTTTTTTGTAGTTTTTGCATGTCCCTCATTCTGCAACGATCATGCTTACTCATGCACCACACACAAACATATACATGGACTAAAAGGGAGGAAGGGGCATCGCAGGGGGTCAGTGCACTCATACAAACCCCACTGTACAGCCTCTTCCTGCCCCACCCCAGCAGCCAGCGCAGCAAGGAGGAAGTGGCCCAGGGTCAGAGCATGGAGCGGGGCTCCTCGCACAAAGAGCCACTTGAACTCCTACCTGGAGCCAGAAGCAGGAGTCCCCAGAAAAAGCCTTTTGCTGCACCGTTACTTGATTTTATTCAGTCTGACAATAGTGTGCATATCTCTACTGTATATGTCTTTCCATCCAAGCACAGAAAATAAAAGTTCATACCGTACAATACACAATGCTCACTTTTACAATGCGTATTTGTGGTTTTTAAATAAGGCAACTTGCCGCTGTTTTGTTTCTCGAGTGACTTCAAAGGGGCCAGTACAGGTCACAGGTTTTAAGCCCACGGTGTGCTTTGTTTAAAGTCCTTGAATCAACACACAGCGAGGGGTAATGAGAAGACACATACTGTAAATGTTACTGAACTTTAGGTGCAGTAAAACTGTGATCTCCGTTTTCCTGAAGGCAGTAATGTGATCCACTCCCTGTGCTCTGTTTATGACACAGAGGTACGTTTCAGCAGCAGGAACCCTGTCGTTTTATTGGTCTCTACGGCTCAAAGTACTTAAGACCAAGGATAAGGGCAAGGCTATTGCAGTTAGACAATCAGTTTGTTCAATTATCCCGAATTACAACTGCGCTGAATGAAAACCATGGCTCATTCTCCTCTCTCCCTGCTTTTCTTCCATACTTTTTCTCTCCTCTCTCTAGGGAATGACCTCTTCCTTGTGGCAGTGCACGAGCTAGGCCATGCACTGGGCCTGGAGCACTCCAACAACCCCTTAGCTATCATGGCTCCCTTTTACCAATGGATGGACACAGAGAACTTCCAGCTGCCAGAGGACGACCTGCGTGGGATCCAGCAGATCTATGGTGGGCCTCCTCTTCAGCACGACTCCTACATACCTCTGTGGAAACAAGGGTCCTATGTTCTCCCTCCTGCCTTTCCTCAAACCATCTGCAGAGTCTAGCCACTCTCAAACCCCCATTGTGATAGTTGTGCATTGTCCTGGGCCAGGAGCCTTGCAGGAATGTGCCTGTTAACACAAGTCTTTGTGTCTCGGCTCTGTGAATCTGGCATTGTTCATTTTGAGAAGAATTTCCTCTAACATACATGATGCAGGTTCTTCTGGCTGTAGCAGTGTTCAGCAACTGCACAAGGGGCTCTCTGCTTTGTTCTGGTATCCCTGATCCTTCCAGCTTTTACTCTCTTAAGTCTTCAACCTAATACTATGAGAGAACAGCTTATTGTCATTAATTTAAAATGGGAAAATAGCTTAACACTAAGTTGCTTTGAAGAAAAGTGTCAGCTAAATGAATAAATGTAAATGCAAATTTCATTTACTGTCAGACTGGTTTGGCTGGAGTGACATTAAGTTGTTATAAGAGCTGTTGATGTTCACGTTTGTGTGTGTGACCAGGGTGTGGGGAATTCCAATTCACCAGCATTGTGGTTTTGGTTCCATACAGGCCCACCAGACAACACCCCCACAAAAACCTTGCCCACCGTCACCCCCCGCCACCCAGCTCAACCTGATCCCAAGCCCCCTAACCCTCCAAAGACCCCACCCGGTCCACCTCCGCGTAGGCCAGACAAGCCTCGCACCACAGATCGCCCGGACCATTACGGGCCCAACATCTGCGAGGGCAACTTTGACACAGTTACAATGCTGCGGGGTGAGATGTTCGTCTTCAAGGTGAGGAGACAGTAATGGGAAGGGTCACCATACCCTAACGCTGGCCGTGATCTAGTCACCTAACTTAGCTGGGCATGTTATGAGCAGGTACATGTTGCAGGAAGCAACATAGTTTGTAAGTTATTATTTATAGTAAGGTTGCTAAAAATTTTTGACATTGTTTGCTTCGCTCATGGACTCTTTGCACGCTGGGAATCCCAGAGTCATGTGGTGAGGTTCAAAATAAGCGAGGACGTTGTCGTCATCTCAGTGCCTCCACATTCAAAGTAGTTTATTTCTGTGAAGTAGCGTGAGTCAGTTTGCAAAAGAACATGAAACTGGGCTGTCCAAGATTGTGTAATTTTCCTGAATCTTACTCCACATGTTCAGCAGATGGACTTTAAGTATCTGAAGTCATTGTATTGTTTACAAATGTAGTCATATGAAATCAATTAGAAGTGCAAATAAAAATACTAAGTTCTAGAGTAAGTTAAGCAGAAATTCAAGAGCAAATATAATTCCTGTAAAACTGTTTCTGTTATTTATAGTTTTTCAAAATAATGTTCTGCTGTTTTTTTGCTCTACGTTCCAGTTTTGTTGACCATCAGTCTAGCCATTCAGACCACCCACCAGCTATACTTATACTGTCCTGCAAAACTATTATTCCCAAAGACAATGTACCATATCATACACCAAGATGTCAAGGACGCTGTTAAATTGCTTAGAAACAGACGCACGTGTTGGGACAGATCCTGTGCTCAAATAAACAGAATGCAATGCAGTTAAGTGCAGTTAAGGAAGACCAGTGTTTCATAAGAGTCACGCTGAAATGCGCCACGTTGATAAATAAATGGGGGTTTCCGGCAGTTAAATTTAGAGTGTTTGGCGGCCTTCCTGGGTCTGGTTTTAATATTGGATGGGACTGAAACAATCTCAGAGCCTGGATGGAATCCAGTGAGGTACCAAATGTATGAAGGGCAGTTTCACTGTGCACATAGAGGTCATGATATAACTTGCACGTGCAATTGTGTATATAGAAGAAGGGCGTGAAGCCTGTTATACCATGTACAGGGTTGAATGAACGAATGAATGAATGAATGAATGAATGAATGAATGAAATTAGTCAGTAACTGAATGAAGTTGACTCCCAAACACAGAGAATGCCTGTGCCATTGCATTCTACCAAAACCCTTGCCTCCTTTCCACAGGGCCGTTGGTTCTGGAGGGTCAGGAGAAACCGAGTTCTGGACAATTACCCGATGCCAATTGGCCACTTCTGGCGGGGTCTGCCTGGAGACATCGATGCTGCTTATGAACGGCATGATGGGAAGTTTGTGTTTTTTAAAGGTACGTTGTTCCATGGTAGTCATATATTTCAGTTTAAGTTTAAAGTATGTTTAGGCATATTCTGAACTGACTTTTGAGTCAGTTGGTCTTGGTCTGTCTTGACTGAAGCACAGGACTTGGATTTGCAGCTTCAGATGATGAGTCTCAGTATCATGTGATGGAAGAGGAATATGAGACCCACCTGGTCATTGATGGTCTTCCTTAAATTCATGATGTCAAGATCTAGTCTTTGACTGTATGTCAAAGTAAGGGTTACGGTTCAGTTAGGGTTACTGTAACTGGATATTCTTTCCTGGCAGCAGTACTCAATTCAGATTGATGGATTTTCCTCTGCTTTGGCTCCAAATATGAGATGAGACTAAAGGTTTCAGCTTGAGTTTGTTTGTTTTCCTTTCATTAATTAACAATGCCTCGGAAAATGCAGCTGAAGTTACACGTTCTCAAAACAGCAGCTTTACTGTTATCCTTTCCCCATGACCTATTCTTAAAGCCGTGCAACAGCAGTTTCTTTAATTGAAACACAGCAGGCTTTTGTGCCTTTATTTTGAAGTCCATCTTCAGGAAAAACAAAGGAAATGCTGTACATGGAAATGGCTTGAGGGAAGGTATCTCTTTAAGACAGCTGACACTCCAGTTGAAAATGTCTTTAGGGCAGATGATGTCACTGGCAAAACATTCCAAAATCTGGGTATCTGCCATTACAAAAAAAAGGAGGTAAAATAGGAAAAAGAAAATCTTGGAGCCTGACATCTGGTAGATGTGAAACTGTGGATTGCATCAGCCAGCGGTTTCCAGATGCTGACTCCAAAGGTTTCGCTTCTTACCAAGAATCTGGGCCAGCGGAATCAAGGGGGATGAAGTGGGCCTGTGGATGGTGCCTCTGTGTCTAGCGTACTGTATAACATTCCCACAACATTTAAGTAACATTGCGGTATGTTGATGAAGCATTGCAGCTACATCACAAGAATCTCATGTGATCGCAGGATAATACAGGCAGTCAGGAGATTTTGAGATGACAGATGAGTGGCATTTCGGGCACCTGATGACCATGAGTTTGAACCAGGAGCTGTGCCACACCCTTGAGAAAGAACGCCGCAAGCACCGCAATAAATTTCACAATTTGTGGCCCAGATTCACAAATAGGTTCCATATCCTCGTTATGTTTGTGCTCAGTTTAAATTATACACGCCATCAGCTGCCAAAGCTAAGTGGTGTCTGCAAATAAATAAAGCAATAATGTCATGTTGCAGTTTGTTTCCATGACAGATGCCAGATGTGGATGTGGAGGAGGGCTGTTTTCACAGTCCTACACACTTGCACCATGAAGCTTTGTGTATAGTCAGCCTTCCTGTCTTTCCACCATCCTGTTCCTCCTCCTCGCTTATAACCACTTTTTCTGACTTCAGGGAGCAAATACTGGCTGTTCAGGGAGGCAAATCTGGAACCTGGGTACCCTCAGGAGTTGACTAACTACGGACAGGACATCCCATATGACAAGATTGAGACGGCCATCTGGTGGGAACCTTCTGGCTTCACATACTTCTTCAGGGGAGACAGGTAAGAGCTTGGTCTCATGTCAGCCTCCCTTCCCTACACATCTCCATTATTCTTCACGAAAATCTTGTGTGATGGATGATGGACTTTTGCAACTATGCTATTTTCACAAGGTGTTCTTATTCCACACCACATCATATCATTTAGTCATTTGTCTGATGCTTTTCTCCTTGCTGTACCTTGCAGTACCTTGGTGTACCTTGCTGAGGGGTACTTACAGCAGGAGGTGAAATGTGAACCTTTGTCCTTCAGGTCCGAAGGGCAGTGGATCTAACTGCTATGCTGCTTGAAAATTTAATTTTTTTTCCACTTTCTCAGGCTAATTAAGTCTGACTTTTTTGCAATAGCATTTTGTAAGCTTATGCTGTTTTCAAGTCAAAAATCTGTCTTTCTCTCCTTCTAGGTACTGGCGGTTTAATGAGCAGTCCCGCACTACCGATAAAGATTACCCAAAGCCAATAAGCGTGTGGGGCGGGATCCCGCCTTCTCCCAAGGGGGCCTTTCTCAGCGATGATGGAGGTGAGGAGGGGCAGGGGAACGATGCCCTGGAAAATGCCCACTAACTTAATACATCGAACTGGGGAGCCAACAAAGAAGAAGGAGACAGAAGGCAGGGAATATGATCTCGGAAGGGGGAAAAAGTGACTTAATCTTTGACATGTAGGAATAAGAGCTTTTATTTGCAGGAGTGTAGGTTTTTTTGCAGTTCCGAAACCTATTACTTCCAGTCATGGTGCTCACTCCCTTAATTGCCTATGACCAAAATGGTTTAGCATGAGGGCAAGACCCTGCCACTCAGCAGAGATAGTAGAAACGCTATAGGTCCTTGCCCTTGCCTGGCGTGGTCTAGGGCATTTTCCTTGATGACAGTCGTGTGTTACATAAAAGCCACAGCTTCAGAGGCCCCCATTTGTTCCACTGGACAGAAATGGCCGTGAGGGTGGGTGATATCGGATCTGGTTTCTTGCTGCCAAAATTTGGCCATCAAAGCCTTCAAAAACACCCCTTCCACACTGTTGAGTTTTATTCACACATGAAGACTAATCCAGCCAAATGGGTACCATAGCATATGATACCACCAGTAGCAACTGTTGCTTCTTTTTTAACGAGTTCTCCTTCCTCATCATCTTTTGCAGCATACACATTCTTCTACAAAGGGACCAAGTACTGGAAGTTTGACAACCATCGGATGAAGTGTGAACCGGGGTATCCCAAATCCATCCTCAGGGACTTCATGGGTTGCAGCGTGGACCTGGATCCAGACACGGACAGAGACACAGATACCAAGTGGCCCAACGTGGACCAGCCACCATTCAACCCGGACGCAGGACGTACCAATGACGTAGACTATAAGGACGAAGACAATGAGGTGGACGTGGTTGTCAAGATTGATGAGAGTGAGACCCGCACCATGAACATCATCATGGTGACTGTGCCTCTGGTCCTGGTGCTGTGCATCCTGGGATTGATATACGCTATCATAAACATGCTGCAGAGAAAAGGGGCACCCAAGCTGCTGGTGCACTGCAAGCGCTCCCTGCAGGATTGGGTTTGACCACTCAACTTTGATCTGTTCACAATCATCATGCTTCATTGTCATACACCTTACACATACAGCCAAACACACAGACCAACACACAACGTCTTGCTCCCATGGTGCTCTACCCAATCTTTTGACGAGTTTATTTATATCAGAGTTTGCACATAGTTTTTTTTCAGTTTTGTTGTGTTTTTTTTGTTCAGTTCATATTGCATTTTTATTTGATTTTTTTTAAAATGAGGAATTCTGCAGTTCCGCTTCATGCACCTAATGCAGAGGATTTCTATCACGGTTTTGGTAGGAATCAAATAAAACAATATACTGGAGCAGAGAGAGAGAAGGGAAATGACCCTCTTCCTCCTTATTACCCATTGAAACGCACAGGAAGAAATGCGGCTCATTGGAGCAGCAGAGCCGTGCCTGGGGTTGACATTCAGAACAGGTTTCTGGTCACCCTGCTCACAAAGCCATTGCAGTTTAAAACATACATTGATTGCACACATAGTCTACTGGTGTACAGTGCTGGGTTTTCTAGCTGTTCCAGAACTTCCAAATGGGGATTCTCAGCCAACACATGACATTCTACGTCTTCTGTAGACTTTTTATATTATTGCAGGATGTGTTTTGAGTAGACAATATGTTATTAGCTTAAAAGTACATGGTCCATAGTGAAGACGCACACAGAAGATGACCAATAATGATTAGTGGTAAAGGGTTTGCTAGATTTATAGGACAAGTCTTTTTTGTTTAGGTGCACAGGAAACCTAATGTTTTTTTTTGATCTACACCCAGACCCATCAGAATTCACCCCATAGGCCTCCTGCATACAACCCAGTCCTGGTGGAGAATCATCTCCCTGAGCCTTTGGGGAGATATCAAATAAGTCAGAGTTTAAGGACAGCAGGTGTGCAGAAACACAACCCTCTGCCCACCCGGCCACATTGCTCGGCCAGTCTTAGCACAGTCAAGATCTGACTATGAGAAGGCAGGCTAGCAAAGGACAGACATGAGGAGCCATCTGCTAGAGTTCGCAAGGAATGGAGGAGGAAATCTTATCTGTTGAATATGCAGGGAGGCTTACTGTTATTATAGATCCCAGCCTGGTTTGCATTACACAGATGCTGCTGATTTGGGGGCAGCCGGCTGCCAGCGAATCTCCACTGATTTCAGTTCTGCTTACTAAAGGGGGTGCCTTAGGGGAGAGGAAAAAGTCTGTCCTTGATAGGGTCCTATTGGCACCGTTCCACATGACCTACAGTGGGGAGCTCAGTTTTTTCCCCCTCCTGGTTTTTGAATGTGTTTGTGTGCCCCAGAGTTATTTACCCTACGAGAAAATGCTTTCTCTACTCATTAAAATGTCTTGTGACCTCACTTGAAACCAGAAGGGACACTGATTTCACAGTCTGAAAAAGAGAACAAAATGGACAAGAGTTTGCTGTGTTTTCAAGGAATAGATGCATAAAAGTTACATTGGTTGTATCAGTAGAAACACAAACAAATTGCAGGGTCACTGAAAACAGGCCAGTGTCTTATAACCTTGGGTGTATAAAGGTATATAGAAGTGCTTCTGATGGAAATGGACTATTTTACTTTTTAAACCCGTTCGACACGTCGTCTTCACATGCCTACATTTCAGAATATTACGATCTTCAGGACAAAAAGAAAGGTTTTATAAACATTAGTATGCCAGCCAACATAAGGAAAAGGAGGGCTTAATGAATACTGTTGACCT
This sequence comes from Scleropages formosus, assembly GCF_900964775.1. Classification (NCBI taxonomy): domain Eukaryota; kingdom Metazoa; phylum Chordata; class Actinopteri; order Osteoglossiformes; family Osteoglossidae; genus Scleropages; species Scleropages formosus. Next base: position 20,350,292 of record NC_041812.1, on the reverse strand, counting down.
GGGAGGAGTCTGTCAGTGATGGATCCTGTTCATTCTGGTTTCCTTCCAGCCTTGTGCCGTCTCCCCACATCCAACACACACCCTACTGTCCCTGGGAGGTTCGGAAAGGACTTAATCAGAGATAAAAGCTCCTTTACTGTCTGTCGGCCCTGGCAGAATAAATGGAGCACTTAAAGGCTCGGGATGACGGGGGTGTCCAGGGGGTATCTAGACAGTCCCTGTCAGTGCTTGCACATCCTCTGAGAGGTTTGTGCTGCTTTTTTGTTGGGATGGTGTGCGTAGGGCTTGGGTGTTAGGTTACAGAACAGCTGTATACTTCTTTTTCAGCCCTCCATGGATGAAGGGCAGGCTTACAAATTGTCCCAGACACATTAAAAAAGCAAATCTGACTTTCTTTGTGCTGATTGCTCTGGGACTGATTCCAAGACCACTTTCTTTGCATTGTAATTTATTTATAATAAACCTCAAGTAAATCTGCAGGGGGGGTGAACAAATACATTAAAATCCTACTTGTGATTTATTAACACATGAGTGCATCTGAAAAGTGAAAGGCCTTCTGCACATGCATGTGTAAATGTGAATAATACTTTAACCTTTTCCTTGCCTCCCCTGTGGTCCTTCAGGTCCTCGGCTACATTACATATCCGTGTCGCCAGTCGCCGCGGGTTCTGGTAGGCTGGTGGACATTCAGGGTTTCCAGCTCTCCTTAAACTGCTAACATCCAGAGTACGGAGAGATCTAAATTTTTTACATTATAATAACAAATAGTTTCTTGAAGCATGTGCTTAAATGCTCACTCCTGCAGCCCCTTCCGCAGTTGGGTTGAGGTTCGACCCTGAGGGACGGCTGTCACAATGAGCATTGTCCTTGGAAGAGGTGTCCCGGCACAGTGCCAGTATTTCACAGGACAGAGGGGGAAAAGTACCTTCTACCCATAATGCCTTTGTGTCTGGCCCAACCATGTGATGAGCCAATGACACAGTGCAATGAAGAAAACATCTTTGGCAGCTCACCAGGAGCCAGGGCATATTTAATTTTGGACTAAAGGGAAAAATAATCATCTCCATTATGCTTTTCAGTACAGCGACCATGGCTGCCCCCCTTTTTGCAGATCGTATTGGATATTTTCCATGTTGTTTGGGAGGCTTTTGAGGACAGTTCAGACAAAGTCAATTGGAGTAACTATTAATAAAAGAGCTTGGTAGTGCCAAGCTGTTCTGCCTGTGTCCAGGTTTTTTGTGTCTCCTGTTGTCCTTTTTCTTGCCAGATTGTCCTTAACACACAGCCAGGTTTTCCTGCACTGGCTTTCAGCACTCACACGTGTTTAGATGGATGGTTTAGTTTTGCTTCTCATTAGTAGAGCATTGCAACTCCTTCTCGGTTCTCCTGCTAACCACTAGTTCCCTCAGGGTGACACATATAGAAAAGATTATTGTGAGAACATGTGCTCCATCCAACTTCAAGTTTTAGGTTCTTTCCAGAGCACCATATCTCCCCATTTTTAAAAAAAGGAGCAAAAGAAATTGCAGATATATGGTTGCCTTGGAAATAATGTTTCAGCATTTTTGCCCATATACAGGCCAAAGCCCAGACTTTTTCAGATACAGTATCTAGCTATGGTCCATGGTTACTGGATGCTTTAATAAACAGTTGTCGCCTTTGTCCTCAAGCCTAAAAGCCAACTGCTATGAAACATGGGTGACACCAGCCTTCTTTCACACCAGAATTTAAGTTAGATAATAAATGGCTCCTGGGATTTTAATTTTGAATTTTAACATTCCACAACCTTACTGTAATTCACTGCAGCGTTGTGCTAATGTTAAGCCTGGAGTTCAGCGGATTTTGAAACCACACTGCCTTCATGTTCAAAGAAAAATTTGTAAAAAAAAAACAAACTTTTTTTTTGCCTGATTATTGCTGATTTTTTCTTTTTTATATTTTAATTGTCTAAATTGTAAATAGTTCATTGTTACAGGAAACAATTTAAAATTGGTATGCAGATTTTTGTTTTAGTCTTAATTTTAAATCTGAATTGTAAGTAACATTCCATTTTTTTGCAGCAGCAATCACAGAAAATTTTATACATTTGTTTTGTGTGTTGTTCACTTTAATGTTTAATGATCCATGCTGGACATGTGTAGCTCTTACACAATAAAAATGCAATAAAAAGAAAATCTCTCAGAGTTTTAAATTGGATCGGCACAGTTTTCATACAACAGGGTACTATACAACGAAACGGCTACAGCAGCATATGGAAATATATGCCCTTTTTCATACAAAAGGTTTATTATTCAGAACAAGAGCGTCTTTTCCAAGTTACACACTCATTTTATTTCCACAATTGGTATTTACTTCACAGCCTGCTATGTTTTTCCTCTGCAAAACACATGGACACTGTCCTTTTTCCATAACAAAATTGATATTTCCTACTTCCTGTCACACTGACAGTCTCAATCCATCACAGCTTCAACCAGGTAAATATATGTCAGCTGTAAAAAGATTCAGTACTCTTAGTTCCATTTATTTAGCCAGTACTTTTCACCCATGCAACTTAGTGTTAAAATTCTTACAATGATTTATCCATTTATTCGACTGGGTAAGTTTTACTGAGTATGATTAAAAAAAGGGCAGCACTCTCAGATGAACTGAACAAAAAATTTAATTTGCATAATACATGTGTACTAACATTAATTTTTACAATTCATTTTTTACTACAGTAACTTCAACAATTGTGGGTAGTACATCAGGGGGGTGGGTCAAACATTCCAGCTTTGTACCAATGTCCCCTCTAATTAATAAGAGGCCCTGTGCACTGTAAAATATTTTGTGTGAGATTTTTAACGATTACTGAAGCATGTGTGCCATGATGATGAACAAGCCGAACATTCCAGCATGATTTAGATTATAGGGCTGTAAAAAGAATGGCACCAGCATCACAAAACAATGACAGTAACAGTATTTACTGGCCAGGCAGCCACGAGGCAATTTACATTGGCTGTCTGTTACATTAAATTTTTGATGACAAGATAACAGATGCATTCTGTGCACTTAAATGCTTTGCACAAGCACGCTTAGAGGGAATGTTGGTCAAGTAGACAAGTGGACAAGTGAACTGGAATGGTCTGTGGACTTACCCTGTGGCCCAGCACCCAACTGGTTAATGAAGTCCTGCTGCTTAAAAAGTTATATCCCTTGACATCTGTAGAGTCATGGCAAAGTAATTCACAGTATAAATGGGCAATCTCACTCTAGATCCATGGTGATCTCAGATAAAATAAAAAACAGACAACACACAGCACAGTAAAACTTCATATGAAGTCTGATGCCTCTTGGCTCTGGGACAGGAAATTAAGTTAAGAACAGGTGCTTTATATCTATAAACCTGAAGCATCAATGACCCATATATGAATTTTAGAGCTGATGGTTCTGTCTGGCAAGAACAGATGTTAAATCCTTGTCAAGGCTCGGATCCCTGCTGAGAGAATAATGTCAAACTGCTGTTCACCCCCCTATGAGCTCCCATGCTCAGCACAGTATATAGTGCTTGGTGAGAACCCTGCTGAGACTATAGTAAACAAACATTACCTCCTCCTGGATCCCCTGTCCCCTTACTGTCCCCTTCCCCCTTTGCTGAGATCATGAGACCCAGGCCTGGACCTTGCTTCCCGTTTTCTCAGGGAGAAGGACACGTGCTCCATGCAAGCCTCTCATTTTATTTATAGTCAGTCTCAAAGGGCCAAGTAGGAGTCCATTGTTAGAGGGTGCAGGTGTCTGTTGCACTCAGACACACACATACACAGAGTGCAGAATGTGTGTGCCCTGGTATTAAAATTTTGCAACAATGAATATCCATTTCCTCTCTGGACACTTTCAGCCTACTTGGCTATTAATTCATAATGTGGCATGCATGGATCCCAATTAATTCTAACATTATTCTGTAACAGCTGCAAAAACCTCCAGCTGAGTTGTGCACAGTGATATGACTCTGTCCTGCCAATGGTTTCCTCATGGACAAAGAGAGAGACATGCTGAGAAACAGGTCTGTTGACTTTATATACTGTAACTAACCTCATTTTGCTAACACTTGGTTTTCATACATATGTAATTTTTTGTATTTATTTTTATTTTTTAATTTGTATTGCTATTGTCTTGCATTTTCTTTCATTCCAAAACAAGCAAGACCCCGCTTCACCTTGGATTCAACCCAAATTTCTCATTCTCCGGAAATTTGTCTTCCGCGTCGTTGAATTACAAAGCATTGTTGTGACCAGCACCGCTCTTCTTTCAATGACTCTACTCATATTGATGCAGTTGCTATGTGCTTTACAGTTGTCCAGTGTCGAAACTTAGCAGTGTCAGTGTTGTAAAACAGGCACACTTAGGTCCAAAAGGAGTCTAAAAGTACTCAATGAAGCTAAGTTTTCTCTGGTAGAACATCAGCACAAATCTTCATTTCTTGATAACTGAGCTTCATGTCTCTGCTTGTTCTACAGGCACATCCCCTGAATTAGTGTAGGAACTCTATGAACACCTACACCCTACCACGGGTAGCTTGCTCACTCCTCTACTTTTCAAAGATGTCTTTTCACCCTATTAGTTTCAAAACAAAACTTCCAACAAGGGTCTCTCATCTCGCAGGTGGGGTCTCAAGCAGCTGCTGGAAAGAGTTACAGAATATAGCTGGTTTTAGGGCATTATGTGTACAGTGAAACATCTGGATGTGTGCTTAGCATAGGCGCTGGTTGGCATGGGAAGCCCACTGAGATCACACCATGGCCCACCCATTTATCACAACCAACATCGCTAAGCACTTTCAGAACCCTGATTAAACTAAATAGGTTGTCATTTGATCCAATGTCATTATGCTCTGGCCAGGGTGAAGCGTTTAGCTAGCGCGGCTGTTTATTTTATTGGAAGTATTTGCCACATTTATTCAGCACCACCTTAAAACGGGCACTTATTTGGGAAAGCAATAAAATGCCTATGCAATGTACATGTGCTCTTGGCTCTTCACTGTGAACTGTGTCCCAGCTGGCAGACTCCTCTCCTGTGCCCTAAGAGGTGGTCACCTAATCTGGGCAAGGCAGGAGTTTCAAACCTGTAGTTAAGCAAACAGGCTATATACATTCAGTCATTCAGCTGACACAATTCTCTAATGTGATCTACAATGTTAAGCTATAATTATTTACCCATTTATACAGCTGGGCATTTCTTTATGGAGCAACTCAGGGCCAGCGCCTTGCTCAAGAGTACATATCAAGCAGAGGTGGGACCGAAACCTGTTTTCTTTGGGTCCTTTGAGTCCAAAGGTCCCCGCTTTCACCCCTGCTAAGCCTGCAGAAGCTGGTGGTTGCAAAAAGGCAGAACCACTGTCCATCTGCCCACTGCCCCCCTGGATGCAGGATGTGTCACACAAGCATCATCACAAAAAATATGAACATGAACACTGAGCACTACTGCCGTGGAATATTTACGCAAAGTAAATGAGCTTGTTGACAATTTTAGACGATGTGTTTGTTGGAAGGGTGATAGGAAATAGCAGACAAATGGAACCCTGAGGGCAGTTTGGGTTGGAAATGGTAGATTAAACTGTTTGCATTGCAGTTAGATGTAGCCACTTAGCTGCTGCAACAGAGCATCTGATGTAGAAAATCACATAGGAAAAACTTCAAAGGTAAAAGCCAATCATTTATATTCTTCATCATTTATCATTCTCTTATTATTTATATTCTTTCTTCTTTCAATGAACCTACTCATACTGATGCAGCTCTTTAGAGAGTATTCCAGGACAAAGTAGTCACACAACGATTAAGGAAAGAGACTAAGCTGTAATTAGGTCTACATATTGGACTTCATATTTTATTTCATACACATTTCATTTGTGGTGTTGTAAGGATTAGTCTGTGATGATGCGTTGGGGCAAATGCTTAGTGTATTTTTCATCCCGGCTTAAGAGTCCGCCGGAGGGTTCGCACCTGCTGTCAAATGAGGTTGTTGAGCACACCTGCTGGGACACTTTTGGACAAAAAAGAAAAGGAAATGAGGTAGTGGTGAGTTTGTGGAAAACAAAACACGTGAGAGCATGAAGGTTAGTGGGTGTTTGGATTTTCTGGTTTGTTAATAATAGAACAGTAGTGAGTTACAGCAGCACAGAGACACTACATGTTTGAAAATACATTCACATACACAAGATAAGGGCAAACAATCAAAAGGTTACAATATTTAAGTGGTGTGATCACATGAGACTCTTAACAAGCTCCAGAAAAGTGCTGAGAAATTCCAGTTATACACCTCCTACTTCCTGCTTGCTGTCACATGACTTTGTCAACCCATTACACTGATTACAATAAAAAATTAACACAGCAGATTCAATCATTGCTTACCCCTACACTATCATAAACAGTGTCTTGTGGATTGTGAATTTATCTGAAGATGACACTGCTAGTCCAAAAAAATATTCACTCTCCGGCACAATTCATAGTACCAGTTTTACTCATTTAGATTAGAACTGAAAGAATTTTTAAAAAATTTAACAAATGTTACAAAATATGTTAGTGTTACAGCTGTAATGTATAAAGACAGGACTATTTACCCCCTGCAATCGGTATATTTTTACATTACATTTATTTAGCAGATGCTTTTCTCCAAAGCGACTTCCAGTGAACTCTATGTAGTTTTATCAGCTCACACACCTTATTCACCAAGGTAACTTACACTGTTGGATACATTGCTTACACTGGGTCACTCATCCATACATCAGTGCATCAGTACATCAGACACTCTCTCTGTCACTCACACACAATGGGGGAACCTGAACAGCATGTCTTTGGACTGTGGGAGGAAACCAGAACATCCGGAGGAAACCCACACAGACACGGGGAGAACATGCAAACTCCACACAGACTGATCGGAGATCGAACCCATATCCTTTCGCACCACCCAGGCACTGTGACGCAGCAGTGCGATTTGCTGTGCCACCCAGATTTTTAAAAAACTGTATAGCAGACAGCTTTATCTGAAACACTGTGTTAGTGGTGATGATATGCACTGTTCAATAAAGACTTTCAGCAGATAAGGAACAGTTAGGGTTGGTCCCCTGTGTCACAGGAAGATGGGCTTTAATCTGACTGGGGCTGGCCTGTTTCCTGAGAGAAAACCAGTCCCCAGGAGAATGTTATTCAATGGTTCTGAGAAAGGCCCTCATCCAGTTCCCACAACCTTTTTCATTTTGGGGTGGACCCCAGAGTACAGGGAACCCAGCTTTGGAGCAGCTGTGCAATGACACTGTCATGGGATTTGACAATGGATACAGGGCTCTGAGCAGCAGCATCAGCCGTTCTGCTTCCATGTTGCAGTCCTGGTGAATGTTCCTGAAATGTTCTGTGAACATTGTGCAATCTGCAGAGGTTCTGATGAAACCATGGACTGTGCTTCCATGAAAATAGGATTTATCGTAAACTCAGCTGTTTTAAATGAAATATGAAAGAATTATTTGTTCAAAAGTATGTCTTTTCAGTCTTTATTTAAACCACTCATTTCTGATTTTAAAGCTGTCACTATCACTGTGTATTGAAATTGGGTATGGATTCATCAAGGAAGGGTCTTTGCAAATGTTAAAAGCATGAAAGCTGCTATCTGCCCTAATACACCGTACTTATACCACCGTGACCTCTTTGCAGCTGTGTCAACCAGAAAAGTGTCCTAAATAAGTAAGATAAAGTAGTTAATACCCTAACAAGGTGGGAGACTACATGTTAACAGCCTATTTGTTTGTGAAGCAGCCCCCTCTGCATTGTAAAACACGATGAAGCATGATGACCAGAACAGCTGATGTGCGAGTAAGTTGCCCTCAGGGTTCCATTGTTCACTTCATAGCACCAGGGCTGGTATCAATAAAACACAGCTCTGTGATTTGGGATTAGTAACAGCAAGTTGAAAACAAGCAAAAGGAAGTCCATAAATGACACAGGTGTCCAAGGACCTAATGGAAAACACACTGAACTGCAATGGACCCATTGAGGGTAAGGCTTAGAAGTTAATAGAGGAGAAAGCAGAAAACACAATGTGGTGCAATCGGAATACTTATATAAACAGTTCATTGAAATTCCACGAATTGAAAAATGACTTCATTCCTTCATTGCGTTATTATCTACAACTGCTTGTCCAGTGCTGGGTCTTGCTGGTCCAGAGCCTACACTGAAAGCATAAGGCATCAGGTTAGGAAGAGTGTACCCTGGATAGGATACAGTCCATTCCAGATTTGTTTCGATTCAATAAATAAAGCAAATCAATCAAACCAAACACACAAATAAGTAGTAATGTTGCTAAAGATAATTACTCAAAGTCCTCCATGAATAATTACTAATATTATGCTGTAACATAATCAGTTTAATTAAACAAATTAAAAGTTAAAACCAGGTGCAGAGAAAACATCAACTGACTGTCTGACACTTGGTGAATAGGAAAAAAGTCTAGTTTTAAGTTTATATTGCAAGTCTCCATTTCTTTGTTTGTTCAAGTTTTCAACAAAGTTGTTCTGTTCTTTCATAATAATATTATCCACAGACTTATGTAAACTGTTCTAGGACATTTCTGGGGAACCAGGTTTTACTACAATAATGGGCAGTAGTATTTTAGCTGCAGTGGATAGAAACTGCTCCCATGGCAGTATGTTGCTGTTTCTTTGGGGTCATCAGCTAGCTTTCAACCTGTCCTTGTGAGCAGAAAACATAAGAGTAATATGAAATCCAAATGAAAAAACTCCCAAAGCCATTCTCAGAAAAAGTATGCAGAGTACCTTTGCTTCATCATACAGATCCAACCATAATTTTACTCAACAGCAGAAAATACGGAACTAACATTCTCCATATACAAGGAGAAGTATGAATATAGATCACAACTGCAAAATACCATTAAGTCTGAAAGAAATAAAACCAATATCGGTCCTTAAAAATTTTAAACACAATTTTGAATGGATTGATTTAATTATTTAAACAGTGAAATAGTTCTACTTTTATGACGTACGAAGTGATAAATTTAACTGTAAAAAATCATTTTAACCTAATATCCTAATAACTCTAACACTACATTTAATTTTACAACACTGTTTTCACTTTAGGGGGCGCGGGGGCGCGGTGGCGCAGTGGGTTGGACCGCAGTCCTGCTCTCTGCTGGGTCTGGGGTTCGAATCCCGCTTGGGGTGCCTTGCGACGGACTGGCGTCCTGTCCTGGGTGTGTCCCCTCCCCCTCCTGTGTTGCCGGGTTAGGATCCGGTTCCCCGTGACCCCGTCAGGGACAAGCGGTTCTGAAAATGTGTGTGTGTGTGTTTTCACTTTAAAATTTTTTTTTTTTTTTTTTTTTTTGGCCCTTGATCAGCAACATCGCAGCATCGTGTGCTGAAGAAAATGTATCCACAAATATTAGAGCAGGTTTGTTTCACAATCTGATTCACGTCAGTGCATGAACAAGCAAATTGTTCGTAATATCTCAGCACATGTTGTTTCTCTGGGCTGCACTCCTCAGTCTGTTTGTGTTTTGGTGTGTGCGTGTGTGCCAGAGAGCGTTGAATCAATGCTGAATGGACCAAACACACTAGCAGACAAACTGTGGGGTCCTTTAGTCAGACATTCTCCGGCTGTGATGTACACAGCGTCTGTCCACTGCTTGGCCACACCTGGGGAGAATCACATCTGGATCCCATACAGCTTGGGTCAAGCAGCATTGGCAAGCCAGTTGGGAAGACTGGAGATTTCAAATGCCTCAAGTGTAAGAAGCAGACGAGAGGGGGACCATAAACTCTTGTTGAGCTATCGCTGATGCACTCTTGAGGATGATCTGATTTGTCTGTCCATAACTTGATTTTTCTCCGTCTGTCTTCCACCCTTGTATATTTTAGTGGTGGGTGTTTTACTGGAGCATGATGTGTGACAAATCAGCAGCTGTGTTTTCATGGAAGAACTGTAATGAGAAATGCAATTTGACTCCCCCAGTATTGTTATTCAATTGGTGTATGGTGGAGACATCACGTCATGAATGTAGAAGAAGTGTAGTAGGAGTTAACTATGAGAGAACTAACACTGTGTTCATCCAGTATTCTTACTGCAGGTAATGCAATACATTAGTTAGTGTCATTTAGCAGATCATTTTAGTCTTCATTATGATTACTATCATAGATATTAGGGTAAGATAAAATATTTCTGCAATATTAAAACTGGTCAAAAGCAAATTCTTGCAGATTCTTTTTGACTTACCCTTGTATTGTCACTTATTTAGCTGACATATCTGTCCAAGGTGACTTGCAGGGTGAAGGATAGTAGAAGGTAAAAAATATTCAAAGCAGGTTACCTGGATTACACTTCACCCATTTATACATCTGGATATTCCAAACAAGATATTTTATCAGAGTCTTTGCTTCTGTCTCTTTCCCATTAACCCATATTAACCACTTGTCACAGTTTTGAATCACACTTCCTGCTGTAGCACCCTTCATCAAGGTACTTATCCTAAACTGATACAGTAAAAATTACCCAATTGTGTAAATAGTAAGTAGTTAGCTAGTAGATAGTAGTTAGTAGTAGGTAGTTTAACATGGTAAGTCACTTTGGAGGAAAGCATCAGCTAAACGAATAAATGTATAAATGCAACGGCATCACCAACCATTGAAGCCCACCAACAGAGATCGGCGTAAGAGTTAAGAGGCGTAAGTCTTGCTTCCATTCAATAGCCACACTTCCCTCAGAGCTGTTTTTCATCCATATGGTGCTGAAGCCGACCTCCATTATTGTACCCGCTCCATGACCTCTGTGGCGATTGCTGTGAATCAGCTGGCTTTTTTACATGCTACCATTGCCTCCTGCCATTCGAGTTTTCCATCAATAAACCTGCAGGAGTACGAGTAAGGAGATCGATGTACCTCCTGTGCAATTCCATCCTCTCATTCCTCCAGATCAGGTGAAAAGCCATTAAAGGCCATTAAAGCCCTCATCCTACTCTCTCCATCGGGGCCATAATTTCATTTATGCTGCACAGCTGGCAGTCATAGCACTCACTCACCACCAGTTGGACATCATTTTTGTGGCACATTACAAAAAGCAGACCCTTCTTTGTGTGTGAGCACACGTAGCAGATTTCTCACTGCAGGCAACAACCCTAGTCCCGTTCCAGGGCTTTTTTTTCCCTCTTGAATGAATCCATTGTCCTTAAGTGTGCTTTGAGCTACAATTCGGATATGAAAAAGAAGAGCATGATCATTCAAGCAGACGCTGCTGAGTCTGAGACAGTGTGGAAGATTAAAGTAGGGCAGCTGGTGATGATGTCTCTCAGTTTTGGTTGTGTGGGTGGGTGACATCAGGGTCAGACATGCAGGATGTGGGTCAGTAGTATCAAGTGTGTCTCTGTTTCCTTTACAGTTGAGTTTAATGAATGTATTTTTTGATGTTCTGACATTGGCAGCCTGCATGCCAAGGGCCTTTTGTTGGATGACGTATGTTGCCAGGATAACCAAAGCAGTATAAAGACCCCCACAGAGGTGCTGTAACTGGAGCAGATAGTTAAAGATCCCTGAATTACAAGGGAGCTGAGGAATGGGTATGTCCCTGCTGCGGAAACACATTTCTTCTCCGAGCGAGTGCTGGGGACCGAGAGATGAAAGCATCATGTAAGAGGGCAGCGGAAGGGCAGATGTGTCGGCCACATGCAAGCATGTTACATCATCTCCCGTGCTCTCACCGAAGTGAAGTCGAAAAGAATGAAGGTGATAAAGACTGACGTGTGGCCTACTCGTATATTTGCTGGTCATGGAGAAGCTCCTCAAGAAAAGGTCCTCAGAGAATCAGCAAAATGAATACATGTAAATGTGAGAAGTAGCCTGCTCAAGTCTGGCCTCATGCTGGGGTTGGGGGGGGGGGCTTCACTGAGAAAGTACTGTCTTTTACAGGCACTGACAGAACCTTTGTCCTAGTCTACTGGATCTCCAAAGAGCCCTCCTTTCTCATACTCTCCTCCCTGCTCATTTAATTCATGTTAATTCAATTTCCCCTGCACGTGATTTATATTTCTAATGCCCTGCAGTCTGTCTTTGTCTGGTTCACTCCCTCCCGCAGGGCACGCTGTGCTGTGCTTCTAACTGCCTGCCCTTTTACGAGTAAATGGCAGGAAATGAGGCAGAGGAAAAGAGAAAAACGAGATTCTAAAGTGATGCAGAGGACAAAGTTTGTGATACCATTAAGGGAATGTGCTTGGAAGTTTAAAGGTGTCCCACACAAGGGCAGCAGTAGAACAAGCCGCAGCGTGCCTTAAATCTGGATAAATGTCCAACATTTACAGCGGTCATTTGTAGGGCTATCGGTATTAATTAATGACAGTAGATCAGTTTCATTTCAACTGCGAGACAGCGAGCATGAGAAAGAGAGAACGAGGGAGTGAGTAGACACTGGATGGACAGAATGTTAAACCTGTTAATCTATCGCTTCTTTCTGCCTGCCACATTCCAGAAGATAACCCTGCTCCACTGTCAATGTTGAAGCTAAAGTGATTAACATGTTTTGCACATCGGAAAGAGGATTCTCAAGGAGCTGTGCTGTTACTACAAAGCACCTTTTTTTTTCTGTTTACAAGGTTGAAATAGCAGATCTTTCTTCTGTCCACCCTGGGGGGTCATTTTTATCATGTGCTCTAGTTACCCTGACTGGACCACACAACAGCACTCTGTTCAAATCCTCTTCATCCCCCCAGCTCCTTATGATTAGATCAGCTGCGTCCCTCCTGCTACCAGGTGATTACAGATGACATTGGAATGGGCCTTTGCCCACAAATATCTGGTCTTTGTCAGATCTGCAAGACAGGTTGATGTATCAGACCATAGAAATTCCGCTGCAGACCTCCCTAGCTACAGAGGATATCAATCTTCGGCGCATGACCTCCAGAAATGGTTCTGTAGATACTTCATTGCTTCAGGGTTATGTTAAAAATGCTTTTATCCAGGCAGCTGGCTCTTTTTCAGTGGGGAAAGTTCCTTGAAACAGTTTACCCCACAGAAGGATAATGACACCTCTGTTTTAGTGATTTCTGTGGAGAATGGTGGTTGAAGAATGCTCCAACAACCTCCACCCTTGAAGCTGTATTTGCCAGCACCCTTGTGTTCTGCTCTCATCTGAAACATAACAGCCATCCCAGCTGTTGTATTTATAAAGACTGCACAAATCAGTCACGATGACATGATCACAGAGCTACTGCCTCAAGCTGGAGAACCTGGCCTATTCTGTTAGACTATAGATGTATTAATCACAGTTGGTTTGAGAAGGTGGACAAAGGGTCTTGAAGGTTTGCTGAAGAGACCTCCTTACACATGCACTGATGTACAGACACATGCCTCATGCCACTTAAACCAAAACATGAAGCTATCAATGCTCCGCAAGACCAGACAGTGAAGCTCCATTCAGCCTCTGCCTCACATTTGAACCAGTGACCTGACCAGTGACAACTGCACACTTTTTTGCATTAGCATCATGTTGCAGGCCAATATGAGACCTTTTTACCTCCCAAAAATCCATAGTCTGTTATTCTTACTGCAGAATCATTTTGACTTTTTCTACTTCAGTCCTCACAGCAGTCTCCATCAACCATACTCATGACTGTCTGAACACACGGGGTGGACTCTCTGTCACCAATGACTTTCTCGACGTCTTGGTTCACGTTTCTACAGAGCTATGAGATCACATAGACTGTTTTGACACGTTCCAGTCATCAGCTCCTTTCACCATCATCCCTCCGTAGTAAAGAAACCATCCTTCTGCCTCCAGCCAGCTCACAACTACAGTTAAAGTACTAACAAAGAGATCTACAGCTAAACCAAGTAGGGCATTAATTCATACTCATGCATAACAAAACTATAGTTTGCATGTTGGAGGATATTGGTTTATTTAAAAATCTTGAGTGGCAGAAAGGATGGATGCCATCTGAATAGAGGAATGCACAGAGAGGCCTGGGCAAAGTAAGGTTACACTAACCTTCCATTAAGGACCCAAGAGCAACTTCCAAAAATTTATTGGCAGAGGCCTGCTTGAAGGCCGAGAGCTTTACTGTCGGCATGACTGCTAGATCTTGAGTCAGAATTAATCAAAGCTTGTCTCTAAGAGGTAGCGCTTTTGTGTGTATGCCGTGAGGTTAGAGAGGATTGCACCGCAAGAGCTGGAAAAGAGCCCGCTTCTGTTCCTTGTGCAGGAGCCCCTATTCATTCACCTTCCTTTGGATTTTCTCATCAACACATACTCTTACAAGAACAGAATCAATACTCCTGCAGCTTTGAGCCACTATAGAGTTTGTGTCCCTTCATGGAAAACACCACATTTTTGTTATACTACCCTCATTTGATTTTCATAATCTCTTGTTCCGAAATTGACTTATCCTTTAGGTTAAGATCAGTGGTTCTCAAACTGTCATTGTTCAAGTGGGCCACCTGGTAATCTGTTATTTTTTAAAAAAACAGGAATAATAATATGATTATGACTCACTCAGATGTACAGTATAACACGTCCATTGTCAACAACCGCTTGTCCCAAGCTGGGTCGCAGCGAGCCGGAGCATAACCCGGTAACACAGGGCACAAGGCCCAAGGGGGAGGGAACACACCCAGGACGGGACACCGGACTGCCTTGCGAACCCCAGACTCGAACCCCAGACCCACTACGCAGCAAACACCGCCACACCACGCCATTATAACACAATGCAGCTTAAATAAAACCTCATATATCTATTCATGGACAATTTAACATCTGTGGGTCAATTTAGAGACCTTACATTCAGATAAGTTTCTCCAAAGCAATTTGCAATGTTATACTACCTACAGTTAGCTTGTTTATTACCCATTTGTACAGCTTGGGAAACTTACTTGAGCAATTTAGGGTACGTACCTTATCCATCCAAGGGTACTACAGCTGGAGGTGAGACGGGAAAGGCAGCAGCTCCAACCACTACAGTACCAGCTGCCTCAGATCTTTTTTGTTTAAACATTTTGTATTTATTGCTGAGTAAATTTCAGTGGAAAGTGTTAGGGTTAGCTACTCAGAAAAGTACCACTGGCTTTACCATAATGGATGCATTTCCAGAGCATGTCTCTTTTATAGTCTTCATTCCCTGTTAATCTATGCTGAGAAAAGACTTTATTAATTATTTTAAACTGGACCGAGAAACTTGAAGGAAATCAGAAAAACCAGTAGCATTTTGAGTGACCCTCAGACATGGACAACACCACAGTAGGGTAGGAGGGCAGAAGGGAAGGACCTACTCTTTGGTAGAGCCTATCTACCAACAGACAGGTCCTTGACCCAAGTTAGGATAAGGAGACATTGTCTCTGACTCTGACCAGCTCGCCACAGAGTTTGGCTCCGCCCTTCCCCGGGGCAAATCAAATTGAGCTCTCAGAGGAAAAAATCTGGGGCTGAGAATGAAAGGAGGTGGCGGGGGAAGGGGCAGAGTCAAAGGTCACATCCTGCCAGGGACAAACCCTCTAATGAATGGGACTTCTGGCTACTCTGCAAGCCTTGTGCTTCCTCCTTGCATGATGTAATGCTTGAACTCACATCAGAGATTAAGGTAGCATACTTACTACATTTTACTGTAGTAGGGAAGCAAAATAGATATTTTAGACATGCTCTTCCGTGTTGCTAGTTTGCTTTCCACACTTTAACCACTTTATTTTTCCATCTTTTGCAGAGCTATATGGTCCAGGCCAAAACATATCTTTCAGAAGAGAGGAACATTTTATCATCATCTTACTGATTAAGGGTGTTCACAAAAGGGCAAATAGTTATTGTGGACCAGGTGGGCCCCATTGTAGTGTGGTGCTTTTAAAGACTGGGCTTAATCTATATAATCCCAGAAGAATAAAC
This sequence comes from Scleropages formosus, assembly GCF_900964775.1. NCBI lineage: Eukaryota > Metazoa > Chordata > Actinopteri > Osteoglossiformes > Osteoglossidae > Scleropages > Scleropages formosus. The sequence goes on along the minus strand of NC_041812.1, from coordinate 20,334,405 downwards.
TAACCAAAAACCCTTTGGATCGGTATTGGAACTGTTGCTGTGCTAGTCATCACTTCAGATTTTACTTGAGGCGCGTAATGGCGCGAGCTACCGGACAGAGGATGTTGAGCAATCCTGACCTCATCATTGCTCCAAAAACGGAAGTGCGTACCACTGTCTTCCCCAGCAGGATGAATCCCCTGGAGCTGACCACAATCAGTAGAGGAACACCTCCCCCAAGCCAGTGGCATCACTGAGCCATGGTTTTATTGTGTGTTTGGCAGCTGTGGCATACAAACTTGTGCAGCAGCTTTACCAGCAGAACAGAGACTTCCTCTTACGCATGCTTTTATTTTCTGGATAGGTGGCATTTACTAGAATATGAGTTTACTTCCTATTCCTAATTTCCTGTTACAAATCCTGACATCATGGTTCAATGTGTAGCTTTTTGAATTGGATCATATCTATCCCATTGTGGCTCTTAATGGTGAATTTTGTTCTTGCTGGGTGCCCTCCAATCGTTGTTTCTCTGGCTCCTCCCTACAGCTCTGCTGTACCCACTCAGAGAGGTGATGCTTCCGGTAATTATTCTTTCCAGTCTCAAAAAAGTCTGATCTGATACTTCTGTGATTTTTATTCTTCACTTAGGGGAATTGTTATGTTCACTCAGCACATTATTAACCTTCCTACATTTTCATTCAGTGGCACAAAACTGAAAGTTTACATGATTTAAACAGAAGTATTTATTTTGGATCATTTCGGTGGATAAAAACATACAGTTTTAAATTCTTCTACCAGTACACATTGGCAGTTTTCTGAGGGGATTTCAGCAGCGTTGTGGCGATTAGCAAAGATTGCCCTCTATTCCCCAGTTAGTGACCTCATACTTTTTTGTTAAAGACATGTTTTCAATACAGATCAATGAAGGGTATTTCCTCAGGGACGATATAACTGTCACAATGGAAGTCAGCCATGTAACCATTTAAGTTACAATAACTTTATTTAACCAACTAACAAAGGAATTTAGCAAGTATTACAACATGCATACAAGATGAAGATAACAGAGTATGGGCAAGTGCCATCAAGTCAACATTGAGTTATGATAACCACGCATGTGGTTTCCCAGGTAAAGGAGGATATGGAAGTGGTTTAGCATTGCTGTCTTCCGCACACGAATGGAACCCCACACAAGTACTAAGAGAACATGCACAGACTCTACACACTCTACACAGAACGAATAGGGATCAAACCCCACATCTGAATCCTGCGAGGAATGAAATTATTCGCTGGTAAAAACCAGTGCTGGTAGAAAGAACAGAGTTCCTGCCTATTTCCCCATGCTGGTGAAGGGGGAATTTCCTGAAAATAATGGCCTCTCTTGTGCACAGCTGCCTCAGCGGAGGAAATGTACAAGCCCATTGTTTTCACCCGGGAGATTTTCTGCAAATACAGTGGCTATATTCCGACTCCGCAGATGATGCAATTGTGAGATTGAAAAGCTGCCGCATGAGAAGTTACGCTTTTTGTCTTATGTTTTCATACTAACTTGATTCTGATGTCATGAGATCGAATGTTTCACAAACTATAGTACAGAAATTCATTAAAGCCCATTTGCAAATGTTGTATCTGAAACAAACTGGTGAATTGGAAACACTCTGTACACAGCCAAGCAGCAAAAGCACTGGATGTGTTGGGGCTGGAATGCAAAATTTTGCCTTTTGACATGTTTCATGCAACATCGTGAAACTATTTTGTTTCTTTAATATTGATAATTGCGCCCAATTCCATAACCATTGTTTTATAGCAAACGACTTTAAGGAAGAATGTCAGTGCTCAAACTGCTACTCCACATTATGGATACTGTCTCAGCGTGATTGTCATGTCCGTCACTTTTTCCGGACCCCCGTCATGACAATAACACTGAGACAGTATTCATATTGTATAACTTTATCTTGATAGAGAATCCTTTAATATACTGTAGGTTCTGTCTTAACCCTGTGACCTCAATTACAGAACCACCACAATGGTCCAAACACTACCTCAACCTCTGAGAATCATAATCTTCCTCTGCAATAATTACTCTGTCATTATCTCAATGCCTTTGGGTCAAGAATTTCACACTCTAAACCACATCTAATTTCTGTGTTTCTGTTTGGGTTTGAAGTCACATAATTGTACTAATTTGTTGTTAACACCATGTACTTATTCCTCATGACAAAATGCACAGCATCTGTTAATTCTTTTATATTAGAGCAGAAGTTAGGGTACTGGTTAAGAATATAGAACTGTAATATAAGTAGCTTGTTAAAGAACTACTGCTGCAGTTGCAGTTACTTTGAGCAAGGTAATTATCCTGGATGTCTCCAGTAAAAATGCCTACATGTATACATAACTCAAAAACTTTACATTATTTTACATTAAAAAAAGAGCAAATTAATAGTTATAATAATATGATTAATTTTGATACATTATTATGAGAACATGGAGACAAAATGTGGAACTTGAACTCAAGCTGTTAAATTCTTTGCAGTGCTTTTTTTTTTTTTTTTTGCAATCTCTGAAACTAGTGGTCCCGAGCAGGGTCGCGGTTAACTGCAACCCTGCAGCCTAACCCAGCAATGCGGGGTGCAGGGGGAGGGAACACACCCTGGATGGGATGCCAGTCTGCAACAAGGCACCCCAAGCAGGACTCAAAGTACAGACCCACTACTCAGCAGGTACAGACCAAACCCACCACACCACTGCTGTTAAATTTGTGGCTCTAATGTGGACAACCCAGCAACACATTTATCATAGAATCAGGGGTTTGAACATGGAAATAGCCTGAACAATGGACTTCCCTCCAGATTCCTGTGAGCACTTTTTAATGCTCCCAGAGAATGTGAAAAGGGTGCTCACTGACAGATGCCCACTTCTACTCGGAAGGAAATATGGCTTGTATTTTTTTCTTTCCAGGATGTTGTTGTGATGTATATTTTGCTGCAAACCTTTCCTCAATGGTTCCTCTCACATCTAAGTTGATTTTTGTGTTTTTTTTTTTTTTGATTTTTGGAAATGAACTTAAAATAAACTCAACAAGACTCAGGCTGTTTTTCTTTCTAGGGCAAAAGCCTTGGTAATTGAAAGTTCTCTGTACACTTCATAAAGGAGTGGAGGGCTTTGGCAAGCAGCATACCAAGTTTGATGTTATTTTGCTGCAAATTTGTTCAACCGCTTTCCTTGAAACTGAAAGTCTAATATTTGTAAACATAAATCAGTAACAGCTAGCAAGTTTTGGACCACCAGAGTTAAACAGTGACAACTGTCAAAGAATGAAGCCCAAATAAATGATCAGATGCATGCCAGCCTATGCCTTCAGTTATTTCAGTATGGCACATTATTTGTTAAGGCTCATGAATCAAATTGCACAGAGATTGCTATCAGGCCCAGAAAAGAACTGAGAGAAACTGTACTGAGGAATGCTTGTTTACGGGTTCATTATTAACCCAGTTCAATAGAGGTGACCATCGCCGAATCCCCTGCAGTATTTACACTGCGAGCATACATCCTGGTGTTTGTTCTGTTTGACTGCACTTTGAAAGAGTACACAAAGCGTGACTCTGGAACAGAGAGCTATCAAAGCCCTACAAAGGGTCAGTTGTGAAACAACATCAAACAAAGCATAAAAGGAGAAAAAGTCTTAAAGTTCCCTGTAAACATCCATGATGTTTGTCCAAAAAAATCCTTCACGTTTAGTAAACTACAGTACCTATAAAAAGTATTCACCCCCTGTGAGTTTTTTATCGTTTCATCACATTGAATTCTAACAGATTAAATTATGCTTTTTTTGACAATGATCGACACAAAAATACTTAATAATACAAGGATTCTTAACTTTTTTAATCCCATGCCTCACCTGAAAATGTAAGTAGTGTTAACATCTCCTATTCTCCACTAAATCAATAAATGAACCAGTCAAGACATAATTGCGACATATAACCTGGTTGGTACCTTACACCTCTTTTGCAGCCATTGGTACCTGCCCTGGGGAGGTACAAAGGTGCCCTACAGGTAAGGAATCCCTGCCTTAATTTCAAAGTGTAAACACATTTGTTTGTAAACACATCTGAAATAATTGCAAATATAAAGTCTAAGAGTTATAATACCTTTTATATGTACTGTATATTTTACATAACCACTGTTGTTTCAACCTCTGTGCCTGGGTCACCCTGATATTCTTGTATGAAACACTGTAATGCATGCTTATGTAGAGGTAGATGTCAAGGTGTCTCTCACACCTCAGTGGGAATCTACCCCTGCATAAATGCTCCACCACCTCAACAATGACTAATGTGCCGCCTGACAATGATCAAAAGGATTCAATCGATGCCGTCTCAGTGTTGCCACTAATGTGGTCTGATAGTCGAGACGGATCTCGTGAACTTGCCCATGGGCAGGGATGGCACCAGGGAACCATTTACTAACTGCCACACGTTAGTGTTGTTTTTGTCTCAGCATAATTGCCCAAATGTTGACAAGAGCAGTTACCAGCCAATCGCCTAGAAGTCAGAAAGTCCTCATCGGCCTATCCACCCTGTCTCCTAATGTGGCTGAATCGCTCTAGTTTCAAAACAACACCATCCTTGCCCCCTGCTAATAACACACTCTATGGAATGCGTTGTCCTGACATTGTTTTCCTGATGCATTTTGCAGGTGCTCATTATCCGTAAGGTCTTGCGTTCAAACAGATCGTGACAGGCACTTGTAAACCAAGGGCCTCTTTGGCATTATTTCATCTCAGAGGATTTCTGAAATGTGCTGATAGGTTTCCTTCCCTCTTCGTAAACACATGGGGTGTAAACACATGGCTCCGACAATAATTTGCAGCAAAGGGTCTCAATCAATTTGCAAATTCCTTTGGTGGGAAAAAAGTAGAACATGCACCAGTCTTTAAAACAATAATGACGAGAAACAAGTCCGCCACTAACCCCCAACCAGAACTGCCCCATCTCCTCTTCCCCCCACTATTTATGAGCTCTTTGTCTTTTCCTGTCGATAGTGTATCATAATTCCCAGTCCCCAGGCTAAATAAGATCAGGCTTCTAATGTGATTGAGTGGGCCTCCTGTAGCCTGCCTAGTAAAAGGTTGCATCTCAGAATCCACAGAGCCTTCAACTAATTTAATAAAAGGTCCATCAGACTAATGGAGCCCTAGCTGAATTGACCACCCCTCCCCGACCCAACTCATCTCGGTGCTGCCTCATCTCCGTGGGAACCCATTGAAATTCATCAGGCCACACACTGCATCGAACGCATGCCAAAGGAGAGGGAGAATCACCTTGGAAAGGTGAGAGGGAAAGGGCAGAGGAGAGCAACGGTGCAGGAATGCAGGAGTGTATGACCACTGGAGTGTGTTAGTGAGAATAGTGCAAATGAAGATAATGACAAATTTTCAGCATGTCTTTTTATTAAGAAGCGAAAAGTGATAGGATAGCTTAGGGCAATACAACTGCTACTTTTTTTGCTGGTTTGGGTTGTTTACTGGATTGTTTCGAGATGAAAAACTAGGCTTGTGCAAGAGCATGGCCCATTCTGCTGGGATACAGCATCAGCAAAGACGTTCCCTTAAACACGCCCACACAAACACACAGACCCACATGTTCCCAGAAACATTACACAGAAGTACATAGAAGTACACATAAGATGCATTCATATACACAGTCTGCTCACACACTCATGCTGTCTCTCTCTCGTACACACACACACACACACACACACACACACACACACACACACACACACACACACACACAAATACTTGCAAGGTCTTTCTCCTCAAGGGAGCTGGCTGTGATTTATTTCCACATGGAAAAGGCAAGTGTGGAAATTTGGATGCTTTTCAGAAAGTCAGAAGAGGACGTGTCCTTGTGCTGTAAAATCTTTCCGCTCCCTTTTTGTTTGCACCCCATTTTTAATACGTTTTGGTAAATACATTAATTTCGTTCCATGAATGTTTTTACAGTATGAAGTTTTATCGTTCCTATATGTCTTAGAGTTCCTTCCTCCTCCTGTCATTAAATATTTTATGAATGACATCCTATATGTATGATCAGCTATATTTTAGTCATATATGAACTGAAAGTTTTCTTTTCATGTAGTGAAATCTCAGATTGACTAAATAGAATTCATAAAGGTAAATTGTGTGTAAGCACTCATACTTGAGCACTTACAGTAGAAGGTTTACAGAGCTGGAGAGAATGGTTGAAAGTTAAACCTGCGAACCAAGGATGTTTAATGTGTCCTTGGTGTGATGGAAGACCTAAGTGTATTTAACTGGAGACAGAGGGACCGTCTCCTTTGTTTGCATGGATGTGGAAAAAAGGAAAGAGTTAATTTAGGAAATTTCTGTCTTTGTTTTTCCTGGCTGACATACAAGCCAGGCCCGGAACAAAGGGAAGCAGACAAGTAGTGGTTCTTGCCTGGCAGATTATGGAGCAACGAGCTGCTGAAGCGTGCATGGAGCAGCAGGGACCTGGACAGCTAGGGGAGAATGGGCAGAAAACAAGTGGCAATAGTGATCTCAGAAGTCAAACTGCCCACACAGATGGTTTTAATTGCTTGCAAAGGATGATGGAGGGGGAGAATAAGATCATAGGCATCCATAAACTGCAGGAACAAAATCAAGGCATTTGGCCCTCGCATATGGAGAAAGTGAAAGTCTCATGGCTGTTTGGCCTATGGGTCCCCCAATCCCACAGAGCCTCAGTTTTGGGGAGGTCTTGGAACTAACAAGCAGTGCAGCTGGTCACAGACACCCTTTCCAGATCACGTTACTGTGGTAACCAGGCCTGGCTGTGTACATTACATGATCGACATTCTGGACAAGGGTGCTTTGTGTATTGTATCTCCATGTTTTTCTCTTTCGCTGTTGGCTTGGAAAGGCTCTTGTACGGTTCATTATAGCAGTGATTGTTTATTAAGGAAAGGATGTCCTTGGTTACCATCCCTCCCATCAGGCAGAAACAGTTCACTCCCTTAGCTAAGAGTCAGGTTTAATAAAAGTCTGCAAGAAACACTCTATCAGGTTACAGGGGTTGTAATGTGACAGGCAGTCCACATAAATCCACAGAGCAATACATCAGCAAAGACAACCTCACAGATCAGCCAGAGCTCATGTGCCATTCAAAAATATCTTTGTCCATGAACAGTGGAACAGGCTTCATAACTCTAATATATTATTTTGTCTGCCTCATGCAGTGAACAGCATTGACACTGTGTAGTTTACCTTTCCATTGAAAGAAGCTCTCTTTCCTTCAGGGTGTGAAGAAGGTCCAAGGACGGTATTGAATAATCCTGCATGCTCACTATGTGTCCTGCTCGCTGTAGATCAGTGAAGATAGTGAGAAGTTCTGATGCCTGAGCCTTACTCAAAAGCACCTGATCCCCCACTTTAGCATCCCCAGCAAGCAGATAGAACTCAAGAAATGTGTGTTAATGTCAGTGGGCCCCTTCAAACTTGGCTTCTATCTTTATGGTCTATAGCCAATTGGAAAGCAGACTTCAAGACCCAGCTGGAGTTCGGCTACAGGATCTGCAGTTGTAGAAACACATTGAAATTGCATAGAAAGGCGGGGGGGAATACCTGACATCTTTCTTTTCTTTCATTTCTCTTCTTTGCATTCTTTTTGTGACCTTTTACCTTTTTCCCCGTTTTAACGCTTTTACAACCCTATCTACCGCGCCAGTGTCTAAATCCCACTACTGCAATTCTGAGAACCACATGGGACAAAAAGACACCCGCTAAGATATTCTGCCAAGCAAAACATAAGGGCAGGAGTAATTCAGAATCACCAGTCAGCCGAAGTGGCATGTCTTGTGTTAAAAAAGATGAAGCCTGAGCACCAGATACAGACCCAAACACTGAAGAGAAAACAAACTACTTCCACAGAGATTTGACATGGGAACTTTGCTCTGGAGCTCTCTTCCTTTTCTGTGTCTTCTGACTCCGTGCAAAGACAAGGCCTTCTTTCCCCTTTACTTAGTCTCTGTTGCACATTGCAGCAATATTTGGTGGCTAAAAGGGACGTCTTCTCATGAATCGACGAAACAGAGGTTCTGAAATGGGGGGGGGGGAGTTAAAAGCAGATGTCAGGACACTTTGGTTTCACAATTTGGGAAAGAAAAAAAAAATCCTGCAAAATGTTGGATAACATACACACACGAGAAACTGGTCTTGATGTTCTCAGAAATTATTCTAAGATGATTACCTCATTACACAATACATTGAAATGATGCCACAAAAAAGGCAGGATGTGACATATTCATTTAACGGAAAGCTTGAGATGTGGTGAGAGGGAAAAAATATGACAAGTGTTCCCACTCATGGGGCAAAACCACAGGAAGCACTGGGGCAAGAGAGTCCTCCCTCTATAGAAAAAAATCCAAAGGAGTACTGTTGTTTAGGGGATGGCCTGTAGTAAGGTCTGCAAATGAGTTTGTGTTTGTTTGGGGAGGCCTGGAGGCTGAGAACTGGGGTCTCTGTGGGTTTCTGTAGCCCTTTGTGAAGCACAATTCAATATGTATTTTGGGGATCTTCTTGGCAGAGAGCCAACTAGGAAAGAGTTCACTGACAGAGGCCAACTGAAAGCACCACAGACCAGTCTTGGTCTACAATTGCTTAACCCTACTGCAACCTGGGTAGCGGGGAGTGGGCGAGCTGTCAAGATAGGGCAACAGGGCAGAGATTACCGTAACTAGGTAGAGTGCCGATGAGCTGTTCACTTGGCTGGCATTCGGCGAACAAGAAGAAGCACAAATGATGTAAGGGTCAAACTTCCATTAGAAATTTAGTGGTCGATCCAGATTTACGTTTATAAAATGCCTATTTTTCAATATCCTTATTTTTCCAGAATTGTACACGGCAAGACACAAATTAGTCTGAAATACTTAAGGTATTACAAATCAAACATTCAAAATATTCCCAGTCTTAGATTTTTGCAAGGATTTTGTAGACTAAAACGCAAAAACTTTTATAGGCTTATACGTATATACTGTAAATCTCTCTCTAAGTTTTGATATACAATAATGGACTGAGTTTAGCACCTGTCAGGCGCTGCTTGAAAAATTTCTAATTTCTTTTCTATTGGATGATGCTGACAGCAGCTGAGTTGCTTTATATGGAGAATGCAAACATCAGTTTAATAATACAGAAGGTAACTTGGTCACCACTGCAACTGTTGCTGTGTACCAGTATGAATCCTTCTCCACTGGTAAGGTCTCCTTTGACATGTTGGTCAAAGGTCAGGGGCCCAATAAAGACTGATTCAAAGAAAAGTAAACACACACACACACACACACACACACACACACACACATTTTCAGAACCGCTTGTCCCATACAGGGTCACAGGGAACCGGAGCCTACCCGGTGACACAGGGCGTAAGGCCAGAGGGGGAGGGGACACACCCAGGACGGGACGCCAGTCCGCCACAAGGCACCCCAAGCGGGACTTGAACCCCGGATCCAACGGAGAGCAGGACCGTGGTCCAACCCACTGCGCCACCGCACCCCCTTGAAAAGTAAACAATGAAAGAGAAAAAAAAAGTGGTGTACATGTACTTCACATAGAATGGAGTTTCCATAATCCATTCTTGGACCCAAGCCTGGGTGCGACGTTTGCCAGCTGGTGCCTTTTGGCCAAGTGGCCCTCGTTGTCTGTCGGACCTCAGCCAAAATCGCAACATGGAATGTGAGGAATGGGGTCGGGTACAGAGCCTGGTGGGTAATGGGCATGGACAAGACAGATCGAGACCAACTGGACCAACATTGTGAAAACTTTCTCATGGTATATAGAATGAGCCAACATTGACAACGAAGGAGCCAAAGAACTGTGACGACAAGTTACACCCTAGGAATGAGGAGGCATGGGGTGGCAGTGAGTGGATTTACCCATCTGTGCATTTTTTTGCCCATATTCACAAAATCAGAAACAAAACAAAATGAAATTCTTTAGCCAAAACAAATGAATGAAATGGCCTTTCGGGTCTAAAAGAAGGAACACAAAATTGCCAGGAATTAAACAGTACTGAAACAACTTACAACAATCAAAATACAAAATCTATCACTTCACTCTAATAACTCAATTTTTCTTTTATAACCACCATAACTTTTACTGTGAAAATTCCCTCAGCTTTTCTAATCACCTTAAGTAGAGCTTTTAACTGGCTTTACTGGCCACACCTGGTGCTCATTGCCACTCAATTAGTTCTCTTGGTGCAGCTGTGAACCAGTGAAATGGGGGTGTACACAGGGCTTTCACCTGGCACACTCTAACAGTTTACATTTACATTCATTCATTTAGCAGACGCTTTTCTCCAAAGCAATGTACATCTCATAGAAAATACAGTTTGTGCATTACATTAGGAGAAAGAGAGACATAGCTGCAGATGTGTGATTCTTAAGTTAGTTAAATTCCACCATATGCACCAATGTTCATTACACGAGTAGCTGTACAAAACTCAGAAACATTTTTTTTTTGAGATACGCAAACACTTACATACAGTACAGAAGTAGTAGCTGTGTAAAGGCTTATCTGGAGATGATCATAAAGCTGTGGTGCATGAACATTTACACTTTACATGAGCTTCAGAGATCATTGTCAAAGTGAGTCCAGAAGAGGTGAGTTTTCAGATGCTTTTTAAATGTTGAAAGAGTTTCAGCAGTTCTCAGTGAGAGGGGGAGGTCGTTCCACCACAACGGAGCCAGAACCGAGAACCTCCACGCTTTACTTTTCGTGCGTGGGACCACCAAGTGAGCAGAAATAGACGAGCGAAGGGGTCTGGCTGGAGTGTAGCGGATGATCAAATCCTGTAAATAGCTGGGAGCAGTTCTGTTGATGCATTTGTAGGCTATAACCAGGGTCTTAAATTTGATCCCAGCAGCTATAGGAAGCCAGTGCAAAGAAACGCGTACTGTAGTTATGTGTAGTTATGTGTGCTTACTGGGCAAAGAGCAGATCTTATTTGAGTTTTACTGGAAAAAAAAAAATCTTTGCTTGGGATTTAAAAGTACCCGTTTTTGTGCAGGGATGTATAGACAGACCACCAACTAACAGATTAATGTTTTACTGCTCTTCTGAACAACAAAGACATCTTCTACACAGCAGTAAATCTGGGTTTTTCAGTTTGCATTTGTTTTTGTTTAGTGTAAAATGTGAACGCTGTAGAATGTGAGGATTAATTATAAATAACTGACTACATACAGTATACAGTAGGCATACAGTATTTTCTTGGTTTGAGTTACCTTAGTTGCAGAATCATAGCCTTTGTCTTTTACTTTATACTCCTCTGCTACACTAAACTTCACTCAGCAACTGTTTTGCCAGCTTTCACTGGCATGGTGGCTACAGTAATGAGATCATAAGAGATCAGTGCTGCCATCCGTGTTGACACTGGTGTGGAGCGAAAAAAGCAATGAAACATGAACAATGTTGGCATTCTCCTTCCAGCAGGCCACTGGGGTCATGCCAGGAAATGTGGTTTGAGCAAATCAGTGCTCTTCACCTCTATGCTACATTGGCACTGTCAAGTTAACGTTCTGCTTTTCTGAACTGGGGCCTAACTAGTCTTCGATCTCCAATGACTATGAGTTGTCAAGAGCAGGTATGTGAAGGGGTGTGGTCCTTGTGTCAAATACATGCATAAAAATGCATGTGCTTGTGGAATGCTTATGTTTATATATCAAAGAGCAGTGATGTCTATTGTCATAAAGCTCAAAGCCCACATGAAATCCTACTCGACCACCTCGTCTTCTGTTCCATGGGGCCTTCGCACATTACAGCCTAGATTTTTCGATGCGTGGAGACTTTCAGGAGTGCTTTTGAGAAAGGAGATAACTGAGTACCTCGAGGGCTCAGTCATTTGTCTCTTCCTTCTGTTCCTCTCCCACCCTATTTCTGTCTTTTTCTCTCTACTGCTCTTTTCTTATATTTTTTCACATCTGTTTCAGAGGACATTTTTCCTAGTGACAGATGTAAACTAATGTTCCACGGCCTTTCCAGCCCATATGCACACTCGCTTTATGATTTCATCAGAAGTGGGTCAAATAAACACAAGGAAAGAGGTGTGTGCAGTAGAGGGGGGAATCAATAGGCGTTTTCCTGTTGGAAAAATATACAGAATAAGCATGTGTGGCACTGACATCATACAGGCAGCAGTTACAATGAGACTGTAGGAAAGAGGCCTCTCATCAGCAATGGTGATGATATGAAACAGCTTGGGAAGTTCACACAAACACACACACTTACAAGTGCAAATTGTTGAGTCAGGGAATCAATTGTCCGATGGGACCCACCAGACTATGGTGGTTTTAGGAGAGAATGGGAATTTATCGTGTAAGTATCAACGCAATGGACTGCAACAGCAAGGTGAAGGTGAAATGGAGGTATGATGACTTAGTCAAAGAGGTTAATGAAAAGGATCATTTCTCACGTGAAACATGTCTTCTCATATGGAGCTTAGCATCTCTTCCTCTGTTGTTGGTGAAGAACCCCACATGCATACAGCCTTGTCTGTAAATGGAAGAGCCACTGGAGCATGGTTTCACTCAGACGAAGAGCCACAGAATTCTGCAGCATTACAAACTTAAATGAAGTATTACAGACCACTTCATCGACAGATATAGTCTGATAACAGAAAAACACTGTGGAGCTGATGAAAAAGTGAAAGTGATCTGCTGCATAGAATTTGTAGATAACCGATTGTCGTGTAAAAATAAAAGCATGAGAGCTGAGAGCCCCTTGACCACATCAATGTCACAAAGTGCTATTGTTACACAGATGGCGTATCCAAGCAAAGACTGCTACCAATTACCAATGTCCAAGGAAAGCTTTGTTTATTGCTAGCGCTGGTTAATATTATTCAAATTGATTCATCAGGGAAAAGTCACATCAACATATGGTTTTTGGACAGCCAAGGAGACAATCACTCCGCCATCCCCTAGACTTCTGTCTCTAAATTAATATGAATTAGTATATACAGATGCACACAGGTCATGAAGAAGGGAATATAGATATTTATGAATTGAATTTATAAATATGATGTTATTTTTAGGTACTTATTTATGATCACAAACGTAACCATTATGTATGAATAGAACACAAATTTATGGAAACAAAAAATCGTTTTCAAGGCTGAAGTTTGTTATATATATATACAGTTCTGTTTCCTATTTCAAAGACACAGGGATATGCATTATATAATGTTTATATAATATATAATGGGCCAAGTCTTTACTTTTCTAATTAAACTGTTTATCATTATGCAAGATTTTTTATTCATTTCACCTGAAGTGAACAAATACAGTCACAACTGTAAGTGCTGGCCTAATTACGCTTTATTTCAGTTTTTTGAGGATTTAGCACCAGTTACGATGATCTTTCCTGGCCTTCTGTGGTTAGCACATGTTAAATTTTCTTATTTGTTTCAAAATTAAGCTGTATTTTTCAATTTTAATAGTAACGTTTGGTGCCCAAAAAATGTCAGCATCTTCACACAATCGCCTGTGTTCCCCTAATTATAAAAATGGTTCTGTATTTACAGCAGTTTCATGATGAGCAAGCTTTTATCTTTACTTTGCAGAAGTTGTCCTTCACCCCTGTCCTCAGTAGCGTACTGTGCAAACAGATACTCTACATGTTTCGTTTCTCCCAGGACAGACTACTGTAATCTACAGCCCTGCTCGCTCAGGCTTTTATTCTGGTTGCATTCGCCCATCTCTTCACACCTTTTCAAGTCAGGAAGGGGATGTGGAAGTGCTGACCCACCAGGGCCAGTGGCAAGTGTGTTCAGGTTGGCTGAGATGACTAAGATCTGGATTGACAAGAAGAGACAATGGACAAAATCGTAGGCAAGTTCTCAGGGTTTTGGATTAATATCTGTTAAGCACTTCTCTGCATGCTTTAAGACGAGAGGGTGCACAAGAACATGGGAAAAGATGGTAGGTGAGTGTTTAGATGGTGGTCAGTAGGACTGATTCAATATCAGATCCTAAATAATGTGCTTAATAGAAGCTCTACTTCCTTGGTTCATTTATCCTCTACATCTAAATGTCCATCTGGGTAATCCTGGGGAAGATTCCCTCCTGTAGGCCAACTGCTGTAGGCCATGCCTATAACATCTCTCCGTCTAGATCACTTATTTGGGCAAACAAAGTTCGCACAGGTGTGGGATTTTTATGTTTAACCGCACTGCGGTCTCTTTTCTGCACTTGCATTTAGATATCTAAAAACAGAACAAATAATAAAGGAAGAAGGAGAGAATGGAAGGATAATTGAAACCCATTTTACCCAGTTTGGTTGTTTATTTTCTAAGCAAGCTGTGTCATCTGGAGAGACTCCTCCTTTCTTTTTGTTTTCTGTAATTTCTAGTTTGTTGTTTTTGTGGACCATAAGTGGATTAGTCCCCAAGGTCATTTAAGAGGCACGTACATATACAATCTTACCTTGAGTTACAAAAATTCAAGCTAACAATCTTTAAAGACCAGAACATTTACCGTTTTGCTTCTTTTTAACTCCATTTCCTTGATCGTTCTATTTCACAAAATTTCTCTGTTTCAGAGCAAAAATGGCATGTGTTTCTGCTTGCTGCCTTTACTTTGCAGCAAAATGCACTCAGATAAAATGGAAAAACAAAAGTGCTATATATGGTGGGTCACATTCATGGAACTGTGCAGGACTGATTTCATTCAGCATGCTTTTTGTTTGCTATAACTACAGTATGTCTTGCTGTAGTATAGCTACAACAGGAAGTACCCAGGGAATAAACAGATGAATACATCTATTATTATACTTTTTTGATTGGAGCCTGAAAGGATCCAAAGGCTGGCAAACACTGGCTCTGTTTATTTGTTGAATAGTTCCGACCCTCACTGCCTGCTTTATGTGTCCTCAGGTACAAATGAAGCATGTAGTCGGTTTTTAAGGTCACTTTTTAATTAATTCTCCCCACGCTGTCCTCCATCAGACTCCAACTGACTCTCTTTCCCTGCTTTTATTCTTCTGAAACACACGAGAAACATGACATTGTCTTGCACATACAGCAGAACACAAAACACTGAATAAAAGGTAGTTGACATGACATGTTGTCATCTCCACTCATTTCAAAGTAGTTTTAACTTTCCTGTTTCATCAGAACAGGGGTGCGGTGGTGCAGTGGGTTGGACCGCAGTCCTGCTCTTCGGTGGGTCTGGGGTTCAAGTCCCGCTTGGGGTGCCTTGCGGCGGACTGGCGTCCCGTCCTGGGTGTGTCCCCTTCCCCCTCCGGCCTTACGCCCTGTGTTGCCGGGTAGGCTCCGGTTCCCCGTGACCCCGTAAGGGACAAGCGGTTCTGAAAATGTGTGTGTTTCATCAGATTAAGAAGTAATAATAAAATAAAAGTTGCGCAACTCACTGGAGTCCATTCACCAGTGTTCATTGTCTGACACAGTGTATTTCTTGGACAGATGAACATTGACACACTGCACTGGGATGAACAATTCATTGAATAGCTTTTTTTAAAATTTAACTTTAGCTTTATTTGACTTTTTTTTACAAACACACATTGACTAAGAACACACACACACACACACACACATATTCAGAACCGCTTGTCCCTTACGGGGTCACGGGGAACCGGAGCCTACCCGGCAACACAGGGCGTAAGGCCAGAGGGGGAAGGGGACACACCCAGGACGGGACGCCAGTCCGCCGCAAGGCACCCCAAGCGGGACTTGAACCCCAGACCCACCGGAGAGCAGGACTGCGGTCCAACCCACTGCGCCACCGCAGCCCCTTACTGACTAAGAACACATTTGTATTAAACTTTTATTGATTGCAATGTAGTGGGTGGACTTACAAACAATTCAAAAAACTAACAGACCTCCAGCCCCAGTTTTGTTCGCAAGTTGAGGTCCAAGTGTATACGTTTACAAAAAAAAAATTTACAGAAACATCAAGCTTATAAAATAGGGAGTAAAAATGTTAAGCAAATGTAAATGTGTGGTTTTTGTTCTCTCAGTGATTTTGCATTTTTTGTCTTTGATCAGATAAGATACACGTCACGGTACAGGAAACCTTGGAGAAAGAAGGGAGGAAAAGTCAGGATGTTCTCAACTTCAAGACTGCCCCACCAGTGAGGCGTAGCCAAAGAACCCTGAGGTCTGGCTCTGCTTAGCGCAGCGTGCACAAGTGCGGATCAGCCTGGCACAATTCTCACTTTTTTCCACTACCCACCTCCTTGCCTCCCTATAAAAGCAACTATGCCATTTACAACATTATAAGACGTTCAGCATGAAGATTTAACTTGCTTTCCTTTGTTGAATTTTCCTATTTGCTTTTGCAGATGCATCGATCCAAATACGAGTCATTTAGTTTATTACAGCGTAATAGCTTTAATTCCTTCTATGACCAAGCAAAAAAATCAATGCATATCCTATTATCGCTGCTCACTCTCCATTGCCTTCAATGTGCCCCATCTCATTAGCAGCCGCTCTCATTTTGTGTGCTGCTGCTTATGCTGACTAACGGATTGTTCAGCCTTGTTCTCGTCCTGGCTCTCCCGATATTCACGACATTTAGCATTATTCACTGTGTGCTGCACTGTGATTCCCATAGCAGTCCTTACTCAGAGCGTCATATAGCCAAGGATCAGTGTGCTGTCAGACATCGACCCATGCGCACTGTGTAGGTGTGGCAAACTGTATGCAGTTATTTATGAACGGCAGTTTTCATCGGAATAAACACTCGGGTTAATCGGTATCAGTACATGTTTCCGAAGAGCGGGTGGCCTTGTTTCACCTTCAGTGTGACTATTTATGGACTATTTATGGTCACTGCTGTCCCAGGGCTGACCCCAGATGCAGAACTGCCAAATTTGCAGTAAACAGTACACAAAAATGGTTTTCAGGGATGTGAAGCTAAACTCTTGTAAGTGACTTTAAATACATCAGCAAGGGAAAAAAAGCACAAAATGGAACCTCTTCTATCTCTCGTCTCACAGGCAGCCTTAAACCTTCATTGCCTCAGCAAATTTGCATTTGAGAAGTAGCCCACCCTGCTGGTGGAAAAAGCAATCGTGTGCTGCACAGCAAGAAGGTAAAACTTCTTTGATGTTTTTCTTTTTTTCAGCAGACGGTCTCCCAGATTATTTCATTTGCAGTGTATTGTAGTGCAGAAATTCTGAATTAAATAGCAACTAGTCTGAAAGGACTGCTGTGGTGCTTCCTCGCAGTATAGCTCGCCCTACATTGAGTGACTGTATATGTCAATTCCTCATTTTATAGTTGGATGAAATTCTGATGAAAGTACACTTTCTGCATGTTTACACACACACACACACACACACACACACACACACACACACACACACACACACGAGCCAGTAGTCCATCCATCACTAATCCAATAGTAGCAAAGGAGGTAACATGATCATCCTTGACCCCCCATTCAAAGGAGTCTGTTGATATGAGACAAAGTCATTAACATAAAGATGACTATCTCCTTCCTTCTGTCTGCAGCCTTGGCAGGATGTGACTCAGTGAATAAGAAAATCCAGGGCTCTCTGAGAAGAAATGATGCCATCATGTTGTCTGTGGAAGTCTTACGGTTGCCTGCAGTTAATTTTCAAATGTCAGTACTGCACTGGCGTTTGTCACAGGACAATGGATTAATTGAACAGTTTGGTTTGCCATGCTTCATGCTTGCAAAATGTGCCTATATGTTTAATGGCAGTGGTTGTTCACCCTCTGGTCTCACACATTGTGGTGTTCTCTTTCCAGCCACTTCTGGGATGATACTGATCTGGCAGGAATGACTAGCAGATATTGGATGGGTGGAGAGGTGTTTTTTCCCAGACCTCCCAGGGGCTGGTAACTCCACGGCGGGGGTCGTACGGTGCAAAGGAAAGCAAGGAAGCACAATCTGAAAGCCTCTGGGATCTACCCCACTGTCCTAGTCCTGTCTGTCAGACACCCTCAGGGGAGTCCTGCCACAAACATAACCACACCCTACACCCCCGACCCCAGAGCTAAAGTGCTGACAGAAGAGCTACGCCTGGCTGTGGTAAACAGTCTTTGTTTAACGCTTTGTTTCCTGACAGCTGTGGAGAGATTCAGAGGTCAGGCTTTGTGAGAGGACTAGGGCAGTACCCAATTAACCACTGTCACCATGGGAGGCCGTAGGGGTGTGTGCAACATCTACTGGGTTCAGATGGACAGAAGGAAATGGCAGGATCAAAGCATGGAGATGATGTACAACCAGCCCTGATTGTGCTGCACAACACCTCACTACCCTACCATGGGAATACAGCTATCCTTAAATGTCCAAACCTGTCCAGAGCCACGGTTACAAGAATTACCCAGCAGCCCCTGCAGCTCAGGCTCATGAGCAATGCCCTACTGCAAAGCAGACTGGCTTGTGCCCGGCTAAGTTTTCACCATTGTGGTTCAGGAATTAATAACTGCATGCTGCTCTTTTCACCCCAACCAAGGACAGCATAAAACACTCATGTGTAACATGAACCTGAAATTTATCGGGCAGCCGTGGCCACATCCTGCTTGATACAAACACAATTATTAAAGCAGGATGAGGAAGGAATTCCTGTGGCCTTGGAGTGAATGTGGAAAGCGACCATCAGCGACTGTCGCTGCGGTCTACAGGTCCTCCACGTTGCCCAATTAAGCCCTCAGGGACCAGCATCTGTTGCCAGGGGAGACGCCCTGGAATGTCAGCGGAGACGTCAATGTGGTCTGTCTGCTCTGAACATTAGCGCCGGGGATCCTCGCTGACGAGCTGTCAGACGACCCGTGCTAATTCAACCCAGAGGAGAAAGAACCAAAATCTATAGAAAAAGAGGTTTAGTACTTCTTCTGGACACAGTACATCACTTAGGGAGGGCCTGGCATGAAGGGAGGAAGGGTAGTAATGAAACGAGGTTAATAAAGGGCTTGGACGCATCCATTTCCAAGTCTACAGAGTCCATCATTCATATTGGAAGCGCCGCATGATTCCATTGACTCCAGAAATTGTTTGTGACCTTTGGTTGGAAACATTGCATTTATACACTCTCCTTTGGAGACTTGAGGGACTTGTTATCTGAGTCTGCAAACGTCATGTGGTCGATTTAATTTCAAAGTCAGATGACCCATCGTGAGGAGCTGGCTCGCTGTAAGATAGCCCACACCCACCCACCCGTTTACAAGTGCTGAGCCGGATCAGGGAGGAGTGGAGGTGTTTCGCAGTGCCCTGATGGAAGTGTGCTGTTGGGAAAATTAATTTCATCTGCACACATGGATCTTTAACACCTGGACTCATTCAGAGAGACGAGCACGGCAGCTGTGCTCCTGTAGATGAACTGTGTGTTTATAATGTACAGTGTGTGTGTTTCTTTTAACTAACACGCCCTCATCTGCACAAATGCACATACACACATACACTCACAAATGAACACATGCCCGCTCTCACACACAGGTGGGGTACATCTCCAGAAAGACCCTTGTTATGTCCTGCTAGGCTGGAGCTCTACACCATGGGGCCTGGCTGCGCAAACATAGGTCAGTCAGCTGAACTTCGTAAGTGTAAAAACAGATGGAAAGCACTTAGATCAAACCCTGAAGGAGGGGATGGAGTGTCTGTGATGTTACCTTACTATGAAGTATAGTCACAGTACTGTGGTACTGTTTCCAAGGTTTTGAAAGCCATATTCATTCCTCCCGGTGTGATAAATGTCACAGTTAGATCAAGAGGAATGCTATCGCCACATGCTGTCAGTTCCTAAACTGATCAATAGTTCACTTATTTATTGTACGTACATTTGTTCCTCTAGCTGATGCTTTTCTCCAAAATGACTTTCAGCATGAAGCTACTTACAGTTATCTATATAGCTGGGTAGTTTTTACTGGAGCAATCATGGATACAGAAGGAGTTGGGTTTCAAATCTGGTACACTAAGGTACTTGGAGTCCAAAGGCATGTTAAGGGGACTAAGTTATTTAAAAATTTAGCTGACACTTTTCTCCAAAGCAGCTTACGATTACTTACCCATTCGTACAGCAGACTAATATTTTTACTGTATTCGTTCTGGGATAGTACCTTGATCAAAGGTATAATAGTAGGAGCAAGGATTCAAAACCTGTGTCCTTTGAGTGCAAGCTGGTGACTCTAACCACTCAATTACTCGCTGCCCCGTTTATTACATGTGACTTCCTCTTAGTTGGATACAAAAACAAAGTATGCGTAACTGCAAGATTCTTTCTCAAGATTTCGGAAATTCTAAGTGGATCATAACAACTTCAGTAAGACCAGCTCACTAGTGCTTGTAGCAGTTTATCACTGTGAAAGACCCTTGAAAGCCATCTGTCTGGAATAATACTGCTTTTTACGCAAACACATCTTGCAGCAAATGTGGGCTCTTATGCATCCATTTGATTGCTGTGCTGG
Organism: Scleropages formosus; assembly: GCF_900964775.1. Lineage (NCBI taxonomy): Eukaryota > Metazoa > Chordata > Actinopteri > Osteoglossiformes > Osteoglossidae > Scleropages > Scleropages formosus. Next base: position 20,313,979 of record NC_041812.1, on the reverse strand, counting down.
AGAGGGAACTGACACCCAACTGGTCTGCTGCTCGAACCCTCTGAACCCTCTACGGTCTGCAAACAATGGCAGGGTGACATCATCGTCAGGGAGGCAACCGTGCTCTTCTGACAGTAAAGGATTCAGCATGGCTGAGCGAGAAGACAGTGATGAATTGCGGCCAAGGAGATTCAGAGGAAACCCTTGACTGGCCGCTTGGGGATGCACTGTCATAGCTGGAGGGAGGAGGAGAATCACAATGAGAACGTTGCGTGCATTGCTGTGCGCAGTGCCAAATAAAACACAACGATGTTTTAGACTTATACATTCATGAACACTACCTGTGTATCCAAGGAAACACCACATTTACTCTGTACATTTAATGTTAATTGCTTTTGTCACTGATCCCTTGTTTTTCATTGTAATACTGTTAATGTTTTTCATTTAGTTGTTTGTGAGTCAAGTTTCAGGTTCTGTCAGCAGGCCAAATGAATAAGATGCCTAATTCATCAGTTCAAATCATCAGCTGAGCTCTCATTCCCACCCATGTCCTTGCCCAACCCAGATACACTGCATGTAATGTTTTTACAGGATCTGCACGTGGTTGAGCTTTGCTGGACCAGGCCATCCAAGTGGTTCTCAGGCCGTAACTTAAGACGCCATCCCAGGGTTTTATGTCTTGCTCTGAAGTCAATTTCACACATGAGAAGCACCCATCGGGAGGGGAGAGGTTTTGGAGAATCGATTGGCCATGCAGTGGGGCCAGGGTGGCACGGTCAGGCCAGGCTCAACTGATCTCTGAAGAAGCCCAACCCCCATTTACCAGGGTCAAGATTTCTTTAATGTTTCCAACCCGTGTTTAAACAATCATTATTGCACATCCCTCTGGTTTCCTCCCACAGTCCAATGACATGTGTTTCAACTGAGCTGGTAGTGCAAAAAGTGTGTGTTTGATTGTCCTGCATTGGACTAGCAATCCACCCATCCAGGGTGTACCTTGTCTTACACCTTGTCTTACACTTTATGCTTCCTGGATTGGCTCCGCACCATCTTCAGCCTGCATTGAACAAGAAGCCATCAATAATGCATGGATGTACCTTGCACTTATTTAACAGGCACCTTTTTTCCAGTATCCTCAGCAGTGTGATAAAGCGTCCGGTTCAACATTTTGAATGAACGATTTGAACGAATTGAATCATTACTTCTAAGGTGATTCCACTCCATTTTTGCATTGCAGTCAAAAGTGTATGTTTCAGCCCAGGTAAAATTATTCCAAATTATGGTGTGAATTCATATGACATTTTCTCAGAGTAGAGGATGGTGAAGAGAAAACAAAGATAGAGTAAAAAAAATAGAGTGAACACATGTACTAAACTCAGTGGAAGGCCACGGTGACAGTTGGATAATCTCTCCTGCGAATTTGATCTATTATGCGTTGGGGAGAGGGGAGGTCGAGAGGAAACATTTCAAGGGGCATGGATACGGTATGTTTGAGTTCAAGCAGAAATTTTGCTTTGTAAAGGTAAAGTTCACTTTCAGTTCTGAAATGCAACACACGTACCTACAAAAGAGCACAGCATGCATACTAAGTGCTCCTTAAAACTAACACACTTCATCTACTGGAAGGTCACACACACTTTATCCACTAGGAGGCAGCCATACTGGGGAAATCTGCATTTTCCAAATCCGAGTTCATCGAGTTGCTTTTGTACAGTGTTGCTCATGTTTTCTGCTGCTGGATAACCATAGTAAGCACTGAACAGTTACTACACAAGGAAATCTTGGCACAGCGTTCTCTCTTTTCGGTTTTTGATGCTCGAAACCCTGATGAGAATTTGATTCCGCTGATCCCAGAAACTATTGGGGACCTTTGGTTGTAAAAATGCTTTATATTAAATGAACATTTATCACTGAATTCATACTGTATGTGCATTAGTGTTCACAGATTTATTCATTTTTTTTTTTTTTAACCTTGGCATGTCCTTTCAGCAATAGGCAGAAAGGTGTCATATGTGTCAGCAGTTTTCAGTCGTGGTTCTTGCGACTTCCAGTGTGTATTGTTTTAGTCTGAAGTATTTAGTTGAGCTATTCAACAGAGTTATTTTACGAAAATGAAAAGAACTTTTTATTTCCAGATTCAGTTCATTTATGTTTAGCAGTGGTGTGGAGGCGCAGTGGGTTTGACTGGGTTCTGCTCTGTGGTGGATCTGAGGTTCGAGTCCTGCTTGCAGTGCCTTGTCTCCCCCCCCCAGCCCTGCACCCTGCGTTGCCGGGTTAGGCTCCGGCTCCTTGTGACCCTGCGTGGGACAAGCGGCTTCAGACTGTGTGTGTGTGTGTGTGTGGGTACGCACGTACTTTAAGATAGAAACATTTAGCATCATGCAGTAAGTATATATTCTGCCTATACAGCCTCTGCATGAGAGGTTCTTAACTTTTTTAAGACCACGGACCCGTTTAAGAATCTGATGCAAGCTAAGGACACCTGGAGAAATGCCCACGAATATGTTCAGAGAAAATGTTGCTCTAGTTTATTGCACCTTAATTTTTTACTAAAGAAATTATGCCATAGATAGTAATATTATAGCCACGGTATTCATAGTCAAACTATACGGTGGCAAATGTGTGATCTGATGCACTTTTGTTTACAAAAAGTACAATATATAGGGAAAAAAAGAAATGTCCTGGCTACTTAGCCCTTCATTAGTTTTCCTCTCTCACCCTCTGGACTCATCTTGTTTCGGTAACTTCCCCCACGCCTCCACTCCTTGGCCATTTCCGAAACAGGATTTCAACAGCACTCAGAGCTCACTGTCCAACTTCAATGACCTAAAACCAAGTAGGATTACTACCCTACCCCCCACAAACACTCACCTCCCTTATCTAATAATAGGATCTCATGGCTTTTAGCTCCTCTCCTCTGCAGCTCTCTTTACTGGGTCTTCTCCTACTCAGAGGTGGCTGTTTAACTACTCAGTTGTCTTGTTGACCACAGAACATCCCATTGTGCTCTCCAAATTGTTTTCAACTCACACAACTTATTGTTCTTACTGAACGCTGGATCAGGCGAGAAGTATAGATTTTTCACAGAAGCTTTTCAGTGAGAAAGGACTTTTTGTAAAAATATTTACTATAGAGTGTAGATGTATCCACTCAGATTTGTCATCAACAATATGACTTGATCTCAGTCTCATAATGGAGAAAATCCAGCATCTGCTTTTAATAATTGGGACCATCTGAGAAATTCTGTTTCTTCAGACAGTCCAGTTGTCGGTGGTTTCCAATGAAACGGTAAACAAACACTGGAGGAAAACCTTCTGTCTGAACGGTTTCAGCACTCTAATATTCTTACCATCCATCCCTGAGAATGTGTCGGTGGTGAACTTCAAGATAATAGGGTTTTTTTAAAAGTGGATTGCTGCAATTATCTCACTTTGCACCTACTCCAAAAACCACTAATGTCCAGTAGGAAAACCACTTAAAATATAAAGCTGTCATCACTGCAGCTGAACTCTGACCTGCCATGGGGCACCTAATCTCCTACCTGTCGTTCCACAGGGTGACTCCTTTGTGTGCAGAGTCAGCCCACTGTTCCCATCATTCATTCTTGAATGCCCTGCAGCTTGTCACATACAGCACATATCTTGTCTTTCTGGAATGATGTGATGTGTGACCTATAGTCTAGCCAGGTCTGGACCTTCTGGCCTAACCTTATCTGATCTGAAGATTGTGTGGACAGGAATCCTGGGAAAATAGCCTATAAGGATTAAGCACAGTTTCAGTCTTTGGAGACAATTACTATAAGCTAGAGTCTGGGGAAGATCCTCATTTTTCATTCCTAATCTCCTCAACTCTGTGGAAAGTCCTGATTTCCCAAGCTTTGCTCGAGCGGAGTTACTGAGCAGCACCAGAAATCCTTGCTTTGGTAACACAGTAGTGATCATCTTGAATTATACAGTAATCCCTCAGACCTTGCTAACTGAATGATTGTGCCGTTTCCCCCACCTAGCCTGATAGCTCCTGTATGCCTTACTGAGAAGCATCACATCTGACACCCTTCCCATAAACAACCCATCCGGCAATATGAACAAAATCATGAATAGCAAGAACTATGGTCTTCTTGAGAACAGCTCCATGCGACTGCTCCACCTCCAACTGTCATACCACGGTTCCATCCTTTCTATATGTCTGGAAGAGCACATCACTCTGCTCTTAAGATTTAAGGTTTGGTTGCAAAAGAAAACAATACAGTTGAACCAGATTTCTTCTAAGGTGATCAGTTACTCTGAGCTCATCCTCGGAAACTCATTTTTCTTGCCTGGAAGTGACCGTGATGTAGTAATACCAAGGGCCATTTCTGTTTACTTACACTCTCAGCAATATATAGGCTTCATGAGCCTTCATGAGTGTATTTTTACAGCTGCTGCAGTTTATTTACCTCATTGGATCTTTTGTTCATTCTGAGCAATGTACAGCTTTCTGGGATTTGTCAAGTGTTTTCATTTCCCTTCAAGTCGCTGTGTCCCAGGTTAGTAAAATATAGACACAAAAATATTAGTCCATGTTTCTTTTTATCTTATTCACACACCAACGCTGTGTGTGTCCTTCATTTGGTTAACTGAGTGCTTAATCCAGTCTGAATGTGTCACAAAACAATAATTACAACCAATTACCTGCCAGAGTGAGGAACCTCAAATACTGAAATGACTTTAGCAACTGGCCATAGTCACAAGTGACTAGTGGATGGACATGTCTAAGTGGACACAGCATTGGGACACACCACTGTATTGATGAGGGTGGCGAAAAGATGGGACTTAGTGGGAAAAAGAAGTTAGTGAAGGAAGTTCACATTTATATTTGCTAATTTAGCAGCTGTTTTTCTTAAAAGTGATGTACAACTCAATAAAGTAAGAGTGCATTTCACCAAGAGACAGAGAGATAAAGATGCAGACACATGATTCTCAATGTGCAGTCAATTACTGTAATAACCCTGTTTAGCAAACATACATTATATGAGCGCCTGCATGTAAAATTGGTGAAGAGTAAGTTTTTAACAGATAAAGTCATGTCTTTTAACAACAGTATCAACACCAGGTTTTGGCAACAATAAGCATGATAACAATTTCATAACAATTGTTTCTACAGAAGTGACATTCAGATACAGACAAGAACAGGAAATTAGTACTTAATAAAGCTAAAAGAAATAAAAATAACACAAGTCCTGCTAAATTTCAAATGCACCATTAAGATTTAATTCTAGGCACATTCAACCACCCAGTTTCAATAACCGCCTGTCCTAAGCAGGTTCGCGGTAAAGCAGAGCCTATCCCAGAGGCATTGGGTACAAGGGTGAGGGGGGTACACCCTGGATGGGATGCCACTCCATTGCAGTGTAGCCATACATGCACACATGACCCAATGAGGTAGAAAGTAGAAAGTGACAGAGAGAGAGAGGGAGAAGAGAAAGAGGAGAAAAGTGGAAAAGAAGTAGAGAGAGAGAGAGACCAAATCAGAAATGCAAAATTAAGCTGTAAACAGCAAAAAAAAAAAAAATATATATATATATCTATACATATATATATATATATATATATATATATACACTCTGCCACCCTCCCTCTGAGAACTTGTCCACCACCACTTTTTCCAGGTGCCAGAAAACAAATGTACCTCCTTTATCCCTCACTGAACATCCCTGCCTATACCATCCACCCACTGACTGAGGTTATGGGGAGAGATGTAGCGTGAGTGGCGGGTGGGAGGGGGAGCAGATCTGTGGCCTCGGTGGTGACTCCAGGCTCCTGCCAACACACTGACCTGACTATGGTACCTGTTCTGGAACTCCCCGAAGACACAGAGGTCAGGGGTCACTAAGAACCCCCGCACACATCAAAAGAGCCCTTTAAGTTTGAAAGCCCATATTGTCACCATGTGTCAGCCATCAGGTTGAAAGTGTTAAAGTGTTCACAAGGCTCAGCAGGTATCTTCAAGGCTGCACTTTTCTGTCTCGGATTATTATAGATACCGCTGCAACAAAAACCTTCTCAGAAATAGTGGGAGAGCACCAAATTCAGTTTCTCTTCATTCTTCCACAAAAAAGGAGGGAAGACCACTGACTGGAAAAAATGACTTTGCTTTTTACTTGCCATATGACTTCAGTACCATTACACCTTTGGCTGCTTTCTAAAACTAGAATTAATTACCTTTCAGACTATTCTGTTAGGTAATTCTAGGTAATTCAGTTAATTACTGTTCAGCAATATTTGATGTAATAAATAAAGACCTATGTTTAAAACGGTATGTACAGATGGTCACTCTGCAGCACTAATAGGGACCAAAAAGTGCTTTTTCATGGGATATTTCTCCAGTAAGAAATAACGGAAGGAGTGTTAATGTTAACCATTGTGTGTAATGAAGGCACTGAAATTGTCACAAAAAAGGACCAGCACATTTGCAAAACAATTTACAGCAGAGCAGCATTGTATAACAGGGATCATCTATACTGTACCTTCAGACATTTTGGGCTCTGTGAATAACCTTTAAATTAGTCAACAGAGAATGTGTTCAAATACACACACACACACATTTGCAGAACCGCTTGTCCCATACGGGGTCACAGGAAACCAGAGCCTACCCGGTAACACAGGGCGTAAGGCCGGAGGGGGAGGGGACACACCCAAGACAGGACACCAGTCCGTCACAAGGCACCCCAAGCGGGACTCGAACCCCAGACCCACCAGAGAGCAGGACTGTGGTCCAACCCACTGCGCCACCACACCCCTGTGTTCAAATATTAATATTTAAATAACATATACTGTTTAATTCTTCAAGATTTGAGGCACTTTCAGCAGAACCACAAGTAACCTTGGAGGTCTATGAAAAGAGGCACTGCTCCAGGCCTCACACTGGACCTTGTAGCTCTAGTCAGATCCAGAGCAGGTGTAATTAGGGGCCAGTTGCAGGCATTGAATTTTGCTACTGAGATCATTGTCTGAAATCACTTTTCCCCTACAGGGTTGCAGGGAGCCAGAGCCTAACCCAGCAACACAGGGCACAAGGCTGGAAGGGGAGGGGACACACCCAGGACAGGATGTCAGTCTGTCGCAAGGTACCCCAAGTGGGACTCAAACCCCGGAGCCACCAGAGAACAGGACCCAGTCAAACCTGCTGCACCACCACCATTCCCCCCCAAGTACACACACACACACTGTCTGAAACCACTTGTCCCATATGGGGGTCATGGGGAGCTGGAGCCTAATCCAGCAACACAGGACATAAGGCTGGAGGGGGAGGGGACACACCCAGGATGGGACACCAATCCATCACAAGGCACCCCAAGTGGGACTTGAACTCCAGACCCACTGGAGAGCAGGACCTAGTCCAACCCGCTGCACCACCACACCCCCCTCAAGTAATTATGTTTAAGTTTATTCATTTAGCAGATGCCTTTCTGCAAAGCAACAAACATCTCAGACAAAATACAATGAGTGCATATTACATCAACAGAACAAGTGACTTGGATGCAGACATAAGATTCTAAAGTAATATTAATTATCATATTCCACCATATGAACCAGTATACATTACTTGAGTAGCTGCATAAAAGTTTATCCACACACACAAACACACATCTTTATAACCGCTCGCCCCAAACAGGGTTGCGGGGAACCGGAGCCTAACCCGGTAACACAAAGTTTATCCATTAATCCACAATTTCTAAACACAAAATTATTGAATATAAACATTTACCTCCCACAAGCTGCTGCATAAAGGTTTCTGCGGCAATAATAAAGAAATAGTTTTATTGGAAAACTGAAGAAGATCTGCAAGAATCACCACCCCATGTCTTTGAAATGTTGCAACACTGTGTTCTGTGCATGTTCAATGTTCCCATATGCATTATTCTGAATAATAACATGAAAAATGTACGTATAAATTCAGAATTTGTTTTCCTTTCTTCATTAATTGTATGTATATAGAGTAAAAATAAAAAATATAATTTGTTGTCCTATACGTATGCATGCATACCTTTACTAATTTAGAGAGAGAAGTCAAAGGGGTGCTGGACTGGTTATTGCCTAAGGGGTACCAAACATCCTAGTGACAACTCTGTCCCTGGTTAAAGGTGGGCCAAGTTCCTCCAGGCTCCCGTGGGTGTCCTTTAGGGCTAATCTAGGATGGTCCCACCCTTGCAATACTGCTGTCCTTCAGAGCCTAATCCAGTTAGCTGAGCCTCCCTGTCATCCTAATCTGCATAGAGTCCATTGCTTTCCAGTGGCGAGTTGCCTCCGCATCCTCTGGAATGCCAGGCCATTGCTGAGAAGAAACTGCAGGTACAACTCCGCACCGTTGTGGACCCGGATCCCTTTCGTTCACTCCACTTGGATTTGTTCAGACCCTCGCCCAGGGGCTCAGGTGACAGTGCTGTGGGATTTGGGGCTGGTGCTGCTTGTGTGCAATAGGCTGAGGTCACTGTGTAGCTTTAAGCTGTAAGCCTTTAGTCATAATGGCTAAGAGAGACGGACCTACAAAGTGGAACAGCAAAAGGGGGTCTGGTGTTAATTTGTGGTTTGAAATTGTGTTTGGAGTGTGGCAACAGTACAGGAAAGCCAGGTTATTTGAATGACGCCGCTAAAATGTTTTTGGAAACTGACAGCCGAGGGTAAGACACGTTGCGTCAGTGAAGAGAAAACACTGAAGTCGATCTGAAATGTGGAGAGACTCTTTTTTTCCAGAGCGAAAAACACCAGCAATGTTGTTTTAGCTGTGTGAGTATGTGTAAGACAGAGAGACGAACAGAGACCAAAAAATTGCTGAACTCAACCCCCTGAAAACCTGGGCTACCCTGCCCTACTCGTTTATGATCACTCAGCACATTTAAGTGTCAGGCTAATGAGGCAGGTGTGCACATGTCATACCTCTGCAATGTGAATTGTGGGGCAAATTCAGGACGATGCCATCGTCTGCCGAGGGCAACGAAGCTCACGGAAGAGAAACGATGAACACCATGGGGGCTAAGTACCCTAACACCCAAGCAGATGTTTACACAGCTTGGTTCTTATTAAAAAAGTTCAAGTATATTAAACAGCGTGAAGCCCTTGAGCAAACTTGGAATATAACGCAGTATGTGTCTGAATGCAGGACAAGTCCTACGCACACAACAAGTGAAGGTCAAGTCAAGTTTTGCAGGTACTAGCAAGCCAACTCACAGAGTATTCAGACAATGTGTAGAGAGGGAAACTGTAATGCATTGTATCTGCCTCCACCTAACAGAATAACTGATCATGAAGACTGGTCAGTTACAACAGCCATGACGTGTTACAAAACATCTTTCCAATGGCCTTCGGGAAGCAGCCAGATTCTTTCACTCTTCCACTTTGTGGTAATCCGTTCGCTTGCTCTGCCAAAGGGTGACATCTCTACGCATGTGCTTTGCACTATTAGTCCTTCTGCAGTTGGCATTACTAAAGGTGGTTTATCTCCCGCGTCATCTGTTTATTTTCTGCCGTTGCACTTGCCTGTGAGAGATTAGTGTCAGTGTGGTCACCGATGAGGCGGCGCCACTCAAACGCAAGTCACACGTTGACAATCAAACGAGAATTTTCAGTTACTTCAATGGCAATGAAAGCCAAAATGCCTTTGACCACATTTTTACGCTATAAACCATCTGTGAGCCAAAAACAGTAGTTTGTGAAGGAGAGGTAGAATACAGAGCACAAATACGACACTTTTCTTGCACCTAACTGAGGTTGACCTTCTGGCATTTGACTTTTCAGTTATTTCCTAGCCAGTTCCATTTTTTTGCCTTTTTTCACACAAAGAAATTATTTTCACAAGTTGCTTTTGTCACTGAATAATACTTGATCATGAGTGAGAAGGATTTCAAGCCAGAGCCTAAGAAAGATTCATCTCCTGTATACAGCCTGGCATTTTGATTCTAGCTATTTCCCTGTTGCAGGATGTTTAGTTGGGTAGTGAAAGTGGTTCCCCAACCCCCAGAACCTTCTGGAAAATTGGCAGGGGACAATGCAAACAATGCTTCAGCACAAGTAAGACCTGATTCTTTCATGTTAGGCCTTTTCCTCTTTTGTTTATGCATGTATGTACATGTGATGATCTATTAGATAGAAAATAACCGTGTTAGGGAGTGTAAAATTGTAGGTGGGTTTGAGGTTTTCTGTCTACATAAAACATATGAAACCTTATGAAATGACTAGCAAAGCATGATCATGTTGATTTATTTGGGTTGTTGAAAATGTATTTTTCCCACCTCTCCAGGAAAAGAAAGGGATATTTCAGAATGAAGTCAAAAAAGGTGAATATTTCTGGTCTCCAAATGTATAATTACTCTTCAACCTTCATATATTAGAAAATTATAAGAATAGGACCAGGGCTGCACTATCCATCAGAACATGATGTTTATAAGATCAGTGAAAAACTACCCTGCTTTATTGTGTAGTAAATTGTAGGTTAATGACAATAGGGGTTAATAGAGAATAGGGTGGATGAACATTGATTCAGAAATTATTTTAGTTCAGGAAATAATATGAATAGTATTAAGTGGTCTTTCTTTCCTCAAAAGTATAAATGCAAGAGGTTCATACATGATACCCTCATCTTCCATATATTGTGTTTTATTAACTGATTATACAATAGGAGAATTGTATTATTGCAACTGTATGCTTAAACTTTCCAAAAATGCAACTTATATAGGATTAATCTGCAGCACATACATAATTGAACATAGAAATGCATATAAAGCTACAGGTTTAATGCCTCTTGTTTACTCTTTTTGTTACATATCAGCAGAACCTGAGACAAAATCTGCAAAGGTCAAAGAAGAAGTAACAGAAGCAAACAAGTAGGCCAGTGTGTGCATTCGCTCTGTGTGTGTGTGTGTGTGTGTGTGTGTGTGTGTGTGTGTGTGTGTGTGTGTGTGTGTGTGTGTGTGTGTGCGTGTGTGCATTTGTGTTGTTTGTGTGTCCCGTGCAGTCCTATGTATACTCAATCCCTTCATCACAGCAGCAGCATTGCACTCAAATTCCTCCTCTGGTCACTTGCTTATGTCACAAAGGGCCCAATACTGAAAGCCTGCTGATTCCCAGTTTTGGCCAAGTGATATCTGTCCAACACCATCTGCTATGATCATCAATGTAATTGATATATGATTCTCTATTCTGTAGGGAGCTACTTCTGTAATGTGTACCAACACAACAGTGGGATGAATCCATGAAGTTGTACTTTGATCCTTATGTTCATGTCATTTGCTTGTACTTTTGTATTTTGCCAGTTGTACGTGGTTTTGTAGAAAAGCATCTGGTAAATGCATAAATGTAAATGTAAATAATATCTATGGCTGGATGCCAGACCAAAACTGTAAGTGCGGTGTGATAAAAGGGGAGAAAAATCACATATTAGCAAGATCCAGGTCCTGGATGGTACCACTGGAAGATAGTAGACAGTCATACTAACTGATTTGAAGCACTGATACTTTTTAAAAACTGGGGAGAGACATCAGATGGATACTAGTGGGATGTGCAATTAAGAGGTAGGGGTATCAAATGCCGGGATGGAACAAAAGGGGAAGAAGTCACAGTGCACCAAAGGGAATCGTACCATGCAGCCACAGCAATAGGACAATTCCAGTTCTGATTTGCATCTAGAAAAGAATGCGTAAGGAGTGTATTCTGTAGCCTTCTTTGACACTCGTAGTCCTCTCCTCCTCCCCCTCTTTCTTCCACTTTGCTTGTCCTCAGCAACCAGGGTGGGGTGCTATCCTGGCTCTCCAATGGACTGGCTAGCGCATTGCCCCAACCCATTGGAACTGCCCAACTTGCTCAGGCCAGCACCAATGGCAAAACAGAAGCCAAGGTTGGTCTTCTTCTAAAGCCATAGTGGAACCAGTGCAATCATGTTCATCAGTATGCTACATGCTGGAATGGGTCTGGAAGACACCTGTTCTGTCTTGCTGGAACCACCTAACACATAAACAAGTACCCCACAAGTTTAAAGTATTCATAAGAAAATGTCAAAATCTACTATAGTTTCATAGCTACCTGCTGGCCACATTCCTCTCAGTTGTCTGTAAACCTCCTTTTTTCCCATATAGAAATAGTGCGTGGGCCAGTATTGAAGGTGCCTTCTATTACACTGGTGGTGCATGTCACTCAGCTTCCCTATGATCTGAAATTGTGCTTCTCCTGTTTCCATCCAGCAGCCAGCGCCCCAGGAGACCACAGCTGACACCAGGTAGAGCCTACATCCACCTATGTCTCTTGTATTACTGTTTACACACACACACACACACACACACACACACACACACACACACACACACACACACACTCTGTCTACAACTGCTCATCTAAACCGGGGTCGCGGGAAACTGGAGCCTAACCCGACAACGTAGGGCGCAAGGCCGAAAGGGGAAGGGACACTAGACCACCACAAAGCACCCGAGGCAGGACCCGAACCCCAGACCCGCTACACAGTGGGCCCTGGCCAAACGTGCTGCACCACCATACGCCCCCAATTACTGTTTACATTTTTTATTATTCAGGGATATACAAGAAATGGGGCAATGGCTGAATAAATGAACAGTGACTGAAAGCTGTCTAGATATGTGGTTCTGTTGGGGAATTTACTTTATGACACTAGGAGAGCTACCAGTGATATTCCAATCTGCCTGAACGAAACAGATGATGTTCAGATGGAGCAATTTTGGTGGGTGTAAATGTTTGTTGAGTAGGACAACACTGATGCGTGCTGTGTTTCCTCCAGCTCCATCACAGCCAGGAGTAAAGCAGTAGAAGAGTGAGTGAATGCACAGACAGTACTTCACAGGCCTCCGGCTTATAGCCAACATTGTAATGCAATATTGTGGGCTTGCTTAGACTTTGCCTTGTTCACTAAGCGCTGGCACACTGAGTTGCAAGACTTTTGCATACATTTTCAAAAGTCTTACGGGGCAGCTGGTAGCATAGCGGTTGGAGCTGGTGCTACTGGACCCAAAGTTCATGCGTTTGAACCCAAATTCCAACTGCAGTAACCCTTGAGCAAAGTACTTTTCTGAAATTGCTCTAGTAAAATTACCCAGCTGTATAAACGGGTGAATGATTGTAGGTACCTTAACATTGTTAGTCGCTTTGGAGAAAAGCTTCAGCTAAATGAATAAATGCACATGGAATGTAAGCGCGAGGAGGCAAAAGCAGGCAGTGCCTGCAGTGGTGTAAGAACTGTACAGCCGATATGCTGTATAATTTCTCTGTATAATCAAAATGTGATACTTTCCACATTTGTATCTGTAGTGAATGGCTGTACAAGGTGCCACTGTTGTGTGCCCAGTCCCAAGCTTGGTCACTGCGTCCACATGAAGCGCACTTCGAGCCACGGAGGAATTTTAAACTAAAGCTGCTTTCTATTAATAGCTATCTTAGCAGCACTCCTTCCTATACCCGTCTTTGCCTGTTTGTAGCGTCGAGATATGAGATATGCAGCTTATTAAGAAATCCTTTGCTGCGAATAATTAGTAGCTAATGAAGTAGTTGCAAAGAACTCGTTAGAACACGAGCTTTTCACGCAAAATCTCCACAAAGCACTCGCGCAGGCAGGATGTCCGGCGTTTGCGCGGGACCGGAGGCGCGCATGCGCGGATGTGCAACCCTCTGTGCGCTTTTCTTTGCCTCTGGTGCCACCTGTCGGCTGCGTGGAGCGTAGCAGTTGAGCGTAATAACGGTCCGGTAATAACGGGCCCGTTTCCCGCAGGCAAGGGGGCGGAGTCATCGGCTGGATCGTCCAAGAACTGGTGAAGGTCGTGCCGCAGCCGGAGGAGAAGTCCAAAGAAGCGGACAAGTCTAAAGAGCCTGAGCCGCCACGTGCTCCGGAGACGGTCACGGAAGTGGCACGTGTTCCTTTCATTTGTCACTAGTGCACGGAATGATTCATTGCCAGTGCTGTCCATATTCTCAGTTATTGCACGGGCCGTTATTGTTCTTGCTATGATCATTTTTATAATTGTTAAAATATCTAGAAAAATAATTTTAGAATTACTTCATAGCTATGAATTAATTATAGGTGGTCACTATCCAAAGTAAGACAATCCATATAGCCTAATAACCTAGGGTTAATTGTAGCAGCCAGTATAGCCCTATCGAATATTACTTTACAAACTGATTTACTAAATTCATTAACTTGTTTCTGTTTCGCTGATGAACAAAAAAAAAAAAACTAAATTATTCAGTTTTGGTTCAATGTAATGAAATCACAGTGGTGGAATTTAGCAGTGTTCAGTTTTGTTTGTGCCGTTCACATTTTGTAACTTGAAAGCAGCTTCGCTTTTTATTGTTTAGATCACAGCATCAGAGATTAATTTTATTTTCCCATAGCTTTCAGAGGTCAACAAAGTCACAGAATGTAAGGCTGAGCCTCCAGTAAGTAGGCCTACACCTGCACAAAGGCAAATGCAAAAACTGGTGTTGATTTGTAAAGGCTCAAACAAGTGCATACTTTTTTCATCTCAGAATAATTTTGCAAGACCAGTCTAGGACAGAAACCTTTCGTTTTACTCTTTTCAGAAGGTTTAATACGTTTGAATTCAGTTCTACTTTATTTTCGCCATTTTCTAGCATAATTTGAAAAAATGCTGCGCTGGTGTGAAATCTTTACAAATCAACACTAATAAATACTGACATTTGTCTATGTCTATTAGCCTCTGTGCAATAATACCAATTTTACAGCATTAAATGAGAAAATTATACTTTTGGGTGTCTTCTAATATCTGCAGATTTAAAGATTCTAAATCTAAAAGCAAACCATTTTGCCTTAAAGACTATTCTGCAGAGATTTGCTTATGCTACGCCACAAATGCATGACTATAGCTAATTCATTAAATTAAACTGAATTAAGTTTATATATCCCAACATGGTTGCCCCATGGATTTCAAAACTGCTTAACAGAAAAGCAGTTAATTCAGAACTGCACATGTGAACTGAAAAGTTAAGAATTCATCACTGATAACCACTTCCCATAATGCAGGGTACCAGTAGTCCAGAGTTTATCCCGTAAGCGTAAGGTATGAGGCAGAGCACACCTTGGACAGGGCACCAGGCAATCATACGCACATTCCCACTGTATGAGCAGTTCAGAGCAACCAATCCACCTGAAACACATGTTATTGGACTGTGGGAGGAAACTGGAGCACCCAGAAGAAACCCATTCCGACACGGGGAGAACATGTAAATTCGACATAGAGCTGAATTCGAACCCATGCCTGAACGCGCAGCCCAGTGCTGCACCTTTGCTAACTACTGCTCAAATTAAGAATTATTATATCCAAGAATTTTTCGGTGTTTGTAGGTTGATAGCCTTTTTTTTAAAAAAAAAAAAAAAAATCTATTTTTAAAAATATTTCAGCAGAGATTTTATCACAGTGCATGGTGACACAGTCCATAAAATAAAATATTGCTGTTATAATTGATTAAACTGAATTAAATCATTTTTACGTACTTCGATTAACAACATCGTTTGCCTCAGTATTTAGCATTTGATTTGTCAAAAGTATGTTGATACAGGGAGACAAGGAAACATGTAAACATGTCACCAGCAGCACAGCAACAAATAGGATTATTAACAGAATTTCGCATATGTATACAGACAGAGAATAGCAAATTAATGTGGAGGGTAAAAAAGAATAAAATGTTGTAACAGGAAAGGTAATCATCCTATGGAGCTACTTGCGACTACGCTGTGTAATCATGCATTGAAGAATGAGCAGTGGTAGTAAGAAATCATTTAAATCATGTGCGTTATAAATTTTAATCCGATTTCACCTCTGTCTTCGGAGATCCCTAGATGTATTCCCTCCAGCTTTTCAAAGACATGCAGTTCAGGTGACTAAATTGTGTGTGTGTGTGTGTGTGTGTGTGAGAGAGAGTGAAAGAATAAAAGTGAGAGAGAGAGAAAGAGTGAAAATGGACCAGCATCCCTCAGCCTCGTGCTTGCGCGGCCCAGCTTATATGACCAGTCAGAAAAAACTGGACACGGGATGCTGTGTTGATCCAAATCATGTAGATTTGCAAGTTGTTCATGGTTCATTCCGTTTTGTTTCTAGGTTCACGATGCCAGCACTATTCCAGGTGAGCGTACCTGCACGCCATACAAATACTTTTTTGCTAGCGTACTGAAATCTCTGCGGTCTCAGTCTGTAACAGAAGCATCCCGTCGCACTAGCATATGGAGCGCAGTATACAGTATGTTTAAAAGCACTGTGTGTTTCCTGCTCACTGTGTCTGCGGATGCCGAGAGGTGGCAGGGTCATTAAGAGTGGCCGTGCCCACAGATGCAGAGCCGCTCCCGCACATACCCGTGGTGGAAGTGGTGTCTGAGAAGGAGCCCTCTGAGGTGGACAATAACAACCAGCCCGTTTCCCCCAGGTGTGTCCTTCATGTGAGCTCCTGCCAGCGACACTCAACACACTCCATCTATAATCTACCCACTACATGCCCCTCTCATCAGAGCAGTTAACAACAGCGTGGTGGAGGATAACCTAACATTAACTGATGTTGTAGACGTGGCTCTGAAGTTACGCTGAAATGCTCCTCTGATATCTCCAGCTAACAAGTGATGGAATCACAACCAATTTTAAGTCGTTCTGCAGTGAAATTAGTTGTATTTTACATTTGGTCTAAGAGGCTAAAATGAAAAAATTCCAGCAGCCAGGAACTCTCATTCCATCACCACGTGATGGTATGTTTACCACCGATTTTATCCACAGGGTGATCGACTGGCTAAAGCAAAGCTTTGAGAAGGTCATCCCCCAGCCGCCAGAGATCCAGGCTCCTCTGAACACCGAGGAGTCTCTGAAAAAGGAGGCCTCTGCTGCTTCTCCAGCTCCTTCTCCCGCTGCGGCTCCTGCTCCCACCCCTTCACAAGCCCCAGCTCCAGCAGAAACAATGAAAGGTAGCGCATCCACTCTTCTCCAGTCCTGCCATGTGATATGACGTTGCATGACTGAACTTCTCTGAAAATTCTCTGAAATTTGCTTTGTGTCTCAGCACCTCCATCCATCAACGCAAATGACGTTTTACACACCAAGGGCAAAAGTGCTGCACAAAAAAGAGAACGAGAAATTTCCAGTGAACGTGCAACATCGTCCCAATAAACTCACCCAATGACACAAAATACCAAAATAGAGACGTATTTCATTGGCTAGAATATTTCAGACCTGTGTCTGATGTCATTTATAGAAGAAAATTTCATTCTATAGACTTTATATCTATATCTTTAGATATCTATAGGCTATTTATAATATAGAAAAATTACTTGAATGATTAAAGAATATTTCATTTCACTGTGACTGTTACACATATTGTCCAGTCATGCACTACGGTACGCGCTATACAATATGGGGGTATAACTGCACTTTTCTGAGTGGCCCAACATCTCGGATAAGGAGCAGAAATCAGGACTCAGGAATTAAGGAGCTCTGAAAACTTTTAGGTTTGACCCTTGGACATCTGAATTGTCTAAGAACACCTCTGTATCACTAATAATTGTCCTGTTATAAGATGTACCTGTGTATCTGTCCTCTCACCTTCCACTGCTAGTGTTCTTACTCCTTACACACGCTACCCTTAAAACACACCTGTACATTACTGACACACCGCATAACATTTTAAATGACTCATTCTTCCTTGCTGTGTCAATGACATGTGTCTGACTGAACCTTTTACAGAGGTAGGATCTGAGCTCAGTTCAATGTGTGTGTGTGTGTGTCTGTGGTTAGTACTGTGGCAGTGTCAAACGGCATGTCCTTGTCTCTCTCCATCAGAGCCTCTGAATTCTGGCACAGGGGAGCCTGCGGCACCCAAGTGAGTGGGGCTGGGAGGGGTTGCATGAACAACAATACCAACAATGTGTAATTGTAAATAAAATGTCTTTAATTTCTCCCATCGCTTGTGCAGAAAAAAAAAAATCACTGCTTTTAATCACATTTCTCAGCAAAAAGCAGCTAGATGGAGGATGAATTCAGTAGTTTGCCCTTGTCCACAAGAGCAGCAATATTTTGTAGGACCATGTGAATATGTAGTACATTTGATAGTAATTTTTCAAAGTTTGGATAGTTAATATTTAGTCCATGCTGAAGTGCATACTGCGACACACTCAGTCGCTATCCATAAGTGCTTGTCCCAGTCAGGGTCGCAGTGGTCCAGAGCCAATCCTGGAGGCACAGGGGACGAGGCGAGTCAGGGGACACACTGGATGGGGCGCCAGTTCATCACAGCCCTAAAAACATGTTACAGATATTTAATAGTGGGAGTTATATGCCACAGCAACTACAGTTTGCCAGCAAAAACTCTTAGGCCTGCCCATCCTGCCCACTTAAGATACATACAGTAATGGGCAGGATTAGTTTACAGGAGAGACACTGAGTTGGACTTTTTTCTAAGGACCTTTTTCCAACCCCCCCGGGGACAAAGCTGGCACCTGAAAATGTAGCATTGCTATGTCTCAGAGAGTTTGTTTCGGGACCCCAATGAGCACGAGGATGAGGATGAGGATGGCCGAACCGATGCGTCTCCCTCTGTCCTCTGCCCCTCCAGCGGCGTGGTTGGCTGGATCTTCCAGGAGCTGAACCGCATGATACCGCAGCCTGTTGTGAAGCCTAAGGAGAATACGCCGGTGAGTGGAGTCACACCTCTATGCCAACCGACAGTGCATTTCTTTAGTCCTGGAAACCTGGAAATGAAACCACCACGCTAAAGTGACAGAGTCAGTGACACGTACATGGATGACATTATAGACTGCTGAGACCAGATATATTTATCTAATAATCTTCATTAGCTGAATGGGTTTCTTACCATAGCATAGTGGGATTACAGGGTCTTCTCCTGCATAACGGTGTCTCTGCACCATACAGCTGAAGGTTGCTGTTCTGGTATCACCATTTAGGCCTTTGATTTGACTAATTGACATAAGTCTTCTAGTTTTAATACACATAGAGTCTCAGTCTTGGGTAACCTTGTTTCTGCTTTGCTGTCTAGGAGGGAGTCAGTGTCGCACAAAACAGTAAGTAAAACACTTTATTTCTCAACTATCAAATATCAGCTTCAGAGTTACTTATTGTAAAATTTATTAATAAATCAGGTGTGTAGCCCCTTGTGATGGCAACGCATGCACGCAACAGAGTGCTGAGTGACCTCACCGGAAATTGAACCTAAAAATAAACCGTTAACTGATCCTTCGGCAAACGAAGGGTCGCGGATCATTTGAGTTGCTTTGAGAAGCACAGCTGCACACTTTCCCTTACATATACACACACACACACACACACACACACACACACACACGCACTCGGTCAAGAGGGGATAGAGCTCTGGGTCAGTATCACAACTCGTGCGGTGGAGAACAGGGCGAACAGAATCCCTTTGCATCACTGTAAGGCTGTGATGTGTGACTCAGACCTTAACTCAGTTCCTCTTCTCCTTCTGTTTCAGGGGGGAACGTGCAGACAGCCCCTTAAACATAAGGAGAATGAAGACTGGGGTCACACTGACCGGCTGATACACACACACACACACACACACCCACACGAAGGAGACAAGCGAGGAAACTGGCAGAGACATACGAACACAGATATACACACAGGAGAAATGGGATGAGTGGGTAGACTGGCAGGCACACACACACACACACACACACACACACACACAGACACAGGAGTGATGAGTGAGAGACAAGCAGACAAGCAGGTATACTGACGGAGATAGGCACAACTGCTCAGTAGAGTGACAGGCAGCTTCATCTATCCGCTTTTGCACAGCGACAGTACTTTATGCACTTTTACACATTTTACTGATGGTTATGAACGTGGAATATTAACCTGAGATGTCAATAGACTGTAAAGTTGTTCTGGGTAACTGCTCATGCTCTACCACAGCTGAAGACACAGCTGTGTCACAACGGATTTTAAAGTTGGCCTTTTTACGAATAATTTTACCACAAAGGGTGGTTTGTGGTAAAAGGTGCAGTTTGCAGTTTTTATGCCCTTTCGGTGATGATTTATGTGCAGCAGAGAGAGCTGGCAGACGGTGCCCACTAGATGGAGAGAAATTAATACTTGAGCTGTTGTGTTGAGCTCTAAATCCAAATGCATGCACTCCAACCTTAACTTGTATTAGACACGGTAAATATATGTTTATTCTCTTTAAACTCTACATGTTGGTATAAATTTACACCTTTAACTTGTATTCTACAATTCTACATTGCGTTGATTTTTTTTTTCTTCTGTTTTTCTATGCAAAACGCCGTTGCAAAGCTAAGGCAGCTCATTTGTTATCTGTTATGGTATATTGCGTTATAATGGCAGTGCATTCTGGTACAAATAATAAAACATGAATTTAAACTACAGGCTGTTGTGTTGATGCATGATGGGTTGCTTTAATGTCCCTTGGGATGGAAGTGATGAAGACACCTTTCATGATCATCTTCATGTTGTTTGTCTTTGCCCTGCTGTCACTATCAAGATGCTGTAAAACACATGAGCAATGTACATACGTAATCAGGCATCCATTCAAATACAGCTTGCAGGTTTTTTAAATTTATAAATGAGGTATTTAGCAATAATTTACTTACATAATTAATAAATTAATTTTGCTGGAATCATAGTGGAAAGGCTTTGGAGAAGAGCAATATGTACAATAGGAATAGTTATTTTTTACAATGGTTAACTTGAACTAAACGTACCGTGTATAATACAGTGCATGAAACATGCTTTTCTCATCATATATGTAAAAAGCACAATATTAGTTTGGATTATAAAATGAAATAATGTTTTTCCAAAAGTGGGGGTTCAGGTTTGGCCGGGGCCTGGTCTGGGGTTCGAGTCCTGCTTGGGGTTTCTTGCGGCAGACTGGCATCTCGTCCTGGGTGTGTCCCCTCCCCTACAGCCTTGCACCCTATTTTGCCGGTTTAGGCTCTGGTTTGGCGCGACCCCATTGGGGACAAGCGGTTGTAAACATTGTGTGTGTGTGTGTGTGTGTGTGTGTGTGTGTGTGTGTGTGTGTGTGTGCGCGCCAAGGGATAAAAACATAACTGAAGTTTATCTTATACATTGGAAATCTATCATGCCTTCTGCTTATTGCAGGTATTAGGGATTTAATTTTGGAATTAGGAACTGAAGTGTGGAAATTTAAATTTAAAATGTAATTTTATAAGTTAATTAAAAATTATAAGTTAAATAAATCTGAATTCTTTGGTGCCATATAAAAAGTGCTGGTTGCTACTGCTAGTCATTGACCATTGATGTTACCACTTTGTCTTAATCTGAATCAAGTTTGATATTATCAATAAGAGTAATTCATTGATTGTGGGGTGTGGTGGCACAGCAGGTTTGGCATGTGCCTACTCCCTAGTGGGTCTGGGGGTCAAGTCCCAGTTGGGGGGTTGAGTCCCCGTTGGGGTGCCTTGTGACGGACCGTGTCCCCTTCCCCTCCAACCTTGTGCCCTGCGTTGCTGGGCTAGGCTCCGGCTTGCTGGGACCCTCCTCGGGACAAGTGGTTTGTGTGTGTAAGTGTAACTCATTGAGGCTGCCAGTTACAAGTGAGGAAAACTTTTCTGTTAAACAATAACATGGGCAGGAAAAAAGGTAAGGATCCTGCCTGTTCAGAAGTGATTTTTATATCCTCATGTTCAGTTCTGGCAATGAGTCTATCTGTCAGTTCTGACTCCTGGCGCCCAACTGTGTTTCCATCCAGCTTGTATTGCTCAGGATCCTGGGCAGATGGTACTGGAGGACGTGGACTCGGACTGGGAGAACGAGAAAGAGGAGTTACCACCTTCCCGGGACCCTCCACGGCCCATGAGCCCTCCTCTGAGCTTCCTCCCCCAGGTGATGGCCATGCATCAGGAGGACGCTGAGACTCAGACAGACCGCTGGACACCCCTTGTGGAGCGCATCAAGAAGGAGGCTGAGGAGTCTGTCATGGCAACACTGGAGGAGAGGTGGGGGAAGTCTTCCCCGTGGCCTTTACATCAGTAACATTTTCACGACCTCAGATGCCTCCAACCTTTGTTAATTGCTGAGATGTTATTCCACCCATTTCCCACCCTGCGACCTCCTCCGTCCTCCTGGTCATGCGCACCTTCCCCAGGCTCAGGCAGGAGAGGCTGGAATCTGCACGCATGGCAGAGGAGGTGGCCCGGGCGGCAGCAGAGACGGCCGTGCGGCAGCTAGCGGAGCAACAGGGGACCGGGCGAGAACCGGTGGCCCAGGATGAGGAGGAGGAGAAAGAGGGGCAGGAGGAGGCTGATGGTGGAGAGCAGTAAGTCACGCATTCTCGCCGCTTACATGTGACGGAAACCTGAGCCAGTTGCGCATCCACACCTCAACGAGCGGAGTGTCCGGCAGCCGGGCGTGTCAGCAGAACCTCCGCCTGTACTCTGTGCGATCTGTACGTGACCCTGAGTTGTGATGAAAAGCGCTATGTAGGAACAGGAGCTGCGGTGTAAGTATGGAGCGCTGTGAGCTGGAGGTAAACGAGGAAGAACACTTGGAAAATCGACTAACGACTGTTTGTTTTGCAAAGATTGCCCAATATCCAGGAGGACGAGAACGAAGAAGATCCAGAGTAAGTTCTGCTGCAGAGGTCTCAACTATTTTTTATTTACGTCAGACCTCCGTAATTTTGAACCAGAGCCCCGGTGTCACATCATCACGCTGCTGGCTTCCTTTTTCTGCATTACTGGCATATTTTATGCCTAA
The DNA here is from genome assembly GCF_900964775.1 of Scleropages formosus. NCBI lineage: Eukaryota > Metazoa > Chordata > Actinopteri > Osteoglossiformes > Osteoglossidae > Scleropages > Scleropages formosus. Next base: position 20,291,244 of record NC_041812.1, on the reverse strand, counting down.
AATCTAGTTTTAAGTGGCTGTCTGCTACCAGAGAAAACCAATTCTGTTTTCCCTCACCCCCTGTGTAGGTTACTGGAGATCCGTGAGGAGAGTGAGGAGGAGACGGCAGATAATAAGACAGAGTAAGACCACTCACTGACACGGGCGTCCTCCGCACGAGGAAAATATTTGTTACTGTCACCTATTGTACTTCCACTATGAACTATATTTTATTGCAGAAAAATGACGTTAAATAGTGAACTTACAGTTACGCTGTACATTCATTATTATGTTACGAATACCATGTTTTGGAAACAATACGTTTAGGATTTAGAGCTTCAGAGGCCCACTGACTTCTCTGATAGTCCTGAGGAATTGCTTTTAAATCCTGTTTGTTTGACCCTCAGCTGAGATCTTGACGATCATCTGTCATCCATCCATTATCAATACCCACGTATCCTATGTAGGGTCGCGGAGGTCCAGAACCTATCCTGGTAGCACAGGGCACGAGACAGGGCACATACTCCAGGGTGCAGGTCTATCACACACACACACACGCACACACGCACACACTAAAGGCAATTTAGAGCCACAAGTTCACATAAAACACAACAGCATCTGGAGGAAATCTCAGGCTGCTGAAATCTCGAGGTCTGAGGCACCAGTGGTACCCGCTGCACCGTCCTGCCGTAATCCATGCTGCTCCACTGGCAGTGTCACAGAGGTGATATCAGAGAAGGAGAAGCATGGCAATGGAGACGCATTCCAAGTCTACTTCAAGTTTAATGCTAAATGGTCTCATTCTCTACTTTTACTTATTTTCACCCTTTTGAAATGGATAGAAGGCTCTACTTTTAAGATTAGCATCCAAGACTATAGACTGTGTTTTTTTCGCTTGGACTTTTATCATCACGAGACATACTTTGCCAAACTGAAATTGTCCATACAACAAATAATGACATAAACAGCTGCACGCTGGAACTTTTTAACCTCACCAACATTTTTTACTGGAAGATGATTCGCTTATGGTTACTCAACGCTCATTCTGTTTTCACAAGTATTTATTAAATAGACAGAAAATGTGCTGCGAAGTCTACCGAGCAGAACGCGCTCCAGCGAGGTCCCACCATGGCCACTGCTGCATTCATCCGGGTCTCTGAGACTTTTTCGGGACCGTTCTCCGAAGGATGCTCATTAGTGATCCCCGCTGCTATGGCAACAGTCTTCCCAGTCACAGCAACTGCGCCTCGTCTCCTGGTAACGGCGAGTCTCCTCGTGACGGTTGCCTTAGAAACGTATTTCGGATTCCACGTTCCACGCGCTCTGAATTGTATTCTTTAAAAAGAACAGAGTCCGCCTGAAGTCCTCGGCAGGTAGTACGCTTGGTGAATCTCTTTGGTCACCTTTCTATTATCGACTGCTAAAGTACCATCAAGCGGGCCCTTTTGTAAGTACGTATTCAAAACAGTTTGTGTTTATACAGTAATTATATCTGTATATATGCTTATGTAAGTCATTGCATGCTCCAGCTATTTTTAAACAGTGAAAAGTTAACCTGTCACCCATGTTCGCCTAGGGTCAGGTACTCTGCTTGTTTTCACATAACTCGATTTGTGAACTTATGTTTTATATGATTAAGCATAATTTAATAATAATAATGTGATGTAGCACCAGGTGCAGCTGGTAGCATAAAGATTTAAGGGTGCTGCCTTTGGACCCGGAGGTCACAGGTTTGAATCCCACCTCTACCTGCAGTACCCTTGAGCACAGTACTAAAATAAATTTGCGTGCTGTCGGAACCTCCAGTCAGCTTGTTTTGTTATATTTTGTCATGACGCTGTAATATTCGCATTTGCCTTCTTAAAACTTATGTTTGGGGGACTGGTGAAAAATAAATGTTTTTGGCAGCTGAGGAAAGCAAAACTGCTCCCGAGTCCTTCATAAAGTGTTCTGACACGTCTGAGGTGTCGAATCCTGCGGTTCTTTGACGTGATTCCCCGTGCGTCCTGCTTCGTCGGGTGCTCAGCGGACTTTGGTTCTGTGGAAACGTCACCCGTAGGTCTTTCCAAAGAACCACAACCAAATTCCCTCAACAGGCCGACATCTCCAGAAGAAGCCAGAAGGACCCCGTCGCCCGTGGAAGATAGCCGGCCATCCCCTGTTCAGGAGCTGCTGAATGAACCTGAGGCAGAAAGCACCAGGAGCCCATCTCCTCAGGCCAAGGCACCAGAGCTAGAAGCAGATGAGACGTCTGCTCCACGGGATCCGGAAACAAACATCATAAAGGGAGCATCTCCTCCACCTGAGGAAGCAGAACCGTTAAGGGCACCATCACCTTCAGCTGAAGAACCAGAACCAGTAAGGAGAGCATCCCCAGAGGTTGTAAAGGAAGAGTCCTCCACTGTGACTGAGCAACCGGGGCCCAGCGAGGACCCATGTGTCTCTCCAGCCTCTGCACAGGTAGCACAGGTTCCCCGATGATGCTTCGCTGTCACATCTACCGGAACGCCTGGACACAGTGAGCAGTGGCAGCTCACTTCACTGCACAGGGCTTAATGAGCTGTTCTTCTGTCTTGGTACAGGAGGAAGAAAAAAAGGCCGAGGGATGTGAAGGTAAGCATGTCTGCTTTTGTGCGATTCCAAATTAATAGGTGCATGGAAATCAAAAGGATCTATTTCATGAGTACAGTGAAGTAATGAATTTCGTCTGGAACAGACTGCTGTACCTTTTACCCCTTCAGATGCTGTGAATACCCTTCAGCAAGGTGCTTAATGTGAATTACTCAAGTAAAACTCTTTAGCTGACTAAAAGATCTCTTTTAGATAATATTGTCATATAATAAAAAGTTAGTAATATTTTCATAGTAGATTTTGTATAATTATATGATTGCAGGTACTAACCCAGTACAAATATGCTTTTACTTTTTAACGGGTTCCTTTGTAGAGACATACTTTTATGAGTTTCCCTCTCATCCTGCTGTGTCATTGCAAGTTTTCTTGTCCAGCATAGTTTGTGTTAATGAGGTTCTTGGTAGACCGTAGATTGTTATTCATCCTTGATCTCTCTTAGGTAGTTCCATTCCTTTTTTTGACATGACTGCGTGTTTTGGCACCATAGTGCCAAAGTAGTTGTTTAAACACAGTCACAGACGACATCCTTACCACATTTTAAGAGTGTAATGGTTTCGTGAGAACTTCTTGTAAACTGAATTTTCCTGAATTGACTCCTAAATTAGCATTCATTTAAAATGAGAATAAATGAGAGAATATCTTGTGTGTTTATTTTATTAGTTTGGGGTGTTTCAGTACAATATCTATAATATTGTCGATGATCACAGTGATTACTGTTTTCTTTCAAATCAACAACCTTGTGCTGGATAATTTTAGTACTGAAGTTTCATGAAAAAGAAAAGCACAGTATAAGATATTAGATAGTTGACAGAACCGTGTGACACAAAAAGGATGAGCGGAAGAGCTTTAGAGAACGGAGATTTTTCTCCCCCCTCTTTTGCCAGATGTTGAATGAATGCTTCATTCTGGGAAGATGGGGCCTTGTGTGATGCCTGCAGTGTGACGCTGATGGCATGTCTTCTTTGCTTCTCAGCCCGCTGCCTCTCAGTAAAGAGCTGTCTAATGCGAGTCCCCTATGTGCCTGAATGCCTCGACCGCTTCCGTCAGCTGCTGCGAGAGAACAACATCTCTGTGCCAAAGCTGCCCCCGATGCCCGAGCTTCCTCCGCAGGTGGTCCAGTTTAACCAGAGGCTGCAGCCGCATCTGGCCCAGTTCAACCAGCATCTGCAGCCCTGCCTGGACCAGTTCAGTCAGAAGCTGCAGCCGCACCTGACACAGCTGAAGCAGCAGTTGCAACCCCCGTTGGCTCAGCTGAAACCACAGCTGCCCCAACAGGTCACCCAGCTGCCCCAGAAGCTCGTGGAGCTGCCCCAGCGGGTCGCACAGCTTCCCCATCTCACCCGTCAGCGCTGCCTTAACATCATCCACCGCCTTAACAGCATCAACCCCAAACAAGATGCCTAAACAGCAGAACGTTGACCTGGAGTTAGACCGGCTAGTTCATCAGGCACCCCTTCAGCACCCCGGGACCCCTTCCCCGTCCTCCCCCAGCAGCACACTGGAGCTTCCGAACGTTCCCGCCTATCCCCGCCCGCCCCCCGTTGGCCTCTCAAGGCAGCTGTCGGGGCTCTCGAACCCGAGCTTCAACAGCGAGGAGAGCCCACGCCCGGCCTCGACTCGGCTCTCAGGTGAACCGTCAATGGCAGAATTACACATTTCTATACTGCGTGCATTATGTACAGTCACCGCCCAGTTAACATCAGGGTTAATGACCAAAAACACTGCCAGTAACCACACTTGTCCTCTAACTGCACAACTCGGGGACAAGCCACATAATATGAGGTCCTACAACTAGTACCATTTTAGTTAATCCGTTAGGAAATGGCAATATATGGCACTGTAGAATAAATTTGTCGAAAAAACACATTACGCATTAAAAAGCACCAAAGTTGCGAAATTAATTAAAAGAAAACTAAAATATTTTTAAAAAAATGTCTAATGATTTCTTACCTTTGTCCATGATGTCAACATGTTGCAGAACATACAGTAAAGAGCATTATGTTGTATGCGCTAGGTCTCAGTTTGCAGATATTTGATCGAGGATGTATTAATGCATATGCACTTAGTGCACGGTCGACGAGGTCATTGTTAGTGAATCTGGTGCAAGAAGGGTATGATCGTTAAAAGATAACCACACATTGAGGGCATTTGTGGGTCAGGCTGCTCGTAGCATAGGGGTTAGCGCTACTGCCTTTGGACCCAAAGGTTGTAGGTTTAAATCTCGCCTCTCTGTAGTATGCTTGTGGAAGGCACTTACCCTAGATTACTCCAGTAAACTTACTCAGCTGTGTCAATGGATAAATAGTAAACACTATACATTGCTTCGGAGAAGTATCTACTCAGTGAATACATGTATATTTTTGTTATTCAGTGCACTGAAAATGTATTTGTAGCTTTTCCAATTTTTCCTATCCTTGACATTAAATTTCCTCAGATCTTTCTGTGTCAGTTGTAGAGGTATATGAATGGAGCCAGAGGGAGAGAAGGTGACATTACTGTTGTTTTTAAGTCGTTTCCTCTGTGCAGAAGATAACGAAATGGGCAGTCATCGCCGTGAAAAATTTAATCTCAAAAAGCAGCGAAAGTTGGAGGAACTGGGCTTTTTTTTGCTGCATTCACTGTATATGTGTATCAGTTCTAGATCACCGACAGTGGTGTTCCCTACGGTACTTGAACACATGTTGCACTGCGGTTCCCAGACATTCGAGCAATGGCCCGTATCTCTGTGTCTTCAGAGAGCTCGAGGTTGAGCATCCACCCTGCCGTCAATGTGGAGGACGTGGACTCAGAGGGAGAGCTGGGAGGGGGTCCCAGCAACATACCTCAAATTCTCGCCCCTCACACACCTAAATTCAAGACTCTTACTGTCCCCGGCGTGAACGTGGCAACTCGGAGGTGAGCTGCTTCATATTACATGGTTCTCTACTATATATGTGTACACAGCCATATACTCATTCCTGACATAATGGGATTCATTTGATCCATGAAATCACCTCATTGTGAAAAGGATTGAATTATCTTTTTTTACTTAAAGAAAAAAAAGTCAGTTCTAGGACAAAAATGTCACTCTAAATTCGACAAAATACCAAAAATGTATTTTTTACGCATGATAATGACACCAATATATTTTACAATATTTGTAACAATATCTATTTTGAGCTTACCTTCTAATGTTTCTATATTTTCATTCATCCATTCAGTTATCATCGATAAGGGCTTGTACTAATGCCGGGTTGTCGAGATCCAGAGTCTATGCTGGAAGCACAGGACGCAAGGCAGGGTACACCCTAGACAAGGCAATGCTGATAGTTTGGGTCAAGGATGTTTGTGATATATAGAAATATGTTTGCATGTGGACAGTAAGCTATCGGACGCATGGTGTAGCGTTACTAACAAATCTTGGACCCTGGGTGATCTTCATTTGATCATAAAGTTAAGGCTTTATTTACACTAGTTCAAGGTTATTTGTGTTATGAAAGGTGTTTACATTTATACATTTAGCTGATGCTTTTCTCCAAAGAGACTTACAATGTTAGTCTACCTACAATTATGCACAGCTGGGTTATTTTACTGGAGCAATTTAGGGTAAGTACCTTGCTCAAAGGTACAACAGCCAGATGGGGGATTCAAACATGCAACTTTTAGGTCCAAAGGCACTAGTTCTAACTGCTACACTACCAGCTGTCCTACAGTGTATGCTCATTATGTTTACATCATAAAAACAGTAGTTTAATATTTCATAGTTACACATTTATGAATTGTATCTAATAGCTATTATTAAGGAGCAGAAGGTAGTGTAGTGCTTAGCGCCATCGCCTTGTAAGTGAAAGGCTCATAGTTTGAATCCATAACCCTTTGTCCTACCGTAGTACCCCTGAGCAAGGTACCTACTCTGAGCTGATAGAGTAAAAATTACCTAGCTGTATAAATTGTTAAATAACTGTAACAAGCTGAACACTATCAGTTACTCTGGAGAAAAGCATGAAATAAATGAATTAATATTAATGATATCAATATAATATTAATATAAATGAATTAATAGTAATGGTTGTGTTGAATCTCCTGTCTCGGTTTTAATTTATATTTATCTTAGTCAATGGTAGTTACAGAGCGGAAGCAGGAAGCACTGGATGTACAGTAGCTGGTTTTATTATGGAAGGGTGCACTGCTTGGAAGAATATCTGTCTCCATCCAGAGTCTATATTAAAAGAGAGGAGTCCAGCCACCACCATTCAGACTCTACTTGGACACTAGCGGTCTTTGTTTCCATAGTGATGTTAAGGACAACGTGCACTTTCTTGCCAGAAAATGGCCACATTGATACCAGAGAGGGATAATAAGCGTTTTGGTTGGCGAGACCGGGGGGGTGCGGTGGCACAGTGGGTGGGACCAGGTCCTGCGCTCCAGTGGTCTGGGGTTTGAGTCCCGCTTGGGGTGTCTTGTGATGGACTGGTGTCCCGTCCTGGGTGTGTCCCCTCCCCCACCAGCCTTACGCCCTATGGTGCTGGGTTGGGCTCCGGCTCGCTGCGACCCAGCATGGGACAAGCGGTTTCAGACTGTGTGTGTGTGTGTGTGTGTGTGTGTGTGTGTGTGTGTGTGTGACACCAAGTATGTACTTCTCTCCCAAAATACATGCGGTGATGCTGTTGTGCAGAATAAAATAGCAGTTGTAAAAGTAAAATGACTGCGTAATGGTTAAACATGTCATTGCACAAGATAACATGCTTGTTCTGTGAAAAAAAGGCATATCTTATATTTTATAAAGGACAAATGTATAGTCTATTTGTGTTAATGAGTTAGACTCTCTAAAACAGAAATTATGCAAAAATTTCCTCAGCCTTCTCATTCTGTCTTTGTGTTTCTTTCTTGTTTTTTTATTCCTTGGACAAATTACAGCAAAGCAACGGATAATGAGTAAGAATACACTACAGATGCTAGTCCTCTGTAGCTGGTGGTACCGTAGAGTGTGCAGTTCTCATAAGTACAGTAGCTGCTCCAGTTTTATTGCAGCTGTGCACAGTGCTGCTCCTCATTCCGCTTTTTTCCTGCCCGCTATGTTTCATCTTGTCCTTTGTCATCAGTCTACATTGCCATAAAGCCAACAAACCTGATATAACATTTCAGTGTTATAGTGTAAGTGTATCTAGCAGTGTAAGTCACCGCGGTGAATAAGGTGTGTGGGCTGATAACACTACATAGAGTTCATTGGAAGTCGCTTTGGAGAAAAGCTTCTGCTAAATAAATAAATGTAAATTCCAACATCAGCATCTTTTACATTTATATCTTAAGAACTTCAAACATTGCCCTTGCATTCTTTATGGGAGAAGCCAGTGATGTGGTAAACTGAGCTGCTGCCTTTGGACTTTGGTTGCAGGTTGGAACCCCAGCATCCACCCATGAAAAGTACTTTCCCTAAATTGCTCCAGTAAAAATCACCTCGTTTTATAAATGGGAAAATAATTGTAAGCTACTGCTTAGCAAAGTGTCAGCGAAACGTAGATGTCTATTTCTGCAAGAGCAGAAAAAAACTAATTTAAAAATAGATTAAAATCATATGTTTGAAAGTAAAACGTTGTGGAGGACAAAGTGCAATACCATTACACTCAGCTGTTTTTGAGAAGACACAGTGCTGAGGATTACGAACAAAACATGTTGGCTTTCAGATCCAGGACACTCTGTCTTGAATGCAAATCTAAAACACATTTCTGCACTATAAATAAATACTGTTCATTTGTTTGTCAAATACTCTGTTGTGTCTTCCTCTTCTAAAGCTGACTTGTGAACCACACCTGATTTAAATTGTATATTAAAGTATGTATAGTGAGTATTCATTTTAGCATCAGTTTTGTTTTTAAAAAGTAAGTTTTTTAGATTTAACATTTTTTTTCTGGTGTTTGTAACATTAGTTTTATTTGCTGGTAAAAGTCTCACTAGTTCTCTGTTTAATTCTTGATAGTTTTAGAGTTTTACCCTCCTTGTCCCTGGGTTTCCTCGCGTCTCTACTTTTTGATATAAAACCCTCCTTCTCCACTCCCTCCTGTGGATGGTCACTTTGATGGGCCCCCAAGACCCAAAACCACATATTTGTTTGGACAAAAATGTGAGCTTCATCTTAACAAACCAAAAGCCACAGCACTGACAATTTTCACCGCTGCTGTCATCATCAGCCTAGAGTTCTGGATTTCATATGTTCCTCGTTCATTTAGCAGTCCAAGCTTGTATGGTCATAACTTGGGTAAAATTTGTGGCTTTCCAAAGTATGCTAGCACTACTAAATAAGGGCAGCAGATGATGTAATGCTTATACCCGCTACTGCTGGACTCATGAGTCTCAGGTTCAAATCCCACCTCCTGCTGTAATACCTTTGGACAAGGCACTTACCTTAAATTGCTTTAGCAAAAGTGTCTAAATGGATATGTAATTGAAAATCACTTTGGAGAAAAGAACTAAACCTTCTGCCATCCAACGTGGATGAAATCCAAGCTCCAAGTTCTGTCTTTGCATGTGAACTAATTGTTTTGTCTCCCATACCTTGTGAAACCATTTACTTGTCTTGTGCCCCAAGCTTGCTTGAGGTCCCATCAGTCTTGACGCCATTCCTACACTCAGGTTTGCTTTTTCCCTCTGTAGTTGACAGTTTCTGTATGGTACCTTGTCTCAGTTGGCCTCTGCATTGCTCTGCTCAGAAAGAAGCTTTATACTGAAGAAGAAAATGATGAAGAAGAGCCAGGGACAGCCATCAAGGCTTGGCCCAGCCAGACCAGCCTCCTCAGTGTTGATGATGGGTGAGTGTTGCGTCCTCCACCTCTGGCCACTTGGTGGTGCGCAGCAGGTCCAAAATCAAAAGACCAAAGGTCTTTGGTTCTAGTTCCAGTGTAGGAGGATGAGTTTCCTCTGGTCCTCAGAATTGAGTCCCTGTCAACATTCAAGAAGAGTCTCTAAACATGGGTTTCAGACTGACTTCTCTCGTGATCTTTTGTCTGCTCCGTAAACTGTCACTATGTTGTCTTTCAAAAAATGTATCCCTTGCATAAATGGTGGTATTCAACTAACCGACTGCACTTTGAGAATTCCATGTCTCTCTACGTATATCTCTCTGTCTGTTGGTCAGATGCGCTTTCGTTTACTCTGAGTTGTAGGTCACTTTGGAGAAAGTCCGAAATGGATGAATGTAAAAGTGTCTCAGATCTTCAGCAGACTTCAGTGAATAGTATTAAAAAAGCTATTTCATTGTAGAAACCTTATATTTACTTTAGACTTCATCTCACCCTGCTGACTCTCACTTCCATTGGGCTTTATATAGGAGCACATTGTTGTACTGTAAACCTACTGAGATGGGTGTCAAGATGTCAAAACTTGAAACGATTCTGTTTAGTTTTCGGACAGGATCTCCGTAGTGGTTCACTCTTGTGGGGAAAATGCAAGAAGTGATCTAGATTACTAGACGCAGGTGTGAGAGAAGTGATTTGTGCCGTAGCATCTGACAGTCTGCCGCCGCACTGTGATGTCTGAGGTCACACTCTCTGTGCCTCTGCAGAACGAAAGACCGCCCAGGCTCAGCCCTCAGCCAGACGAGCATGGTGGTCAACGATCGGCTCCAGGAGCTGGTCAAGCTCTTCAAGGAGAGGACAGAGCGTGTCAAGGAGAAGCTCATCGATCCAGACTCCTCCGACGACGAGAGCCCCTCCACCTGTGAGTTTGAACCTTGTGCATAAAGCACATCAGCAACTACTTGCAAAGGACAATAATTCAGAATAAAAAAAATGCCAGACACTCATTTAATGGGATTTAAAATGTCATTTCTTGAATCAGTCCAATCAGGTTCCGAACAACAATGATGCCTGTCTTTGGACTAGGTCCTTAACAAGTGACATTTTACACGTGAACCACTTGTGCCCCTTAGTTTTACCACAAAAGTGTTATTTTAATGAGAAGCAGTCTTTCTCATCTGCTATGATAAGTGTGTAATGACCGGTTCTATATGTTGGTTTGGAGGAAATATTGTGTCTCATAGAAAAATCGAAGTAGTGCAGGGGCAAAAAGAAATGAACCCCAAGTTGCCTTGGTTAAACCAAGTACGTAAGTAGAATCAGGTGTGTAAATCATCACTATTTATTAATTTTATAGGTTTTAAGATTTGAGATTTAGATTTTATTTGTTTATGTTCATATTTTATACAAGAATAATGACCATTCAAGCAGCATTGTATGAAAATACAGCTACCACAGACGAGGTTCGTACAAACACAAAGTTGCCGTATGGATGAGTGACCCAGTGTAAGTAGTGTATCTAGCAGTGTAAATCACCATGGTGAATAAGGTGTGTGGGCTGAGAACACCACACAGAGTTCATTGGAAGTCGCTTTGGACAAAAGCATCTGCCAAATAAATAAATGTAATGTTCATAATGAAGCAGATTAAATTCATGCATAGACCATCAAGATGTGATTCAACATCTGGATCCGCAACCCACACATGATTTAACACCTTTCTCATATTTTGTCTCGCTTACAGCCCCATCGAAAAAGTCTGCGGCACCTCCCCCGCCACCTGAGGAGAAGAAGGAGGAAGTCCCCGGACCATCGGACAAGGAGGTGGAGGAGTGCTACCGCGATGTGCTGTGCTGCAAGGTGAAACTGCCACCGTGGGTGAGGGCGGTGCTAAACTACCGCTTCCCGGACAGCATCGACCCCTTCACCAGTGAGCTCCTCTCCTCTCTCCGCTCCACCTGTGGAACAAGGACAGGGATCTGCAAAAAATAACTGTTTAAAACATCACTTGACCATTATGGTCACCTAATCCATTTAGACAAAACATGCTGACATACACACACACACACACACACACAGACAGACACATGCAAACACTGCAGTAACCACTCTGTGGTTAGTTCATATATTTTGCTTGATGTTCCCTTCTAGGACACACTGTGAAAGAGCTGGATCTGTTGACTGATCCAGCATGTTTTGAAATTCGAAGGGCTCTATTGCCTCTGGAACCGGAGCGCCTGCTGTGTCCGCAGATGTGACGGTCCCTTTACGGTCCCTTTTCACCGGTCACTCGTTCACTTAGCAGCGCTCACGCTCGCAAGGGCGATGCCGGCATGGGTGATCGCTTCTGAGAACCTGCTGAAGATGCAGGAATTGAGAAAGAAGCATGAACTGTAGCTGTCATCAGCGAAATATTGCAGCAGGGCATGTGACAGGTGAAGTCCTGTAGCAGGGAATACAACATGTTCTGGATTTCGGTAATGGAGAAATGGATACTTCGGCACACCGATGGAGGGACCACGTGCCGGTCGGCCACCCCAGTCCGACAGGCGCGCGCGCAGATGCCCAGCTGAGTATCTGCTCTTTCCCTCTTGCCTGCAGACCTGGTTTATGTTCTCTGGCTCTTCTTCGTCACCATGGCCTGGAACTGGAATGTGTGGCTCATCCCGGTGCGATGGGCCTTCCCTTACCAGCGTCCTGACAACATACACCTGTGGCTGATGGCCGACTACCTGTGCGACACTATCTACATCCTGGACATCCTGGTTTTCCAGCCTCGCCTGCAGTTCGTCCGCGGCGGAGACATTGTGGTGAGGGAGCGGAGAGGAGGGCAGCAGCGCTCGCACGCGGTCGCGCACGCGACACCTTACACAGCAAATCACACGCACTGATGTCCCCGACAACCCGCACGCATACCGCATGTGACCAGTACAGACACAGTATCTCATACAGGGACACGCAGCAAAGGCACAGAACAACTCGCACAAACTGTTGTTTTGGTGCATGTGTTCTCTGCTGACTGCTCCTTCGTTTTTTAGAATTGTTGCAGCTTTCACTGCTAATTGTTTTTCTCTTTCTTATGACTCTTTGCAGTGTGACAAAAAAGAAATGAGAGGAAACTACATGAAAAGCCTTCGTTTCAAGGTGACCACTTCGGACTTTCATAAAGTCGAGTGCATAGTTTGTGCACATTTACAGTATACTGTAAATACTGTATACACACCCATACAGCGCTAGTCAGAAGTTTGAGTACACCTGGACAATACTTTTATAAAACTGATAAACTGATGGGGTGGCGTGGCGGATCTGCGATTTGAGTCCCGCTTGGGGTGCCTTGCGACGGACTGGCATCCCATCCTGGGTGCATCCCCTCCACCTTCGGACCAGCGCCCTGTGTCGCCGAGTTAGGCTCTGGCTCACCGCAGCCCCACTCACAACGAGCAGTTGTTGACGACGGATGGATAAGCTGGACCGATGAAAGTAAAACCACACATGTCCTACATTTCTGGGAACTGCCGTAGAAGAGCTGGGAAGACATATTTGGTGATTTCCTGTTGACAGAATGCCGGTATGTATGCAAAATTTATACATATAATGTGTCAATTTCAGATGGATGTCATCTCCCTCATTCCCCTAGAGCTGCTGTACATAAAGACTGGAGTCAATTCTCTCCTTCGCTTCCCTCGGCTATTGAAGGTGAGCTGGCCAGAAACAGATCCAAATGGTTTGGCTGGTGCTTTAACAATAACACTGTTATCTCACACTTTTTCCAAAGCAATTTACACTGTTAAGCTACTTGCAGTTACTTACCCATTTATACAGTAATGTATTTTTACTGGAGCAATGTAGGGTAAGTAGGGTACTGGAGGTGAGATTTGAACCTAGGCCCTTTAGGGCCAAAGGCAGTAGCTTTAACCAATACACTACCAACATTCCCCATTGTTAGTGTGTTATTTTACATTAATTTTATATTGTATATTATTAATTATTATTATTATTCACCTGCAAAATTAAAAATTTGGAAATTCCTCTGCATGATGTAATGTTTCCCATTAACCATATCTTTTCTTCACGTGGCGAGGAAAAATACTAAGCAAGAACACTGCTTTTCATGGGGTGTTATATCACACACTGCCTAACTAACATTTGATGAATTAAGGGTCTAATGAGACTCGTACTGCATCTTTTCCCCACAGTTCATGGCGTTCTTTGAGTTCAATGACCGCCTGGAAGCCATTCTGAGCAAAGCATACATCTACAGGTGAGGGAGGGATTTTTAATTTTTACATTTCCCTGCTAGAAGAGTCCCTCTTAACTGAAACATCTCAAGCTAGGCTGGATTTTTTGAGGTGTAACTCCCTTGTACCTTTGGAATTGTTTCCGAATGAATAGCTCCTAAAATATGATCTGATCTTCATCTAAGCGGCGATGACAAATAATGAAAAGACCACACATATTTTATATTGCCATTTTTTTTATTGAGGAAATGGTTTAAACAATCAAGGTCCTTGATGGAAATAGTACATGAACCCTTATATTTAGCAACTACAGGAACCTCCTAAACTCCACCACATGCTTTCTGTATTTCCTGATCAGCATTTTACAAGGCGTTCATGCAGAAACATGGATAATTCCACAGGGTTTACAAATTTTTTTCCTCATATCTATCCATTCTATTGTCAAGAGTCATCCGAACCACCACGTACCTGTTGTACTCTCTGCACTGTAACGCCTGCCTTTTCTACTGGGGCTCCACCTACCAAGGGCTTGGGTCCACCAGCTGGGTGTATGATGGTGTCGGAAACAGGTGTGTTATTTTACCCTCGTCACTAATATTACCAGCACACACACATTTTCTGTGCTGATCTGACAGACTTGCACTGACTGATCTCTTGTCGTCCAGCTACATCCGCTGTTACTACTTTGCTGTCAAGACCCTGATCACCATCGGGGGCCTTCCTAGCCCCACCACGTTGTTTGAGATCACCTTCCAGCTGGTCAACTACTTTGTGGGAGTGTTTGCTTTCTCCATCATGATTGGACAGGTAGGGAGGAAATGATGTAATCAAACTGCGTGATGTCAGACGAAGGATCTTGCTGATTTGGGATAATAGGCCTCGTTATCTGTGTCAGGTGACAAAACACTGACTTCTGCACATTTATGTAACACTTCATGTTGGATGTGTTTAATAGGGGGTGTAGTGGTTAAAGGCATTGCCTTTGGACTCCAAGGACCCAGGTTCTAATCCCATCTTGTGCTATAGCACCCTTAAATAAGGTATTTACTCTGAACTACTCAACTAAAAATTGCCCTGTTCTGTAAATGGGTAAATTACTTGGGCGAAATTGTCTGTTAAACAAGTAAATGCCAAGTGTCTGAGAAATCTCAGTTATACAGCTGCAAAAAGCATTGGTCTGTGGCCTGGGTGTGAAAAAACACCCTTGTACCTGATTTCCCTGTAAAGCAAAACTTGCACATTTCACACAGAACACAGCTCTTCAAAGCCAAAAGACCACAGTGGTGGCGTCTCCTTACTCCTCCATACTTAGGAAACTGAAAAGCACTAGGTTCCATTGTTCAGTTTGCGAACGGTCTGATCCCTGACAAACCTAGCTCATGACACAGAGCACCGAATACACGATTGATCATAAACTGATTTAAGCTGTTGTCTAGAACCTCTGAGCACAGTTTTACACCTGGCATCTTTGTTATCACGTGCTTATGTGCTGTATGGCAGAAAAGAGTTTGGAAAGATGAGCAGTTCTGATGCTGCAATAATTTAATTTAAATTGTTCCTGAACAGGTTGCTTTAGAAAAAGACTGGACTGTGGGTTCATCACTAACCAGCCTCCTGCCTGTCCTGTTTCAGATGAGGGATGTGGTGGGTGCAGCCACAGCAGGACAGACCTACTACAGGGCCTGCGTGGACAACACCATCAAGTACATGAACTCCTACCGCATACCTCGTGATGTGCAGAACCGAGTCAAGACCTGGTACGACTACACTTGGCAGTCTCAGGGCATGCTGGGTAAGAGCCATGCAATGACTTTGTGGATACGGCAATATTGTGAGTTCGGTGTTATGACAACTGATTGAGGGTTACAAGATTTGAGTGTCATCGTTGTATTTTCTTTCTTTTCGCTCTCTGTCAGACGAACAGGGGTTGCTGGTGCAGCTCCCGGACAAAATGAGGCTTGACATCGCGGTAGATGTCAATTATGCCATTGTCAGCAAAGTGGCTTTATTCCAGGCAAGCGCAGCCACTCAGTCTCAAATACAGGGCCATACAGCAGCACCTAAATCACAACTACCACCTACGTAATTATCCACTTATCCACCCACTGCCTTCCAGCATTAGATTATATGTCTCCTTATGGAACCATCGTCTCTCTTTATTTAACATTCACATGTTTTCCTTGACAAAGACAAAATTATCTTGGATTCTAGTGAATGACTTCTTGCTTATTTTCTCCATCTGTATTTTTACGTTTATCTTTGCATTTATTCATTTAGCAGATGCTTTTCTCCAAAGTGACATACTACTCTGAGAACGATACAAGAAGTGCATGATATTTTGTTTCTCTTCACCTCCTGTGCATGTCCTTTTCCCTCCCTCTTCTCACAGGGGTGTGACCGGCAGATGATCTTTGATATGTTGAAGAGACTCAGGTCTGTGGTTTACCTGCCGGGCGACTACGTTTGCAAAAAGGTACAGGGAGGCTCAACTGGCCACTCTTACACAAGTTCTATCTACATAATTAAAATTTTAACCTTTGCCATTCATCCTTTATTCATTAAATTAATTAAGTGATGTGAAATTATGATAATTACCAAAAAGTACATACATTAAGTGAAAGGACAGTTAAATAATCTTTGGAAAATTCCTAATAGCTGCAGATACCCTGTGCTGTTTCTTTTCGCTTATTTCCACCTCAGTTAAAAATAGCTTCCTATAATGCGTGACCTCACCCATTACTAGTTTAGTGTTTTCATCAACGCAGCATCAATGTGCTAGTGGTGACTCTCGAAGCCATTCAGGTCCTCCTCCTCTGAAGAGCAACGTCCCAACTCTCTGCCTTTCTAGGGAGAGATCGGGAGAGAGATGTACATTATCAAAGCTGGGGAAGTGCAGGTGGTGGGCGGACCGGACGGGAAGACCGTTTTTGCAACACTGAGGGCGGGGTCTGTGTTTGGAGAAATCAGGTAAGGGCACGCGCTACAATCTTTCACCAGTTTAAGAGATGTCACTAAAGCACTCACTTGTAAACTGTCCAGTAAATCAAAGTGACTTTTTATTCACTGTTTCACGTTGATGCTAATGTCATATTGATCATTTAAACTGGACGTTGACTGAATTCTACATCACTTTGGAGAAAAGGGTTTGCTAAATGAATAAACGTAACATAATAAAATGTACTCCATCTAATTAATTTCTCCCTGACATGTCTACTGGGGAAGTTTGTTGGCAGTTGGAGGGGGGAACCGGCGAACGGCCAACGTGGTGGCTCACGGTTTCGCCAACCTCTTCATTCTGGACAAGAAGGACCTGGCTGAGATTCTGGTCCATTATCCAGAGTCCCAGAAGCTCCTGCGCAAGAAGGCCAAGTGAGAGAGGAGCCAGTCCTCTGTGGCGTCCACACTTCCACCATAGCGCTTTTTGTCACAGCTTGTGGGTCACATGACTGGTCGCAGGACCTGTCCGTCACATGACCGGTCACACGGTCAAAAGCACAGAATGCTGACAACTGTCCTTGCAGAGAGTGTGGTGGACCAGGAAAACAAAACTACCTTTATTGCACAACCAAGCAGAGCTGAATTGAGTGTGGCAGTCAGATCTGATTAGCTGTTTGTCTTGTGATTTGATGTCGGTGTTTGCTGTTGACTCAAATTTGCGATCTGCGGTGCTCTTGCGAGACAGAAAAGCGGAGCTCTGACACTGAAAGGGTACTTGCACCGTGTGGCCCATGGCACATGTGCTGTACTTTTCATCAGAGGTTGCGAAATGATTGGACACAAATGTTTGAGATTCATCAGTGTTGGTAGATAATGCACAAAGTACTCTCACAACACATGGTAATGTATGTGGCATGCTGGGTGTGCCAGGCTTGAGGAATGACCAGATGTGAGGTGGTACAGGGTGGTCTTATGGAGATTTTATTTAAAAATGTAAAGCAAACTCTGACAAACTCATACGATCATGGTCCAGGAGCTCTGGGCAGCATGTTCTGAGCTCTGCGGTCTCCTGTCCTCCTGTCCTCCGACAGCCCATTCAGACAGAAATACCTTCTAACCGTGAGTTTTGTGAGAGTAGTTTGCATTTACTAGTGGGCCGTCTTAAAAATACCTACCCACACACTTGATATGTGTTTTTACCCCCAGGAAAATGTTGACCAAGGACAAAAAGCCAGCAGGCGACAAGACAGAGGCAAAGGAGACACCTCAGGTCATCCCTCCACGACCTGAGACCCCCAAACTGTTCAAAGCAGCGTTGGAGGTGACGGAGAAGTCTGGCATTAAAGGCACCTTCTCCAAGCTGAAGGAGAAGTCAGTCAGGTCAAGCTCGACCTTGGAGGTACCGTCATTCATTCATTCTCGATGACTGCTCGTCCTAATGGAGGGTCAAAATTGTCTGGGGCCTATTCCACAGGCATAGGCCACCAGTCCATAGCATCCTCACTCACACACATACATTCACAGTTACCAATTCAGCGGAAATGTATGTCTTTGGACTGTAGAAGGAAGCCCAAACACAGATAGATTTGAACCCACATTCAGATGCACAGCCCAGGAGCTGTGAGGAACCCACACTACCTGCTGCTCCACTCTGCAAGCCTTATGAAGGTACGAGCTTATGGGAGTTACCATGCACACAGGAGCATGCAGTTTAAGCTCGGGAGTTCATACTGGGTCTTACATCCAGACACTTTCATATTGATTGATTGTGGTCATAATTTGTACAAAACATGTTTCATTATAACACAAGACTTTATTGTCCTCTGCAAATGAAAATAGTCTGACATTTTTCCAGCATGAAAGGTTTTCTTTGTCAGTCCTGTACCTTCGCTAATGAAGTCACCCCTGTCTCGCTCTCATCAGCCGTCCCCCACAACCTCGTCACCCATCCCCCCTCCATCCCCCGTCCACCGCCGCTCCCCAGTTCCACGCAAGGTGGTGGAGGAGGACAATGACGACGAAATGGTGTCTGAGACCACCGATAGCTCTATGCTGATCCGCATGGCTCCACGTCCGCATGGGGAGGAGATACTTTCTGTAGAGGTTGTCCCTGGGGATGAGGAAGAGGAAGAGGAAGAGGGAGGGAAGTCTGTAGAGGAAGAGAAGGAGGAAGCAACACCCAAGGAGTAACAGAGGGAGTTGCAGAGAGGCTTGAGAACTAAGGGACCCCAGTTTATGTCTTGGCCTGGGAGCCAGGTTTCTATTGAACATAGATGCCCATCATAAAGGTATACTGAAAGCACCCTTTCTCACCACCCTCACCAACCACAGAACTACTACTTCAAAATAGACAAAATGTATGGTTCAGTCCCAAAAGTCACAATAGTTACCTCTGACTATAAATGTGGAGTTGGGACAAAGCTCTGCTTGCAGCAGAAAAGTGGACAAATTCCGGCCCTCATAATGCCTTTACAGTGCAAGTTATCATAGAGCCTTCACAATTACAGCATTAAGTTATTTAATCTAGGGTATAGGAGCTTTTGCTGTCTAGTCAAGTCAGTCTCCAGGTATGCTGCTCTTTTTCATCCCGTTGCGTTGCCAAAGTTTTCAAAGCAGAAATGTGAAAATACCGCACCTCTCCAACTCGACCAGATCCACTAACCTGTTGATACACTAAAACTACCCCGAATTAAGGTAGTTAATAGACAACTATCGGTCAGCCCAAAGCAATCCATACAGCCCCGTCACTTAAATTGATGGACTACCAGGAAACATTAACGCTGAGAGGACTGTAAACGGAACATGCAGGTTTAAATGTAAGGCATTTTTAAACCTGAATTTACATGTAAATATTCAGCTCTAAAAAAAAATGACTCAAATATGCTCTGGCATTCACTTTGGAAATGAGCATCTTTTATCCAGACTCAAAAACGTGTTTCTCATTTTTCTTTTTTCTTGCCTGCTTTTCAAGAGTTTAACCTTTGTAACAGTTTATTGATGCTTTCGCAGATGGTGTAGAAAGCCAGTGGCCTTCTGTGTTGCTGCCAGAAAAGTAAATACCAGTAGTGGTACTAAAGATACATGTTTTGATCAGAAATGCCTGTTAGGGATGAAAATAGAAATCTGGCTGAAACATACAATTCGTACAATAGCCTGTCAGCATCCCACAGACCCATGACTGTGGGGATGTATCTTATCCAGGAATACACACACACACACACACACACACACACACATATATTCAGAACTGTCCAAGCTGTTTTTAGTAACAGTCCCCAGCTATTTAGCACATTTCTTGTATATTCTGTGTAAGGAAAAATACCCCTTTCATACGGGTTTCCGGTGACTGCAGTTTACTTCTCCATGATATATAGAAACAACTCAGTTTCTCGAGGGGACCGGAGTAGATAACAAAAAGAAAACAATCCTAAGTAAATGTACAGAGTTCCTGGTTGAGCGAGGAAGCAGCAGCAGGGATATCCCTCCTGATTTCTGAGCTGAAGCCGGATGCTTGCGAGAAGAATGAAACAGACAGCAGTTTGTGTACTTAGTGCATTATGTCAGGAGACAAATGTCTGACGTGCTATTTCTGGGAGTCTCACAATAACTTGACTTACGCGATGCCGATCTCCCGGCTGAGGCCTGTAGTTAGAATGGAGAAATGAGCTTTTTGAGTTCTGAATATTGAAAATCTGCCAAGTTGTTTACACTTACCTCAGTTGCCAGTAGCACAATTTGTTAGAACTAGCAAAAGTTGTGGAGAAAAAGCACATAGGTTGCATTTGTTTTTAATTACTTTATCATGATCTAGTTTAAACCCACTTAGAACTGTTGCGCTTCATGGTGCTGAGATTCAGTGTGGAAGAGGCGAATTACTGAGAAATAAATGTGTTTGACTTCAAAGCTACTGGAAGGAGCAAAGGAAATTATGAAAAAGGCGGGAACTGAAACAATAGTGAACAAAGCTTCCAATGAAGCAAGGAATAATTTGTCTTACTCATAAAACACTGATAGTCTTTTATTTAATGATTATGGTTATGTGTTTCTTCTACTAATTACACAAAGTGTCAAATTACATCTGTGTTGTTATTAATAACATACATTTCTTTCAGTTCTTATGTATTTCCCACTCCTCAGACCATAGAAGATGTAAATGAGAAGTACAGTTGTGTGATTTTTTTTTCTGTAATTAATTTGTAAATTTTACAAATACATTAAACCGTCAAACATATAAGGACAATTAACATTCCTGGACAACATGAGTGCTACAATAGTGTGTTTTTTTTCCCCCCCTAAAAAGCTGTACGCTCAGCATAGCTTCAAAATTCTGATATTGTAAGCATTTTCGCACCCATGATGATGTACTGTGAGGGTAATGCAGGAAAAAGTCCTGCAGATGTTTCATTAAACCTTTTCTTGTAAATATGTCATGAAATAATGTAAGAAAAAAAATCTGGTACCAAGTTTGTGATTTTATAAAATATGGAACAGAATACAATTCTGAAACAATAGGTAACTGTAAAAAGAGATTTTTAGAATGATTTTTATAAATATAGCACAATGTATAGACTCCTAGACTGCTGGGGACCAGCTGCTGAAACTGCCACTTATGCTGTACATATTACTACAAAATAATGCTTGGAGTGTTAATTTCTGTATGTATAGGCTACCGTAGGTGACTTCTATTACATATTATCAAATCTGTTACCGGCTCATCAATAAAGACGCCCAAAACACATACGTTGAGTTTGGACGTGTTAATTTTGCATGGTATGTAGCTTGTAATAAACTGCCAGTGAAAGCAAAACCGCTTTCACTTTCATTATAACCCTTGTCGTATGTAGAGGTGTTGAAACAAAAGGTTCTGCCCAACACCTTGCAAGTCCCGTAATAATAAGCAGCGCTTAGAACGGCAGCGCTTGGAATTGGAGGGTGAAGGTTGGAATCCCACCTATTGCTCTACTCAGTACTACTCGGACTACTGCTGTACTGGCCTTGAGCAGGGTATTTTAGCCTGAATTCAGAATTGCTCCAATAAAAATAACGCAGCATGAATGTGGGTGAATAATAAAATAATTTCGAATAGCTTCACTGACTGCTTGCAAGTCAAGATCATGCAGCTGTGGGAAAAAAAAAGGGAGTCGGCTGAATGAACAAATGTAGTAGTAATAATATTAATGATGATGATAAGTCTGCTGCAAACTAGGCACTGCTAGGCTATGTACGTGATGGAATGAAAACGGAGCGCCGAGGAGGAGCAGCTGCTCTTCGCTCTAAGTCGCGCTGCCGCAGTTTTGCCTTTAAAAAGCGCAGCTGCGTCACTCGCGTTTCTTTCAAAGCGCCGGCCGATTCCGGCCTCTGGACGGACCGAGTCGCACTTCTTCGCGAGCGCCTCCGGAGTCCCACGCGGGGCTGTACCGTCCAAAGCCGGACTCGTCGCGTTAACACACGCCGTAAAACTGGCCGACTGATTCGGGGAAGGGGAGGAAACGGGAGTCGCTTTGCTGGGAATCAGGTGAGCGCTTCTTTAACTTATTTCACCGCACCGGGCAGTTTTGTGTGGCCGGCGCGGCAGCGTGTCCGTTTTGTACAGTACAGCAGCGGTCGGACCTGTTCCGTCATTGAGCGTTTCGCGTTTGCACTCTGTCGTTTGTGTGGCGCTCCGTCTTCGCATTCATCATAGCAGTAATAATGAACATTAGCGGCCCTTCTTCTTCTCACACACACACCACCTTCCACTTGCCTCAGCGCCGCTGGACGCGGGACACGGGACAAGCGAGTAGTGTGTGTGTGCGTGTGCGCGAGCGAGCTTCGCCGCGCTTGGCTACGCGGTAACTTACGTTGTTGTCTCTCACCGTTTCGTTCTTCCAATGGTATTTTATGAGGCCTCCCGGGAGGAATGTGCCGCTTCTGGAAGCCAGAAGGGTGAAGCGCCTCGTGGCACGAAAGCGATGAGACTCAGATTTGTGTGAGTAAAGCAGGTCAGGAGGCGGAAAGCCTGGAAATGAACGTCCGAATCACGCGAGTGAGTGAGTGAGTGAGTGAGTGCGTGAGACGTCCCTCACTGCGAAAGACATGATGTTTCTGAGAAATTTTCTCGAGAGCCTCGTTGGTTTCGTCACTGCTTCGCTGACCTCCTTCGGTCTAATGACCTCCCAACAAGATTACGGATTACCACAGTAGTGTACTGTAGTACCACAGGGCGCTTCGCTTCTCTCTTTTTCGCGCAGTTCGTCCGCCCTTCAAGGCTTCAGGGCTCCAAAAGACGAAGAAGCGACGTGCCAACATTTATCTTCGCCACGTAAAAAACGTTTTGAGACGTTTTGTTTTGAAAAGTGTAAAACTTTAGCCGCAGGCAGTTAGTTGTCGGAACTCAATAGTGTGTGACCTTGAAATGGACTATGAACAGAACACCGTTTTACACACTGCACTGGGGGGGCTGAGAAAATGATGACGTTTGGCAATATACTGTAACCCTAAACACAACTTCTAAACTAAATAAACTGGCTCTTCAACTTAGAAAAACAGTGACAGTTGAGTTGGGACCGGAAGTCTAATTGTTCGCAAATCCATCCACCGCCATTAAATAAGCGCTCAGTACCGTTTATTCAGCGGTACCAAGCCTTGTGTAAAAATCTCAACCAGCTACTGTCGGTTAAAACTTTCGTTATTAAACATTTCTTTTTAATAGTCTCTACAACCTCACGATGACTGTCAGCCAATTCATTGCAAGCATGAGCAGTGTTCCTCAGCATCGGGTCACTTTCTCTTTGCTTCGTTATCCATACAGCGAATGAAGTGTGACGAGATGGACCTCGATTTACTTGCTGAGTTGATTCTGTAAAAGTCTTGGATACAGTTATGATAAATTAAAAAAAAAAAAATGCATTGACTAAATGATTTAACTTTGAGTAAGATAACATTAAAATTAATGAAAATTGCTCAAAATAGTCCCGCCTCTTACAAACTCTTAGCACTGAGTGACTAAACACAGTGAATGAATCCAGGCCCATATTTCTACTCTGCTTAGTTCTTTTACTGCCAACTAATGGCTGCGTGTGGAAACACAGGTTGCATTTGCAATTTTTGAAAACGTAAGACACGCTGAGGAAATGTCATTTAAAAGTGCCTGTTCGTCTTCCGCCCCCTAGTGGCTGTTCTTCGCCTGCACAGGCTGAATTTCCACGGTCAGCTTACATATGTTTGAAAAGTCTCCCAAGATTTTGAAAATAAATGAAAGGCTGAAGTCACAGTAAATTTGGAAAAAAAAAAAAGGTATTGTGATGTAAGGCTTGTGAAGCAGTAGAAAAGCTAATTCATTTAAAGCTGAGCTGGATTAAAAACGAGGTGCACAGTGGATTGCACTTAGCAGAGTAATAACTGATTAAGTATTTGTATGTGTTTGATTGCAGAATCAGTTATGTAATGAAATGCTTTGATAAACTGTAAATGGGAGGTTTATTTCCATCTGCTTGGATGGGTTTGTGCTCAAATATTACTTGCTCTGATCTTGCAACCACTGTCTGTATAGTGATAGAACTGAGCGTTTTTTCCTTCCGAATGTCTGCCTTGGATGCAACATCACATTCCTTTAGCTATGAATAGATCTATTGAGTTTTGATTATTACAAATGGCAGAATTAATTTGGCTGCGTGGTGCATTTCACAATGCCTACCCACATGCTTGTGCAATTTCTGTGAGTTAACTTTTTTGAAGACACACTGCAACAGAATCATTTAAGCAGTTTTTAATATTAAATTGTACAGAAACATTGTCATGGTCTTCATATTTGCCCCCCCCCTTTTTTTTTTTTTTTAAAAAAGGCACGTATTGCGTTAAATCAATATTCATGATTACGTCTCCATATTCCTAACAGAATGACTGAGACACCAGATGAATTGATGGAATGCTGGGACAAGGAAGTGGATTATGAATCACCATTTTCCAGTTCCTTCGTCCAAAATGTCGCACTTGAAAATTTTGGCTCCTTTTCCCCTCATCCAGCTGTTATGTAAGACATAATTCCAACCAGATGGTTGCACTAGGTGCAGTTCCCATCTCCTCCAGCAGAGGGCAGAGCACTTCCACCACTTTGAATGTTACAGTGTAGCTCTTTGTTGGTGACAGTGACCACTGCACATTCCAAACAAATGTCCCTACTAACTGGACCCACATATAAGCTATAGTACAAGCAAAGCAGCAATTTCATTTCATATGTACTGTGGGAAGCAGCACACAAACAGATGGAGGAAAGCATGTGCAAAATATAATGTATATTATAGTCACCTCTGTCCGTGTGGTTCATAGATGGAGAAGGAGCGCATGCTGTGATTCTCCTCGCTTGCTGATGGAAACTGGTGTCTCGCTGAGGCCGTCTGCGGGGAGCGAGCTATGGGTACAATGTACGCCACACCCCTCGCTTACTCCACACGCCTGTTTGTAGCGCATCGCGCTCCGTGCTTCTCGTTACGGCTCCTCCCTGTTCGTTCCTAGGTTTTAAGTGACTTGTGTGGGTGTCTTTGGATGGTGGCAGTTCCCTTGTATCCATGTGGATTTCTTGTCCAGGAATGATAGTGAAGGTTGGGTGTGGACGGGACACGCACACGGGTAACGGTCCTCTCCCTGGGTTTCCACATCCAGGAGGTTTGTGTTGCTGCTCCTTCTTTCCCCTTTTTCTCACTGCGGCCACTCAGGCTCTGAACTTTGTCACGTACAATGAGTAATGCACACCGTATTTTTCTTCCAGATGTATTTCACTTTGGGGGGGGGGGGGGAAAGAGTGTCTAAATGACTGAAGGTGGTAATGAAGCCTGACAGCCAGTCCTCACCCTCTCCCCCCCCCAGCCCCATTTTCTGTAAATATATGGTACATGTGCCCTGTGTTGCTGGGTTAGGTTCCAATTTGCTGTGACAAGCGCTTTCAGACTGTGTGTGTGTGCATTTGTGTGTTTTTGGAAAGTGGGAGCCCTCCTGACCCTCACCCTTCCTTCCATGCTGTTTGTTTGTATTCTGGGTGTCCAAATACTTTTGCACTGACTGCTGCATCTTTGGGGATGTGTGCGACGTTGTGACATCAGCTGCCAAGAGCTTTTGAAGTAATATTTGGTGTGTTTCGTTAAGCTGCTTATTCATAGTGCAGCTGGATGAGAGTGTAACCGCTTTCAGCTGCTTGCATGCTATCGGTTCGTGCTTAAAGTTACGAAAGATTTGAAAGCCCTCCTTCCTGCAGTCGCCATGGACGGCGATATGGCTCTTTGCCTGCACGTGCCGTGACTGTTCCTTCGGCGGTGGAGAGCAGCGCGGAAAAGTGCCGTTGCTCTGCGCTATTTCCGGAGCGGATTGGAGCTTCGCCCTCCTCGTTATCGCGAACCCGTTTATTCACATCGCTCAACCCGTGGAGCTGTGTTGCAATACAGAACAAACATCTCTGTGATGATGGAAAAAGCACAGATTGTTGGTGGTTATGTTAATATTTAACATTTTATCAGCCCATGTTTCTGTAGTAAAAAGTGAGGTGTCCACTGGGTGAATATGGTATGTGCATAATAGGTTGTTGGCATTTTGTACTGTCTGTTTTGTCTAAACAGTATTTTGTGAATATATGTGGGCAGTTATTAGCATTGTTTGACAACGCATAATGACCTCTTGTCCGTATATATGTTACACGATGGAGCGCGAAGGACGCAGCAGTCGAGAGACGCCCTGTGGACCAACACTTGGCAGAGCTGCAGTGGAAGATGTGGAAGTGGTCCTCAGATGTGGATCCATCAGCACAACGATGAAGATCAGAATTGTTCAGCTAGCGCTGTTTTCTCTAACGCTGTACGTGGTGGCACACGAGTAGCACTGCCACCTCACAGCGTCTGAGCTGCTCGGGCATAGGTTCGACTCTGGTTCGGTCCGTATGGCGTTTGCCTGTTCTCTGTGTCCTGTGGGTTTCCTCCTGCAGTCCAAAGGCATGCGGTTTACGTGGGTTGGTAGCACAAACCTCAGTATATTCCGAGAGTGTGTGCGCATGTGGCTTTGCTGTGACGGACTTCCATCCAGGATGCACCCCACTTCAAATGTGCACCCAGTTATTCTGGGATAGGTTCAGGACCTCTGTGACCCTGACTGGGATTGATGGTCTGATCTGTGTATGGCTATGAAAGCTGGACTTGAAAAGCAGGACAGGAAAAAAGACTTTCAACTGTGATGCTGGAGGAGAGTTTTCAAGACTCTGTGGACAGCTGGGGAAAACTAACAGATCGATATTTGATCGAATCAGGCCGGAGAGCTCACAAAAGGAAGTAGAAGCAATGACAGTGCAGCAATTGTACTTGGACACATCATGCAAACATCAGGGCAAGAGCGTCATCTTTGCATGCAGTGTCCCAACACTGCAGTTGTTGGGGAAAGTTCAGGGAAGAAGACAACTGTTGACCAGATGGCTGGACTTGATCGCTGCAACAATGGACAGAGCCCTTTCAACACTACAGACACAGGTAGAGGATGCAAATTCCTGGAAACACTGCTTATGTGGTCTATAGCAGTCGGCATAGACTTGCTTCATGGAGCTCTGAAGCGCGAGGGTTTTTTAAAATAAATTGGGTTAGAGCAGATGACATGGTTGGGGGGGCCTTGTCCATATTTAGATGTACTTGTTTTATTGTGTGCCGCAATGTGCGGTTAAAGCTGCAGATCAGCTCTTTTCCCTCCGAGCAGTTAGGGTAAGGTACAGCACTTTGATCAATGCACAGCGATAGCGGTAACTTCCAGCATAACCTCAGTGCACTGTGGCAAGGTTTCCTGGAGGCTTCTGCTCCTGGTTTCTGCCGTCAAGCAAGAAAAGGAAAAGCGGTGGCATGTAGGTGCTATGGAAAGGATCACTGTCCTGCTTTTCTGACCCAGCAGGTGAACAGCACTGCACTTCTGCAGCATGGCCTGTCTCAGAACTGTTGTGTGTGTGTGTGTGTGTGTGTGTGTGTGTGTGTGTGTGTGTGTGTGTGTGTGTGTGTGTGTGTGTGTGTTGAAATATATGTGCAATGAATAAGTATAGGAGGGGGCACAGTGGCGCAGCGAGTTTGGCCGGGTCCTGCTCTCTGGTGGGTCTGGGGTTTGAGTCCTGCTTGCAGTGCCCTGCAATGGACTGGTGTTCCCTCCAGCCTTGCGCCCTGTGTTGCCGGGTTAGGCTCCAGTTTGCCGTGACTCTGCTTGGGACAAGCAGTTTCAGACCCTGTGTGTGAATAAGTATAGGTAGTGAGAAGGCCATTTCCGTTCCCCGTTGTTGCAAAGTCAGCATAACAGGGAGAAAAATACCTATATATAATATATAGGTGTAATTTGGACATGTTTGACCAGCATCTTATGTGTAATCCAGTAAAAGATAATCTTATCTAAAGTAAAAGGTAAGATTGCCTTATTGGTTTGTTTATTACTGTTATCGCTACTTGGTTCGAGGGAACTTTATCATATCCTGTGTTGAACAACAACATTCCAGTTCCACACCCCTGCTCTAGATTGTGGCGAAACTCCCATATAAATACCATGCGTTCTTAGTGTGTTTTTTAAATGGCACATAAATGCGTTTGTATGTTGGCAGGGATTCCCACACTTAGCCGTGAAAGTGCTTAATCAGTCGGAAAGATACCTTTTGTTCTGCTGACACAAGACGGGGTAGCACGCGGGACACGGACAAATTGGTGTGTGGTGCGGGAGGCTTCGTGACTGATTTCACGTGGGGGAACTTGGGGGTTCATTCTGAAAGGCACTGAGGGTGCGTTTCAGCATTTGGTGGGATAATGGAGGCCCTCAGGTCCCGGGGGGGGTGCTGCCTCTCTTTGCCATAGCAGCTCCAGTGGTATTCTACACTGTCACTCGGACGTGGTGAGGAATGAGGTCATTCGGAGATGGCAGCCAATCGCAGTTTGGGATGCTGCATTAGACCTGCTGCTTGGATGGGGGAAGCCACGATTGTGTGTGTGTGTGTGTGTGTGTGTGTGTGTGTGTGTGTGTGTGTGTGTGTGTTTTCGTTCTGCCCTTCTCTGTTCCCATGTACGTGTTGTTGAATTACATCACCAGTGTCCCGCTTGTCCCCTCTCCGAGCTTTATCCTAGTTTTCTGGTTGGGCAGGTGCTCGGGATGGGTCAGAACAGTTTGTGACACAGTATGTGGATGAGATGGATCGCTGCAGTTTGGTGCCGGAGAGCATCGGGACCTGGAGAGGCGCAGAACGTGTCCGTAGGCAGCTGGTGTCTATTCGGTCTGCGGACGTGGACAGATGCACGGCTTTGGTAGCCAACGCCCACCTGTGGACCCGGAACCGACTGCATACTTTCCACAAGAAGAATGTAGAAGAGATGCAAAATCCTGGGTCTCGGCATCATTTTCGCTGTTTTTGTTAGTATTTGTGTTTGGAAGATCGCTCTCACAGCGGCCTGGATTTAACCCAGCGAACGTGTGGGATTCCTTCACGCACGCATATTTAGTGTTGCGTAACACCTCCGGCCTTTTCCTTATCAGGGCAGTAATTTCTTTGTGATTGTGTTTGTCGCAGCCTTGGCCGAAGATCAGCGTGGCACGCTGGCTGTGAGGTGAGCGGGTGCGACTGGGTGGGTCCACGGCTCAGGTCGAGTATATCAGCGGGCGTAACCGTGAGAGGCGATCCAGACAGAACGTGCTGATAAGCGCTCTCCGTATTCGGTCATCTCTGCGGAGCACCAGAAGAGGTCGAGCAGAGTGCTGTCGCCCTATAGCTGGGACACAGCTTTCCAAAGAAGTTATTCGACACTGCGTCCTGTACCTATCGCTCGGAGGTGAAGAAGTAGCGCCCGCTGTCCATCCTTGAAGATGCCTGCTTGGTGATGCTTTGGGATGCTCCCTGACCCCTTCACTGGAAGAGAGCAGTGGATGAACTGGGTAGCGCAGGTCTCCTATAAGAAGAGAGAACTGGGAATCTGACATGCAGTGAATTTTGTTTTCCCTCCCCCCCACACAAAATCTGCCTTCGGGTTACGTCTGAGAGCTTTGTGGGACCATTAGGCTCTAGTGGACATTGAATCTCTCCGTCTTTCTGCCAGGAGCATTTGGGGCAGTGAGGCACTGGAGTCGTCCTCGCCGGTGCCCCGCGAGCATGTATGTCCTCTGCACCCTTGTCGTGCTGTCCATACACAGCATCTTCAGGGACCTGAAAAAAGCGCTGGATTCAGGGCGGAAGCAGGGGAATGGGCCCCCGTTGCAGGGGCCGAAGGTGGGCCCTCGGGACTGCAGCTGCACACCTGATCTAGGCAGCCAGGATGAGTGGCGTTACGGATATGTGCCAGAGAATGGGCTGGAGGGCAACGTACGAGCGCAGGTGAGAGTGACCCATCACACCGCGTGAAGGTCTCGAAGTTCCTGTTGAAACGGCTCCAGTGTAAATGAAGCAAAAGGCTTGGCACAACTGAAATGAATAACTGCGTTTGTTGTGCGGTTTCACGCGCCGTCTCAACCGTGCTGTTCCACAGTAGAAACGATTTTAGAACTCAAGTTTGTCTGTAAACTGCGTCATAATTACCCCCCTTTCCCCTCCCAAGGGCCTGTTTCTAAGTATGCATTCACTCATAATTATTATGAATGATCTGCAGCAGTATGTTTGGCAGATGTTAAAGATTAATGCTTCCCCCCACTTAATTGTTCCGTTTGATATGTTTTATGGGGAATTGTGAGGAATTAACTGATTGTACTCGGTTGGGTGGCACAAGTAGCGCTGCTGTCTCACAGCGCCTGGGTGGTGTGAGAGGACATGGGTTTGATTCCCGCTCAGTCTGCGTGGAGTTTGCATGTTCTCCCCGTCTGTATGGTTCCTCTGGGTACTCTGGTTTCCTCCCACAGTCCAAAGACATGCTATTCAGGTTCACCCGTAGTGTGTGAGTGGCAGAGATTGTGTTCCATTGATGTATGGATGAGTGACCCAGTGTAAGTAATGTATCTAGCAGTGTAAGTCACCTTGGTGAATAAGGTGTGTGGGCTCAACACTAGAGTTCATTGGAAGTCACTTTGGAGAAAAGCATCTGCTAAATGAAGTAACATCAACATACTCTTCAACCTTTGGCTTGACAAACAATTTTCTGTAATATGTGAATAACAAGTGCAGGGTTCTGATGCCAGTGTCCATGTGAGATGGCCCATTCAATTCCATGAGTCTGTGCTACATCTGACTTTCCCTACCCTCCCCCCCCCCCCCCCAGTGTGATGGAGCTAAAACTACACTGTCCAAATAGTCTTATTTCAATCCAACATTCTCTGCAGGGATCAAATGTTATATAATAAACAATGGTGGAAGTTGAGTCTCCTGTTTTTGCCCTTGTGTTTCACGATGATGGAAAGAGAAGCACTGAGATACTAAGTCAAACTACCATCTGGGGCTTGGCTCATGGAGCTCGTGTGTGTGTGTGTGTGTGTGTGTGTGTGTGTGTGTGTGTGTGTGTGTGTGAGAGATATATTCTATACAAGTCAAAGTTCTACCAAGGGGTCAAAATTGACATGCTAATGTAAAAATGTCCAGACTGATGGTTCCCTCATGTGAATTAGTAAATTTTTAATTTGAGCATTTAGAAATTAAGGATCTTGAGACATTCACAATTAACATAACTACTAAAATTGTACTGTGAGTCACAGATGCTGTATTTTGTATATGTAACAAAGACTCCGATTGTTTTAATTGGATGGCATGAATTGATGCAGGTGAACAGGGTTAGTGTCAGAAGTAAGGCGAGATGTGGGGCAGCCATGTCTCGCCAGCTGATCTGAACAGGACAGCGGCATAGATGTGAAAGGTGCAAGAGCGGCGCGCGGCAACTGATCCTCATTCTGCCTCTTCGCGCAGCAGCTTGGTTTTCTTTTGCGGATGAAATATTCATTCGGCGTTATGAGGGGAGGGATGATTGGGGTGTGGAAGGAGGGGGTGGCAGCTCGGTGGGTGGTGTTCCTGCCGAGGGCTTCCGCACTGGCTCGGGTAGCGCTGTTACTAAGTAACGGGAAGAAAGCGGCGTGTGCGCAAACGCCGCTCGGCGGGAAGGAGCACGGGGACGGGGCGCTCGGTGTAAGCGGGACAGGGCCGCGGGACTGTGAAAGGATGTCGGCCGCCCGCCGGCGAGGGCCGGGAGGTGAGTGTCTGCACGGCCGCCCCATTCCGCACACGAGGGGAGTTCGGGACCGTGCTTCGCAGGAGCACACGAGCCGCCCCACTTCCGTTCCCCCGTGTGCCGAAGCATCTCGCTGCCAGCGCGTCGGCATCCTTCGGTCCTCTCTTGCTGAATCCATCTCCAAGCGGCGAAACTCCACAGGCAAGCGATCGCTGTGTCCTCGTGACTCTGGGACAGATGGGCCTCCGATTCCATCAGTGTTCACGGGTCTCATGTTTCGTGAGTGACGGTTCTGCTCACGGCTCTTTTCGCTCCGTTTCGCATGCACATTGGACACTTTCCTGTACTTACTGCAGTTATCATACTTGGATACATTCTGCAAGCGATGGGTCATACGAAAGAGAGAACTGGTGTTTCTGCTTGTGATGACTTCCGATTTAATGTGATTTTTCCATCCAGGAACGAGAAAAGATGACACTTTCTCCACACGGCATATTGTCCCTTGAGATTTCACTGCCCTGTGTGGAAGTAGTACTGGATGTGGCATCTACCTACAGCGTGTGCTCTGTGTCAGTGAATACCGTAGTAAGAAATGTTCTCGTTGACCGATTAACGATTTCAGAGAAGCTCAACTGCGATGAGATATGTGATCCACACCTCAGAGACAGAAGGGGCTGCACACGTAGCCTGAGAAGCCTGTTCAGGTGCCTTCTCTTTGGAACATGGATTGTGCTTGGAGGGTGTTGCCAGAGCCCTGTTTGTACATGAATTATTCACCGCTTGAGCATGTGTGACGTCCCCGTCAGCTAAGTGGCGGGGGGGTTGGGTGGGACCTTGTCTCAAAAGCCACTTATTGTTCATAGAACTATAGTAAGTTTTGAGATGTGATCGCTGTGCTGTGGTTTGGACCGACATTTCCGCAACACGTTTATGAGATTAATTACTGTTAAGGTGCTGCTATACTAATTTTAAAATTGTTTAATCATAATATTAGCTGTTTAAATTACTATTAAACAAGGGGAATAACATGTAATGGCCTTATTGATGAGCAGTTTTTCTTCCACCCCATGTTTTGCACTGTACGGAAGTGATTTGAGGTGTAATCTCCAACAGGACAAGCGGTCTGTTTTATTTCTCTTGTCATTTACTCATGGTTCCATGTGTCCCCAGAAATCTCTACTCATTTGTCTTTTTGTGTTAGGTTTGAGTAGAACAAAGCCCTTGTGTGACCTACAAGCCCTACCACACATTTTGCAGTCATCTTCTTTTTTTTTTTTTTTTTTTTTTTTTTTTTTTTTTTTTTTTTGAGTGTTGGTATAACCTTCAAACAGATTGGTAAGACATCACATTATTGCATATATCCAGCTTCAGACTGCCATGCACAGTTGTTCTGCATCTAATACACACACAGACCTTCACCTTGGCAGTGTGCATCACTTGGCCTGTGCACTCTAGATGCTCGGTTTTTACATCGTCTCCAAGCTCTGACTGTTGCACAAGCTCCCCGTCAGCCCGGCAAAGTCGCTCACCGCTGTGCGGATGATGCAAATCCAGAGCACCCAGCACAATAGAACATGTGCGCGTGCACGCCACACAGGCCCTTCGTACAATAACGCGTAACATGCAAGAGTGTGTTCCACATTAATTCTAGAGGGGTGTATGTGTGCGAGAGGGGAGGACGGCGGCGTAGGTGTGAAGTGGCCGCTCCTCCGATTCGACGTTAATCTTGCGGGATCGAGGTCCATAACAAAATGGCTAAAATCGTGGGGAGCTGCATGACGGCAGATAACGGAAATGGGCTAATGAGATGCACACACTCCGAGGCCCGGGGGAAGGGGGGAGCTGCGAGGGGGAGGATGTGCTCTAATTTTTCACTCCTCTGAAGCTTTGGGTTTACAGTAAGCAACTCATCCCTTCCAGATCCTCTTGGAAAAAGCATTTCAATATTTTATTTCTAATAAGAACAGTCTTTGAAATTTGATGGCCTTATTCTTAAGAGAAACGGTGTCCGAGAGGATAACGCATATGCTGCGATTTTGCCTTAGCTGTTTATTAAAATATTGGCGAACAATCCCTCGCTGTGTGTGAACAATGCAGCAGTATTTGGAGAAGTATATAAGCGGCATAAAATAAACGATGTGGTCTAATATAGTAGTAAGAGTAGCTGGACCAATTATGACAGTTCACATGGTTGGAAGAACAAGCAGTGTACGCATGAGCCCACCATGGACTGACTGACGCCCCTGTCACATAGTGTGTGTATCGTTTGAAATTAACAGGGGCATGTCAAAAGGAAGCAGCAAATGCTCAAAGAATACTTGTGTTCCTCTACGTTAGTCATGTTGAAAATGACCTTCCTCCAGCGTGTGTGAGACCTTGTGTGGTAACCTCATGGACAATGGGTGGACTGGGAGAGAGCAGTGTGTGTGTGTGTGTGTGTGTGTGTGTGTGTGTGTGTGTGTGTGTGTGTGTGTTGATGTGGAGAGAGTCAGGCTGTCAGCTTG
Organism: Scleropages formosus; assembly: GCF_900964775.1. Classification (NCBI taxonomy): domain Eukaryota; kingdom Metazoa; phylum Chordata; class Actinopteri; order Osteoglossiformes; family Osteoglossidae; genus Scleropages; species Scleropages formosus. The sequence continues at coordinate 20,257,082 of NC_041812.1, read as the reverse complement.
GTAAACAGTGACCGTCTAGTCCCCAAATGTCAGGATAAGGCACGGCCGTGTCCCCAGGAGCTCCGCGGATAATTCCCTAGGAGTGCCACAGTCGTGTGCGTTTACGGAAGTGCGGCTGACAAGAAGGCACGATGCTCAGTTTTTCACTGCTGTGCGTTTTTACTCTATAAAGCTACTCTGTTCACCTTTACGATTCTCAAATACAAAAAATTTCAAATTCATCCCCAGAGTGTGATGCAATATACAGAAATAATTTAAGAATCCAAAACATTACCTATATAGTACAATAAATCCATATATAATGTAAAATACAGAATAAATAATAGCCGAAACATTTTCAAAGGGATCGGTTAAAAAGGACGCAACTAATGCAGTGAAACCAAAGTGGAGCGATTTGTAAAAGTGCTTGAATTCTGAATGCTATCTCATGGTCTCCAAAACGAAAGCCACTAGACTATTAGTATTTTTGTATTCATATTGGTGCAATGAAACCACATGAAAAATAAATGTATATGGAAGTATAGTTGAGTCACTAAGAGGAGTGACGGCGCACCTTCAGCCCGCTATAGAGGAGCCTTACAGAAAAGAAAGCCATCTGCTAGCAAGCTTAAAGGATTATGGGAAAAGGAGCTCTTCGGCTGGGTCAAAGTGTCTGGGTGGGGCAAGGCGCCGTTATCGCGCAGCTGACCTTCGTGCAGGTGAAGAGGGTTGCCCGGCTCTGCTGCGTTTGGAGGCGCACGTCCGCCGCTCAGGGGGACCGCGGGCTGGGAGTCGGGGCCTGCAGAGGGAGGTCAGGATGTTTGGGTGGATGGGCTCCCTCCTCCACAGGAGGTGGCTGGACAGCGAGCGGGACAGGAGCGCCTGCCAATCCGAGTGGCCCGGCACTAAGGATCGCTCCGGCCAGCGGTTTGAGGTACGGCGGGTGTCGGGGGGTATTTTCTATTGACGGATTACGGAAGAGGCGGTCCCGACTGCCGCTTGGGTCATGATACTTCAGAAATATCACTTCTAAATGTGTGAAGTGTACAGTAAGAGGAGTTAGGCTTTTTATTGCACTCTGGATTGGGGTCGGCATCCGTCCGCACACGTGATATCTGTGGATGGTGCGTTAACTCGTTACAGTTTTAAAGTAATTTTAGTTGTGCGGCTGCAGGTCTAAAACGTGAGATGATCTGGAGCTTTCTCATCTGCACCTCTCAATTTCCCCTTAATTCTCGTATCAATTTTGTTTTTGGACCGTGAGGTCAGTGATTTCTAAGCCCACACCGAGGTCCGCCGTCCCTTTGTTAGGGGCGGACGCCCCAAAGACCACAGTTTTTACACCCAGGAGTGAAATTCGCAGATGAAATGACGATTTCCAAGTTGAGCATCTCGTGTAGTCTATGTGTAGACTAAACCGTTTTACCGTGATGGTGACGCCATCACATTTCCCTTGTCCAACAGCATAGTCAATCTGTTAACCTCTCCCTTGTTTTAATGGCTCAGCTATTCCTTCATCGCCGTCTGTCTGGTCTGTTTGTATGTGGGTGGTGATACCGATGGGCATCACCAAGTCCTGACTTACCTGAGGAGTTACTGTTGCAGCAGTGGTACAATACATTATTGCTGAGCAGGTTGTATCTTGATTTTCAGGAACGTTTGTAAAGTAAGAAAGAGAAAAACATAGTTGGTATTTTATGTGAAATGCTATGTGTATATTTTTACAGCCAGATAATTTACTTGTTCAGCTGTTGGAATACTTTCCACTCTTTCAGATCTGTAAAAGCTGGAGAGATTGTGCTGTCTCAAAACAAGTGTCGTTTCCCCAAAGCATTTAATTTTTGAATGTGAATGCCTGTAATAATGCACCCTTTTGTACAGTGGGATGCATACGGGGACTGTACGTGGATCATGGCCACCCACACGCTCTCACTTTCAAAGCGTCCTGATTCACAGCAGGCTGTTCACACCGTAAGGAATCTCAGGGCTCAGTCAAGTCATGTCACTTCCATGCTTGCCTGACCCTTCAACATGCTGTACCTGCAATGACCCCTCCTTGTGGAAAATATTCATCTGAAGTATCTTTCATATTCGCCAAACGCTAACCCTGTTATGTATTTCAGTTATTACGGTCAATGAGGGTTTTTTCCCCACCCCTCCTGAATGGGAAATGTTAATCCACTTTAATATCCGGTGCATACATTTTCCTGCCTTATCGGCTTTATTTTAGTCTATCAGGTCATGCATACACATCGCATGGAATAGAGCGTAAATGTTGCGCTGGTGCTTTGGTAACGTTTTTCTCTGTCTGTATAGCCAGCGCGACGGCCCAGCGCGCTCTTTAAGCGAGCGGTTATGCTCAGCACGCGAAAAAGCTGGGACCTTGGCCACTCCCCCTGCTTGACGGAATTCTGGAGGAGGGACGTCTCGTTGGACGGTGAGTGTCACGTGCGCGAGAGGAAAAACCTGTGCGGCAACGTTTTTCCGAGCGCTGCGAGAAAAAGAAGCTCCTTGAGGTGAAGGTAAGGGGGGAGAGGACGAGGTGGCGCACGGGCGCGATGCTTTGATCGGCACCGGCACTGGAATCAGCATGGTGTACCCGGAGGTACCGTACAGTAAGGCCAGTCTTTCTCTCCACTCTTTGATAATTACTTCTTAATTTGTCTCCCTGATTAAAATACTGTTTTGAATGTGGCCAGTGGACTGTTCATGTGTCTTCAGTAGAGGTTAAGAAAGTTGCTCCATTGGCAAGGTGCATAGTTTGAAGTGTTGGTCCAGGGGCAGCAGGGTGAATAATGAGCCATGAACTTTCCAAGAAGTGTTTTGTGTGTATACACATATAAACAGAGTGCGTGATTTGTGGAAATATCACCTTGTGAGTCAGTTCCGAGCGGTGGGTAGGAGACGCAGGAAGCCTTATCACACATCGATAATGCCGTCTCCAGTTAACCCCCAAGGACCCCTGCACTGATTGTGGATGGATGATAAAAGGAGTGTGAAACAACAGTCCGTCTCACCTGCCAAACTAATAAGTTACCTATTAACACATTTCAGGGCAGTCTATGTGGTCTGTCAATTTGATCTTGTGTGCGTTTCCATGGCGCGTGTCAGTGAATAGACGATGCTGAGAAGCATTTATATATATTAACAGCAGGAGCGCCACTGGGTCTCAGCAACATGTTATGAATACAGCCGCATACTGTATGTAACACAAGGACAACACGTAATATTCGGAAGCGCGCTAAAGCACCATTGTCCGAGAGGCATTCTCGGTGATGAAGAGCTTGACGTACGCTAAATGATAGGCTGAAACATGCTGGCTGTGACTCACTAGAGTAGGGAAAGACGTCTGCAATGACGGGGGGGGGGGGGAAGGTATCGTCTTTAGTCATTCAGCCCTTTTTGCTGGGTAATTTGCCGAGTCTTCATCACCCTTATATAAATGTATTTTTGTAATGTATGACTTGTAGGGATAGTGTGCACCTCCCTTGTGCATTTAAATATGTTTGCCTATTCAATTTTTTCTACATACTGTGTGTGTGTGTGTGTGTGTGTGTGTGTACATTGCAGCCAAAGTGAATTTCCCTCTGGTAATTAATAAAGTTGTTTGTTCTGTAACGTATGACTTGGAGAGAGCGAGTGTGAAATGTGATGTGCTGGTCTCCGCAGCGAGCTCGCTGGATTTCCTGATGAGTGACGGTGAGGAGGACAGTTCCTGTCTTCCACTGCAGAGCGCAGCCTTCCCCCACCAGTACATGACTGCTGACCTTCCAGAGTCCAGTGGCACCAGGGACCAGCAATTGCTTATACAGGCAAGTGGTCACATGAGAAAACACACACACTTCTTAACTGCTCATGTGATCGCCTTATCAAATGCAAGTCTCATATTCTTCTTATGGTCATTCAGGGTCAGGCAGTGCGTCTCCATTGGTAAACGTTGTGTGTGCTTGTGTACACGTACTGCTTGTATTTTCTAGGGATAGCAGCACTGCCAGCTTCATACTGTAGGTATAATGCATACACAGTTTTTTTTTAAAGTATTCTATTTATATGTTGGGTTAGGTATATATTTGTATATCTGTGTATGTATGTTGTAGATCATATTTTGCTGCAACTAAAGTGAATTTCTCTGATTAGTTCATTCATTATTCATACTAGATATATAAATATAGCTGTATAATAAATTCAAAATTGTATACTGTAAACAAAGCCAAAAATATAAAGTGCTGTAGTGTGTTCAGAACTACTCCAGACTTGTATATGTATTCTGTTGGTGTCATTTATGTACTGTAGTGAAAGGTCAATCTGTGAATGTGCTCTTTCATGTATGCTTTCCCACGGTGAGCAGTGATGGGGCAAATACTAAATACTTTGTGGAGGAAATTACTCATTAAACTGTGTGTGTGTGTGTGTGTGTGTATGTATATATATATATATATATATATACACACACAAACCTGTACTTAACCCAGCTAAAAATTACCTATTATCTCAGCCTTGAAAGGAAGTGCTTTTTAATTTAAGATTGTGTGGTTTTTTTTTTTTCCCTCCTCTTCCATAATGATGTGTATGAAACCACATTTTAACAAGTAATAAGACTTAAGTGAGAGCCTGTTTATGTTGGCGTGTTCAGACAGGATGTAAAACCTATTGCTCACCCGCTGCATTCCAGCTCCTTCACGCTACAGCTGTTGTTCTGTCTTCTCGTCTTGCTCATTGTTCTCGTTTTCTTGCTCCTCTTTGTGTCACTGCACTTCCCACAGAAAGTCACTTGGTCTTACTCCTGGACTGCTGCCTATGTAATCTTCCCTCTTTTCTATCATTTGTGACTTAGTCCAGTTGAGTAGAACTACTGTAGATGTGGTGATTGACTTTATTAGTCTTAGTACGGTGGTTCCCAAATTATTTTGGGTGGCTGGACAAGAGTCAAGTTCACAGTATCGCCGATGCCAAAAAAAATATTGCATCCCTAATGTTAAAATAAATTCTCAACTCCAGTGCAGACGGGTCATAAGCGAGCTAGTTATTTATACTAATTGTTGGATTTTTTTTTTTGTAGCTGTGACACATGGATATTTTAGGAATAATTTGCTTGATGGAATGCTGGTCTGTGACCATTTCATACATACTTATGTATTACAGTTTCTGTAATGCTTGGATTAATTTTACTACGTGTCTGAAGTTAATTTGCCATCTCATTGTCTTGTCAAAAGCACTTCTGAGCAACTCACACGTGAAATGAATATGCTGTATGGTAAACCTACCGGTCCCGCTTCCGGCCATAACGTTTGCCTCCTTTTTCGGATCAGGCCCTTCAAGACAAGGCGTCTGAGATCCAGGCTCGTCTGCACAACCAGGAGGCAAGCAGGAGGCTTCAGCTGCAGCGGTTGTGCCAGAGCCACGAGCAACACCTGCAGGACCAGGTGCCTGCGATCCACAATCTGCAGGACATCTCAGGGAGGCAAGACACGGCCGGTGAGCAGTAGGGAGGGCTGTAAAAAATGCTGTTATGACACTTGGCACAAGTGTCACATTCCAACGTTATCTGCAGTGAGAATGTGCAGTGGGGGGAGAACCTGTTGGATTGTCATCTTCTGGGGAGCTTGCATAATTGTGTGTATACGCGTGCGTGTGTTTGCAGATGTCGGGCACTCCAGCTTGGGCAGCCGAGGGGGCCAGGAAGCGCAGAAGATTGCCAAGTGCGTAACCCCTGAGCAGGAGTCGAAGGGGCGGCTGCAGGAGGACCGACTGCGCAGGCAGGAGAGCACGCAGCACCGGCTGGAGTGCTGCCTGCGCAAACAGGTGCGTTCGTGCAATTTATAATTCATTTGTCCAGCAGAGGCACATTTCAACATGCCCCACGGCGGAGCAGGTTTTTCACACTGCTTGGTTTTTTAAAAACTATTCAAAACTGCATCACAAACGGCAACATGGAGAGATTATGAATACATCTGTGAATATAAAGCAGAGGCAAAACATCGCACTGTTTCAAAAGTGTGATCAAGAAGTCATTTCCGCTTCTATGCGAGTTCCTATAACACGAACTGACCGCTATGCCATTAGTCAATAGGGGAACGATGTCGATATCCTGCAACGCTCCCATCACCTTATTTTGTCCCCAGCTGTAAGACACAGCGGCTCATGGAGGAATGTGCATGTCCACGTACATGACTGTTCTCCCGCATGCTTTGTGGTGGATGAGTTATGAGGTTCTCCTAAATTTATTCAAGAAACGTTAGATGTTATAAAGATCCTAAATCACAAAGGTCACTAAGTCCTTTTTTATATAAATTCCCAAAACGGAGTGATGACGATGTGCCCAAGAAGCATGCTGGTTATAAAGTTTGAGGTGGAAAGCGTAAAAGAAAAGCTTGAACATGTGAAGGAAAAACTTTTTTTATAAAGCATTTCGAACTAAATGAGAACGTGGTGTCGCTCACACAACTTAGTCAACAGTACATTCATGTTGAGATCCTGTATTTACAATAATATTTTCGTGAATTCAGCTCGTTTTTTAAACTGTGCAAATTTATTGATTTAGTAATGGTTATCAAAATTATAGTTAATTGGTAATGCTTTGGTTGCGAGTTTCCCTCCTCCTAACCCTTTTTTCCTATAAGCCTTTTTGTTTTTATTGCCTGATTCTAAGCTGTGTTAAAGCAGAAACAAATGTATCATTGTTCAAGTCCACTCTCCAAAAAGGTGTCCAGAATTTGTATGAATTGCAATACAGATGAAATGGTAGTTTGTTTCTAGCAGAATAAAATTGATCATTTGGATCATCAATATAGCATATTTAGAGGGAACGCCAGGTGTATTCCACACCAATAAAACACTGCTGCTGAATTATTGAAACCAGAAGTAAAGATAATTCAGGTCCTTATAAATTTTTGCAATGGATCATTTAGCAGACTGATTTTTGTTCCAGAATATTTTTGATCATATTGGCATCCTAGGCAGGAATTTTTAAGTGAGAATTTTATTAGGAAAAATAACGCATTTTACCGGATTTTAACAGTTCCTGATTACTGTTGTGGCTCATTCTGAATAGAATGCACAAATGGGGACATTTACTGCTATGTTTCCAAAGACACCGTTCCCTGGAGACAAGTCGTTTTTTCTTCCAGAGAGGCCAAGAGAAGCCAGAAAGCTCGAGTCTGTTTAACATGGTGGTGGTGGCCTGCCGTAAGGGTGTCTGATGCATGCAGTATAACAGCAAAAGACGTGATCGGGATCGTCGTCTTCTCTCTCCTACTGCCAGGTGGAGGACTTGAAGACGAAGCTGCAGGACCAGTCCCAGGAAGTGATCAGGCTTCGCTCGGAGCTGGTGGGTGAATCCCGAAAATCCTGTTCATCAGGAATTCGCCTCTGGTTCTAAATGTCTTGTCGGTTTTTTCTTTTTTTTTTTTTTTCTCCCCCACCCCTTGTTTTCTGTGCTGTACTCTACTTTTTAGTTGGAAATCACTCAAACGCCAGTTTCAAAATGTCAAATGTTTTGCCTGGGTGGTGGAAACTTACTGTGGGATTTATGGAAAATTTAAATTGATGGCAGTTCACTGACCCCTTAGTTTTCCCCCTTTCTAGGGAGCAACAGACCTGGAGAAGCACCTGGAGATCCTGGTGTCTGAGAACGAGCGGCTTAAGCAAGAGCTGAGTGCCTGCCAGGCCTCGCTGCTCGACGTCCCAGCACCGACGCACGCATGCAGTGACTGTCTGCACAGCAAGGTCAGAGCTCTGCGCTCATGTATTTGAGAGGATGTTTATATACCGGTACCTCCAGGCATGAGTGTTGCATTGTATATTTGTTTGTGTGATAGTACTTATGCCCAAATCAATATTACGAGGATTTGCCACACGTGTATAATAATGCACGAGACCCTCCCCATTGACTGCGCTGCTGACGCCAGAATCTCTCGCACCCTGGGTAAAGGATGCAGAGGCTCTGCGAGACCAACTGGTGCACCTGGAGGAGGAGATACAGGAGAAGGACCGCCAGCTGGCTGAGCTGGAGAGGGCGGCAGCTCAGGTGGCGGAGCGGGAGCGGTGGTTAAAGGAGTCTCTGCATGAGAAGGAAGAGGTGGAGCAACAGCTCAGCCGTCGCTTAAGAGAGTGCCAGCTAGCCCTATCCCAGCATGCAGCACAGCCCCCCCAGATCAAGGTGAGAGCTTTGGGATCTTCATAGCATCTAAAGTCTCTTGCGGTCTTGAAGCTCTGCCTGTTTGTCACAAAGTTCTTGCTTTTGGCACTGGTGTGGTGGAATGAGCTCCCTCTGTTTCTCAGAACAGCTGAATCCCGTTAGCATTGAGACTGGTCTCAAAACATCTTTGACTCATTTCTCACCTGAAATTAAACAAAAGAGAAATTATAGTTCTTATTGCTATTCCAATTGTAGACTCTTTAATAATGAAGCTTACATATACTGTATGTGATTCATGGACACTTGAGAATTTTTAGTTTTCTGAGGGGGGGGAATGCAAAAAAGTACTTTTTTGTTTAGCCAAGATTTCAAAGAAAAATATGTGGACATGAAGGGCTGAGTGTATAAAATTCGTCATTCAGTTTCAATGTGTCACTGCTTTTTCTTTTATGGTGATTTTGAGGTAAACTTGAAACAAATTGGATTTTTGTCCAATAAGAAATAGAATTAGTATTTTCATTATCCAGTTTCTTGATATACAAAGTCAATTTCTATGAGCAAATTAGGACCAGCTAATGGGGAATAAGTGTAAATGTCTTCTCAAGCCATACTTCTCCTTCGCTTTTTGTCAAGATTATGTATGCTTTTTGTGCTTCACATGGTCGTTAGTTATTTTCAATGCACTATTTTAAAAAAGCATGAATCGCTCAGGAAAGCAAGTGAAATGTAACGGGCGGCACGCTGCAGACACCATTTACGTATCCCCTTCTCCCTCAGTACATCAGCAAGACTGTTGAAGTGGAGTCAGCCCAATCGAGGAAGGCCCTGCAGGAGGCACAGGCCCAGAATCAGGCGCTGCAGGAGCAGCTGGTGGCCCAGAGACGACTCCTCCGTGACCTGGAGCTGCAGCTGCACGAATCGCAAAGGGTCAGCAGCCAACTACGCACACAGGTACGTATCCACTGCTGCCCACCTCTGTCTCTGGCTTGGCACCAAACTACATGCTCACCTGTTTGGTTTCTCCCCCCCCGCCCCTTTCTTTCTAGAAGAATACCAAGATTCCCTTGTACAGTGATATGCTCCACACTTGTGCTTTTTGTGGTCAAAGGCATCTTTATGGCCCCACAATTGCTGGCATTCCCCGGTGTGATGCTGATCAAAACCTGAGGAGGTTAATAACTCGCTTAACTCTTCCATAGCAAAGCGTCTGCGGGGCATGTCTGTGGAACGAGTTGCCCTCGGCATCCCCGTTCCTCTGTGGCAGCACGTGGGCCGAGAGTCTCTCTTTAACCGCTCTTTCCACTTGCATTCCAGCTGAGGGCGGATCGGAGCCGGCTCTGCGGCCTGCTATCTCAGGCCATTGGGAAGGGCAGTGGCGAGCCCATTCGTAGGTTGTCCAAGGTTGGCCTCTTATTTTGATGCCGTGGGGTCGGAGGTACCTGAATGCGGAGCGAGGACTGCAATGAGAGCACAAATAACGTGAACAATGTGACACCTTCGTTAGAAGAATTCTCATCTTTGAAAATGTATCTGTGTTGAAGTCGCTGTCTTGGCACCATACAGCCTTGCCGTCGGCTAATATACCACCTGTCACACAAACTTTTTTTTTTTTCCCTCTTTCTCTAAAGGGAATTCTCACGCATTTTGTCTCTCGTTGAGTCCAGTCCGCCACTGTACCACCCCAAAGCATCACTTACTGTGTTTTTCCTTTGTTAGAGCTTTGTATGAACCATGCTGTCCTCTGTGCTCAGTGGTATGACACCTGAATCACCCCCCTCCACCTGTAGCAGCAGGTCTAGCTAACCTGTGTTCCTGATGTTGCCTCTGCATCTCAGCTCGTGAATGAGGGTTTGTTTAGCTGGATGTAGAGCCGCTTCTCTGTGATGTCCCTGCCTAGACTCAGCTGTGCACTGGCTCATCTGTACGCTTGAGAACAAATGCAGTACAAACAATGTCTGAGGCTGTCAGATGTTCAGCGCTGAAGACACTCAGCTGTAGGGCACTGAGGTTAGAGTAGCAGCGACGCCCAGTGAGAACTGTGGAAGTCGGCTGTATGCCGTCCTAGGTGCGGAGGGACTCATCGCAGGATTTTTCTGCATCCCCCAGATCCTGGCGTACGAGGGCGAGATGGAGCGAGCCCAGGGCCAGCTTGAGGCCGAGATGCAGAATCTGGAGGAGGAGAAGAACCGCATCATCGAGGAGGCCTTCGTCCGAGCTGAGAGTGAGATGAAGGCCGTGCACGAGAACTTGGCCGGTCAGTCGTCACTTGCACTTTGCATATGGGCATACGCCCCGTGTGTGTGTGTGTCAGTGAACATACCTGACGCTGACATACTTGCCTTGCGCAGGTGTACGGATGAACCTGCTGACCTTGCAGCCAGCCCTGCGCACGCTCACTTTTGATTACAACTGTCTCAAGAGGCAAGTGCAGGACTTCCCCTTGATGCTGAAGAAAGCTATTGCTGAGGCCAAGCAGGAGGTGAGAGATGTCTGGAGACCCTCTTTCTAAACAGCCACGAGTGCTTGTCCCACGTTCATCACATTAACCCCATTTCCTGCCTTGCAGATCTGCCAGGTGATCGGAGAAGTGAGCAGTGCCAACCAGGAGCTGCTGCGCAAGTATAAGAGGGAGATGAACCTCAGGAAGAAGTGTCACAATGAGCTTGTGCGCCTCAAAGGTAAAACACAGGTGCCCTGGGTTCGGCGTACAATCTGGACAACTGTTTGTGGTTGACTGAAGGAAGACGGGACCTTCTGATGCTCTTCTGGCAATTCAACAGGAAACATACGCGTGTTCTGCCGAGTACGTCCCATCGGGCTGGGAGAACTAGACGAAGCCAAGAGCATGGTGACCTTTGACCCTGATGACGATGCTGTTCTAACCCTTTCCAACAAGGGAAAGGCAATGACTTTTGAGCTAGACAAGGTGTTCCCCCCAGAGGCCACTCAAGAGGAGGTCAGTGTTGGACACAGGGGAGACTTTTTTTCTTCTTTTAAATATTATAGATAAAAAAACAAAAACATGACATTGTCCTTTGTTGCTACATGAACAGGTTTTTCAGGAAGTCCAGTCTCTGATTACCTCCTGCATTGATGGCTACAATGTGTGTATATTCGCCTATGGTCAGACGGGCTCGGGAAAGACCTACACCATGGAGGTAGTCGTCCAAGTCTTACTGTATGAATGGGGGGGGGGGGGGGCATTGTTACCCTTGTCGGATAACTTTCTGACAGTCGGGGATCCTGGAGATGTAACTCAAAATGGGCCCAACAGTTGGAGTTTCATTTAATACTACTACTTTGATTTACAAGTCTTTTCTTTGCATTTAGGACTGAATTTGGGTTTTGTGCATCTCATTACAGCTGAGCAGGGCAAGACTTACATTTTCATTTATTCATCTAGCAGATGCCTTTCTCCAAAGCAGCATACGATGATCACGTGGTATTTAACTGAAGCTGCTTTCAATGGTGACATGATGAGGGATACAATACCGTAAACTCTGCAGTCATGAACCTGCTTTTGCAGCACAGCAATATAACACACACACTCACACTAATTTAAAGTACCCAGTTCAACTGAGGATCATGTCTTTGGACTGTGGGGAAATCGGCACCCGGTGGAAACCCACACTTTGCGTACAGTATGTAATAGCTGTGAAAGACAATACAGTATTGGAGTAATTAATGAAGGGAAACTGCTTTACATTATAACTGTTGAAGTAACTGTTCATTTTAATAGGATTTGGTGATATTTTAGCATAATTGGTTTCAGTGGTAATTTATGCATTCCTGACCCCACAATTGACACCCAATGATGATTAAGTCTTAATTATGAGAATCACCTTACAGAGGATTTCAAGTGCACCCTACCTACCTAACATGGGGGAAGACTACTTGTGCAGTGACATTTTTGCACTCCTGCCATTGTTCTTCCTTTCCTCCAAGGGCATTGAGGACAATCCGGGAATTAACCAGCGTGCGCTGCGGCTGCTGTTCTCGGAGGTCTCCGAGAAGGCCCCAGACTGGGACTTCAACATCACTGTCAGCATGGTGGAGATCTACAATGAGACGCTTCGGTAAGTGAAACGAAGCGGTAATAAATACATGGGGGGGTTGAACAAGTTGCCTCTCATAACCACTCCTGTCATACTAAAATATCCTTTGTTGTGTTCACTCCAGTTATATTTTAAAGAGTCTTAATCACTATGAAATGAATGTGTCCATTCATTCCTGCCAAATGTACACTGTGGTCAAACTTTGCACAGTAAATCTCTAATCTCTGTGTGCGCAGTCCTCCCATAGATGCACTCCTCCCCCCACTAATACTTATTATATAATTCAGCTCTCCGCTGGCGCAGATATCAGGGAGTGTGTGCTGCTTTAAAGTGGATTATAATTAATGTTCCTGACCATCTGGCTTGGTGTTCATGTGACCCAGCCCTAGTAGCACCGCATACAGTGTTTGTGTATCCGCTGAGCAGTAGTGTTAGCTGTTGGGGTAGCTGGCGGTAATGTCATTGGCACCATTGCTCTTAGATCCAGATAGCACTGGTTCGAATCTCTCCTCTTGCTGTAGTAGGCTCGATCGAGGTACTTACCCTGAATTGCTCCAATAAAAATGACCCAGCTGTATAAATATGTAAATCACTGTAAGTCACTTTGGAGAAAAGTGTCAGCTAAATTAATGAAAGTAAATATGAAAGGCTGGCTTAGAAAAGGTTTTGGGAACAAAGATGAACATTGAACAACCTGTCTCCCCAGCATCACCCCTTTCTTTAGGAAGCTTTATTAATACCTTCCATATTCTGTTTGTGTCATTCATACCAGTCCTTGATTTAGTACCTAAAGTTGAAAAATTACATCTGATGTACAGTTGGTCACATGCTGTGAGACATCACCTCACAGCACACTTATTCCAGTGAATGTTGTGTGATGTGATATGACCCATAAAAGGTATAAGCTTAACTAATGAAATAACTGAGTTTCACTGTTGGCTCAACTGCAGCAGAAATCTGTAGCATGTGATAGTTGCTGTGTGCTAATAGTTTATCTGCCGTTTCAAATTAGGAACCTTCTGGGAGACAATCCACATGAAAAGTTGGACATCAAGATGTGTCCCGATGGTAGCGGTCAGCTCTACGTTCCAGGATTAACGGAGGTTACAGTGCAGAGCGTGGAGGACATCAACAAGGTAAGTACACACCCCAAACGGTAGAGTTCGCCTCGGATTTACACAGGCGTTTCATCAGGGTGTGTTCATACTCCGAACAAAACTGGGCACATCCTAAGATTTGTTCTTAAGCCATGAGTTCCTTTCCCAAATACCTGCAAAAACATGTCCTGCACCATTGTTTAACAAGAAGTAGTGACAGCACAGAATTTTTAACAAGATTTGTGAGAACATCTGTTTGCCTGTAACTTTTATGGGCAGCTCTGCGAGTAATGTATGAGTAATGTGCAGGTGAGTACCAACAAAATGACAGCATCCGACAAATAACCCGTGTTTTATTAATACTGTACTTCGTACCTAAAGCTCTTCATCTGTTGAATGTGCTTTGGCACACCCTGACCTGTGCATCCCTTTGGAGAGAGTCTGCCAAATGTATAAACATAATGACTTGTCTACATTTAAACTTGGGGCTATAATCAAATGAATTCATCTGTTTGCTACTCAGAACATTTGACAGAAATGGTTTTCATGCAACAGAGGCTATGAGTATGCTTTTTAGGCATGTAAATTATTCTGCAGGCTCTAATCCCAGTTTCTCTGACCTCTCGCACCATGCAGGTGTTTGACCTGGGCCATATGAACCGGGCGACTGCTTGCACCAACCTAAATGAGCACAGCTCCCGCTCCCACGCCCTCCTCATCATCACTGTCGCCGGGTTCAACGCCTCCACCGGGCACCGCACTATAGGTCAGGGGAACGCACTTTGGATGCCCTATGTGTACAGCCCGTTCCCCCCCCCCCCCCCCCCCCCCCCCATTCTACAATAACTTATATCATTCTTATAAATAAGCTAATCTGAAAAATCTGAGCCTGGGTGGAATTCCCCATACTCAAGGTCCGGTTACAAATTCCTTACCATGCAAGTCCTCCCATTATTCAGTTTACAAACCTGATTCATTACCGGAAGTCTGTTTATTTAGGGGGATTAAGAGTCATGTACTGAAATGACCTTTACCATAATTTTTTGTAGGACAGTTGTTCCAAGCAGGACACAAGTCCACCCAAAGATAACTCAAATTTATTTTTACAATACTCACTCTAATATGTGAAGGTCTTGCAACATTTGCACAAACTGTTCAACTAGAAGTTTGCATGCAATTTTAACTCCTTTCCAACTACAGGATGAAAAGGGTTAGGGTGACCGATTTAAAGCCCAACAGCATTTTATCTTACCGTGTCTTGCACTGTATATGAAAGGACCCATCTTCAACCTCCGTCTACAGGTAAACTCAACCTTGTGGACCTTGCTGGTTCAGAGCGTATCGGCAAGTCAGGGGCTGAGGGCAGCCGCCTGCGGGAGGCGCAGTGCATCAACAAATCTCTCTCCGCCCTGGGAGATGTCATCCACGCCCTGCGCTCAAAGCAGGGCCACATCCCCTTCCGCAACTCACGCCTCACCTATCTGCTCCAGGACTCGCTGAGTGGGGACAGCAAGACCCTCATGATGGTGCAGGTTGGTACAATCAAACGGGAGAGATGGGAAAACTGTACGCTACAGGTGGTCGTCTGCTTCTCTTCTGTTGATCCCTGTGCATGTCAGCTTTTAGTCAAAAATCCCCTTACATGCACGTCAAGTATTCATATATGTTACATTTTGTGATTGAGGATCTAGCAAATCCATTATACACTCATTTCACACATGTCAATACTAATATATACAGCACAGTTAAATAAAATGGCGCAGGGAATTTGTGAATACTGTGGATAATACTGCGGATAATACTGCGCAGTACTATCTACAGTATTCACAAATTTCCTGTGCCATTTCATTAACCCAAGAGCTTTTCCTTCCTTTTTTTTTTTAATTTATTTAAAAAGTAACTCTAAGGAAATCATAGTTTTGCAAACAAAACCAAATCTGTATTTGGTATAAGATGCCAACCACAGACTGACACACAAATGATAAAATGCGGTGCCTGGAGGCAGTGCAGCCATGTTGTTGTGCAGCACGTGGAGCAGTTGGCAGTACACGTTATGATCAAATGTCAGGACTCGGGAATAATGCTGATAAGATGGCCATCGTAAGTAATATTTGTAGTAACTCGAGGACCTCCTGGGTGTTGTGGTGAAGCCACGGTGAGCAGTGTACCATGACCTTCGTGACAAGTGCCATGTGCCTTGCCTCAAAAGCTGAATCTGTTGCAGACAGTGGGCTGTGCTGTATTATAATAGTAATGATGTGATGTATTCCTAGATCTCCCCGCTGGAGAGCAATGTGAGCGAGTCTGTCTGCTCCCTCAAATTCGCCCAGCGCGTGCGCACCGTGGAACTGGGTGGGCCGACTGGACGCAAGCTCAACGAAAACTCCTCCACGTCATCCTCACCCACTCATGACAGCCTGGAGGTAAGAGCACCAACCGCCTCCACCCTCCCTATAGTGTTCAGGCCCGAACCTCCGAGCGCCCTGGTCTTTTCTCAGCTACACCTTAACTTCAGTACACGTGCTAGATTGCAGTTGTTGGCCTTGAGTTCAGCTCTGAAAGTGGCCCATCTCAGGGTTATGACACACCGCAGCAATTGGAAACAATGCAGCCTTTGAGGGAAAATGGGCTTGGGAATGTGGAATTTGCTTATGAAAACCCAAGAGCTTTTCCTACACTGGAACTGATCCATAGCTGCAGGGAGAAATAGTCACATAGCACGTTAATCAGTATGAATGTCAGCGATTCATCGACAAACTTGTAAATCCGTTGAGCTGCGAGTGCTGTAATTGCACCATGCTTTCACCTGCAGCTGGACTCTCCTCCGGTGACACCTGTGCCTCTGCCCCTGTCGCGGGCCAGCAGCGGGGGTTCCACATTGGCATCTTCCTCCAGGTCCACAAGTAGCACACGCAGGAGGTCCCACTCCTACCAGTCTTCAGGTTGGTATACACATGTACGTGTACACTTGTCAACTTTGCAAAAGTGCATTTTGTTCCTTCACTATTGATATGGGGGAAAGCAGGCTCACATTTGGACTCCTGTCCTTGTTTAGCAGGAGTAGGGGGATCACTTTAATATAGCAGCATTTAAGAAGTTACTAGATGAATGCTTTTGTTTCAGGGTAGAAGAGAATGTATGGGTTTATGCTGCTGTCATAGGAAAACCTTGAATCAATGCAAACAGTCATTTGAGTGAACCCTACATTCCTGTATAACAAAACTAAATATCAGCTTACAGTGACTGTTCACCATTAATGGAATTTCAACACCTAATCCTTTTCTGTATTTGGATGAGGGTTGGGACACTATACTGTTACAGTACTAAAATGTTTGAAGTATATACACTGGCTCTTCAATTTATGAACGCAACTGGGATCGGAAGTCTTCATTATTATTATTAACTTCAAAGTTACTTCCACTGATTACAAGTAAGGGTGAACTTCTAATACAGATGTTTATTCACATTACGTTATTTACACATTGTAACATTTAAAGTTTTAGTCTCCAAACTCCTTTTCAGTCTTGATTGCACCTTTTCCTGGAATGATTTGGTCAGCAGTTTTCCTTATCTTCCTCAACACAACACTCAGGGACACCAGATGGACAGTAAACAGGGTGAAAGCATGATAAATGAAGTCCAGAAAAATATTCTGTATAGTGTATTTTACTGACATCAGCAGGCAGAAATGGATCATGTTTGCTGTAAAAGGACTATTCAACTGCATTTTAGTCTATATTTTTGGAAATTTGTAACAGCCATTCATAACATGAGGTGCCGGTGTACTGGAAGAAAGCCTTAACAGTACTTGTTCTCACTTTTGGAAACAAGAGTCTGTTCTGCATTTCGACGCCAGACGCATAGGTTCCTTGGAAAATGCGTATCTGCACTCTCTCAGCTTGTGCACTTGTCTAAACGAACAAGTTCAGTAGCAGAGATGCTGATCCAAGATGCTGCCTAGTTGTGTTCAAAACCAGTGCTTTTATGGAGTCTTCCATGGACTTCCTTTCTGTCCTGTCGTCGGTGTCGTACTGTGGCTCTGACCCTGATCGACTGGTTGATTTGCAGAGTGACATGTAGAAAGAGGCAGCGGAGTGGTGGGGGACAGTGGGCCAGGTAGGTGGGTTTTGGTGGACTGTGAATCTAGCATGGAAGACATGCAGCATTGCATGGTGCCCCTTTGTGTCACAGTCAGTGGCCACCTGCCGTAGCCGCCTAACACCACTGAGCCGCTTCCTGTGAGTTTGTCCTTTCTGGCCGTCATCACAGCTGACCTGCATGTTGCCCATGCCATGTGTGTAAAACTGAATTTTGAAAACTAAATGCCATTTGTCCCCCCTCTAGGAAGGACAAAAGTGGCAGTCTAATGGATGCTGGATGCCCGGGCAGGACTGACGGGCCGCTGGCTAGAAGCTCTCCTTTGCTGGGACTAGTGCTGCGTGCCTGTAACAGGGTTACCTGAAAACTTTACAGTTCCGCAGTGCACCGACATATGAAAGATGCATTTTGAAACGAGAAAGCTCGGCTACATTACCAGCATTTGGAGTTCAGAGGATAAAAGGGCACAGCTGCTGCTGCTCACGTATTAGGGTGCTCACAATGTCTTCCAGAGGTCTGCTGACGAGGGGAAAAAGTCTTCCGACCACAGTATTTGTTCCAAGCAAGTTGCACTTTAGATAGTTACCATTTTTAAGCTCTGTTTTTGTATTTTGTATTGAAGACCGCTGATGTCAACAGCACAAATGTTTCCTCCTCGGCACCAAAAATTCACAACTGATATTTGCTTAAGGACCTGGAGACTAATTTTGTACATTACTTTGTAGCAATAAGAAACATTTTTAATATTGTATGAAACATCTGTTGTTGCTGGATTAGTTAAGTAAAACCTTTCGATGCATGCATTTTTTGCTTGATTTCTTTATTTCTGTGGGAGGGTAATTTATCAAAGGCATCAAATTGACAGACTTGCCATTGCCTCAAGAAAACTGCAGAAACTGATGCACAAGTAAAGTTTTAATGTAAATGCCATTGCGGAACCACCCCAGCAACCAGGCATTATTTCTGCTGTTCTGGTAATGTTCCCTAAATTGAGAAATCAAATGAGGGGACAAGCACCTGCTATGGATTTTTACAGGCTTTTTGTATTAATAAAATTGAGCCAAAGCCACCATCTGTCTGTCTTATGTAACTACCCTCCACTGGAAGCAAACAGAGAAACCCATTTATAAGTAAAAGATTAGGGGAGGGAATACATTTCTTGGGCTGAGAACAAATGAGTAGAATGAACAGGTATCTGGGAGAGCTGGAGTTCACAAACCCATTTCAATCCCAGCAGATACACAATCGCATCCGAATTTTGCTCCCTGGTTTCAACTCTTGTGTACAAGAAATGTTGGCTCTCACCTCAGTTAAACTGTGCTTACAAGAGCCACACAAAAATAGGAATAAAAAGTATAATGTTGTAAATGGTAACATTATTGAATAGTGTATACTGGGACCAAAAGTCTGAGATGTCCCTCACTTCATTAGTACATTAGGTTCTATTAAATTTGCTGTATGACTTCATATATTCAACCAGTTACCCTATCAGCTTCATCAGCATTATGTCTACAATCTCCTATCCAAATCTGCCTGATTGACAAACATGTCCATTGTTTGTCCAGCATCTGGCCACTCCATCAAAAAAGTGTGATGAGATGCCTGAATTTATTCACTAAGGAGATTCTGTGAGTCTTGGATATAATTAAAAGCCTTATAGTGTATTCACATCTTTTACTTTAGGCTACATTAAAAATAAAACTAAAATACATTATTCCACAAATTCCTTATCAGCATCAAATGTTTCTCATAAGTGAGTATGTTTGTCTTGTAACTGATCACCAACAATGCTCTTCACTTCCAGATAACCTCTATGTGCAGAAATACAGATGATGCTCCACAACAAACTGATTCTTGAAAACAGATTAAAAGATACAGCAAAACTGACTACATGAACTATATGATTACCAATAAGGGCACAAAGCCTAAATGTTGACAAGATCTAGATTTTAGTTTGCAATTTCTATCACAGTTATATCAATAGAATTGTTCACTGGCACAACTCTGTAATCCTATTTCACCAGAAATATCTTGTTCCAATTATTTTCTCACCTTTCCCCAAATTTTCTCTCTACCAAGTACTTATTAAAAGTTTATTCTCTGACCAATATTTAGGAACAATTTGAGCTTTCTTTTTAATTTGAAAAAATAATAGACAGCATAACTTTTATAATTAATCTGATGCAATTTCTTTTTATAACAAAAAAATGTAACACTGTGCAAACATTTATCTCCCCACCATGCACAGACCAAGCTTTCAAATCCCTTCAGTTGTCACACATTTCAAAGTAATCTGCCATATTTTTGGTAGAGTGAACTTCATAATGCATGGGATTAATTCCATTATTTTGAAAAACCTGTGCTAAGCATTAAACACAAATAAATTAGAAGATACTTACACATCAGACTGTTTGGACTGAAATAAAAGCAGTTAAACATCAGGGCACTACAGCGTGACATTTTTAGAGTTCAAATAAACACGTTTTGTGGTAGAACCTGCTAAGCTTGACATTTCACCCTTTCTCTAGTCCTTATCCATTCATTGCTGCAGAAAATAAGCTTCTGGATACCAGCTCCTCATAAAGGTAAAGGGCTTGGAAAAGAAGCATAAGAAAAGCATCCTTTGCACATGGCTGTAGTCCTAAAGAAGAGAAGCACCATCTGCAGGCAGGGTGTCTGAGGAACAGCCTGGGAGAAGGATGCTTGTCCGGCGTGTGCTCTCATTTAGATTTATTTATTTAGCAGACGCTTTTGTTCGAAGCGACTTCCAATGAATTCTATGTAGTGTTACCAGCCCACACACCTTATTCACCGTGGTGACTTACACTGCTAGATACACTACTTACACTGGGTCACTCATCCATACCTCAGTGGAACACACACACTCCCTCTGTCACTCACACACTATGGAGAAACCTGAACAGCATGTGTTTCCACTGTGGGAGGAAACCCACGCAGACACGGGGAGAACGTGCAAACTCCATACAGACTGAGCGGGGATCGAACCCACATCCTCTCGCACCACCCAGGCACTCTGAGACAGCACACAACACACCTCCTGACACACTTTGCATTGTCATTGATCAACTTCAATATGACATAAGTAATTACATAGCACTAATTAGATGCTAACTCAATTAGTAACTGCATTTGTGATGACACTGGCAGATCTGGGGAGGGACAGCACCATTACTGTAGGAACAGCCAACAAAATTACCACAATACCAAGATGTACAATGCTCAGGGGTTAACCAAGAAGCTTAGGGTAGCTGCTATCAATCTGTGAGCATTTCTTGCTTTAGCTGATGTCTTTGTTTATGAGCCCACGATAAGAAAAAGACTGCACACAAATGGTGTGCATGGAGAAGGACGCCTTGAAGGAAACCGCTGCTCTCCATCTTGTCTCAGGTTTTCCGAACACCACCATGAATACTGCGTAACAACCTGGTTCTGCTGTTTACTAAACAGAAAGGTTTACATACATCGCTCCCTCAAGTAGCTGCATAAGACCGTTCATAACTTGATTTGTTTGTAGATCCAAAGTTACTTGGGCCACTAATTCACAATCAATAAATTTCATTTCCACAACCTCCTAACCAACAGTTGACTCAAAGTGTCTGTCATCCGAAGTGTTCATCCTCTGGCCATTTTCACCTCGATTGGCACACTCAAAATTTAATAATACTGAGATCCCTTGATTTACAGTTGTGGTTCTGCAAAAGTATTGGATAAAGCTAAAATACAATTGTTTATCTCATGTAAACGGCTTTGATTATGAACGCCCTTAGAATAAAATACAGTTACTCAACTTACAACGACCCAGACTTAGGACAGCAATTACAAACATTAAGCAAAACACTGCTTCTGAAATTTATCGGCATTCTCTATTATATTTGCGTTCAGCACACCTCTAAATGAGGTCTAGATATTACCTTCGTAAAGATCCAACAGAAACACAGGGATCACATCAAACAGCAGTACTTCAGATGTCAGTAGCTAAAACCAAGATGGCATAAGCTGTCATTTTCAGGTATTTAGTCATTTTATTATCTGACTACCTGTCTAAGGAGAGCAAGTGGACCAATACATGCATTTGTTTGCTTTTCTCCAAAGCAACTCCCAATGAACTCTATGTAGTGTTACCAGCCCACACACCTTATTCATCAAGGTGATTTACACTGCTAGATACACTACTTAGAATGGGTCACTCATCCATACATCAGTGGAACACACTGTCACACCCGAATAGCATGTCTTTGGACTGTGGGAGGAAACCAGAGCACCCTATTTTACCAAGTTTTCTAACGTTTTACATAAATAAAGCGTCTGCCCCTGAGCACTGTAACACACACACGGTGAATTAGTCACCGCCCCAAGTACATGTTTTTGTAGTGTAGGAGGAAATCAGTGCAAATACACTAGCCTTAAATTAAAATGCTATCCTTAAAAAGGAACAAATTAGAAATTAGCAATGTACATAACACAAGTTGGTCTTATAATCCTATAATGTAGTGTTTACATCTGAGAACGATAGGGTCACAGACTTTAAAATGTGATTATTGTAATGAAATTTGATTACTTTTTCTGATTTTACAACTTTCTAAATTGAGGCAACCTGTTTCATGATTTATTAGGTAAAAATCTTGTCACTTAACAGAAAGTAATCAAGCTTTGCTGCTGTGATCATTGATAAAAATGTCATGTTCTATATGGTAATAATTTTTCCCCTCCATTTGTCTGCAATAAATACACAAATTAAATACGGATCTTTGTAATATTTAAACTGCAGCTCTAAAGGTAGTGAAGATTCTGAGCCAGCTACTACTGAACCACCTAGTTCAATTTGATATCATGACTGATCCCGTTTAACTTTTTCGGAGCTTCTAATGGTACAACGAGGGCTGGAAAAGTTGCTGGACCCTCAACTAAAAAGCTGACTTAAAGACAGAGTAACAGTTGTGTTATAAAAAAAAACTGTACTAATAAGAAGTTAACTCACAAAAACAATAATTGATGGTGCTTGCACTTTAATACAGATTTTTTTCCTCAAGTCTATTCATTTTCAATGGCATTTTTCCAAAACAGCCTATTT
The DNA here is from genome assembly GCF_900964775.1 of Scleropages formosus. NCBI lineage: Eukaryota > Metazoa > Chordata > Actinopteri > Osteoglossiformes > Osteoglossidae > Scleropages > Scleropages formosus. The sequence continues at coordinate 20,234,624 of NC_041812.1, read as the reverse complement.
TTAAAAAGTTCTTGGTGCAAAATATTGTTTTTAATGCATACAGATACTCAAATATACAAACAGAAAAATGTTCAACATTCTGACATTGCTCCAATACCAAGTTAACATAACCAAGACTGGACATTTTCAGGCAGTACCCCAGCTTTTTTTTAGACAAGAAATGGCCAGACAAGTAATGGTGAGCTGACATGCTTGAAGAGTAACCTTCATCTGACACTTTAATCTCGTCGTCACTGAAAAAGATCGGTACGGGGGGGCTGCTTTTATTAAATCATCTTTTCATTAGTAACAATTTGAAATGTTTGCTATTTTCCACCTCTGTGCCCCTATCTCCAGCCCAAGAAAATTCCACAAAACTTCTTTGCAAATGATTAAAATAAAAAAAATCTTTAATACTCCATTACCTCTGCCAAATTAAAATTTCTTCATTTGTCTTCGCTCCTGTCTTCTCTGTTTCTTTTCATTCACCTCCTCAGTGGCAGCTGGGGTCTGAGCTGTAAACCAGGGTCCCAGAAAGTTGACCCAAAGCAAATACAAAGCTCGCAATGGAGCCTGAAATCCAAAGTGACAGAACAGCAGACAGGTGGGGGGGGAAAAAAAAAAAAAAATTAGCCAAAGAATTAAATTCTGCCAGGCTGAGCTGACATAACAAATCCTGGAAGAATACAAAGCCCATAAAAGGTTGTGGCACATCTTACCAGAAGCCAGAGGTACCAGAAGTAGGATGATATGGTGCTGAGGACCTGCACGATGGCAGTGAGCAAAATGACATCTTTCAGGTGCCTGAATCAAGAGAAGAGTCATATACTGTGACAGTTTAAACTACAAAATAAACCAATTAGGTGGCCCCTATTCTAAGTACCACTTAGAATACCACTGTGCTATTTTATATAACTTGTGCGATTACCACCGAGTTACACATCCAGATCTGCTGTGGTACAGATAAAACAAAAAACAGCAACATTTTAAACAGAGTGCGCTCTAAAACTATGCTTCACTGTGAATACTGCTATGTGTCCCATTTATCCAAACCGGCTTAATATTATTTCACAAGTTATACAGCTGGGTGTTCTTAATGGAGCAATTCACAATAAATACCTTGCTCAAGGGTACTGCAGCAAGAGCAGGATCAAACCAAAAACCTTCAGACTGCAAGTAAACAGCCATAACCACTATGATACATACTGTATGCAGGCATACACCAGACCCATATTATCACCCTTTAAGTAAAAACATGGACATTGCATGGGAGAGCAGATCCTGCTCACCTGGTGCAGTCTCGACACTCACTCTGCCATCCCTTGCTCCATGTTCAGATCTATTCCACCATCAAGTAGGCTTCCATCTTCTGCAAAAGTGGGCCTTGCCATAGCAGACATGGACCGATAACTCCCCATGTAAACCACCAGAGCAAACACCAACAAGAGCTGCAAAAGAAGACAAAAAGTCAAAATTGTAAAACATGATACAACATCCTGCAGTAGGAAAATACTCAGAGCTGAACAGTATTTATATTTGGCTCATCAGTGCAGTAAAGAAAATGTATGCTAGTTGGGAACATTGTAGATATTGACATTGTGTAGTAATAATTTCAATCCACATTACCCATGTCCAAACGGTTGAAGAACTGTAGAAAAGAAGGTTTACAGCAGCAAATATGACCTGTAAAGAAATTATTTTATTTTTCAAGAAATAAACATCATGTTACATAATCAGCACAGTAGAACAACAAAAAAAAAAAAAACACGATCTTACATTCGCTCCAAGAATAACTCTTGTGTAAAACTTAAGTGTTGCAGCATTCTCCTCATATATTTGCTTCTTGCCCTTTGTGCCAACTTTTCCTTTGGGCTGGATCATTTTAGACAGAGAAAGAAAGAGATGATCATGTCAATCTTTCAGTTTCTCCAGATCAGCAGCAGAAAACGCATATCCATTAGCTATTAGGCTAGGTATTTTATAACTAAATGTTTATAGATAAAAACTCATTACGACGTACTATCGGGTCACTAAACGTCACAAAACACACAAAAACATGATATATACACAGCACTCTGTATATATTTATAGTTACACACACGTGGAGTGCTATCATCATGGCGACAGACAGCACAGCTACTACTTCAACTTGCAAACATCTTGCTAAATGTATTAATTATGACTTCATTAGACAACGTACCGCCATATTTTTTGTTTTGCACCAGTAATATGATACAGTCGCGCCTACCAAACAGCTTGTATTCCTGTTCACATCAACCTCTACAGCTTTATTTCACCCCGAACCTAATACATCGACTCAACCGCAGTAACACATCAGCATTTACACAGGATGCGTATCCGGCGCATGAGTTACTCGTCACTTCCGTCTGTTTTTAATGACGGTGGGTGTGTATGCGCTTTTCTGTCACCAGAGGGTCGCATCGGTAAATCGATGTTTGTAATGTATGAGGCCTGGGCTGAGAAACTGTAAGTAATCAATGACAGCCAAAATCATGCAAGTGAGTGTCAATTGTGTGATCTCCTCTAGTTAATTGCCGTTTAATTTCTAGAATTCTAGTATAGTAACAATTTGTGTTATAATATAAATGCCGGTGCAGCTACACTTAATCTTATTGCACGTAACTGTATGTAATTTGTGTTCATAACTTTATGAATAACACAGCTAACATTAATGCTGCACAGATGAAATACTGTACCATAGTAACCTCTGTTCAAGACAGGAGCGCATGTGCGGTCACATGTGCGGTCATATGTCCAAGGAGCGAACGTGTCAAAACTACAACTCCCGGCATCCTCGGTGTCGCCACTGTACCGAATTTTCAAGGTATTCACTGAGCTCGAGGTCACGCCGGGGATCCATGCAATGCATGCGTCATGTATCATAAAAAGAGTAAGAAGGGGCGCGTCGCCGAGCGCCGGGCCGAAGTCCGCGCGCACTGGGACAAGGACTGATACCGGAAGCGCCCCGATGCCGCTCGGATGCCACAACAAACTCTGCGGGTTTCCGTGAAAAGTGCCGCCTAAATATTGATTCACCTGAGCGGGACCTGACTGTCCACTTTGACCATTTAAACATTAAACAATCTTTTTTTTTTCCTCCAATCCGCAAGGACAATGGAAACGCCAGATTTACCTGTCGAGGTACAGTATAGTAGCTAAAAAATTAGGATTTTATTATAAAATTTCCATTTTTCCATTTAGCAGACGAGCGACTTCCAGTTCCAGCGTTAATTATAATTACCTACAATTTACTTACCCATAACTGGGCGAATAAAAATATATGCTATGTAGTTTTAATTGATGTATTTCTTTGATTAAATACAAGTACATAATTATTATATATACATAGGACTGTAACTTGTTGAGAGTTTTTGTTGCTGTTACATACATTTTTGGGATGGTTTCAGCACTTAATCCATGATGCCATGGTGTTTAAGTGTTTTTGTGTTTTATGAGGACAAAATGAAGAGGGGGGTAGAGATTTTGTGAAAACTGCATTGGTGTTACTACTGGACAGCACAGGCTTGTAAGCCTACTTATGAAAAGTAGAATTAATTCTGCTTCTGTTACACTAGATCATCACGTACATCCTGACGTTCCTACACGCTCCTGACAGGAAGGAGGCTTCTTTGGTCTCTAAAAGCTGGTACATCGCTAGTCAGGACCCCCAGTTCCAGGTACTGTGTGCGGACTCACGATTCTTCTCTGACTTTCGTTATAATTATCCGTGTTGTACTCGCATACTGTATATATGAATGCCTCCCCTCCCAGCTCCTTACGCTGTATGTTTACATTGGAATGCTGCTGTTGTGCTCGTTGCAGAAGAACCTCACCTTCAAGTTTCCGGCATCCTCGTCCTCCCTGGACGTGATCCGTGGCCTGGCTAGGCTGCCGCGCTGCAGTCTGGTCATCACTCACCTGGACACCTCACATGCGTCGCGTGAGGTGCTCGCTCAGGTGGGCCGACATCTGGGGCCACGACTCGAGAGCCTGTCTTTGCCGAGGAGCAGTGTGACTGAGTCCAGCCTACTGGGCCTCCTCCCCCGCCTCACCGCTCTGCGTCGCCTGGACCTTAGTGGCCTGGACAGCCTCTTCATGTCAGGTGCCTTCCTGTCCCGAGAGGATATGCGTAGGCAGGTGCAGGCGGCTCTGACGCACCTGGAGGAACTGGACCTCTCTGGCCTGCGCTACCTGTCTGATGTTTCCTTCAACCGGTTGACAGGCTGCACCCCGCACCTGCGGCACCTCTCGCTGGCCGGCTGTCACATCGCCTTTGAGTTTGACCCTTACCGCGGTTGTCCTGTAGGACCGGACTCTTCTGCATTGCTGTCGCTGCGCAACCTGCACCGGTTGCTACTGCAACAGGTTGGCACTATGCAGAGCCTAGACCTGAGCAGGACCAGCATCACTCCTGAGTCTCTCAAGGCCCTGGTCAAGGTGGAAGGGCTCTGCCTGCATGAGCTGCGCCTGCGGGGCTGCAAGGAGCTCACGGACCAGGCGCTCGTCACCCTCTGCAGGTACCAGCCTGCGCTCAGGACCCTGGACATCAGCGCTTGCAGTGAGCTCACAAATGCTGCTGTACTCGCTGTGGCATCTGGCCTCAAGGACCTCCAGCACCTCTACCTGTCCCGGGACTGGAGGGTGACGGACAAAGGGCTGTCAGAGCTTGTGATGCTGAAGGACCTGCAGACTCTGGACGTTTCGGAATGCGTTCACATCAGTGGCACAGAGCTGGCGAAAAGCCTGACTGGCCCACAGGCCAAGGCCCAGCTGGCTTCTCTCAACTTCAGGAACTGCAGCTACATCCGGGTGAGTCGGCATCCGCCTGTGATCATCGCCCTTCTTCCGTCAGCTCGCCGGCTAACCCTATTACAAACATTCAGGTTACAAATTTGTGAAGATAAACATTTACAATTTATTTCGAGCAGCATTTTCTTTACTTTTGTATTTCCTAAAATGTGTATTGTAGAACAAAAACAACCTGCATTTCTGTAATCAATAGATATTTGGCAGTAAAATGCACCTAAATGTACAGGGATGTGGGGCTGCCTTAATTCAAATAATTTCCGCAATGTTTACAGCTTATGTCTGCTGTTCCTCACTGTTTCATCGTAACATGATGAGTATTGCACTTGGTCGAGGGATAAGTGATGATTTTTGACTTATGAACAAATGGATTTACAGATTTCTGATGCCAAATGTTTGAAAGGTAAGGAGAAAGTGTACTGTATTTTTAAAAAAAAAAAAAAAAATGGAAAGGAACATAAGCTGTAAAAAACGTCAATTGTGATTTTAGTTCCAGGCTGCCGTGGTTCAAGATTTAACGTGGGTTTTTTTCCCCCACTGGCTTTTTTTGGGTATATGGAAAATACACCATTCCTTGGTTTATATGGTAGGTGTCAAAGTAACTGAGTGTGCCACTGGCAGGCCATGTTTAGACTCATTGAATAATTGTTTTTAAATCAATCTGTTTTCTCCTCCCCAGGACCTTGCTGTTTTCTCACTGGCCCAGACGCTCGGCCCCCGACTGCGTGAACTCGACCTCACTTCCTGCCCGTACCTGACAGACCTGAGTGTGAGTGCCATCTCCACATACCTGCCAGCCTTGGCGGTGCTGAGGCTCGGCTGGTGCAAGGAGATCACAGACTGGGGGCTGCTGGGAATGGAGCAGCCCTCTAAAGAGCACAATCCTGACAAAGATCTGGTGAGATGCTGCCGTCGTTAAAATGCATCATGAAATAATTGGAGTAATGTGAGGGCTCCTGAACTTGTGACCCTCCCACCCCCCAAGAAATGGGTAACAGGATTGGGTTTTATCATCTCTCCATCCAGGAGGACAAAGGGCCCAGCTTCACACGCACCTTTGGGAACATGGGCTTCTTCCAGCCACCCCCCTTGCCATTCTCAGAGAAGCCCCAGCAAGTCACAGAGGAATATCTGGGAACCTTCCGGAAGCAAGAAGGCGCCTCACTGCTTGCACTCAGGAGCCTCCAGGAGCTGGATCTGACTGCATGCTCCAAGCTGACTGACACCAGCATCACACAGGTGAGGGAGCAGCAAGATCAGAGTGGATGTACCATATTGTCAAGGGTGTGTTAAGGCACATAAAATCCCAGTGATGTGGGACTTCCTCCTCTGGGGGCAGGTGCTACGGTACCCAGATCTGCAGTGGCTCTCCCTCTCCATGGTGACAGACATCACTGATGAGAGCCTGGTATCAGTGGCCCAGCACTGCCGCAGTCTGCGCAGCTTGCACCTGTCCCACTGTCCCCTACTGAGCGACGGGGGTGTGGCAAGTGCAGCCCCCTTCCTACGGAGGCTGGAGCACCTCCACCTGGCAGCCTGCCCCCTCATCACCAACAGGTCTGAAAGGTCCATATGAGCTGGAAGGGTAGAAAAACTGCTTAAGAACAGTAAGAAAGAGGAGGGTGTTCCAGGTTTGAATCCTACCTCCTCCCATAATACTCTTGAGCAGGGTATGTTCCCTGAATTGATATGGTTATAATGGCCAAATTGTGTAAATGAGCAAATCACTGTAAGTAGTTTAAGGCTCCAAGTTTCATACAAGTACGGTATGTTTGTATTCTATCATAATTTCTGATAAGGCATGTAAGGGGGAAGTAATTTAAATACCTATTAGCAGTTTGTATGGAGGTGCTGCTCTGACCCACCGCCTCCCTCCCCCAAGGTCCCTTGCTGCCCTCACCCAGCACTGCAAGCGCCTGCAGTCTCTGGACATCTCCAGATGCAAAGCCATCACGATGCGAGCAGTCGAGCACCTCCACTCGCAGCTGCCCTTCCTGGATAATGTCCACTGCCGTTTCGTGGGTGCGGCGGACCCCACCTTCATGCCCTGATGGTGCTACTCATACAGTTTTGAAAACTTTGTTAGGCTTAGCCTGCTCTGTTCCTTGCTTCACTTGAAACACAGGAGCTTCTCTGCATTGGAAACCAAAATGTCTCCACAGATCATAGCCAATGCTGACTACTAAATGTTTTTTTTTATTATTTTTTATTCAAAGAGACTTGCAGATTTACCCATTAAAATAAAATATAAAGATTCAAACCAGGTTAACAAATACATTTCTGAAGAGTTCTGCAACAGCACTCCTCCTGCAACCTGAACCCAGAAGCTCCAGGTTGCAACTCCATGTGCTGAACCTGTATATAACCTATTGTCCCCCTTGCAAGCATCACATCATTTAGTAAGTATTGTGAATCACCACATATTACATTAATCCAGCTGCATTCCCTAGGGATGTCCCTGTGGTCAGACCGGTGAACATTCATATTCATGGTGCAGGTAGCGTGAATGTCAACGCAAACATATCCTACAGATGTTCGTTTGCTTGTATGGTTCCTGCCAGTTATTTTTATAAACAAATCTGTATCCAGCATTTAGTCCAAAAGAATTAAGATCTAAATTTCTTCTTGCTCAGAGTCTGAGAAATCATTCTGCTAAAGTAACCATAAAGTAACGAAAGCCATCATGGGCATCCCTTCAAGACAAATGTAATAACTGCTCCAAAAGCTGTCTAGATGTACCACTGTATATACAATACCAGAGTAATAATTGAGGGGAGAAAAACTGAAGTACCACTCTATGAATATAGTTCAAGTTCAGGTTGTTTTCGTCATTCCTCTATACAGCTTGTGTACAGTGGAACAAAATGTTGTTTCTTCAGAGACCGTGGTGCAACACAGAGCATAGGACAGGACATGGACACAGGTATGGCTGTGAGCTGTAGTATAGTGCTGAGTTTATTGTTCAATGGAACCAGGTGAGCGGTGGGAGGCAGCTGGGTGGTGAGTAGTCTGAATGCCTCAGGGAAGAAACTGTTGCGGAGTCTGCTGGTGATGGTGCAGATGCTCCTGTACCTCCTGCCAGACGGCAACAGGGTGAAGAGTCTATGAAAGGGGTCGTCCATAATGCTGGTGGCCTTGCAGATGCAGCGGTTTTTGTATGTGGAGTCAATGGCGGGAAGAGGAACTCCGATGATCTTTTCAGCTCTTCTTACCACTCGCTTTAGGGTCTTGCGGTAAGAGACTGTGCAGTTCCTGTACCACACCGTGGAGCAAATAGAGCAAAAGAGGTAGCGCTGCAAGTGTTTACATAATTTTAGAAGTTATTTTTCCCACATATCAAATGTCTGACTTTTCTTTCCCCTGACAGCACACTGGTGGTTTCGCAGAGGAAATTGTTAGATCAAAAAAAAAAAAAAACACCCTTCAGTGGCACCATGGTTTGCTCAGAAAGGTTAAGATAATGAGCCATTGCTTATTTTGAAGCCTATAGATGAGGATCTATAACTTAAAAAAAAAAAAAAAATTGTGTGCTGTTAGATAAGGTGTTGGATGGCAATTACTCTGGGTGTGTCGTGCATTGTAACAGATTCTCAGGTTCCGTTTGTCAAGTTAAGAAAATTATTAGTAGGGAAAGTCTACCAGCCCTAGCAAAGCCATATTATTGTCTGCAAAAAAATAAAATATAAGCAACAATGAACACAGAGATGACATTAATCTTTAACAATGCCACCACTTCCTGGGTAAACAGCACAGGCGGTGTTTGTGTTGACCTTCTGCACTCAGTTTCATTTTGCAGCGGTGCATTGATGGTACAGCGTGTTACTGTACACACTGGACATGTACTACCAGTTCTCTTCACTTCCTTTAATATCCTTGATGTATAAAGTGTAATGAATATAGGCCAAATCTTTTAAAATAAGTAAAGGCCCAAGCTGGGGCAAGTAGAGGGAAAGGAAAAAAAAAAAAACTACTTGAGCTTCTTGGGGACATATATAACTAATCATTTACATGTGACATAAAATACTTTAAATGTTTAAAACACCAATTAAAAGTATACAATCTTGCAAAAAATGTTGACTTACTGTACATCATACCTTAAAAGCTACAAGTGTAAAATACTAGGATTTTTCTTTTTCAATTCCACTTATGAAAGGATCAATAAATAAGCACAATGCATTGTTCCCAGCTGATGTTCCCATAATTGGCCATGCAGCAAAGTCAGACAAATCAGTCAAGTCGATTATGAGATATGTCAAGAGTTGCGGCCAAAAATACTGGCACCCTTGCTAGTTTTGCAAATCAAAATTCTCTCTAAAAAGTTGAAATTGACCAAAATGTTTAGTCTCCAGAATTCTTAATTTCACTGTTTAATATTAAAGAACCTTTGTTTTCTTTATTCTGAATATAACATTTTAAAAATAGAAAAACACCATGGGCAAAACTGTAGACAAGTGAGTTCAACTGAAAAGGACAATCACCTGTTTCAAATATATTTGTAACAGCTTAGGTACAGGCCATTTTAGGATTTCCTGTGGAATAAGCAAACACTAAATTATTCACCTTTTTGTTTTGTTCCACTGCAAGCCAAAGAAGGGCCACAAGATTTTAATTAAGAGTTTTATGGAAATGTTCCATTATTTGAAAAATGTGCACAGGTGCCAATATTTCTGGCAGTGGGTGTAAGTAACGGGCAACAATCTATAATGCACACACTTCTACGCTGTACACCACACTATTTCGCTGCTTGTCAGTTCGGCCACAGCAGTGAGGTTAGAATTCTGGGTCCATGTGCTCCCCCTGCAAGATCGGGGTGTCAGCTTTTGTTGATTTCTTTTTCCTTTCCAGCAGATCACATAAAACTTTGAGGAAGCACAGCATCTCTTTGGCTGCTACTGGCTGTATTGTATTGAAAAGTGTGTTGCCCTTGGCTACCAGTCCATGTTTACACTGTGCGCACCTCCAACACCATCTCCTGAATTTTAAAGTAGTTGAGTGCTATGAATATTGCACGCTCTCCAATGCGGCAGCTCCTAGTTCCATAACTACAACAGTGGGGGCTATCGGACTGAGTATTTAAGCAGATTCATTGTTATTATTAGCTGGAAAATAACTTCCCATACAAGTACCATTCCAATATTACAAAGAATGATGGCCACTTACATCAAAAATAGTTCCAATAGTCTGATTAGTAATTTTGGATGCCATTCAGGAGCTTGCTACAACACATTTTAAATTAAAAAGTCTGTTTTTAAAAATTACCATAATACTATTAAATGCTTTTTAAATTATCCAGCTCAGATCATGACTGAAGAAGTGTGGATTTGTTTGACAGTGCATGCTATAGTTTCTGTACTGTAGTTACCTACTGAGTTTTTCCAATTTTATATGTACATTTTTCTACTCAGAAAGAGGTGACTTCCAGACAGTGATGACCGACTACACCACACTGAAGTCGTTGCCTCTCACCGGCTGATGCTGGTTGAGATATTATGGCAAATGTACAATTGTGTACACAATATACTTACACATGTACCATCATGAGTGAACCATTAAAAAAAATAAAAAAAAAAAAAACCCCTTTGCATTTGAGTGGTGCAAGGAAACTGCAGTCCAGCCAACTGAATCACAGTTCTCATTCCATCTTACCATCCAGCTGATGTTCCCATCAGAGAAAGGATCAATAATGCAATGTCACCATTCACTTTGCATGTGTTCAATGGCTCTGCATTATTGAACAGCTTCACAAAAGTACTTAAGATGAAATTACTGAAGTTAAATGTTTCTGCCAGCCAGATGTAACAACAAAAATTTCCCATTAGCTGTGAACAGCTGAACTGCCGATTCCTTTGCTGCAGGAACTACTGAAAAATATTGCACAAAAATAGATGGAATTCTATGCTCTAGACAGAACACAATGACCTTGCTCATACAACCCTTGTACCACAGCATATATACATTCAGGCCAGCTGTGCTCCAACGAGTAATACGTGTACCTACTAACCACTGTCATCTAAACTTGGAGCCTGAAACTACTGCACACCAGTGATAATGATCACTGGTACAAGGAGGATCGATTGCTTTAAATGGTCAAAACTGCACGGACACAATGAAAAGCAACACAAATCTGGTGCTCCTCAGATTCAAATCGAGAGAAATGGTGTTGATTCTTTGCCGAAAAGATGACGAAAGAAAGGATGATAAAAAGGGTGATGATGACAGGGTGATAGACACACCACATTGAGGGTTTGTCAAGACACCATGTACACTAGATTCCCTCTCATGTACTCTTCTGTTCAGCAAAGGATATTTATCACATTGTGTTCATAATGTATTACATTCTAACTTTGCAGACTCTTACAGGATACAAGCTGAACCTAATGCCACAACACAGGAACGACTAGAAAATGTCTCGGACTAAAAAGCTCTATTTTAAGAGCTCAGTGCTTCTCTGCTTGTGTGTGTAAATGCTGTCTGCCCTGACGCTCAAGTCCCCTCTGACAGCACGGTAATGCTTCGGCAGATCCCATCATAGTCTGCAGTCAATTAGTCCATGATCTACAAACAGAAATAGCCTGGAAAGACAAAGATTACAGTTTCAAAATTTAAAACTTTCCCTATGTTCAAGGTGCCAGCACTCCTCTTCCAGTTCATGAGGAGTCTCTGAAAGCATGCAATGAGACACGACAGGAAGTCTTGTGGAGGGGAATCAAGGGAATTCAGTGTTGTTAATGTGGTAAAACTGAAGACACTGCCAACACTGCTGGATTAAAATGCTTTCACTGAATAGCAATACCTTCAGTCATCAGTCTACTCATAAATGTTGCATGACCACACCCACCTCCTCTTAACACAACGGGTAACCTCTATATATAAAATCTCTTTTATAAAGCTTCTCATATAGCTCAGCCCTCTACTGCTCCGTTTGGCTGAAGTCATAGCAGAAGTTGAAGTTGCTGGGGGGTTTGGGGACTGGAGGTGCAGCATCTGGGATGGGCACATTCTCCAGGTCAAGCAGACGCAGCTTGATCTCCATGGAGAGCAGGATCTCAAGCTCACTACGCATGCACTCGCTGCTCATCTCCCGTCCCAGAAGCACACTGAGCCCATCGGTCCACAGGCAGAACTGGAAAAGGGAGACATTACAGTTTTCCAAGTGTGTAAATGAACACATACAGAAATGATGGCACAAAACCGGTTCATATTGTGTAGACACACAAATAAGTGTAAAAAATTAGAAATTTAACAGGACAGATGTGTTGCATATTTTTTTCCAGGATATATCTTTTCAGAACATAATATAATACATACTGAAATTCACATCTGTAAGTCCTGATTTTTTTGGGAAAAAACTACAGAGAAACAAAACAACAAAGCTAAAAATTTTAGATAAGACAGAAATTGCCTGATCTTAATTTTCTTTTCTTGTTTCTACTGCCCATTTTAATACTTTAAATCGGTTAAGATCTCTCTCTCTCTCTCTCTCTCTCTCAAAATTGGGGCTGTCAGCTTGGTTCGTAAGCATTAACACCCCTGGTGAACTTACATCGGTTCTGGAAGATGCAATGAAGTTGAGGCTGTACTCCTCTACATCATAAGTGATGCTGAAAGCCAGGTCAAGAACTTCCTAAAAAAACATGATAAAAGCACATTATAAAGAGTTTCTATATAGTGGGTATGTTTCCAGGAAAAGTGTGTATCCATATGCACTACCACTCAAAAGTGCAAGTCCACCTGTGCAAGGTGTAAAGAATCTGTATGGGTTACACTGGACAGAAGAGTGAAAACAAAGCAACATCGGAAGTGTCCTACATGTCTGGGAAAGACATAGCAATTCATTTCCTCATCAAACCAAATACATCATGGTGGTGGGGGGCTTGCAGCTAATGGACTCGCTTTTTACTGGTGTTGTATGTGGATATGTGCATGTCTCTTTGGTGGTGCAGACCTTGTTCTGTTTCCCCTTATTCTCTTTCATGTGGGGGCAGTCCTTCCCAGTCAGGAGTGCTTTGATGTCAGCCACAGGAACTGCAAACAGAGCAAATTAGAGCTGTCATTGTTGGGGGAGGCATATGATGAACCTCCAGGCTAGGGTGCATGCCTGCCCCTATGGCTGTAGGACACCACGCTGGACTGTGGTGTGGTGGCCAGCTTACTCTTCTCCTGCAGGGTTTCTATGGGAGGGGTCTCTGTGTCCTCCTCAACATCTCCGTAGTGAAGGACCTTGTGATTGGGCGAGAGGCGGCAGTACCACAGCTTGTCTGAAACGGTTGGTTACAAACAGAACAATACAAAAAAAGTACATTACAGCAATAGGAGAGATCTGAATGCAGATAAGTGATTAAGTTGTCAATTTGTCATATAACAGCACATAAATCAGAATACATGAGTGGCTGCATAGAGGGTTTTTTTTTTTTTTTTATTAAACATAGTATGTGTTGATCAAGCAGATGGAAGATCAGGTGAGATATGAGTCTGAAAGAGGTAAGTTACAAGATTCTTCTTGAATTCTGAGAGAGACTCAGCAGTTTTGAGTGAGAGAAGGAGATCATTCCACCACACTGGAGCCAGAACCATAAAGCTTTGTGCTTTTGATTTTGGACCTCTTATACAATGGATCATGAAGCAGGCAGTACTGGAGAAGCATAGCAGTTTGGTTAGGGTGTAACAAGCGATCACATCTCTACTTAGAGTCTAAGTACCTTGTTTAATGGTCCTACAGCAATAGGTGGCATATGAACCTGTGACCTTTAAATCCAAAGGTAGCAGGAGTAACCCACTACACCACCTGCCCATCTGTGTGCTTCACTCACCCTGACGCCGGCGGCTGCTGATCTTGCGGAAGAGAGTACCGTGACACAGCCGGTTGAGCCTCTGCTGCCGGATAAGCTCCAAGAGTTCTGGCTTCAGGCGCTCTTTCAGCTCACTGTCGGGACACACACACACAAAACAGGGTCCTCAAACACACGTGTAACAGACCTGATAACATTTAATATGTTTTGAATTTCTCCAAATTTATGATGTATAGCAATAACTGTCTGTTGTAACAGGACAGGACTGTAAATGTGTGTGTAATAAAAATATGTAAATGATAAATGTGTATATATAAAAATTATAGCAACATCCTGTGTGTTGAATAGTACCACTGCAGTTTGCTCTTGCTGTCCCACTCATTTATCACTGTGCTACAGCAGAAGTGATGCTTGTTCTCTGCTGCAGGTAAGTTAAACAAGTTTTGCTGCAAAAAGTTTACAATTACAAACTCAGATAATGTTATGTGTTAAACAGCTGGGTTATACATGCAATATGCACACACACAGTCACATCCTTTATTCCTACTTTGCTCCTAGTGTGGACTTCCTCCTGTCCTGGACCAGCAGAGAATCCTTTACTACCGGTACTGCCCTTGAGTTGAGAGTTGCAAATAAATATGACTAAAAACATATATAATAAGTAAAACTGAGGCCATGAACACATACCATGAACAGATGCAATTCTCTTCATTATGACACCACTGAGGTTATTTCCTTCGTTGTGTGCATCAAGGACACAGGAGACAATGAAATAGGATCTACTATCAATGATCTGCTGGTTCACAATTCTCATGACCGATATTTTAACTAATAAATTTATTATAAAACAAAATTTACATCACAAATGCACTGAAGCTCTGTAAAAGCCCAGACACACAATTCCCTGTGTCCTCTTCCCTTCTACGTTTTCGCAGCGGACCGCAATCGCTCAACTCCTGCCCCACCAGTGTGTACTGCTTGACTGGGTCGGGAGATGAAGATTCCAGCGCTTTTTCAAAAAGTGTCTATTGGAGCTGCGCATGCTGGGATGAGGCAGGCAAGACAGGGTGGCAGTGGTGGGACAGGCTAAGCCTGGGCTGTTTAGTGACAAACACTGAGGACAGGGGAGAACACCACTTTAGATGTGACAGCAGAAAAGCTACGGACCTTTAAAGTGCGAGTCACCTTGACCAGCGACTATTAACATATGAATCTGCGAAATACCTCTACAGAGTTCAGGCATACAGTCCCACCAAAGACAGACAATTTATGCATCTTAATTTTGACTGTGAGGAGAAATAACTTGTTCTACTACAAGCACACCTATCCCCAATCATACAAATACTTGTCATACACAAACATTCACCAGTCATCCTGCTCTAAGGACTAAACCCCTAGTTATTTCTCCTTTCTAGGCACTAAAGATTTTTTTTTTTTTTTTAAATGTTAAATTGGGGATTTTTTTTGTCTTTAAACCAAACCTGTGTTGTTTCAGGAACAGATTATAAATCCACAAGAAATAAAAGCAATTATTAGCTTCTCTGGTGTCTGGACCCCCATCTCAGAGTTGACCTTTTGGAGGTCTTTACAGACTGGGTTTTGAATACTGGGGGGACATGCATGTATTGTTTAGAAAGAGCTCTGCACTGCAGATGGGCCAGATGTTGAAACAGGAGTCACTCACAGCACAGGTGGGGCCAGAGTCTCTTCTTGGTGCAGGCGCTCTGTCTGCCGCAGCTTGAGAATCTCACTATAGTTGAGGGCGTTGACCTTGTTCTTGAAGAGCTCCAAGGACGTGGGCTTGCTGGCCAGTGTCCGCGTGATCTGCTCCCGCACAACCTGCATCACCTGAGCAGCAAACAGAGGAAGTGGATCGATGAGCAAGTGGGCACCAGGCAACCCTTAACAATGGGGGTGAAGCGTAAAGTGGGACCGAATGCTACAAACACTATAGGAGAGACTGAAGACACAAAGACAGGTCCAATGTATGAACATCTAGGAAGCTGCATCATTTCACCCAAGAAAATTCACTCGTGGCAAATTCTCGTTTTGACCAATAAATATGTGGTTCTACTGAGCTGGAACTTTGTGATGCCATTGA
Source organism: Scleropages formosus (assembly GCF_900964775.1). NCBI lineage: Eukaryota > Metazoa > Chordata > Actinopteri > Osteoglossiformes > Osteoglossidae > Scleropages > Scleropages formosus. The sequence goes on along the minus strand of NC_041812.1, from coordinate 20,218,928 downwards.
TCACCTTCCATTCTGCATGCAGCGGGGCAGAAAGCAGAGCAGTGCAGCTATGATCAATATAAGCTATCAATACCCCCCGTGATTCAGGATTAGACCATCATAGCTAATCCACTCACTGCAATCCCCACAGTGAAAAATTTCCTGCAAAACACACAATGCAGACAGTACATTTCTGTCATGCAGGTTTTCGGAAAAATTGAGTCAGTCTTGCTTTCCTCCACAAGATCTGGTTTCCTTTCTTCCTTTTTAATGTCCTCTCATCAGTACTAATTAGTAGGGAGTGGATATGGACAGTGGCAGTGTGTGGGTACAGCTGTGAGAGCTTTGGGGGGGGATGAGAAAATGTGTCCAATCTGTTCCAGTCAGCCTACTTCCCAAGCTGTGACCACAAAATACACAACAGCCTCGGATCTGTACAGCGAACAAACAGCAAGGTTTGTGTATGTGTGTGCGCGTGCGCACACACACGCACGCACGCACACACACGCACATTCCCTCTCGCCACACAACTCCGTGGCTCACACAAACTGTCTCCTAGGTAATGGAAGCCTTGCACCCACTTCATCCCCAGATCTGGTGTGAAAGTGACTGCTTTTCAGCAGCCCATGGGTACGGCAAACATCGAATCCGTTTCAGACATAACAGACATCAGGTCATTGCAAAGAACTGCCAAAACACACAATAAGCACTACAATACAGAGCACTAGACAACCATTATAACACAGGTACACACAACACATAAAATACCATATTCACACACTATTACATCCCTAGTTCTCACAAAAGCATTCATCAGGCACATAGCATGATTGTCTAGATGTGTTCAAGAACAATTAAAGAAACAGTCATATTGTATATCACAAAACAAACATTAAATGTAATATTGTGGATAAAGTAGTGTTGCTCACAATATTAAGCTACTTACATTGATTACCCATACAGACAGCTAGATGATATTTATTGTATCAGTTCAGGGTAACTACCATGATCAAGAGTACTACAGCAACAGGCAGGATTTAAACCAACAACCTTGAAGTCCAGAGGTGATGGCTCTAACCACAACACCATCTACAGCCACATTAGACAGCATTTTAATGAACACACTTGCTCATAATTTAATTTGACAAAGTTTAACTCAAATATCTCAAACTGTAATTTATCAACTACTAGAAGTATGCATTTTAATGATGCATAACTAATGAAAGATGTGTGTTGAAGCCAAGAAAACTGCAAGCCAAGTCAGTTGTTACTGTACAATTTCTTCACACAGAGTAGTGTGTTAAAAATGAGACCTCACCTGCGCATGGCACCTTGTGAACACAGTCCACACCGTAGGGGTGCTGTGACTTTCCCGGAGGGAGGGCCAGGCAGCAGGATACTATAAACCGTAGCAGGATCCCTCATGCACACATGCACCCCATCTGAGGGGGGCACTCTGACTCACTACTAGATGCTCTTACCTTGGCTACTGAGAGGGGTCAACTGCCCTCGATCCTGTTCGAGCCTTTTGTAGAGCCTGGTGCCGTTCGCCTGCAGCCCCTGGTGTACACAGACCACTGGCACCAAGCCACATAACCCCCAGCCCACCCTCAACCAGCCTTTTCCAGGAGATGCATCAGCCACTGACAGAGGAAGGACCGCCCACTCACGCAGGCACAAGTACATGCTGCCTTCCCTGCCCCCAGCTGGAAGTGACAAGTTGGCGGCCATTAATGCTAGTAAACTTATTGAGCAGCAACATAGTCATATGCTTACTAAATGATGTGAAAGGGAGAGAGATAGAGGGAGGGAGAGAGTGAGTCTGTGTGTCTGTGTGTGTGTGTGTGTGTGTCACACACACAGGATGGAGACCAAGGTGCAAAATAATGCCTAAAACACACTAAATATTGAAAATGACCCAGAACGCTGAGCAATAAGTTTACAGAAAAGATACAATCAATTCCTAGAAAGAGGAATGTTACAGAAGCACCCTGATACCTGCAGGCAGATCAGTGGCCCAGGCTGACAAGCTCAGGGTCACAGCCAGTTTCAGAAAGAACATCCTCAGCACAGAACAGGCTTAAAATCACGCAAGGTAACCAGGTGGAAAATCATGTGTGGTACCTGTGGGAGGAAGTGGGACTGAAACTGGAAACTACTGAATCCAGAGGTGGAGGCTCTAAACAATGTGTGACCTACTGCCCCCAGGCTGGGAATGTAAGAGGATGACCAGCAACCAAACAGACTGACTCAACAGCAGCAGCAACAATAGACACAGCTCTTTCAACAGAAGTTTCTGGAAACAGTCTACTAATGTAGTTGCTGAGAATTACCGTCAACTGAACAGCACTTAATCGCAAAGTGCATCATGGTGTGCGCCGAGTAACAAGTTAGTCTCAGAGTTTTAATAATCCCCTCTGTGTTCTCACCATAGACTGAACGTCAGGAGTGCCAAAAAGCTCTCACACAGTCAACTGAGCTATAATCCGACACAAAGCAAAAACAGATTGAGCAGAGTGAGTAACTTCAAGACACAGTGCAGCTGAAACAGCAGAACGTAGAAGCACTTCGCCAGCTCCCTTTGAGTAATTGATAGAGAGAGAAGGGGAAGGGGGGGAGGGGAAAAAAAAATAAAAATACCCCACACACATAACATGACCCCATTTTCAACAATGCAATATGGAACCCTCCCTTTGACCCACCCTAAGCATAAAAAAACTAACAATTAACAACTGAATTAAACAAAAATAAATACAGCAAGAAAAACAAAGTTGTTTAAATGTGGGCACATAACATGTTTGCATCCTCATACAAAATAACAAACCAGATTTAAAACTAAGTTGGCACCTGACATCGTAAATCAAAGTGCAATGTGAGACGGAGGCACGTTATATCTGGTTGCCCCCCTACTCTGCAGGGATGTGCTGTGGCATCTTCAATCCACACCCATCCCCCCACCTCACCCATCGTTTCCCCCTGCCCTTTGGTCATCTTTCCTGAAGGATCAACAGAACTAGTCATTTTGCCAAAAAATGAGTCAAAAGGTATCAAGTCCCCACTCAGGGACATGGAGAGGAGAGGGTGGAGCAGCCATGAACAGTTCAGTCTCAGGAGGAAGGGGGGGTTCCTCCGAAACACACTAACAGAATCTGCTGTGCCAATGGATATCAAAAAGACAAAGAAAACGTACTGTATATAGGCAGTGTAGAGGTTAACAGTTAGCACAGCCACCCTGGACTCAAGGGAAACAGGTTCAGATTCTACCTCCTCCTGTAGTACTCTTCACCAAGATAATCACCCTGAACTGATTCAGCAAGAAATTACTCCACTGTGTAAATGGGTAAATCTGTAAAAACTGTACATTTCTGGCAAAATTGTCAGCTGACGATGCAAATGTAAATATATAACTAGACAAAACTATGAAAGAAAATATTACAATCATAGAGCTGAAAACAGAATCTACACAGATAAACCATCCAAATTGCTTGTTAATGTCAACTGCCTACACAGGGGAAAAAAAAAGAAGAAAAAAAAAAAAAGATTCTACATTACAGAGAAATTCAAATCACACGGGAGTCCAAACATTACAGGCCCTGGCACATCACAAAGCGGAGGACAATTTACACCGCACCGTACTTTACTGGTCCCTGTATGCACAACGGAGACCAAATATTTACCAACAAGAGCGGTTTGCACCTTGACGCTTCAGCTTCTTATCCGAGACTCTCTCACGACGCTTGGGCTTCTGTTTTAGAAGACCATGATCGGAGCGGCACCGACCCACAATGCCATTCTAGCTCACTCCCAGCAGAGCATGTACGTGTGTGTTTGTCCCCCAACCCAACTGTTTAATGCTGATGTAACCAGCTGCTGTGTGGTCCATCGCTTGCTTCCCTGCACTCCCAGCGCAAAACATTTCTGCCGTCGGGGCGATTCTTTCAGTAGCATTAATACCATGGTGAAAAGGCACGCACCCCATTGTTTATGCTGCTTGCCAGCTGAGCTTTTGCTTCCAAATGGGGGCTAGAAATGCTACGTTTACCGTCGTGTTAGTACTCCTGGCGCCCCAAAAAGAGCAGTAAACTGGTAATTAGGCACCATGCAGAGGACAACAGACACAGGTTTCTTTGAGCCAGGTTATGGTTCTGCTACAGGTTTCATGCACAGTACATTCCTTTGGCTTATTAAGCGGTAACAGTAATGAAATCTAAAGTCTATACTGGACAACAGGAAACACACACCAGTGCTACCCACACAGTAACAGATTATGGCCCACAAGGGAGAATGATAATATACACGCGCACATAGAATGTGTGGCATACTAGACATATATACAGACAAGCACAAGTCAGCGCTGGTTATCAGGATGAGAGAACACTCAAGGTGAGGCGATGCCATTTTGAAGATACACATGTTATGGTAGCTATGCATGTCTCTTTGTGTGTGTGTGTGTGTGTGTGTGTTATCAGTCTCCCCTGCATGTCGCACAGATGTTAAAACCTTGCAGGACAGGAAATGGGGGCAAATGGTAGCATAGTGCTTAGAGCTGCCTCCTTTAGACCCAAGGGTCGCAGGTTTGCAGTAAGTATAAAAATAATCTTCAGCTGTAGTACCCTTGAGCAAGGTCCCTACTCTCAAGTCTTCCATTAAGAATTAACCAGCTGTATAGATGGGTAAATTTACATTTATTCACTTAGACACTTTTCTCTAAAGCGACTCCCAATAAACTCTATGTAGCGTTATGAGCCCACACACCTTATTCAGCAAGGTGACTTACACTGCTAGATACACTATTTACACTGGGTCACTCATCCATACATCAGTGGAACACACAGTCTCTGTGTTACTCACACACTATGGGGGAACCTGAACAGCATGTCTTTGGATGGCTAAGTGATCATAAGTATGTTAACACTAAGTCGCTTTGGAGAAAATGCATCAGCTAAATGAATAAATGTAAATAAGCACACACAGCAATCATAAATAAATGTGACTCAAAGATGGTGAATCACATCTCAGCAGTGCATGTGATGAAAGACCAGATAATGCCACTAATGATAAAGTGAATTCGAATGAAGACTAAACGTCTGATGATAGCGAAGCAGCTGATGAAGGATGACTTCAGGTTATTTCATAAAGGTACTAGTATATTAAACACGTGTGCACCCAATTAAAACCGCTGTTGCAATTCACCCTAGTAAAATTATGCTTTCATTGTAGTTATATTTATATTTATTTGCATTCAGCTTAGTTATATTTACCTGACACCTGACTTCAGAGCAACTTACGATTTATGCAGCAAGGTAATTTTTAGCTCATCGATTCAAGTACCTTTGTCAAGGGTACTACAGCAGGAAGTTGTATTTGAACATGTGTCCTTTAGGTCCAAAGGTGGTAGCTCCAAGCAGTAGATCACCTGCTCCTACAGATTAGATAAGTGGAAGACTTTGACTTTTAGTGAAACGACAGTAAAACAACACCTGTCTGAGGCCATGTACTCCAACACATATGTATAAGACACAAACTTGTTTCATTGCGTTACAAGCGATCGCCTTTCCCCTCATAAGAGCGGAAAGGACAGGCGAGTGGAGAACCCTCTCACATGTAATTTATAATGACTGGCAAACTTGAACAAAGTGCAGAACCACCAAGTGTGAGGTGCCAGCGTAAGCAGTAGCAGCAGTTTACCTGTGGTTTCAGTTTTCCATATGATACCGGCAGATTGTGGGTTTTCAGTGCAACCCTCTGACAACAAGAGCACAGGCAAAGTAACCACTGGCCCTCAACAGGCATGAACACTGAGGTGCTGGAAATTCCCATGACGTGTATATCTGGCAGCTCTGAAATTCACCTCTAACTGTGCGCACACACGCACACACAGGCTAACAGCTTTACCTTATCAAAGTCCTCCTGTGTAGCACGCATTTCCTTCCAAGTCTTGTTGAGTAGCTGAATGCAGATGCAGAAGAGCTCATTGAAGATGCGGTCCTGGGAGAAGAAGATGGGGTGGAAGTCGGAGCGGGTCTCGGACGCTGCCAGTAGGGGAGAGTACAGTGAAAAGCAAAGTTAAGAGGGTTTACATCTCATAGGCCCCCATTCATAACAAACTTTCTAAACAGTTCTCAGTTTGTACTCTGCAATGCAGCTTTAGTATAAGTTTTTTATTCTTTTTTTTTTTAACCTACATTTGCCAGTTATACCTACTTATTCTCTGAAATTTACAAGGATATACAAGAGTTGCTTGAAAAGCATTGACATCGACTGTATTGCGCACGTGCCGTGTGGTGGGGGAGCACACAGCAGGACCTCTTTCTGTTTAGTCCTTCACTCTTTTCAACTCATGCTTTGTGACGGCAGCCCCAGGGGATGTTTCTTCAAATATGCGCAACAGAATTTTCTTTAAAGCCCCAAAAAACTGGTCAAGATACTTCTGAAGAGTAGAATCAAGCATATGGAACAAAACTTTGCTGAGAAGGAAACTCATCTAATAAAAAGGAGGAGAAGCTGCAGTTGTCACCTTGGAGACAATGTTAAAAAAAATGGCTGCTACAGTTTTTGGAGGACTGCAAGAAGGGTGTTGTGTATGAAAAGGAAAAGGATGCCATTCCTGAGGGACCTTCAGATGCTGAATGATGGGTACGGTCTCAGACCTTTACAATCAACAAATGCATATGGTAAAATGAGAAACAGTGAAAGTCTCCGTCTGTCCTCAACAACAGTGGAGCCTCTTGCCCCATTCAAGCTCCTTGGGCCCCGTTTCAGCTCGGTCCCAACTCACGTGGCTCCCCGATGCGGAAAATCTCGCACAGGATAAGGGTGAGCTGGATGCTGCTGCGTGCGAATGGGCACTCGTGCTTGTCTTCCCGACTGCTGTTCTCCAACACAAACTGCCAAAGGTAGACATTTCTCATTTTAAACTCCACTGAGTGTGCAACTAAAATAAAAACACAAAGTAAATGAAGAAAAGGTGGTTCACAAAGCTAAAGCACTGCTGTATATCATATAAGTTGCTTGAAATAACCCCTATAGGTATTTTTTTTTTTTTTTTAATTAAACAAAACTAGCAGGATTCTGTCTTGAAGAACTCCTTCTTTAAGTTCCATGCTTCCCATTTAAAGCCTGGCTCTGGATTTGAGCTTTTGGCATCCCTCCCTCTGCTTTCACTTGTTCCATTTTTGCTATAATGGACAATATTACTAGGGACACATTGTTTCAATGCCCCCTCCCAAGTTAAATTATTTTATTTTCCATTTAAAATTATTTCTCAGAATGTCAATTTAATGAAAAGCAGGATGCTTAAAGTACTCCTAACATTTCTTAAACTAAACAGAAAATCAGTCTGCTCATGGATTCATTGTAAACGTACAAGGTCCTGCATTAGATTTACTTCTTCTAGCTTTAATAATTCAGTATTAGTTTGTTCTTCACCTGAAGTTCCCTCTATAAATACAGGATATTAATAATTAAAGTAATGAATCTTCTGCTAGATAAAAAGTAACATTTCATCTGTATAACAACTCATACGAGCGCTGGACACCTTTTCTGGATAGTGGACTTCTCGGACAATCATTCTTGATCACACTTCAGAAATATAGCATTTCCTTTGCTTTATTATGTGAATGTGTATTCTTAATTCCTGTTTCCATTTCCCTGTGACCCAGTGTTGATGCTGTTGCTTATCAATTTTTAAAAAAAAGTTCCCTGTCCTCCTCTTTCCCCCTCCTTCCTTTTCTTCTCTTTCTCTATTGTCTTTCATCCTTTTCCTCGATAGCCTGTCAAAGCTCACCCTGCTGTAGGCATCTGGATAGCGGGAAGCAAAGTATGTCATAGTGTCGAGTGCCAGCAGCCCTGGCGGGGCTCGAACGAGGTCCTGTCCCGGGTTACTGTTGTTCTGTACACAGGAAAGAGGACATGGAGAAACTGTTTGTGAAACTCATGAGGTCAGTATAATGTCAGTGAATGAGGGACAGAGTGTGGAATGAGGCTGGAGCACAAGAGGGATGGGAGGAAGCACACGGGGCAGGAGGACATACGGAGAAGCCCAGCTTCTTGAACTCCTTGGCACAGAGGGAGCGCCGACGCTCATTGCTTAGGCTCCCCTCACTTTCTGTCTCAAACGCCAGCTGCCGCAGGTTGTGCAGCATATCCCTTTGGTCCTGGGGGCGGGGTTGGGGTTTGTGAACGAGAGAGATGGGTGTTACCCAGGAAACAAGCAGAAATTCACCACAAAGTCCACAGTCCCTGTTAGTCTTTCTGATTAACATTGTATTAATCTGCCACCCAACTTAATCTGTCTGTTTTCTGGTTTTGGTTTGTGCTTTTTTCTTGTTTCTTTATAATTATTTTATTATTATTATGCAGCTAATGCTTTTGTCAAAAGCACATTTCTTCAGGGTAGCAGTGACGTTTAAGCAGCACCCATAAAACTTTTCACTTGCACACAGCCCTATAGGGCTCTGACCCCCTTTCAAGCAAAAGGGTCACCTGGTTGTAAGAATCCAGCGGTGTCCTCATGAGGGGCTCCAGGAGGTTAAGGGTAACAGACTGCAGGACATACAGGTAGTGGGCCATCTCATCCCCTACAGGGCCAGAGCTGTGGATGATATTCTGTGGACCAATACAAAAAGTCAGTGTGTACCATGAAGGTCACATTAATTTCATCAATAATTTATTATAATGGGTCATTCATATCCTCAAAAAATACACAGTTTTAAGTAAAAAAAAAAAAAAAAAAAAAAAGACCTTCCTATTCAAAAAAGGCAGAGGACTGAACTTTAAAATAATTCAGTTACTCTTTGAGATCAGTTCTTTATAAAGCAGAATTTAACATTTTACACTGTAAAACTAAGACTGCAGCCTTTACATTTTTCATTAGCACATCAGTATTTTATTTGTCCTCAGACATCCCTACCAGGAAAAAAAACAAACAGGTCATCTGTTTTGCAGGATATAGACTCAGAAACGTATACTTAAGAGTAAGCACAACAAGACACAGATGTTCGAAACACATGCGAATTGCGTGCAAAACTTCTAGATGTGAGGTTCAATTGTAAAAAGTGGATAATTACCTTGTAAATATACTGACGCAGATTTTTGTTCCCCAGGTAAGCTAACAGTTCCTGGGAAATAAGAGGAAACCGTAGAAAAATATTCAAGGTAGATAACCAATGCATAAATAGTAACGTTCAGTTACTTTTTAAACCTTCATCATAAGTCTCCACATATATGACCTACCTGCCAACTAGAAATAGTACACACTTTCTTAACCGGCGAAGTGAATGACAGAAGTGACCCAGCAGGTGGCAGCAATGGCACTTTACAAGCCAACAATGCACTCCAGTTACTCATTCACTTCTGACTCAGATCCTCACTCCCAAATTCCCAAGTTGGAAAGAACTAAATTTCACATTCTTGAGCTACCGCCACAGAGAATAATTTATCTAATTACTAATATGACACAGCATTTATTTGCTCAGAACACAGTAAGTGGAAAAACCAGGATGGAATCCAACATATACTGGTGTGCAATTTAAAGGAGACTGCAGACATGTAATTAAGGTGAGCAGAGAGCAGCTTGTCAAGTCAGCCCTACCTGTCTGTCTACTTCCCCAGCTGTCTGCAGCAAGGCCATGAGCAGAGCCATGGCTTTCGTCTGGATCTGCTGGTTGGTCCTGTGAGATGGAGAGGAGAAGGGGTTCGATCACAGAGCGCTGGATAGATGTTTCTGTCTCCCAGCCATTATTCCATTTCCCCAACTGCAGCACTAAATCAAAAATGGACCCTCTGTATCCATGCCACAGAACATTTGTTGGTTCTGGGTAACAAACACTAGACAACCCTCTTCTTTAGAACCACTGCTTTGTCTATATGGCATTTTAAAACAATGCCATTTATCTAACTACGTAAGTAATTATGCACACTGCATTCCAACTAAAAAACTGGCAACCAAGTAAATTATGTTCAGAATTTTGCCTCGGTGAGAATTTTTCCTTCTTACTTTGAAGTTCAGGTATTTCACTTCACAATCACTGCTTCTACTAAAATAAAAAATAAAAAAAGGTGTCCATAGATCAAAGCAGAAACCTTGACCAGTAAAAACACAGTCTGAACAAAGTCATATGACGATTACTTGTGTTCCAATATCCCAGGCTTTGAACGGCTTCACCCCGCCAGTCTGGCCATCTGAACTGTCTTCTCGTGCCAACTGTTCTCTCTTCATCTGAGATTGTTTAACTCCTGCTCTGATTTCTTTACAAGATGCCTGCTGCGAGGACTGCCACTGGATCTCATACTATCCGTTTACTCATAATTCTGGGCCTCTGTGGTTAATTTCGTGGAAGATGTCTTTGTGAGCAGTTCTGCAATTTCCCCCCTAAAGGAGAACTGTATATGGATTGTCAAGTATGACTATACGAGTTGTGCATGTGAACAGGTGAACTCACACCAACCCTCTTTAACTCCTTCAGGGATCTGATAGCACTGGACTGGGACACACTGGACTGTGGTCCCAAGGAGAAGTTCAGAGGTTCTACAACCCTGAACATTCCAAACAACAGCTGAGAAGCTTTTAAATGTCAGACGCTGAGATGGCAGATCAGAGCTCTCAAAACTACAGACCCGTACACCCTACCCTTTACATCTGCCAAAATTTTATATGCGTCTTACCATTTCTTACTGAAAATACAAAAAACTTTTTTGAACACACCTGCAAAGTTTCTCTTTGTAGACAGTTTACCAAAGTGAGTTCATACTCTGTGGAAATGGCCCCACAAACAGCTTTGTCATTGTTCTATGCCCAAGACCTTTTAAGTCTACAGCTGGAACAAAGGTTTTAAGAAAATTTCTAAAAATTGTTTTCTTTTCTACTCTACATTATAACTGAATGCAATAATTAATTTCTCTTAACTGCTTGCCCTGTTCGGGGTCACGGCATGGAAGTTGGGAGGTACATCCTAGACAGGACAATTCATCGCAGGGTAGCCATCAACACAGAAATTAGTGGTTCAATTTGTCATTTTATAGTTGCTATTTTTTTTTTTTTTTTAAGATTTACTCAGACTACAGGGTTCATGGCCAGCTATTCAACTATTGTTATAAAAATTTATTATAAAATTTCTTCGTTGCAGGGGTGGATGTGCAAGAAACCCGCTGCAAACATGAAGGGTCTAGGGTACCATGAAACAATGTTGGACATGAAGGAATCACAGGCTTTTCCCAGAACTTTTAGAGTCCTAGCATTACCCACACACCCACTGAACATAAAAAGACAACCTGCGATCAAGGACTCCTCTCCACAACAGATGCATAGCCAAGATGAAAGCGGTGGTGTGATCAGAGAAAGTCACGCTTGTAAACATGGTCCTCCCAGGGGCTGCACTAATTTCACAAATTTCCTGCCTTTCAGCATCCAGCAGGCTGTCTGGATGCTTGTGTGACTCAGATGTTTTACTAAATGTAACTACTGCTGCTGCTGGGCCTTCATTCCAGAGCTATTTGTGTATGTGAGTGTGTGCATGTACACACTGTGACTCCTCACACTTGCAGGTGGGTGATCAGTCTCTCCAGAGTCACCTCCTGCCTGACCAGCTGGAAGAGGCTGTTGCTGCTCAGGACCATGTTCTCCAGGATGGCCAACGCCAGCCGCTGTATGGAGGCATCCTGAACTTTGGCGTTGACAAAGCTGGCAATCTGAGAGGGATCAGACGTGTCACTTGCAGAATAGCAGGATGTAATCACAGGATGGCAGAAGCAGGACTTTCAAAAGTACCTTCTTGATGAAGGCAGAGGACAGGTTTTCCCAGGAAACAATGCCATGATCCATGAGCTCCATGAAGCCAGTCAGTGTGTGAGTCATGATGAGACAAGACCTGGGGGTCAAGAACAAATTCCAAAACAAAAAAAAAAAAAAACATTTGCTTAATTTAAAAAAAAAAAAAAAAACATTTACCCAATACATAATGAAAAGTGTTCTGTTACATTATCAAAGCTATCAGCAACTACAGTACTTCAACTATCAACAACAAGCAGTAATTACATTTACATACAGCACCAAGCCTGCAAGGATGAGCACAGGTATCACTGACTTGTCAATATACACACCTAACACTTGCAAGTGTGTAAAATCCACTATACAGAAAATCCAGCGCTTTGTTTTCATTGTGTACTTGGGGTTTGACTCTGGCCTTGTTGCCATTTTGTGGCGTTTGCACATACTCCACACTGTTCACCTGGGTTTCCTCCTCCATCAGTCAAGATCTTATTCAAATTGGTCCAATTCCAAATCAATGCAAAATGAAATCAGGTGCAAGAAACAGAGTGGCACACTAAACTAATGCCAGAGGTAAAATCACTTCACAAAAAGCCTAAAATAAATACAGGGGAATGGCCTTTAGGAAGGGGGTGCAGTGGCGCAGCGGGTTTGGCCGAGTCCTGCTCTCTGGCAAGCCTGGGGTTTGAGCCCCGCTTGGGGTGCCTTGTGATGGACTGGCGTCCCATCCTGGGTGTGTCCCCTCCAGCCTTATGCCCTGTGTTGCCAGGTTAGGCTCCAGCTCGCTCCAACCCCCGGTTGGGACAAGCGGCGCGCTTGTGTGCGTGCGTGTGTGCGCGCGTGTGTGTGTGCGAGGCCTTTAGGACTTCAGAGGAACTGTGGCTAAAAATAGTACAGAAATACTGCTTGGCATCACCATGAAACATGTAGAATGAGGTTTTTACAATTAAATTTGCATTTGTAAATACTATTAATCTTACTTTACATGCAAAATTTTGTATTATTTCCGCCACAGTTAGGGTATACCCTGACCACAGATACACAGGAGGAATGCTGCACGCCAACATTTCCAGATTACACACATACATAGCTACTGGAGCAAGGCGCTAACTTCGTGTCACAGCGAGTCCAAATTCCTTTGGTGCATGTGGGAGATTAGGTTTGATAGCTGTAAACTGAGTTTATCCTTGCATGGCCAAACTAATGGTGTGGCATCACATGTCATTCCAGTGTCACATGTGTGATTTTGTTTACCTTTTTTTCTTTGTGTGTGTGTGTGTGTGTGTGTGTGTGTGTGTGTAACAAAAAGGAAGGAACCATGCAGTGTCTTGTACAGTACATAACACTTACTTACCAATTCAACACTTAAAAATATTTGTGTGATGTATACAAGAATACAATATATGTATAAGAATGCAATAACTGTATACAAGAAAAGGAAAACATTGGGGCATTGAGTCCAGTTCATTTGAATACAGCATCTTTACACAGATTTGGTTCAGTTCTGTAACTTGCTGGAAAAATGACATCTGGGCATAACCTTGGATAATATAAATGAAATTTAATGATTAATGAAGAATAATTGATGGAGGAAAGTGATTATGTAGACAGGGACCACTGATGACCACAGATGACTGACAATGACTTTCCTTTCCTCTACTGCACTGTAACCTCACTGAAACCCACAACAAAGTCAATCACCCAGAGCAGCAGCAATGCACATCACACTCACTCCTTGTCCTCTTCCACTATTTGTACTAGTAGGGAGTGTCCGTCGCGGCTGATAAACTCCTGAGCAAAGGTGATATCGGTGGACACGTCCGCCAGCTGCTTCAGAGAGTCACAGCGTACTCCTGAGTCAGAGCTCTGGATGCCCTTATACAGGTCCTCGGCACAGCGGCCCTGAAACACACACATGACTGTAAACCATACTTGTAAACCAAATGCCTCATGAGCAATAAAGACAAATTCCTAGCTGGTAAAATCACAATGATGACTGATGTAGACACCAGGAGGCGTAGCGGTTAGAGCTACCTCCTTGCAGCTAAAGGAATCAAGTTTTAATTCACCTCCTGCTGCAGGACCCTTAATCAAGGTATGTATCCTGACTTTACCCTCAAGTTAAAAAGAAAATAAAACCCAGCTGTATAAACTCGTAAATCACTGTAATCAGCTCAACACTATAAGACGCTCTGGGGAAAAGCACTGGCCAACCTTGTGCTGAGATTGTAGTACTCACAGCAATCTTGATTGAAAACTCCTGCTGAGAGAGGCTGGTAAATCCAGTAATATCCTCTGCAAAAGCCTACAGTAAAGCACTTGGTGAAGACTGTGGAAGAGCACGGTAACTAGGCGCTGACCGGACTATGAGTAGGCCCAGCAGGTGTGACTATGTAACTTGACGTTACCCCTTGTCCGACTGTCCGGGACAGAAAATGATCAAATTAAGGTAAAATATTAATAAACTGCATGACGTCACTAATTGCATTTTGGTTTTGAAATCTCCCTGGAATTTGTGAAATTAAGTGAAATAGTTTAATATTCAAGCAACTTATGTCGGAGCCTTATTTGTAAGTATAACTACATTTGTCAGACTTTTCCTGAAAGCAACTGCCGATTTAACCATTTATACAGCTAGGTCATTTTTACTGAAGTAAGTATTTAGGATAAGTAGCTTGATGAAGGGTGCAACAAAAATGACAGTGTGACAGGAAGTGGGACTCGAACCTGTGACCTTCAGATGCAAAGATGAGGTACTAACCACGATGCCACCTGCTGTACATTTCCTTTCACATGATGCTCTGATTGCCTTGCATCGATTACAAAGATATTTTAAAACATAGATTTTGATTTATCTTTCCAATATATTCCAAAACTTGACAGGAGCAAAATACAATGGGAAAGTTAAAATGTACAATGTTCTTGTCATGTGAACAACCAAACACTACAAATTAATAGGAAGCCATGAGAGGCCTTCCCAACAAGGTCGCGTCCCAGCTCTCCTTCCTCTTGGCCGTTTTTGGAACTTGGAGCAGAGCACGGCTGTAGTGGGACTGCACCGCCCACACACAAAAGTATGCGTCTTGGAGCTGCTCACATTGGAACACACACTCCCGACCCACTCACACAAGCACAGGCACGCGCGCGCACACACACACACACCCTTGTAACAGTACAGGAGTTTAGCTGGAATAACTTTTTGTGCAACAGACGCGCTCACACGCGCGCGCACACACACATTCCAGTTCCTACCTTCATAAGTCATAAGGAGGAATTACAGCTTCTCAGCATACAAAGCTTTCCCTGCTGCTTCAGGAGACACAAACACCCCTTTGTTCTGAGACTTCCACAGAGCATGATCTCAGAAATGGGGGCAAGGGTTTAATGGTGTTCTGGGGGGCTAGAGGACACACGGCAGGACCAGGCAAAAGCCGCTCACCACAGCCTGCCCATTTCCGCCCGTTCGGTGACCAAAGCAGCCAGACAGAATGAGCTAAACAGCAGGCCAACAATAAGGGACTTCTCTGTTCTTCTGAACTTAGCCAGGCAATTCCCGGAATTTGGAAGGGTCAAGGAGGAATGAGATGCCGTTCCCGTAGGGTCAGCGGAACGGGGGTGGAGAGTGCTCAGGACACACAGGGTAATTCTGAAGCCCGGGACCCTAAGTCACACTCACCGGTGCCTTTGTCAGACGCAGAATGCTGCCGTTCTTGATGTCCAGCCGGTTCTGGAACAGAAACAGACACAGCTCAAGTTACTTGTACTATTAGAAACTGCAAGGCAATAATGTGTGTATTTTGGGAAGTGTAACAGTCCACTATAACAATGGAAGACTACTAGTCTGTGTGTGAGTGACACAGAGAGAGAGCGTTTCACTGATGTATGGATGAGTGACCCATTGTAAGTAGTGTGTCTAGCAGTGTAAGTCACCTTGGTGAATAAAGTGTGTGGGCTTGTAACACTACACAGTATCCATTGTAAGCTGCCTTGGAGAGAAGCATCTGCTAAGTGAATAAATGTAAATGTACTTTGGAACAGAGAGAAAATAAGTCTTGTAAAGCAACTTTTACTGGTAGTACAAAGTATAGTTACTAATAGGCTTACAAAGTCTGAAAGAAAATGAGAGAGCGAGAGAAACGGAGGGATAAATGGAAAAGTGATTGAGAGGAAGGGAAGGAAGATAGGTGGGAAGAGTAAGTTGGGCGGTGGAGTGCAGAGGAAACGGTGTAAGAGGGAAGCAGGTCGCCATGTCCCGACTCGCCCTGACTGCCTCAAACAGGCTGCTGGAATCTCTCTTCCTGAACAAGGTGGGTCTCCCTTGGAAAACTGCTACGATACAGGCACACATGCACCTCTCACACTTTCGTAAGGGTGATTTAACCTACTTTCCAGTCACCTTTTTTTATTCCTTCCTACCATCCCCCTATCCCTAGCAAAGGATGTAAACACTGATAGTGGATTGGTACACACTGCAGCAGAGTAGTAGTACAAAGGTCGCATACTACCAAGGTTAAGGCCCGAAGAATTAAAGGAAGAAAAACTGAAATTTTAAATAAAACACGTTTTACGCATTTCAAGGGGAACTGTACACTTTATTTAAAAATTAAAATTAGCTCAATGTACTATGTCATTACTCTCATAAAAATACTATAGGCTACTGTGAAATCAATAACATATTAGATACCATTTGCGGGAAAAAATGAAAAATTTACCGTTTCTGTTATGTAGGTCTGAACACTGTCAGCATATTGAAGGGCATAGTTGTCCGGTCCTTGGAGATTCCATCTGCAAAGAAACAAACAGAGAAGACATTCACTTTACTAACTAACTACACCTGGTAAAAATAGCATAGCCCAGTGCAATTTCCTTTTAGTAACCTATATATGCAATTCAAGTTGTGATTAAGCAAATCAGTTAGTCACAGTTCCACAATGCTGCTTGAACTTAACACAAAGAACATCTAGGTGACAGCTGACTGTCCTTGCAGTTACATTTGCAAACCATTTGAAGTGGGGTCATGCTTGTCAAACCACTGGTGGAACTACAGACATTTCACAAATTTAAATCAAAATGTGAGCTGAACAGACTGGCAAAGTGTACAAATGATACATGGCCTTGAGTAAGCGTAATTAACAGAAATACAAGACAAAGCAACTTTGGGCAGTCACATGCTACGCACATACAAAATGATATATTACATAAGAGCACTTAAAAAAAAAAAATGAATCAAGTACACAAAAAGAAAGGGGAAGCGGGAAAACCGTCTGCTTACCCATCACAAACTTCCTTAATGACAGCTGACAGTGGCTTTTTCTGTAAGCAACAATAGTTGCAGTTTATTTCACTGAAACATTTCAGAAACGACGTTACAAAATTGATTCTTTTAACACCCGTTAACTTGTACATGGATTAAAGTTTAGAAGAAAAAAGCTAAAGTTTAATATGTGGTAAACCAAGACGATAATTTAACTTTTACAAATGACCCGAGCAGTAACGGGAAACTAAACAAATTGAAAACATCTATTTTATTCCTCCGGTGGCAAAAGGCTGAAATCTGCTGCCCTGTAATTTGTGGTCTGCGGTGCGGTACACCAATCAGCAGCTGAGGGAAGAACAAAGCACCAATCACAGGCTTGGTGGGGAGCACAGCACCAATCAGAGGTACGGGGAACAGGACTGCGGTGCTCTCTGCTAGTGGAGCATCTCCCTTTGGCCACAAACTGCAGCCACAGAGCATGTACTGGTTTAGCACACATCTAATCAGTCACACTGCAAACACTGACACTGATCCCTTTGCCAACACCCAAAATAATTTTAAATTTATTCAACAGCCCATCAGCGCTTCAAAGTTCAGGCTGAACTGTACCTAACTGATGCTAAGCTGAAGGTGCACACGGTCAGGCCTACCTGGTCCAATTCAATGAGCTGCGGGTAGGCCCCGGGCATCTGTATTGCGATCTTCACTATGTCCTTTTGTGGTGCCATGCTGGAGTGTGATTGCGGGACTCAGCTGACAGCCGGGTTCAGGGGTGAGAGCAAGGCCAACAGGCAGGACACAGCCCTGACAGTCAGAAGGAGGGGTCACAAGGACATCAAAGGCTGCAGGTGATCAAATCCCACGTCCCATCCTGATGGGCACAGATCCTAACCCCACTGTGTGCGGAAGGAATTTTCCATCTCGAAATAACTAAAATGTTTTGTGTGAAAACAATGGACAAAAAGCTCTCCAGTAAATCACAGAACTAGACACATGGGTAGAAAACCACCACACCTCAGGGTGCATCCCTGCATATAGAGAATTCCCCCCCCCCCCAACACACACGCTGCAGTTACACCCTAGCAGTCCACTCTTACCCTACCACCACTACAATTCCGTGCAACTGACTCTTTCACTGAGTCACGTAGTGTTTTGTTTTTAGCAGAATTATCTGAAGTTTTATTCTGGAACCTATTTTCATAATGAATAGTATCTGACTTGCAGGTTCCTCTTTGTTCATCTGGAAAGAAGAAGGGGAAAAAAAAAAAAAAAGTGCTGCAAAATCAGCCAGTTACAGTGCCCATCAGGGCTGAGGTTAGGCTGTACATTTGAAGTATGGGCAGAAGTATTCTGTGCATGTGTGTGATAAAGACACCACACCGCTTGTCCCTGTCTGTGTGTGCACGGTTTCTGTGAGCCTGGGCTTAGTCTGTCTGCAGCTCAGTGTAATGCACTTGCAGAACAATACAGATTTTTTTCTCCCCTCTTAAACAGCCAATGTACATTTCTTGAACAGCCTCAAGTGTTTCCATATGTCCAGAAAAACCTGCTGCCTGCATGTGAGAGTCAAGAGGGACAAAAAGCAGCTGAGTGTGAATATAAAGGTGAGTGTGTGTGAGAGGAACAGAGAAAAGGTACATGTTTGACCCGGCACACTGAGATGCGGGCAGACATGCAGAATGCTCTGAAGCTGCCAAAGCCACCAGACCACAAAATGCACACACCCCCAAAAGCAAGGCTCAGACTACGGTCGCTGAAATGGAACACAAGGACAGATTTCCTCCTGGGCTCCCATTAAAAATGAAAAACACACGGAATTAAAATAGTAACAGTAAATGTGAGCATTCACTGACAGCTTCCTTTTTTTTGATAAATGAAGTTACTTGTCAGCAGGTCCCATTTCAGAAAAGGATCAGGACTGACACTTCCATTAAGTTCACATTTTGACCACCAAACTTGGCGAAACATATTCAAATACTGTCACAACTGCTATACGGACAAGTTATGCTTCTTTTTAGCTGTGAACCTGTAGAATGGTTAGAAGCGTTATGCTTGCTCTTCAGAGTATAAGAACATAGTTTGTGCAGTAGGAAATAATGAAATTCCCAGTAAAACCATGCAAAAGCCAGAAAAACATCTTCATCCAGCTGCAGCATGCCTAGAAGTAATAAGAAAGGAGATGAAATATGATACATGCCCATAGCACCCATTGACCACAAAAATGAACAAAAATGTCATGACAATGACATTAACAGACATCTAAACTGTTAGTCATATAGGCATATATCCACACATACATATGTATATACATACATACATACATACAATATCTGTGCATCCATGTGTAAGCATATATAGCAAAAATGCATGTGTATTATATTTTTTGTGGGCTGTCCCACATGACTGCATTGCATTATTTTGTTCAGCATGTTTAACATGTAGCTCTGAAACAGCATCTGAGTCACCCACTGTAATCTCCTTTCCAGTAAAAAAAAAAAAAAAAAAAGAGAACCTGCAGCAATTACAGAGCACGTAACCAACAGAAGGGAAGGACATGAAGGAAGAGAGAACTTCTCAAGGGTCCCACATACCCCACAGCCGAGAATAACTTTCTGTTTAACAAGTTCACACGCCTCCACCCACCAAACTGACTTCCTCCGTGTCACGTAAAAATTAAACTTTGGACTTGTCAATCTATGTTAACCAGATTCCACTTGCCAAGTCAGACGCGGTCCACTCCTGCCCGCTTCCTCCAATCGGGGCCAAAGGTTCTAATCCCACAGGTAGTAAGTGGGCAACTACCCAGCGGCCGGAGTCAGCAAGAGCAAATTGCCGTCCAGTCGAACCCAATGACCACGGAGCCCCTTTGTCCCAGTTTACTGCATCAGGAGCCATGAATAATTAAAAAAAAAAAAAAAAAAAAAAAAAAAAAAAAAAAAAAAATTGTTTAAGCAGGAAGTAACTATGTTAACCCTTTAGGCCCTACTAATAAAAAACACATTGACCAATGAACCCATCACAGCCTGTCAGTTCTTTAAACAAACTTGTTGCCATGCCACCTTCACATCCATTTTTAAGCTCAAAGCTCTTAAAGCTTCCTGTGCATTTCATCTCAGGAGCTGAACACACAGAAGAGAGAAAGTGTTAATGAGGTCACTGGTCAATGGAAAATACCAGCCGTATACATTCCTGCTAGAAAGACACAGCAGTCAGTCATGAACTATTGTGTAGTAGGGTCTTCTGCACCCTGAGGACCAAGGTTCTTGTCCTGTGAAGAAATTGTGGGTAAGGGCATGTGTGTGGGACAGACGGGGGGGGGGGTTCTGTAACCTTGGAACAGTTGACACACCAATCAGAAACTATAAGGTGACCCTCATTCTTTGAGCCCTGCGGCAGGGGTTCGACCGTCACTGCTCGAGGCTGATAAGTAGGCAGAGTGTGTTCTTGCGGAGCGGAGCATCAGGGCTGAAGACAATGTCCTGACCAACAGACCTGTGACACCCAAAGGCCCAACGCGATGCTCTACTGTAGGACCCCGAAGACACACACCCGGATCGAGTCCTTCCATTACCAAGAGCCCTGCCATCCAGTTGCGCTGCGTCCTCCACACTGGGCTCTGCCACAGACAGAGCGTTACCTACAGCCATTTTTATGAGAACCAGCAGATGTAACGGATATGAATCACATTTAATGTCCTGCAGGGAAAAGTTTATGCCTAGTGCCACAGCACAGATTTAAGAAGTGTGAATATAACTTAGAAGTACAGGTGTTTGCTTAGAAAATTAATTGTAGCAAGATTGGAGGGGGGGGAAACAGGCAGCATGACAGATAGAGCCATTCCCCTGCAATGTGAGGTTCCTTCTGCATCGCCAAGTTTCATCAAGGTTATTTACCCTGGAATGATGCAGTAAAAACAACCCAGCTGTATAAGATCAGTATGGTTCTCTCTCATTTCAAGTCTCCTTGACAAAAGTGTCAGATAAATAAAGGTTAATTTAACTATGTAAACACAGTATTCACATTTGACTTGTTATTATGATGCACTACTATTTGACGTTAAGTTCCCTCTGAAGTATGTATGTGGGAGCGATCATGAGAAACTTAGGAAACCCATCGAGGCCCCTCAGCTTCTCCAGTTTCCCCCGGTGGGTGATCGTTTATTATACACAGCAAACTTACACAAAGTCATTCTTGACACTAGCTGTACGGATCGCGCGCGCGCGCTCGCTGCCAAATGAAATGTACCTGACCTGACGCAACCACTACAACTTAACTGGAAAGCCACGACAGAGCGCGTGCAAAAAATGTTCCGGGTAAATGAGCGCGAGCGCAGCGGCCGATGCCCATAGTCTATAGACACACGGTGGCCGTGCGCGGGGTGCCAGAGTCCCAGGAGAAGCGGGTGTCCGTTGCCTCTGGAGACACAGTGAACACCACACTTCAACCCCGTTCCAGCGGAACTCCGTGCGAAAAAAGTGCAGTGAGCGCGCCGCGGGTACCCGCTTAGCCCCTGAGCGCGCGCGCGCCTCGGACCCTTTTGTTGCGTTCGCTCCGCTGTCCTCTCTCTTACCTGCTTAAAATGCCGCTTCAGTGACCAGGAGGAGCCCGAAAGTCCACTGATTTCATTTGTTTCCCCGCTCACCAGTGATTCGAAAGAGCTGGCGGTTGGAAATTAAGTTAAACAATGCGTGTGTATGTTTTACATAAGTTTTGTCGAACTTCGTAAGCGCGCCAGAGCAGCCTGCCCTCCGAGCTCCAAGCCGATTGATCACTTTCAAGGTTTTCCGGGTGCGGAGGGATTCGCTCTCGGATTCCGGCCGCCCCCTATTGGACGGAGCGGGCGCGCGAGGGGCTGCCGCGGGGCACCGCCGGGAGCGCGAGCTGCGGCCGCTGTAGGAAATGCAGCGCAGAATTGCCGCCATGCAAATGAGACACCCGGGCGAGCCGTGTCTGCGGAAAAACCCGGCGTTAACGGGACGAAGCGCTTCACTGGGCGCAAAGGTGGCGTGACGGGAAAAGAATACGGTACCTTTTTCAAATATAAAACGTAATCCGTGCTCTTAATTTCAGTGTCCGTTTTATATCGTTCCCTTAGCTTCATATACAACACTTATATTGTGTTGCAGCAGGTAGTAATGGTGCCTCACCATGCACGGCATTGGGCTGTGTGTTCAGACGTGGGTTCGAGTCCGACTCGCCCTGTGGGGAGTTTGCGTGTCATTCCAGTGGTGGCAGGGTTTTCCTCCAGGTGCTCTGGTTTCCTTCCACATTCCAAAAACCTGTGTGCCAGATGAATTGGTGATTGTCGGCTGCATGTAGTAAGTGAATGAGTGAAAAAGTGTGTGATATCGCCCTGTGACACTGAGGTCCCATCCATGCAGTACCCTAACCTCACAACTACGGCCCCTGCCTTGAACAAACAACTACTGGTCTGGTCACGAATGAAAGGAGTCAAAGTATTATTGCTCAATTTCTTATGAGGACACAAAAGGGCAGGCCTTTCTATTCAGACCTCCTGCATCTCAGACCCTCTGCCCCATGTCAGGTGTCAGCTGAGGAAGCTGAGCCACTAAAGAGATGGTCTTGCAACCTGAAGGTTGTTGGTTCACTACATGACATTTACTCATTTTCTCATGCTTTTTGCCAAAGTTGTACAAATATTTACCCATTTATGAAGCTGGGTAATTTTACCAGAGCAATTTAGGGTAAGTACCTTGCTCAAGGGTACTACAGCTGGGATTTGAACTTGGAATCTCCAAGTCCAGAGGTAGTTCTGAGCACTATACTACACTGATACACCAGGTTCAGACCCTATTACTGTACTGTCCTTAATCATAGCCCAGCACCTACACTGAACTGTTCCAGTAAAAAAACACATATTTGAATGAACATGTCAAATACTGAATATCTTTAGGTATGACGCCTAAACAAAAACTTTGATTGTAGTTGTGGTCATTGGTTTTGTCAGGGCTTCAGGAGGGGCTCAGCTATTATCTCTACAACCTATACTCAAATCAGAAGAGAACTTTTTAATTGTAACCGGTGTGATCTAATACAATTGTGTAATAACTTGTCATGTATCCGAGGTCCAGAAAACAGCATTAATAGACAATGGAATTCTGCAGAAATATGGGGGCCAAACAAATTCAAGATGCCACCTTCTGCTGAAGTACCCTTGATCCTGGTACTTATCCTCAATTTATCTGGTAAGAGTACCAGACTGTATGGGGGGGGACTGCAAAGCTTATGATCCAAGTCTCCTTGGACACAGACACCGGGGGGGCAAATAACCAAAATGCTGGTTTATGAACTTGAATGCAAGTTATGTAGATTAAGATTGAAAAAGCAACAACTTGCTGCAGACAAATATTCAATTATTCAGTTAAATTTGTCCACTTATACTTCACTCATCTGCTAATTGTGATTTCAATACTGAAAACTGGTGTACCAGTAAAAGGACATTAAGAGGACACAATCAAATCTTTATTTCATTTTTCTTTTTCCAGTTAGAGAATAACTATAGTAATTTGTTAATCACTGAAGATATCTACAAACAAATGAAGGTTTAAAAAATAGAGAAAATTTCCTGGAGATAGAAGGGGAAGCTGTTGGACCTCGCAGTGCTTTCGGTAGCTCAAGTGATGGCTGGATGAATTGGTGTAAAGTGCTATGTTGAGATGACTCAGTTTGACACAGATTATCATATTCATACATGTTTACACTGTTTACACAGAAAAAGTCAAGAACACTTGTTTTATATTTGATAAATATAAAAATAAATGCTCACTGTATACAAACAGAACAGTGCCTTCATGAATGGCATGAACAAGAGAATTTCAGCCAGGTGTTTGAAAACACACCCACTCAAACACTCCTAATTTTTTAAAAAAATTAGGATTACACAGGAGTATGCAGACTATCAGCAGTATTTACAAAAGCCTAAAACTACACAGGAGACAATTGTTGATTTCATGGCAGCTTTCTTAAAAACAAGCACACACGCAAAGAACAGATCATTTCATGGCAAATTCAGCTAAGTGGATGGCAATGAATGGGAATAACTAGGAAGCAATAAAGCCAAACATCTGGTAGTATAAACAGAAATGCAGAAACCAGGGAAGAAAAGAAACATCATGTTATCAAAAAAAGGTGAGAAGTTAATGGCAGTTCAACAAAAGGCTGTCAAGCCAATGCAAGTTCCGTCAAGTGCATCCCAACGCAACCATTTCATAATATTAAAATGTTTTGGAATCCTGGGAGAGGATATGAGCCTTCATTATAGCCTCTGTCTCTATGATTGCTTCTGTTCTCTCGGTGAAAAAAGTAAAAAGTGATTAATGTGGGGACCTAACTAATATTCATGGAAGCAAGATAAACAAGGAAAAGATGAAGTTCTACAGAACTATTTCCAATACTCAAAACATCAGCAAAGATCCTGACCATGGATGTCAAGTTCAGATGACAGCAGGAGCCTCTGTTGTACCTCCAGAGCAGGGAGTTATGAGAGACCAGTAAAGAATGAAGCCTCCCACATAAGACATTTTAATTAACTTGAATGTAGTTCATGGAACTTTACCATTTTTGGCATCTATGACTGGGCCCTTCTTCAAAAGGAATATTGTTTTAAATGAAGTTAAATTAGTCCTGCCATCCTCTGCCTATAAATTAATCACGTGATAAGCAAGATTAGGCCTAGAGATAAAATTAGACCCCATTATCCTGAACAAAACAAACTAAAATATCTTGTCTTGATCCAAATGTTCACTGAATAACTGGAAATGTAGAGGTTACATAGCAGAGTCAAACAAACAGTAAAACATATAATTCAGTCTCATGCTGGCATTAAAAATCAGTGGAATACCAGACACATCCCATATGTCCTCAGTTATTTTTCTATATAGCATCCTTAGTTTCTTTCCGAAACCACAAGACTTACTAATGAAAATGGTGCGAGTAACCTGAACGTATTGAAGAAACATTAGAAAATCTTCATAAGCTTAGATCCCAGGTAACTACTGTATTATACACAGAAGTGTTGGGTTAATTCTTCCATCATACGCAGATATACGATACTATATTGCAGTAACTGAAAGCCTCCTTAAATTACTCTATACCTTGTGGAAAAGCATGTCACCCAAAAAGATGAACAGCCTGAAGCCTGGAACTTAAACATCTATCATATTATCTCACTGGGGTCACAGCCCTTAGATGCACTAACCATCTGGACTGCACTAGCACAAAACACATGAAAAACGTTGTGTAAGTAGTTACTTTAAAAGACGCTAAATTGTGTTTAGTCTTTCCCAGACAAGTTAAAATTATGGATGTGATCAAGGTTTCAAGTACAACAGAAATTTTACAGTGTTTCCCTGCACAGCTAGAAGAAAAATATGAAAATGGGATAATAAAGTCCAATCCAAGATGACAACTTTAACTGTAACCTATCAGCACAATGCTGTTTCTGGCCAGGTTTATAGTTTATTGTAGCAAAATTTTACTTAAACAATGGTAAACACTTGTCTCTCACTTCAGTGCATGCAGTATAGTGAGAGCATTGAGGAAGAAAAGCTACTCAAGGACAGATGATGGCTGGCAGACAAAATTAATTAGCCCCAATATTATCTCTCTGTGCACCAAGACCAGGACTGTAAAACAAAACTACACATTGTTCAGTAGACAGGCCTGGTAAGGAAAAATCTATCCCTATCTGAAAAATACCCTGGGTCAACTGGGTCAAGACAAAGTTGAAAAATTCCCATTCAGTTTACTCTGCACTGTACAAGGCATACAGAAGTTGCAATACATTTCAATTAGTATAGTTTTATAAGGTTTGCTAATATTTGTATTAATATATGGCTTAATGGGATGCAAAAAAAGGCTAGCCAAGATTATAAATTACATATTACATGACAGTGTGGAAAAGGTTCAGCGATAGCCCCTTTAAACCCCTCAAAATATATAACAGAATTACTTGTTTCTACAGAATATGGTTCAACTTCTAATGCTGAAGTTTTAATAAATGAGGACTTTGCTTCATTTAAACACTAAATACAGTACATGTCTATCTGGAGCAGAATTACTGTGGCTGTACTTGTAAGAATTATTGCTGGTGTTTGCCTGCACTGCATGAGCCCTGTCGCCACTTGCTGGAAAGTCCAGAAATCGCAGCCTGCCTTCTACAGCCCACTGGAGAATTGCTTCCCTTTCAGCTCTGCCAGTCCTCAAGTCATCAACTTCCTTTAGTCCTTTCCAAGCCTCAAGCACAGAACTCTAGTTCTCTTGCTCTGCATCTCCTTTCCAAAATACTTCACTATGCAAGTTAAAATGTTCATAAAACTGAGCCAATCATTTCCAACACCCATCAAAGGTTGCCATTTTAAATAGGTTTGTGGGATCACATAAAATGCCTTGTCCACGCAACAGCAGCTATCTCATCTTTAAAGCTTGGTGGCTGGAAGTACAGTGCTGGTTGCCCTTTAGCCTCTGCTGTAGTATCACAGAGACCAGAGACCATGCCTTCCTGTTTAGAAGCAACTGTTTGGGCCAAAGGGTCTAAAAAAGAAGACAACAAAATGACAACACACAAAAATATACGTTCATCAAATCAGCTTATAATACAAGAATCCAAAAATAGAGCAATTCCTGCTTTGTTCCTCAAAAAGGGCAAAAATATTTTCTTTTTTCTGCTTTTGGTTAGAACCCTATTCACAAGTGCCCCGTGGCTTAGATCATTGTCAAAGGTTGAGGATGGGGACGTCAAAAAGGTCACAGAGCCCTTCGCTCTCGTCCAAGTTGTAGATGTAATCATGATCCCCAGGTGGAGGGGAAAGACGGAGGAGTGGAGAGAACACTGTGGGAAGGAGAGGGTAGCAACACTGTGACAAAGGTTTACTCATTACACAGAATCCCTAAACAAAGACGCAACCAAACTTGGCAGAAACAGGCTGAAAATAGTGTGGAAAATTAACACTTTGTTCACTTGAAACCTTTGAACAAAATATGCAAAAGTACATCTTCATAAATAAAGTATCTCAGACATTAAGTTCAAATACTGTATAATACTCTGTCAGCCATCCACAGACAAATGACTCAAGTCGCTAATAGCTGGTGACAGGACTACTGTGCGCAGCAGATGATCTGATCTGCATGTCATGAAAAGAAAGAATGTACCTTCAGAGGCCATGAGTTCTTCCAGCAGATCAGCACTCATCATTTCTACAGGGAGGAAACCGCAGATTTGAGAGAGAAAGAGAAAGTGTGTGACTTCCAACTGCAGCTCTCAACCACATTTCAACCATCAAACGTCCATGAATTGAGTACTATACCTTTTGTTGGATCAAACATTTCTGAGAGTTCTTTAGGGAAATCTGGCACTGAAAAACAGAAGAGATGTGGACACAAATGAAAGTTTCTGCATGCAATGTATACAAAGCAAATTTGAGCAGTCAATTAATATTCACGACAAGGGAAGTTTGCGAGAGGCAGGCTGCCTCCTGCATAACGAGTTTTATGAAAGAGCTCAGTTGCCAAGCACCTTGACAAATAAAACCACAGTTGTTTACTCCCCCATCTAAAGATACAACAGTTGATGAATTGGTTGTGAAAAAGTAGCAGCATTTGAAAGTGAAGAGAGCGAGGCAGAAAGAGCTTTAGTGAAGCCCATCTTGGCAGGGCCCCAATACCCCCTGCAAAGGTCGTTCTGAGCTTCCTTGTTAAGGGCAGAATATAGATGTACTCGACCAAAGCAAACGCTCGTCGTAAACAGAACATCCATGCTTCTGTACCGCAGGGTCAATCATTTCCCTGTCAAACACATACCGTTTTGAGAGAAGGGTGGGGGGGGAGGAAAAAAAAAAAAAAAAAAAGAACTGCTTGACGCACAAGACAGCTCCATAAAACTCACCACTGCCAGAACTTCACAGGAACAAAAAATCTATGATATCCATTAGATGTTGGCACTGCCTGACGTTGTGCCCCTTGATGAGCATAGCCTTCACGTTCTAGTATGTGTGAGTGACGGGTATTTTTTATATGTGCCACAGTCATCTGGGTCTAACTTTACTGAATTAGTCAATGTAGCATTGAATCAACTGTAGCTACACATTTTACTACCTAAAACATGACTTCAGTTAAACCTACAGGAGGTCTGGGATTATGAGAAACCGGTACCCTGCACCATCAGACACCACACTTTCCTGTTGGTTGACAGACAAAAAAAGCCAAGCAAGACCGTAGTACTCAGGAACCATGAAAAACTGCTAAGTAGATCACCACTTTTTTTTTTTTAATAAATCAATTTTAATAATCTTTAGCTGAATCAAAACTTTGATCCTTAAGGAAACTGGAAAGTACAATTGTCAAATTCTTGCTCTTACATAAAGCAGTTTTGTTGTACATATTTACTGTTGATGAAAAAATATTTCTTTTTATCAAACACAACCATACAGTGCTGTGTTTCGCCTACAGGAAATGCCAAGCCGCCTGCTGTTCTAACCCAGGTGCAAGCACCCAGCCGCTGGTTCTCGTGGGAGACTGCAGGGAGACCGTTGGAGCGCCCAGCCAGCCGAGAGATCCCAGGTGGGCCCCTCTCCATCTCCCTCAAAACACCCATAATCTACTATATCATAAAAGAAAGAAAAAAATAGCTCATACCTACTGTACAGTAACACAGGCATGTTCACACACTCAAGACCCCCTCTTTGTTAACTGGTGTGGTGCAATCACTCTCCGATATCATGTTTATTTATTCACTCAACCAGTAGCAGAAATAAACCCTGCCTTGTGCCAAAACTTGGTCATTTTAATAAAATGAACTAAATGGGGGGGAACAGCATAGCAGTTAGAGCAAGGTTCTTACCTCGAATCCTTCAGTAAAAAAAAAAAAAAACCCAGCTGTACAAAAGGCTAAATAAAGTGTTTTCATATTTTAAGTTGGTTGGTTTACAGAAGAATCCGCTAAATGAATAAATGTTAAATGAAAACCAGTGTTTAATTGTTCAGCATTTCTCAACTACTCTTATGACTATCAAACCTCACAGAAACCCTTAACACCACAACAATGTGAAACTACTGAGATAATGCAGCTAGAAAGAAGGGAATAAAATGCAATGGAATTTAAAAGAAAAGTACAGCTTTTGGCTTTTTCTACTGCATTAAGTGAACTCGGCCCTTTTCAAAGACAAGTTAAATTTGACTAAGCTTTATCCTTGATCACTGCAATTCAGAGACAAAGTGGCCAGAAGAACTTTCTAGTTATGCAATTGCACAAAAGGTGTTAAGGCCACACAAAGATGTCACCTATAGATGCAACTCTAGAGAAGAAATGTGGTCCACAGAGTAGCAACGTCCAGTCTCCTTCCTAACAGTCACTGACAGAACGCTCCAGTCTACGTGAAATGAAACTGATACCACCAATGCGTCAATACACTACTGATTAGAGCCGTTACATCTGAAAAGGCTTAAACACCAGTTCTCTCACTCACCAAGAGAGATAATAGCATCTGCATTAACTGCAGTCAGACTCACAAACACACACCCATGCTCCTTGCAGAAGTATCAGGTCTGCAACACAAGATCTCTAATTTGTGCAGTAAACAGGTTTCCCACTGACACAGATAATATAAATGTGGTATCGCCTGAACTGTACTTTAACCACAAACAATTTATTCCCCCATTAGCTAACCTGAGACTGCTTAGTTAAAGCAGTGATGATGCCAGCAACAAGGTATTCTCAAGTTGATTTAAGCCCTTCAAGAGCCTCTTCTGGTGTAACACCCACATACGCACCAATGTGAACTGTCTACAACCAAAAAATGGATCCCGCTGGGGTGCTTATGAGTGTCCTGTGAGTGAACTAGCTACCTAAAAGCCACTTACGTTCTGGCGGGCTGGACTTGATGGGCTCAAAGACTGTGGAGGCAGCTGGAATCGAGGAGCTGTTGTCCAGCGAAGCAGAGGACTGAAGCACCTGTGTGTCCAGACTGTGCGTTTGATCAGTCGTCGTTTCTTCAGTTGGAGGAACAGATTCTAGGGCAGCACCACTTCCAGAAGCTTCTGCCAAAGACAAAATGAAGAGGAATCATCTCAGCAGCACTGTTCCGTTCATATATTACTATCTTAATTACTATTGTTTGCAAAAGTGTGTTCTGCAAGTTCTCAGATCATGCAAGTAATTTTCAAATGCTGCTGGATTATAAATGATGGTTAGGTTTATATTTTTATTTCAATACCACATCTTCATTCAAGACATCATTAAAAGGAATTAGCAAATTTCTATATAACAACTGAAAGCAAATTTTCTTTGTAGATATTGCAACCAAATGCCAAAAGTGAAATATGGTGCATACATAAATTCAGATCCCACACATTAATATCTGGCAGATCCACTTTTTGCCATAACGGCACTTCTAACGAGGGTAGGCGTCTACCAGCTTGGCACACTGAGTAGAATTAATGTCACTGGTTAACATTAATTCCCACTCATCTTCACAGATTTGTCCCAGTTCATGCCAGTTCCCTGCACGGCGTTTGTGAACGATTTTCAAAATGCCACCGATTTATGCATCTGAAATCGTGACATTGACTTTGACTGGGCCAAGATAAGATTAGCAGTACTGGCTGAAAAAGAGCATCCCACCACCATGCTTAGCTGTAGGGAAGCAGTGCTACTTTTGTGCTTTGTGTTACAGGTACAAGACTACACTTAACACACCTTATCTGGACAATTATGGTGATGTCCAAAATCCAGATGGGCTTTGAGATGGTTCTTCATCAGGATGGGTTTGTTCTTACTTTTTGACTATTGGGTGTTACAAAACTGAAGGACTCACAAACTGGTCTTACTATTGGTGCACAATCACAAGACCTTGATTCCTCCACCACCATACAGCCACGGGACACCTGGGACTCGTGCAATAAAGTCAGTCTCCAAACTTTTCAATCAACTCTTGTAGTTACCCGATTCATCTTTACGCCACTCTCTGAAACTATAGTCCTTTCAGAGTGAATGTTGATCTCTCTCTAGCTCTGCGCATAGATAATTTTCTTGTTTGAATAATGAGCTTTTAAGGACAGGCTTTTCTAGGTTGTGTGAAGCACCCTCTGCCTCTTGATTATTTAACAAAAAAAAAAAAAAAAAAAATCAATCATGCATTATTGATATAGTCATACACATATATGCTGTTTGTACCCTTTTCCTTCTCTATGCATTTGTATATTTAAGTTCCTTAAAATACTGCCTGGTCTTCATTATCATCCCTTCAGATTCACTGCCTGACAAAGGATCATTGTGGGGTTTTTAACCAGTAAACAGTGTAATTCACTGGTGAACTGGATGTTATGAAAATGGTATATTCCAGATTTGGCTTGTGGCTTTATTTATCTGCAGAGAAATAAACAATTTTGCCTTAATTTTTTCTATCTGAGGAAGTGCAGCACCAATAAAAATACAAACTGGGCAATTATGTGACCGTTTCATTTGTAATCCAGCAACATTTAAAAATGTTTGCAGGGTCTGAACACTTTTGCACTTCACAGTATTCGTCTGACAGGAGAGAATACATTTGAAGTTTTCCACATTTTGAATTCTGCAGTCCTGATAACACATCCATAATCTTGAGAACTGCAGCTATTCTGTCACCAGGTGTACAGAGCTGTCGGTGGCAACAGCACGAGAGACAGGTTGCTTTACCAGAGCTGAGAGCTGCAGGTGTGATAGTGGCAGCGGGGGCAGGCGAAGCCATGGAAGGGCTTTGGTTGTTGGTCAGTGGTGGCTGAGTGGCCCGTTTAGGAGTGGCAGGAGCGGTGACAGGAGCAGTGGCAGGCAAGCTCTGGAACATGTCCTCAGGCGGTGGGACGGGCAGGACCACAGGGGCGGAGCCTGAGGTGTCCTTGTTGACCAACAGCACCTCAATGGGGCCGGATGTGCTTTTTAAGTGGATCTGGTACTTCTTCTGTCCATTCATCACCTGTGGGTGACAAGAAGTGACATTACTTGACTGGGAGGAAAATTTAAAGAACTGGTGGAGTTTCAAAAAACACAGAACAGAGGGGTTTCAGTACTAGGTGAGAAGCAGACCCAGATTCAACAGATACAGATATGGAGATATACTGTAACTAGACAGTAGTAGTACAACTACTACTACAAGTAGATACTCTAAAATGGACAAGAGAGTAGGTAGTATACACTGAGAGCTGAGTGGAGATGAAAGGGGTAAAAATCTACACTTACTGCCTCAGGTATAGGCACCTCCAGCTGTGTGCCTGAGGGAGCCCGAATGGCCAGGAGTGTGTCACCTGGAAGGGCAGTAAGAAAAGGGACAGTCAGACAGGACAGCACTGAGAAGTTAACATTCATGCCCAGCAGTAACACGCAATAAAGAGGATATACGTATATAGAGAGAGTTAAAGCAACGTACCTTTGAAGCAGCTGCAGATGTCTTCATGAGTAACGTAAGCCAATGTTTGCTTGTGTTAAGGACCAACTGTTGTGTTCATTACTGTGCCATTTGGCCCCTTGTGACAAGGGAAACCCACAGCTCCCCTACACGAAGAAGAGCATTCTGGAACAGCGCTTGAATTGAGACCTGCACTGCTAGTTCTTTTCAAAATATAATAAATTAGCATTTTTGGCTTAGCTAAAAACTTATGTTGCTTAGTTTACAAGTCCTATAAATTGGTAGAATAAGTTATCTTTTAAAAAAAAAATAAATAAAAAAAAAAAAGACCCAGAACAATTCATTGTGCACATTTCACTAAAATGTAACTACAGCAGAACCTCTACAGGGATCTGAACCAGTAATCTTCAGGCTACAAGTCCAGTTCCAGGTTAATATCCACTGCTCTATGCCTGTTGCCATAAATAAATAAGACTGTATAGCTGCACCCCCTACACTGCCATACTCAGCACAGTAGGGGGGAGAGCAACATCTCTGCAGGAAAAAGTGGTACAAAACATGAAAGATATCTGCTGTTCTGTGTGTCGTCTGTCACGTTCTTGATGCTCTGCTGCACCCACACTCTCTGCTGGTCCAGCTCGTGCTCCCGACGGTCTAGGTCTTCCAGCTCTGCCTTCAGGTCAATCAGCTTGTCGGCAATCTCCCTCGTGTTGCATCCAGGCCCCACACCCCTGTCAACAAACCAGTGAGTCACGCAGTACATGGTCACACATTAGACTATTCACAGAGTCACACAATATTAGAACTACAAACCACTATCCAAAACATAATTAAAAGCTTGAAAATATTCATTAAAACATTTAAGGCATTTAAATGATACACCTAATTGGTAGTTTTGTACATTAATTTTTCTGGTACAAAGTAAAGCAACTTGCAGTATTTCTGGTCACCTGTATGAATGGCTACATACAGCCAGAGGGAACAGGACTCACTTCCACTGAATGCTGTTTTTTGATTTCTTCTCAATCAGCCCGATGCCCTCCAGGACATTTGTGATGTCATAGATGCGCCTCTTCTGTCTGACAGCAAGGGTGTCCGCAGCCTGAGAGATACCGTATACAAGCTATAGTAAAGTACCAGACCTACTGACAACCTACTATTTCTTTCTCTAGTAAAGCAAACATTCAAGTACTGGTTCAATAGTTACACACTGCTCCTCAGCTTATGACAAGTTTTCAAACATACAAACAATTCTGCATTTCTTTCTTTTAAATTTCAGTTTGTAGCCAAGGAAATGACCCGTTTACTGTCCAACCCAATAAATGCCATTATAATTCACCCAAATGTAGGACAGTGAAATCACCTTCAAATTGTGCTTACAACTGTTTACACCTCATGTTTGGCATCTCCGTTGTGAAAACAGTAAGCAGCATGCTGTTATTGTTACGACGGAGAGCAAAGAGGAGAAGAAGAAAACTGATGTGAGGATGACTAACACTGCACATTTACTGGATGAATCAGTCAATAACAGTCACTGAATACAAGGCTGTGGAGGCAACGTATTATTTTTAGTCATTTCAGTTTTAACGTAGTTCAAGTCTACTAAAATAGAAATCATTTTAGAAAGGTTTTTGCAGATCGTAATCTGGCAAATCAAAATATGTCTATTATTATGCTTTTACGGAAAAGTGTCAACTACACGAACACAAGTAAACCGCGGTCTGAAGAAGCCGGTGCACTTTCTCCGCTATGAGAAAATAAAGTACACTTCCAGTAATTTTGAACCACAGCGCAAGTCAACTTTGATATACGTACCCCTTACATCGCTTTTGCAACTCTTTACACAACCAAAACCTGAAACTGAGAAATGTCCCCCCACCTCCAATCTCACTAAACTCATAAATATTAGCGCTCCTTAAATGAGTCAAACTGGCGCAACAACTCGAGAGTATTTCTTGAAGGGGAATTCGGCAAAGTATCCTTCGCCGTATCGTAGAACACATATCCAAAGTGACAGCCACCCATTTTGACTGGTATGCTAAGTGCTGTATTTCCCCAAAGGGACAATCTAGTCTTTACCAGGACTTGATATCATAGTTTGCAAGTGTACTTAGGGAGTGCTGAATAAGCCAAACAAAATAACCGTGCACTCATGTGAAAAGTATGACTAATGTGGTGTGAAAAAACTGTGTGGAGACCAACACTTGCCATACACCATTCACTTAAAAACCCGTGTCTTGATTTCACAAATTCACTAACTATATGAAAATACAGCAAAACAAAATATCAAAATAACATAACATTTAAATACCCTCAGAGATGTGTCGTCAAGCCCTGCTGGAGACAGTTTTTTAAAAAAATAAAAAGACCTAGGTTTTTATTCCATTTAGTCCTCATGTATGTTTACCCAATGCAACTAGGCAACTATTAACAGGAACAATAAGTGTCCTCTGCTCTCATGAAGAGTCCCGGGCAAAGCCAGGAGCCAACTGTCCAAGTGGGAGTGTCAGCATGTTTGCAGTGGGAAGAAAACACCAGCTGTCATCCTATGACCCCTACACCCCCACCCACATAACCCCAGCGGTCAGGTTAGCCTGTCAGAACTACTGCAGTTTGCCAAGTGTTTCCATCAAGTAGATTTTACGTGATAGGCATCATGTGCCACTACAAATATTAAATAGAACTAAAGAGAGTGTCCAAACGGACACTTCTAGAGCACCTGGTACCTATCCTGCCTATCCAAATTGAAACTGGCTAAATTAAATTCATGTTTGATTTTCTGGTCACAGACAATGCCAAAGCATCACTATCACACACACATTTCATTATCACAGATTCACATAATAAAATTGCCAACTCCACCCAACCAAAAAGACATCGATATGCCACTTACACACACCTACAGCTTGGGTTCAGGAATTGACTAATTCTACATAAAGACACAGCAAAACTAAATAACCACACCATTAATAGATAAATTGCTGAAAAGTGCATTTTCATAAGTTTGAGTTTTTTGCTAAAATGCTTTATCAGGAATGCTTCCCCTAGATGGTAAAAACACGATCACAGCTACAGTACATGTGCACGCGCGCGCACACACACCAATGTGAAGGGGATCTCCTGTAGAGCAGTGTGACGCTTCATTGCTCAGCATGTACGGGGCAGAGGGAGACTCTCACATCTGCCACTATTTTGCATGGGAGGCTTAGAAAGGCTTACAAGAACATCACTACATTAGCTGCTTGTTCAATTGTATAAATCGGAGATTTGCCAAAAAAAAAAATAAAATAGAAACACCTCGGCTCCAGAACATCTCAAGTCTATCTGGGACTCGACGGACAAAACACATGGCGCACAGCCTATAATAAACTTCACTGTTCAGTGATATGAGGTGCACTTGAACCTTTCTCTCGAACCCGTCCGAACAAGGATAATTCTGCAACCAAGTCTAAGCATGACCTCTGACATGCTTGTCCCAACACAAAGTGGGAGTCATCAACCTGCCCTGGAAATCCTCCTGTCGATGGGAGATCTGGTGGCAAGGGGGTTAATCATTAGTGGCAAGCGGGCCAGTCCGCGCAGCCAGGGGTCTTATCGCACCAGGCACAGGGCTCGGATCCAAACGACGACACAGGGCAGCGCCCCTGCTGGTACATGTCACCCTGGATGAAACCACACTCACCACGATGACACAAGCAAGTTTCACTGTTGCGAGAAAAGTGCTCTGCCCTTTGCTGTGTCACTCGGGAACCAGTGGACGTGACCTGCTTGAGGAGAGCGTCAGAACAACAACAGCAAAACGTCCAGCATGTGATCCAACATCCTACTGGGTGGTCTCACACAACGAAGCGTCACGCAGAGAGGCTGGCCAGACTCACAGGCCTTAGACCAGAAGTAAACATCTGATGATGGCATTACGGCCAGCGCGTGGCCTCACTGACGAAACCTGGAAGTTTTGTAATGGCCTTCCAAAGGCCAGCGCTAGACATGGGTACCGCCTGGGCAGCGAGATGAGAAGCAGCCCAAACGCAGTGTGCCTTATTGCTGCTTAAGGTTTAACAGGTGGGTCTGCCGTGCGATGGCAGCCCGGGCGCTTTCTAAACGCTGCGAAAACTTGAGCCTTGACCTGCTGGGAGTGGAGCGCTCCAGCTTATTAGAATGACAATGTCTTCGTAAATCACGGGGGCTGGGGGGGGTGGCGCCCGGCACCCGGCCATGCCACCTCCTGCAGAACATGGAAAACAAAATAAGCATCCCTGGGCTCGCTCAGGAACCGCAGCGAGCAAATTCCCTGGAACCTTCTGGGGTCTTGAAACAAAAGTACAGAACTCAGGAATTCCATACAGCCACAGGTGACTTTGGACTTCCGTACAGGACAAGAAAGAAAGCCCTACAGAGGGTGGTCAAAACGGCTCAGGAAATCATCGGCACACAGCTACCAGCAGCCGAGGACACCTACGCCACACGCTGCCTCGCAAAGATGATGTGCATCACGAGAGATCGCAGTCACCCCGCACGGGCACTTTTCTCTTCCCTGCCATCCGCAAAACGGCTCAGGTCTATTCGAACCCGCACAGCTAGGTACAGGAACAGCTTTTACCCCGCTGCTGTAAGATTATACAACACTAACCAATGTGCCACCTTTTAGTAACTAGAGTTGGACTGGTCCTTGCAAGCACATTGGTAAATTACACTGCCGCTTTAAGCATTCTCATTCACTCCTCATGAGTTCTCTGACTGTTACCATTATTTATTGTTATTTACTGTCATTGACACTGTTTTGTTTGTGCAGTATTTCTATTGTCCTTGCCCATAGTCTGTGGAGAAGCATTCAGGAAGTACACGATACTTGTATCTATGACAAGAAGAAACTTGAACTTCAGACACACAGTGGTTGCAGGTTCGAATCCCACTTGCTGCAGCCTGTAGTACCCTCCTCCATGAAGGCGCACACAATTGGTCCGGTAAAGCGACCCACCTCCATGCATTGTAAATACACACACACGTGATTTTCTGAACCGCGATTAAAATGTAAAAAGCCGGCAAAGGCACATATGGTAATGCTCGTGAGGTGCTGCAGATTCGGTGCTCGCCCTCCCTCTCCGTCCGTCTCTCTCACACACACACACCTCTTCCTGAACCACAGCTCTCCTCGGGACTCCCCGGCACCTCAGCTCTGGGCTCCCAAGGCCTCGTATCTCTCCGCCGGGGACGGAGGCCCAGCGGCCGGCAGCGGGTGAACAACAGGTGCCGCTCACGGCCACCACGGCGACTGCCACAACAACCGGCCGCAGCGCCAGCGGCGGGGGACTCGGCACAGCACAGGCGGCCTTACCGCTCCGGCACCGGGCCGTACCGTTGATCAACATCAACAGATCAAGCACCGAGCGACGAGGACAGGAGGAGCGACATGATTATGATACATTATATTCCCCTCAGCCGCTCCGCTCGCCGGATTCACGTGAAGAGCGCGAGAGACGCCTCCTCCTTACTGAAAGTACGGTGAATGCGGCTGTTTGTGTTTGATGTTTTTTTATTTACGCGTCGGTGGACGGCCCGGGAAAGGAGAGAGGCTTACTATTTTGAGGTCGAGCACCCCGTCTTTCGCCTCCTGCAGCAGAGTCACGAATTTGGTGGTGAGCAGCCCTAAGCTCTTCTCGTGTCGGCTAGGGGTCTGCGGCTGCAGCGCGTCCGCCATGGCTCCCAGCTCGCTCCTGGGCAACTCCAGGTCCATCGGCTTCCCGGCGCGGCTCGCGCCCCTCGGCTCGTCGTCGTCGTCGTCGTCGGTCGCGTGCGTGCGCGCGCGAGCGAGCGCGAGCGGCGCGGAGGAGGACTCCTCTGCTGCTTACTCGCGGGCTCACCGCCGCGCGGGGGGCCCCTCGCAGCGCGCGCCGAGCGGCCCGGGACACCCAGCCCAGCGCACCGGAAAATCCACAGTGTGTCCGGCTGTTCCGCGGGGAGCGAAAACAAAGCTCGGTCCGGTTTGGCTGGCCAACTCCTCAGTCCTTTCGGCCTGAAGCCACCCGGCAATGAGGTGCTCTGGTACGAAGCCGTTAAGGCCGCAATGCATAGTGGGATGTATTTGAACTGCAGGGACCGTCTGCAAAGTGACATGATTTCAAGTAGTGCAAAACCGTCGCAGCGCTGGCAGGGCGTTCCGCAGTAAGGAATGTGTAAAATGACTAAAGAACCGGAACCCCTTGCGAACCAGTTCTGCTGTAAATAAATAAAGAAAAAGAGGAAAACAGAAACAATTATGTAGGCACACCAGAACCGTACAGGTTCAAGTCCAAGGGGAGGTTGTGCTTGAATTCCTTCGATAAAGTATGCAGCTGTATAAATTGACTTTATTGAGAACGGGTTGCTTATCTTATGTAAATAATAAAAAAAAAGATGAAGAAGCTCCAGTTTTGTTAATCAAAACCAATATAAATATTTAGCCATTAAAAGGACTGTAACCCATAATGGCAAATCTCATTTTGGAAACTGAATTTTAATCAACAAAACCGAAACCCATCTCTCTTCACTCTTCATCTCAGCCTTGGCTACATGTTCTCCTCCTTCTGTGTTTCTCGCTGTTCTATTTTACCGTAGTTCATCATTGTAATATATTTGTCAAAAAAAAAAACAAAAAAGATTGACTGGCCTTTTTCTTCTGTAATAGTTTCATTTGTTTAATCCAGATTATTATAGCGAGTCCTTGGCTGATTCTTATGTTCATTATAGGACAGGATACAGAGTTTCATCCAGGATTCTTAGCAGGTAATTGTTATCCTACAATCATGTAAACATTCTATGTATTATATGCATCTTCTTCTTCTTCTTAATCATAATAATAATAATAATGCATTTTAATATTGGAGACTGCTCTTCTTCATGAACATCATAGGGTCACAACAGCACAACACCGAGAAATGCCAAATATGCCTACGTACAAAGAGCAAGGACTGGGTGTCAAAAGGTTACAACAGATCACAGGTATTACCACATAGTCCTTTCTAATAACTTCCATAGGGATGTTCAGACATTCCAGAATTCTTTAGAATTTTCATGCAAATCAGATGTAAAAACTTCACTCATCCACATATTTACAGAGGGAACGTCAGGTGTGGACAGCAACATTAAATACATTTCTTTGCCAAATGTGTAGTAGTAAGTCTATGTACCATAACACCACCAAGTAGGGACTTTGCGATTTAACAAGAGAATAGTTGGGAGAAGTCAGTGTTTTTGCTAAGGGTTTCTTGGAGAGTTGCATGTACCCCTTGTGTGTGATCACAGTCCCGGAATAAGTGTATCAAAGTGTCCGGAGAAGCTTTGCATTGAGAGCGCGGGGGGTCCCTGGGAGCATCCCGTGAAGACGCGCTGGAGTGTGAGGTACATTCTGAGAGTGAACTTGAACTCTTGCTCCTGGATGCTGAGGGAGGTGCAGGCAGGGGAGGCTTTCATTTCCGCAGCCAGGACTAACAAGAATTCCTAGGTATCTAAAACCAGTGTTTGCCAGTTTAAAGGTGAAACACCACGTGGAACTGTTTATTTATTATTATATTGTAGCCAGAGATTTAAACAGATTCATTTTATGCCCTGAAATAGCAGGACATCACCTTCAGACTGCTCGTTTTTAAATACATGAGTTTAACTGGTATTTAATTGTTGATGTCGGGTTTTCTGAAACGATGTGTATTTTTCATTTTATTTTTTAAAACGCAACTGTTTTGTCTCATTTTCAACATGCCGATGAAAGTTTCATGAGGCTAACACTCATTGTCGTACCGCATGTGCGCTTTTTTTGTTCAGCGTGAACACAAAATTTGTGTTTACGATGAAGAAAAAAAAAATGCTGTAACATCAGAACGTCCCACCTCCGGACGGATTTATCCAACAAGAACTCGGCTGTTCGGCTCTTTAAATAAAACACGCAGCGTCCTCATTCCTTCCCTCCGTCGCGGTGATCCGCAATGTGCGCCTTTTCCCCACTGAATCGCCACCCGTTTCAAGGGAGCGTCGCACATTTACAATCCGCAAAGATTGACGTGAACACTGAAGGACCGCTTCTTATCGGGACCCGTCAGAGGACCTTTTTCAGCGAAGTTCATGTCTTATTTGTACTTTTAATATTTATATGGGGGTCATAATCGCGTTCGTTAGACGTTACAGGTGGAAAGTTGTATTTCTGAATAGAGAAACGATACAACACGATTTTCTCTTTTTATTGTACCGCGGGGGGCGCGGTGGCGAAGTGGGTTGGACCACAGTCCTGCTCTCCGGTGGGTCTGGGGTTCGAGTCCCGCTTGGGGTGCCTTGCGGCGGACTGGCGTCCCGTCCTGGGTGTGTCCCCTCCCCCTCCGGCCTTACGCCCTGTGTTACCGGGTTAGGCTCCGGTTCCCCGTGACCCCGTATGGGACAAGCGGTTCTGAAAATGTGTGTGTGTGTGTATTGTACCGCGATGTGTTCAGTGTGGGAAAATAGTGCGGGACGAAAATAATTGGTGTAATATTTATTCTTTCGGGGGAAAAATCGTCGGAAACAGTTACACAGCTGTTATGAAATCTGTCTGAATTTCCGTGAGATTCAAGTCTGTGGAAACTCGCCTGTTCCAGGCTATATTCCATGTTTGATTTGACTTGGTTCCGCAGTTATTGCTTTTCTCCAATAACTGATCAAGGTGAAATATAGATCTCCAGTTCTGGGTAATAATTTGCAGACGAATCTGAGATGTTGACCGAGTTCACTTCGCATCTGTCCGTCTACTCAGTGTTGGAGCACAGCAGATTGATATTGCAGATCTTCTTCAACATGTTCTTCAGCTGTCATTTAAAAATTGGGTTTTTGCAATATGGTTTAACTGGTAGGCAGGATATAATTCTAATACTGTCTACAATTCTCTGGATTCATTGTCACTTTCAGCCATACAATCATTTCAAGTACAGTAGTACGCAGTGAAATTACTGCTGATACAATTTTTTAAGGTGTGTTGAAAGTAAATGAATCACAAATGGGCAAATATTAGTTTACATGTCATTTTGCATTTGTTGTTGTATCAGTTTGGGGAACAGTATGCAAGAATGAATTTATTTTTTTTTTTCCTTTTGGTAATTATTTGGAAAAAAGAGAGCCTTCCCCTGCTCAGGGTACGCTCATTTGCCCAGTCCATTATTTACAAAACGGCAAATGTCATGCAAACAAGTAACAGAAAAGGGATGGCAGCATGAAATGCATATCTAGTCGTGCATATGCAGCAGTGTCCAAAAAATCTGTACCACTATAGCAGTGTCCCTTGCAGCGGTGCTTGTTCTCCAGTGGCCACTGCAGCTGTACCCAGTGCGGCACTCCTTTGTCCCACGAATAAGTCACCCTCATGCTTCGCTGCCCTACTTTGCTCTTAACAGATGTGCCGGTGCCTTGTGTCTGCTTGGGTACATGTGTCACGTGTTTCACTGTAACACCTGTTACATTCCGCCCAGCTTTTTTCATCGCTTATGCAAAATTAATTAACAGCAAACA
The DNA here is from genome assembly GCF_900964775.1 of Scleropages formosus. Lineage (NCBI taxonomy): Eukaryota > Metazoa > Chordata > Actinopteri > Osteoglossiformes > Osteoglossidae > Scleropages > Scleropages formosus. The sequence goes on along the minus strand of NC_041812.1, from coordinate 20,177,026 downwards.
CTGCAGGTGTTATTTCACCACCATACATTCCTTTTTGGTATTAGACCGATGCTTTTAAAATGAAACATGAAGTGAAATAATGAATGAAAAATTAGATGTTCCTAACAGTACATGTAATGTTTTCCACCTGATATATACGTATACAAAAAAACAGCGGGCTGTGATGGACGTGCAGCCCTCCTTGTGCCCAGATTACCAGACCCCTGCTCAGACAAGTGTTTGGTAAAATGAAGAGCTTAATGAATTTAACAAGAAAGTAAACAATACCTTTTATGGACTGTGTGCTTAGTAATATGTGTCTGAGTGACAAAGAGAGTGTTTCACTGATGTGTGGATGAGTGATCCAGTGTAAGTAGTGTATGTAGCAGTGTAAGTCACCTTGGTGAATAAGGCGTGTGGGCTGATAACACTACATGATGTTCACTGGAAGTCACTTTTGAGAAAAGCATCTGCTAAGTGGATAAATGTAAATGTAATATCACCAGGGCTATGACAAATTGAGTTCCATTTTAAGAACTCATATTTGAATCAAGTTTTTAAATATAATTTCATAAGTGTAACAAAAAACAATGTAAAGTATTAAAAAGTAAAGGAATTACTTATAAGTGGCACCCTGCTCAGAGGGTTCGCTGTCGCTCACCTTACGCTTTGGGATAGGCTCCAGACCGCTGAAACCATGCACCGGACAAGTGGTTTTTTTAAAATAGATGGCTCGATGGGTTTATTTATTAGCTGTTGTTTAAAAATAACAAAGTCTTTAGAAAATGAAGAAGCAATTTTTTTCTGATGTTTGTGTCAAACAGTCTTTTATCTTTGTGTTGAGTCTTTTAAAACATAAAGCTAAAATGTAAGGAAAATGTGCTCAGCTCAAGTGACAATATTTGGATGCTGGAATCCCAACTGTAAACAATTGTTTTGAAAAATAAGGGGCAACACTCTCAAATGTAAGTCAGTGCAATTTAAATCCCACAATCACTCACCAGTGAATAAGGCCATAACTTTACAATCCTCAGGTTATCGGAACATTATGAGAACATCGTATCCATCCATCCATCCATCTTCCATCTCGCTTGTCCTAATAGGGTCGCAGTGGCAGCAGGGAGAGCAGAGAGGCCCAGCCGCCCCTGTCCCCCGCAACTTCCTCCAGCTCGGGGATCCCCAGCCGTTCCCAGGCCAACTGTGAGATATAATCTCTCCAGCGAGTCCTGGGCCGACCTCGGGGCCTCGTCCCAGTTGGTCGTCCTTGGTATACCTCCAAAGGGAGGGGGCCCAGAGGACATCCTTATCAGTTGTCTGAACCACCTCAGCTGGCTCCTCTCAATGTGGAGGAGTAGCGGCTCTACTCTGAGTTCCTCCCGGATCTCCGAGCTCCTCACCCTGTCACAGAGAGTGAGACCCAACACCCTGCGGAGAAAACTAATTTCGACCGCTTGTATTCACCATCTTATTCTTTCGGTCATTACTCAAAGTTCATGACCATAGATGAGGGTAGGGACGTAGATCGACCAGTAAATGGAGAGCTTCGCCTTATGGCTCAGCTCCCCGTTCACCACTACAGTCCGGTACAGCAACAGCATTACTGCTGCCGCTGCTCCCAGTCTGCGGCCGATCTCACTCTCCCTTCTCCCCCCACTCATGAACAAGACCCCAAGATACTTGAACTCCTCCACCTGGGGCAAATTCTCTCCCCTTACCTGGAGAGGGCATGCCATCCTTTTCTGCGAGAACATCGTACACAAAGATATTAATTTCGGGGTATCCGTTCATCCACCCATGCAGTTGGAATAATTGCTTGTCCTGAGCAGGGTCATGATGAACCGGAGCCTATCCCAGATGCACTGGACAAAAGGCTGGGGGGGGTACACCCTGAGGTAGACATCAGTCTGTCACAGGGTAGCCACAAACAGAGGAAGCCCCACGCAGACACAGGGAGTACATACACACACCACACAGACTGAATGGGGATCAAACCTACATTCTCTCGCACCGCACAGGTATTGTGAGACAGCTGTGTTACTTGCTGCACAATTGTTCCACCCTAATTTCACGTTATGTGGAAGGGATTTTTTAAATGTTTGGCCCAGCTAGCATCCTTGGGACTTGTACCTAGCTCACAGCACTCCACCCAGTTCCAACAGCACGCTGTTCCACCCCCCTCTGGAAGTTATTAAATAGAGGTACATAACCACACCTGTGAAATATTGCAATCTTTTGACCTTCTGTCTTTGTTTTATGTATGTGGATGTATTTGCATTTTCTTGCCGTACTGTATCTATGTTGCTCTGTGACCCAGTTCTGTTCATTAAAATAATAAAAAAATCAATGTTCCCCTGTCTACCCAGCTGGGTAAGACCCAGCAGCCTATAGGTTTGACAAGGAGGAGATGAGCAGAACTCTGATCTTTCCAGTCCCGTCTGGACACGTAGTGGTTAACAGCAAATCGCGAGTCAGAGGTGCTCTCATCTCCCCAATTTTAGACTGACCTAATTCTGTCTCTCCAGTTTACCCCATCACAAAGGGGGCTCCCCAGCTGGGGCTTGGGCTGATCTGCAGCAGACAGTAGAAGGAGCCTTACTGGAACCCTCATCTGTCCTTATGTTTAGGACACAGCTGGAGACAAGCCATTCAGGAGGAGTCAGAAACACTGACCTACAAAAGGCCCTTCTGGAGCTCTTTGGGAGAAAACAGTAACACAACAGTAATCGCATCATTTTGGGGGCAACAGACAGTCAGTGGTCAGGATGATCACCTCGCAGTCAAGAGGCCCCAGCTTTGTATCCCGCTCCTGCTGTTGTACCCTAGAGCGGGGGACTCATCTTGACATTCAAGATACATAGGACAAGATGTTACACCCCATGCGTATATTACAACGGCTGTAGACAAGTTCCCAATCCAACCAACCTTACCAGGAAGCCACAGAGAACAACATCCATCATTGAGTTATAATGCATACAGTTATAACACTGTGCTGTATAAAAAAATAAATCATTGTGAGACTGCTTATTTATCATTGTAAGTCACCTTGAACGTAGGAGTCAACAAAATAATTGCTTAAGGTGAACCATATGCAGATAGAAATTGTTTGATTTTTACTTACTGATGAAATATGTGTGTAGTTTTGAGAACACTCACACTCAGGTAAGCAGTAGTTGTGCTGTGTCCTGCTGATCATTGTCTGGGGCTTGAGAAGCTTGCTCCTCCACCTGGTGTCCTTCAGCCCCTATACTAGCACATGGAAGGTGATGGAATGAAAGGTTTGGGTCACGATCTGAGGGTGGGACAAGTTTGATCACACTGCCCCTGAAGGGAAACACTTGTCTCGTGAAAGGACCATCAGCGCGAAGGGGCGGCACACTGGCCTTCTGTGAAGTGGTGGACATATGCTATGAATGCACAATGCTCTGGTCCCACATTGCTCCTCCCAGCCCCACTTTCAGTCCCAGGATGGTGCGGAGAAGGGGTGAGGGCAACACATTGTCAGTCCTAGTATGGTGAGGGAGGGTACATTGTCTGAGAGACAAAGGGGTGATTGTGGTCTAACTTCTGCTCATTGCAGGTGGTCCCTGGAACTGGGGGAGGCCCATGGTCAATGCTCCCTGCCCCCTTTCCACACTCTTCCAGCTACTGGGCACTCCAGCAAAACACCATAATATAAAGAGTGGATCTTATTATCAGGCAGCTTTAATTCTGGGGGTCCCAACCTCACCCTAATCATCTGTCCCAAACTAACTGAAAGACTTGAATTTGGCTCATACAGGATATGATTTGAGTTATTTGTATAACTTTCACACCAGAGCTCCAAAGATATTCTCAGTAAAATCTCAGATCTATCACAAAAAACCTCACTCTGTATTTGTGCAGTGAAGCCATTCATGATCATTTCTGCATTTTTTTGGTGAAAGGACTGTGATTCTGGATGTGTTTGCCATTACAGCCTTTTTCATGTCAGTTCATGGGAATCCCATAACGAAAAATTGAGATCACCTATATATATTAAAGAATAGTGTATGAAGCAAACGTAACTTTTGTATTTTTAATGATATGCCATATTCTTAAATTTTTTGTTTGCTTGAATCACACACACACACACACACACACATTTTCAGAACCGCTTGTCCCTTACGGGGTCACGGGGAACCGGAGCCAAACCTGGCAACACAGGGCATAAGGCCGGAGGGGGAGAAGACACACCCAGGACGGGACGCCAGTCCGTCGCAAGGCACCCCAAGCGGGACTCGAACCCCAGACCCACCGGAGAGCAGGACTGTGGTCCAACCCACTGCGTCACCGCACCCCCTGCTTGAATCACATGCAGTACTTTTTAGGATTGCTGTCCTCTAGTGGACAGAAGATGTTTTGCATGTCAGCATGGTGGCAGTGAGCAGCGCTGCTGTCTCACAGTGCCTGAGTGGTGTGAGAGAACGTGGGTTTGATCCTCGCTCGGTCTGTGTGGAGTTTGCATGTTCTCCCCGTGTCTGTGTGGGCTTCCTCTGGGTGCTCTGATTTCCTCCCACAGTCCCAAGACATGCTGTTCAGGATCTCCCATAGTGTGTGAGAGACACAGAGAGAGTGTGTTCCACTGATGTATGGATGAGTGACCCATTGTAAGTAGTGTATCTAGCAGTGTAAGTCACCATGGTAAATAAGGTATGTGGGCTAGTAACACTACATAGAGTTCATTGCAAGTTGCTTTGGAGAAAAGCATCTGCTAAGTGAATAAATGTAAATGTTCAGAAGCCCACTTGCTAAAGGGGAACTAAACACCTGCAACCTGGTGACAGACACAAACACTTTTTGCTTATCTTGCATGTTTATGCACAGCGCATACAGTCTCAGCCATTTATACCAGTGGTTCATTGAAGAAAACAGTCAGCGATGCTTATTGTCCAGCTGTTTCCCACCAAGGGAAGAGGAGTAAGGTGGAGGTGGAGTAAGGCAGGTGCAGAAATACTACACAGAAGGTTGGGAACCAGGAGAAACAAGAAATCTGTAAGAGAGAGTTTCACAAGAATGGTTTCAGTGCTGCAAGTATCCATGAAGAATTGAAAATTGGGATTTCAAGCCATGGGCACACAGCACAAATATGTGTATAGTTCATGTGTGTTGTAACCACTTACATTTACTGTTATATGCTTCTCTCTGTTATTGCCTGTGATCGATCAATCGATCGATCCATCCATCCATCCACACACACACACATTTTCAGAACCGCTTGTCCCATACGGGGTCACGGGGAACCGGAGCCTACCCGGCAACACAGGGCGTAAGGCTGGAGGGGGAGGGGACACACCCAGGACGGGACGCCAGTCCGTCGCAAGGCACCCCAAGCGGGACTTGAACCCCAGACCCACTGGAGAGCAGGACTGTGGTCCAACCCACTGCGCCACCGCACCCCCTCCACTGCGTCCATCCATTATGAATTCACTGTTCTATTTTCACTTATCTTCTGCAGGGTATTAGTGATCCAGAGTATATTCCAGAACCATAGGCAGGGTGCACCTGCAGCCTGCAGGGCAATCGCACACAGTCATTAGAAGGCATACTGCATCAGTCATCTGGTGTTCATCTGCAAACTCTGGACACACCGAGCTGGATTTGAACCCACGGCCATGCCAACATCCCCAAGAGCTGTGAAGTGCCAGGGCTACCTGCTGCACCACTGTGCTGGTGTACTGCCTATTTTACAGTCCCTTGCCTTTAAAAAATGATAAAACAGTCAGCATTTTAAATGGTTCTGCAATTCAGATTAAACTGTGCTCATTAATCTTAAGCATCAGACAGACTGGTAATCCATGCATAGCACTGTGGCTTTTGATCAGGTAGAAAATACAACTCTATAAATGACTCAGAGAGAAACCAGGCAAAAAAGAGTCAATTTGCACAAAACTGTCCTCTGCATGTGATGGTGTTTTTGCATTACTGAAGCAGTTGCCAGGCATTCAGGACAAAATGTGTGAAGCAGTGACCAGTTCTCAACCTTTTTACACAATACAATGTCGCACAGCTGATGTCTGTAGTGTCCACAGTGCTTTGATAAAAAGAGAGGGAAAATTTTTGTGTGTCCTTGTATACATCGTTTTGGTAGCAAAGGGCAATGGGAGGAGTGTATATGTTGTGTATATAGGAAAGTACACAGGGATTCTGGTCAAAAGTCATCATGCTGAACACGTTACTCCTGCTCTGGATCGGCTTCTGTCTCCTGTTCTTCCTCTTCAAGACTCGGAGACCCAAAAACTTCCCTCCTGGTCCACAGCCTATACCAATCTTTGGGAATCTGCTGCAGCTGAACCTCAGGAATCCCATCAAAGACCTGGAGAAGGTAGAGCAAAAGTCTCTTAATCAGAAGTACGCAAATTAAATTTAGTTCACTTTAGAATGTTCTTGTAAATTCCTTGTCTCAAAAAATGAAAAAGTAATGAAACACCCAGGTCAAAGAAATGGGACGAAATGAAACTCTTTTTCATAACTGAAAAGGATTTACAGTTGTGTGTATGTTCAAGCAGCTCTGATAAAATAGTGCCTTCCGGTGAATTTCATGAATTCAAAGAAATCAGCTTTTCCAAAGTGATTCTGCCTTATAAAGAATTTGTTTTGAAAGTCTCTTTCTGGATGAGACCGTAGGGAAGCTCTCTTTTGAAAACTCTCTTGTACATATCAATGTTATGTAAGTGACTGTACTGTGGACCCGTGGACAGAGACTCTCGTGAAAGATTAACTTTTCCGTAGATCCTCCAGTGATCTGTGGGTTCTCCTTTACATATCCCACTGCTTAATCTGAGATGTCCTTGATTTTTCATTTTTGCTTCCTATTTTAGTTGTAAAAAAGTGATCAGATGAATATGAAAAGCTTGTATGCATTTTCATCCATTAGTTTTACCTTCTGTTTATTTATGTACACATTTATTTTTTCTAACATCCCATTTTTCTGTTGTGTACTAGGGCCTGATATTTTTTCACTATAGAGTTTTAAAAATTTTATACTGCAACTCTAACCGTAAAAATTTGAAAAGTTATTTCAATGTAACGTCCGAAAGCGGTAAGTGATTTAATACATATGCATGCAGTAACGTGTTCTTTTACACAGCATGAGCTTTACTAGGAGAGACCAAGTTCTTTAAACAACTCTGCACCTTTGCACATCTGTTTTTTATGTAATGTGTTCCGAGTAGTACATGACATTTACTCATCAAGGACTTCTGACACACCTAACATTTTCACACACACACACACACACACACACACACACACACTTTCTGACCCGCTTGTCCCATACTGGGTCACGGGGAACCGGAGCCTAACCCGGCAACACAGGGCGTAAGGCTGGAGGAGGAGAGGAAACAGCCAGGATGGGACGCAAGTCCATTTCAAGGCACCCCAAGCGGGACTTGAACCCCAGACCCACTGGAGAGCAGGACCCAGTCCAACCCACTGCGCCACCGCGCCCCCCCCCCAACATTTTCATCAAAACGAAATAAACAATGTCAAAGCAATTTGTGTGTCTGTTTGTCTGTTCATATTGTAGCTATCAGAACGCTATGGGAAGGTTTTCTCTATATATTTTGGGGCAAGACCTGCGGTGGTACTGAATGGTCTTCAGGCCATGAAGGAAGCGATAGTAACTCAAGCTGTGGATTTCGCAGGGCGACCCAGTGGATTGTTGGTCAGCCATGCCACTGAGAAAAGAGGTAAAAGGCACAACACTGAACCCACATCTAATTTGTCACTGGACTGTCATTTTGCCTAAAATATGAAATATCTCTCCAGAATGAACACTGTGGGAAATATTTTACTATTAATGGCACCCAGCCAAGACTACTACCCATGTTAAACTGGGCGAATAAAAATATGATTCAAAATTGTAGGTGTCATATTTGCTGATTACGGTCCCAGCTGGAGGGAACACAGACGCTTTGCTCTGATGACCCTGAGGAACTTTGGTCTGGGGAAAAAGTCGATGGAGGACAGGATTCTGGAGGAGATATCCTACGTCACCACACTCTTGGAAAGAAGTGATGGTACTGAACATTAACATGACATATCTATTGTTTTGTCCCTCACCCTATAAATGAATGCATTTGAATAATTTGTGATAAAACAACATTTTAGCCCATGTTGACCACCAGCTGAAGAAGGCAAAACTGTTGGTGTTTAAATCAGTGTTATTTTTGCACAGGGAAATCAATGAATCCTCACACCCTGTTTCACAAAGCCGCTTCTAACATCATCTGTTCTATTCTGTTTGGGACCCGATATGAGTACGATGACGAATTTCTTCAGCATATTATTCACCTATACATGGATAATACCAAGATTGCCAATGGACCTTGGGCTATGGTAAATGCATCACAAATAAAAGTCTCAAACTAAAATTACAAATAAATTCTGGACAAAATTTCAATATGAAAAATGTGATAATTCTCCCCCCTGCAGCTCTACGATACTCTTCCTATGATTCGTAGGATTCCTCTGCCTTTTCAAAGGGTCTTTCACAACATGAATGAACTAAAACGGATTTCCGCAGACCAAATTGCTCAGCACAAGAGCAGCCGGGTCCCAGGCGAGCCCCGAGACTTCATTGACTGCTATTTGGATGAAATGGAAAAGGCACGAAATCCTCGTTCTCTGTTATATGATCTGCCTTGAGAGTTGAAAATGTTCTAGAGTTGACACCCAGTGAAATATTCCTATACAGCATATGAAAGCGTTACAGTTCTCTTCTTTGAATGAAGTATAATGTGAGGTCAGTGGGGAGTCCACAGCAGTAAGGATGAAGTTATACCAGAATTTACCTGTGTGTCTTCTTGTCTTCTTCCCTGCTGAATACAGAGAGGTAATGGAGGCTCTAACTTTGATGAACGCCAGTTAATAATGTATATTCTGGACATTCATGTTGCTGGAACAGACACTACCTCCAACACCCTTCTCGCTGCCTTCCTGTACCTTATGAATCACCCAGATGTTCAAGGTAGGTAACTGCTGACTATTGTTTCCCCAATTGTATATTTGGTCTTGATGATTTATAATCCAGATGATACATCTCAGAAGGGAAGTATTAAACATGAACGTCCTTATCCTGTGCAGCGAGGTGCCAGCAGGAGATTGATGCTGTGCTTGGAGAGAGAGCACACGCCTCCTTTGAGGACAAACACAAGATGCCTTATGTGCAGGCCATGATCCATGAAGTCCAGCGCATTGCCAACATTGTACCTCTTAGTGTCTTCCATCGTACCACCAAAGACACACAATTGATGGGCTACGACATTCCCAAGGTAAGGCTTCATTAGAGGTGGGTAGTAACGGGTTAGTTTTAATCAGTTACTTGTACTCTAGTAAATTTTTGGAGAAAATTAACTTTCCAGAGGAAATTTTTGTATCAGTATATTTTACTTTTACTGAAGTACATTTTAAAAGAAAAAATGTCCTATTACCCTGTTACATTTCTGTCACCTTCTCTTTATTACTTTTTAATTTTTCATATTTAATGTTTAATTTTCTATCCTTAAAACTAATAAATCTGGTATTACAGTGAATCATGACATCTGTGGATTTCTTGTAGTCAGCTGCCAGTCACAGTTATGTACATGGCGAACCATTAAAAATGTGTCTGCACTGTCAGATGACTTCTTTTGTTGATTCCATTGGCCACATGTTCTGACTGTGAAACCAGTCAGAGCTACTGTTACGTTTCATCGCGCCTTCATTGACAACAAATTCACTTGTCCAAGAAACTGAGTTGGAAAAGACATGAGTTGAAATATGTTTAAAATGTAAAGAATTGACATTTTCTGTGTTGTGAGAATTGCAGACATCTCAAGTCTGAAGGAAATCAACATCACACCCTTGACTCTTGCAAGTGATCATAACCTCCTGACACCCCAGCCACCCAGTCTGTCACTTTTCCTGGGAGTGACAGCTCTCCCTGAAATCAATTTTTCAAAGTTGAGATTTCTTCAACTGAATAGTCCAACACTTAATGAGATCAGTTATTCCGTTATTGTAAACATCAATCGGAAGTTCAAAGTTTTACAAGAACTGTAATCAGCTATGCAGCTTAAAAATGGATCACTTAATTTAAATATACAAAGTATTATTGATCTGAAGGATTTTAATTCACTTCTAAAGAAACAAAGTTTTAGAAATCTGGGAAATGTTTGTTAATTAACATTTATTACATTGATTAATATGCTAATAAACTGAGTGTGAACATTATGAATTGCAGGATTGAGATCAATTTTGGAGGTTAACTGTAATGACAACACATTCACCCACATCTCCCACATGTGTGTTGTCATCCTTGTTTTCTAACTGATGTCAATGTACATGAACCTCATACATACTGCAAAAAACATGTTACTGTTAGAATTGCTACGTATACAGTAATTAGGTAACCACCTCCGTGGCTTCCTTCTTGCCACTCTGCTACGCAGGCCGCTTTTATGAAGTGCTCTGGAAGTGGTTGACTGATGCACATTGGCTCCCATTGCAGCCACTGATCTCTGTATATTTTTTTACATTTACATTTATTTATTTAGCAGACACTTTTCTCCAAAACGACTTCCAGTAAACTCTATGTAGTGTTATCAGTCCAAACACCTTATTCACCAAGGTGACTACTGTAACCCTTTCAAAGCTGTTGTTGGCTTCAGAGTAGCATCTCTTAGCAATTTTCATCTTGCCCTGGTGTTCTGTTTTGGACCTGATACTTTTTAAATTTTACAGTTTAATGTTTATTAATTTATTATTTTTTTCAAGTAACAGTACTTCAATATTCTCTTTGGCTACTGTACCAGCCTCTGGGCTTCATACATATCTTAAATTAGAAAAATAACATTCAGCTGTTCTCATGTCAAAATTTAGGGGAGTTTTATTGATTCAGTTTCTCATCTTCTTACGTTTACATTTACTCATTTAGCAGGTACTTTTCTCCAAAGCAACATGCCTTTCAGTGAACAATACAAAGAGTGCATTACGTTCCTGTGCTGTAATTTTCTCTCCTTCTTTTCTTTCCTTCAGGACACCCTCATTATTCAAAACCTTACATCTGTACTTTATGAGGAGAGCCAGTGGAAGTTCCCCCATGACTTCAACCCCTCAAACTTCCTGAATGAGCAGGGAGAGTTTGTGAAGCCTGAGGCCTTCATGCCTTTTTCTGCAGGTACAATAAATTGGAATTATTGGAAGCCATTCATGCAGTTAAAACCATTAAGAATTAAATGAAATATAATGAATATGAGGAATATATAGAAATGTCTCATACGATTGACATGTATGTGCTTTATTGGTAGGCCCTCGGATGTGCCTTGGAGAGGGTCTTGCACGCATGGAGCTCTTCTTATTTTTGGTCACTCTGCTGCGTCGCTTCCAGTTTGTCTGGCCTGAAGATGCTGGGGAACCTGACTACACCCCTATTTTTGGTGTGACTCTCACACCAAAACCATACAGTATGGGTGTCAGGCTAAGATGTCACCAGGCAGAATGAAGAAACCAGCCTACAGTTAAATATTCATTATACAGTTAATCTTCACAAATGTATTATGACTACAAATGACAATGCTATTCCCGAATGGAGTAAAAAATAAATACACTGTGATTCAAAAATATTTCTATGTCAGTAAAATTAAATGTACTCTTCTGAGCAAATGCTAGGTTACCACTATTATTATGCCTGTTTACACATACAAGGAATTTGTCTTGGTGACAGGAACTTCCACAGCACAGACAGAATGACAGTGGCAAGACACAGATAATAAAAGCAGAGTGGGCTAATAAAAGATAAAAAAATATATAGAGTATAAAGTACACAATATACAAAACAGACACTAGACATTATATGTTTGTACAGGTATGTTATATACAATGCAAGGGAAAGTAAATAAGAGATATGATGTGAAAAATAAATATAAATATAAATAGCGTTGTTTATTGCACCAGTTTACTCCCTAGGGGGCATTTAGCTGTTCGTGAGGTAGATGGCCTGGCTAAGAAGATGCCAGACAGGATGATGAGGCAGCAGGGTTCATTTAAACATTCAGATTAATGTTTAATTTGACTAAAGGATGAGAACTGCAAATGTTTGTGCTGTACTCAGATGTAGTCATCAGGATTCTTTTTGAAAAGTGAAGATGTGTTTTGCAAATATGAGATTATTTCCACAATGTCATTAAAATAAATTCTAATTTGTATGAAAGTGATCTCTCCTTACTCCTTAAAAATTTTGCCAGAAGTATACATTTTAGGGAAATTAATTTCTGAACGCCATCAGGGTTTTTTGAAATCAGGATGCAAGTCCAGAGTGCTTTCTGAGGAACTGTCCTGAGGCCAACCTAGGAGCTGAAGATGTATGGGAGAGCAACATAGGAGGTCGCGATACAAAGGTTTGTGGTGCAAAAAGTGAGGGTCGAGATCCAAAAGCCATTGTCATTGTTTAAAGAACAACAGGGCATAATCCGAGGAACAAAGAGCAAGGATTAAGGAACTAGGAAGAGCGCAAGGAAAAATGTGTTGTCTCAACGAGATTCCATTTTCGTGGTACCTCACTCTTCTAAAGAACACTGCAATGACATACGGGTGTACGGAAAATGCTTTAGGTTGAACTAGATTGACGTCCCTTGTGGCCATCTTTTGTATTGCCTTCAGTGTCATTGTGCACAAAGAGATCCAGAGATAGACTCAGTTGCAGGTGTGTGTTTATTGGAGTTGGGTCAAGCAGGGGAATGGACAGGCAAGGGTCGTCGATCTGCAAACATTGTACAAAGGGGCAGGTAAAAACCAGAACCGGTAAAACAAGAGCAAAGGGTCAAGTAACCAGGCTGGAGTAACACAAAGGTAAGGACTCGGGGTGATTGTGAAGAGCTGCGGATTCTCCATCGAAGTTTCGCGGCTTGGGGCATTTGGACAGCCCCTTTGTACCCTGTCTCCTTAATCAATCGCAGGTGCGGTCGACATGCTTGCGGTGGGGGAGCAACACTCAGGGGTTGTGACAATAAAATTGGCGTATTTAATTTAAGCCATGTTTTTTAATGTTTTACAGCTTTAGAATTCTAACAGTGCCTGTTATTGTTTACTGTCACAAAAAGAATTTCTATGCTATATTATTGTTCATATATTACTGACTTGAAACTTTTATCCAAGACAACACAGAATTTCACCCGTTTACATTGCTGGGTTATTTGACAGAAACACAGCAATGCAAGTAATTTACCCAAAACTATTCCCAGAGTAAAAGGCAGAGGGATCTAAAAACCATCTAGTTCTTCAGACAGTGTCCTTAATCTTTTCAGTGATGGAAACTGGTGGACCACAGTAACAATCCTAGATTAGACTTACTATGACAGATGGACAACTATTCCAATCCAACTATATTAAATGACAATTTGGTACAAGCCCAAGGTGTAAAATTAAAGGCAAACATTCAGTTGATCTCAGGTCAGACTGGTTGTAACTGGTCCAGTTTCACATCTTCTTGATCATGCTGTACCCCTTCAGGATACTTTTATTCTTCAAATCCTTGGCTTTATGAGAAGAGCCAGTGGAAGTTCCCCCATGACTTCAACCCCTCCAACTTCCTGACCATGCTGGGAGAGTTTGTGAAGCCTGAGGCCTTCATGCCTTTTTCTGCAGGTGAAATAAATTAATAACAGCAATTAAAGGAAAAAAAAAAAAAAACTGGTTGAACTTTATATGTCAAACATACAGATATCTCTCTTGATTGACATGTATGTGTTTTAATGACAGGTCTTTGGATGTGTCTTGGGGGGGTCTTCCATGTATGGAGCTCATGCTGTTTTTGGTCATTACTTCATTGCTTCCAGTTCATCTGGCCAGAAGATGCTGGAGAGTCTGACAACACCCTTATTTTTGGTGGAATCATAACCCTTCTCTATGAATCTTATATAAACAGGATTTGCACATTTCCACAAACTCTTAAGTATCCTTACAAGGGTGAAGAGCTGGTCTACTGTTCCACAGTCAGAAAGGAATCCACATCTTTTCTTCTCAGTGTGAAGCTTGAATATCACCCCTTGGGAGTTCTTTCCAACAGCATTGCACCATGACTTCCTGGGAAGGTTGAGGAGCATAATCCAGTGACAGTTAAAACACACTTCCTGGTCTATTTTTTTTTTTTTAAAAAAAACAACTCCTAGGAAATAAACCTAGGTTCTTCAAAACAATGATGGCACATCTACTTCATTCAGGATTTCCTAAAAGTACTTCTTTCACCTTTTTAGTTCTTCAGAACCTTCAGGTCAAATCCAGATTCCTCCATGCTAATAATGCCCAATGGGTCTCCTTATTTTTTCAACATGACTGTATCTGTCACAGGCCTTTGGACTGCTGCCATGATAGGTACAGAATACCTTTCCACTGCAGCTCCTCATGGCAACTTTGAACCATGTCTGTTCTGACTCCATGTCCTTCGCTTCACTCAGAATGCAAGAGCAGTTCTGTTGGAAGTGAACAGCTATGATTATAAAGTGGGATTTTCACCAGGGGTTCCCAGGAGACACTTGTTCCTTGGTTGGACCTCCCAGATTTGTATAATAGTCATTTGTGTTCAACATGTGTTCTAAGTGCAATTCTGAGCTACTTTGTGTTAAAATATGCAGTTTGTTATGGCCAACCTGGGACTAGCACAGACATCCAACAGCAACCCATGTTTGGGTTTGGATCAGGTTGAAAGTTCTCTATTACTTCACCCAAGGTTTCTCTGCAATTACCCAGATGAACATTAAGGTCTCCCAGCAGGACTATGGAGTCAGTGTACAGCAGCATCTATAACAGCACAGCAAGAAAGACAATGTGTATACAGTTGTAAAAAAAATCAATTGAGTCCTTTGGAATTATCTGTATTCCTGCATTAATTTGCTTCTAAAATGTGATTTTTTCTTCATCTAAATCATAATACATTTAGAAGAAGCAGAATAAATTTAAATGATTTATACACAAACAATGATTCATTGAACTCATTCGGGAAACAATGAACTGTATCATGAAATTGTACAGGAGAATGCCAGGGTCCGTTTCATGGGAAACTTAATAAAAGTTGAGCCATGCAAAGTGAAACTGATCCTAAATTGATCCTAAGGATAGTAGTAAATCAAAAAGAAACCATTTTGCATTTAAAGGGACCTCACCTTTGAATGATTTGACAAGGTAATCGCACTAGGAGTGTAAGGCTCCAGATAATATACCTTTCAGAATGTCATGCCCCCGGGAACAAGAGGATCGCCAACACCTGCGAGTAATCAATATGACCCGGGACCAAAGGAACTCCATGTCCGCAAGATGACGTGGACTCTTACAATTGCCCTTGTGGTCTTGCAGTATCAGTGGTCCTGGTCTGCGCTTTGCATCCTGCCTAGTGTTCCTGGTTTTTGACCCTCGCCTGTCTTCTACGACCACTGAGTTTTTCCTAGTCTGGGTATCAGCGTCTGTGCCTTGTACAACCTTCGCCTGACCCTGATAATATCCTGCCATTCGAACTTTGAGAAAGGAATAAAACCAACCCGCAAATGGGTCCACAACCTACCTGTCTGTCTTCAGTCCGTCTGTTACCATGACAGAGAATCCCTGCTGCTTTACAGTTCCTTCAACTCAACAAGGATGAGATCTGTGGGGGGGATTTGGTGAAATTCAGTGATTCAAATATGTAATGTTTAAAAAAATCTTTTCTATACCATTTTTCCCTAAATGTTATTTATCCCATTTTATTTATTTGTATTTTATTGTCTTATTTTGTTCCACTTACATGCTTCTTCTTTCATTGTAAACTCTGCAAAGTAATTTCATTTATAAAATATCAACAGATTTTCTGTACAATAAAGGATAATTCAAGTTCGTCAGTAATACAAATAAGGGACCATTCAAAGTCTTTCATATGTAAAACAAAGGTAAATTAAATACATACAAAGACACATGCATAAACATAAGAAACATACATAAAAAGTACACATTGCATATCAAAGTGTAAACAGAAATGTCTGGGACCCAGGTAAATCATTTAGCATAAATCCAACAACATGACTTAGCTACAGTTCAAAAGACAGTGTGGGTATTGTGAGTAAAGCAAAGTGGAAAGGACAGCTGAACAACAGTCATGCTGGGCACATTAATTCTGCTCTGGGTCGGGTTTTGGCTTTTACTCTTCCTATTCAGGACTAGGAGACCCAAGAACTTCCCCCCTGGTCCTTGGCCTGTACCAATCTTTGGGAATCTGCTGCAGCTAAACCTGGCCAATCCTATCAAAGACCTGGGCAAGGTAGAGTAAAATTCTACTTATCAAAAGTATGCAGATTAAATTTATCTTAATTTAGTTAAATTAGTGTATCCCTTTCCCCTCCAGCCTTGCGCCCTGTGTTGCCGGGTTAGGCTCCGGCTCGCCGTGACCCCGCTTGGGACAAGTGGCTTCGGAGAATGTGTGTGTGTATGTGTGTGTAGTTAAATTTAGACCTAGAGAAGGTATAAAAAATATTAAATGAATTTAAGGGTTTAAAATAATCCCAGTAGATATCATTCGTCATTTGTACCAAATTACTAAAGTTTTTTTTTTTGTTGCATATTGAGACTTTAACCAGACTTGCATAGAGGCAGCCATTTACAGAGCAAGACTGTCGTACATAATTTGTTGTTTCCAGCCCTGTTTCTATATGTGCTCATGTTTTCATTATCAAAATTAACCAAGAAAACAGCCATGTAATCAAACTTAGTTCACTCTAGTGTGTTTCTCTGTCCATGCTGCAGCTGTCAGAGCGCTATGGGAAGGTTTTCTCTCTGTATTTTGGGGAAAGACCTGCGGTGGTATTGAATGGTCTACAGGCCATGAAGGAAGCAATGGTCATTCGAGCTGTGGATTTTGCAGGACGACCTCTAGGAATGATGGTAACTCATCTGGGTGACGGAAAAGGTAACACGTGCATCTGATTTTTATACATCTGTTTCAGTGAAAGAATTCCTCTATATGTGCTTCTTTAATGTTCTTCAATAAATATTATCCTCCCTTGCTTTTCATGACCATATTCACGGTCAGAGAATCCCGGTTTGTATTGCAGTTTTGAGGTAATAAATATTGCAAAGCATTTGACTATGATGAATACTGGACCGGGGGGGTGCAGTGGTGCAGTGGGTTGGACCAGGTCCTGCTCTCTAGTGGGTCTGGGGTTCGAGTCCCGCTTGGGGTGCCTTGCGACAGACTGGCGTCCTGTCCTGGGTGTGTCCCCTCCAGCTTTGCGCCCTGTGTTGCCAGGTTAGGCTCTGGCTCCCTGCGACCCTGAATTGGTCAAGTGGTTCTGTGTGTGAATACTGGACCAAATAAAGAATGTAATAATGCCAATGAGCTACTATTGGACTACTTGATAGTAATATGTTCTATGGTATACATTTCCTTTTGGATCTAGCATAGTAATCAAATTATTTCAGCATTGGCAATATCTGCTAAAATAAAATTTTACTTTGAAGACATATCAGATAATATTGCTTATCCATCTTACCACCCCCTCAACATTGTCAGTATTAATAATAAGACATTTCAAAATTTTAGGTATTGTTATGGCTGACTATAGTCCCAGCTGGAAGGAACACAGACGCTTTGCTCTGATGACACTGAGGAACTTTGGTCTGGGGAAAAAGTCCTTGGAGGACAGGATTTTGGAGGAGATATCCTACGTCACCACACTCTTGGAAAGAAGTGATGGTACTGAACATTAACATGCAACACGTTTAGTTTTCAACATATCCATTTTTTTTTGTCTCTCAGATGAAATATTTTAAACATATTTCAAATGCATTCAGTTAGGGGGGCATGATAGCACAGTGGGTTGGACCGGGTCCTGCTCTCTGGTGGGTCTGGGGTTCGAGTCCCACTTGGGGTGTCTTGTGATGGACTGGTGTCCTGTCCTGGGTGTGTCCCCACCCCCTCCAGCCTTGTGCCCTGAGTTGCTGGGTTAGACTCCAGTTTCCTGCGACCCTGTATTGGACAAGCGGTTCAGACAGTGTGTGTGTGCATTCAATTAATGTTTCTTGTGCTACAGAAAGGTGACATTGTTGGTGTGTAAACTGATTATTTATTTACAGGGAAATCCATAAATCCTCAGATTCTGTTCCACAAAGCTGCATCCAACATCATTTGCTCCATTTTGTTTGGGAACCGATATGAGCATGATGATGAATTTCTACAACGTCTTCTTAAAATATTCAGAGAGATCACTACCATGGTCAACGGCCCTTGGACTATGGTAAGCATTATTTATCTAAAGGCTAAATACTAAACAGGAGAAAATTTCATTCTCAGTTTTAATTTTTGATGCAACTCATCATATTAATTTTTTTCAACTGCAGCTCTATGATACGCTACCATTCTTGAAATACTTTCAATTGCCTTTTAAGAAGACCTTTGAGAATATGGAAATTCTGAAGAAGATTGCTGCAGACCAAATTGCTCAGCACAAGAGCACCCAGGTCCCAGAAGAGCCTCGCGACTTCATTGACTGCTACCTGGACGAAATGGAAAAGGCACTAAAATCCTTCACTGTTCTATGATCTGCTATAAGCGTTGAAAGTGATTTGATATTGAAGGAATATTCATACATATTGATTAGACTCTAAGGGGGGCGCGGTGGCGCAGTGGGTTGGACCGCAGTCCTGCTCTCCGGTGGGTCTGGGGTTCGAGTCCCGCTTGGGGTGCCTTGCGACGGACTGGCGTCCCGTCCTGGGTGTGTCCCCTCCCCCTCCGGCCTTACGCCCTGTGTTGCCAGGTTAGGCTCCGGTTCCCCGTAACCCTGTATGGGACAAGCGGTTCTGAAAATGTGTGTGTGTGTGTGTGTGTGTGTGATTACACTCTGAATGAGTGGCAGCTGCAAGTCATTTATAAAATGTAGGTGACCAAAAAAAAAACAGGCTGAGATTCTGAAATCCTGGGATAACACCTCATTGCACAGAATGACACCTTTGGTTAGCAAAATGTTTATAGGACTGTGGATGGAATTATTTCAAGTGAACTCTGCTTGAAGTGTGATATTACCCAATGAAGTCTGCTGCCCATAAAGTGAAAAGAAGCACAGCATTCACATCAAAAGAGGTCGGTGCAGATATTCATCCTTGCCAGGCTGGCATGGGTGTCATATCTTGAGGGCATTTAAAATGTGGTTAATTTGCTGCTATGAAGTTGATAAAATGACCAAACTGTGGAAGGACCTTGAGAAAAATCTATTTAAAGCAGCCCTTATATTAACAACAATTATGTTAACCAGAAAACTTCTATCTTTTTTTTCTACCAGAGAGGTGAAGGTTTCTCCCTCTTCAATGAAAGTCAGTTAATAATCTTATGTGTGGAGCTCCACATTGCTGGAACAGACACCATCTCCAATACTCTCCTCACTGCCTACCTGTACCTCACAACTCACCCAGATGTTCAGGGTAATTAGGCAGCAGAAAATTCTCTAACTACTGAGTATAGCTGGACTTCATAACTTAGAAAAAAGAGTGTAATTGAAAGAAAAAGTGTTAATCATGTATGTCCTTATCCTATCCAGCGAGATGTCAGCAGGAGATTGATGCTGTGCTTGGGGACAGAGCACACGCCTCCTTTGAGGACAGACACAAGATGCCGTATGTGCAGGCCATGATCCATGAAGTCCAACGCATGGCCAACATTATACCTCTTAGTGTCTTTCACCGTACCACGAAAGACACACAGCTGATGGGCTACAACATTCCCAAGGTCATGCTTCATACACACTTTGGATTGCTGTACAAATTAGTATGAAGCCTAACTATAATAAGACTTTACAAGTTCTTCTTAGTTATTTGACTGACTTTGCACTGTGTCTTTCTTTGGGTCTCCTTCAGGGCACCCTCATTATTCAAAACCTTACATCTGTACTTTATGAGGAGAGCCAGTGGAAGTTCCCCCATGACTTCAACCCCTCAAACTTCCTGAATGAGCAGGGAGAGTTTGTGAAGCCTGAGGCCTTCATGCCTTTTTCTGCAGGTACAATAAATTGGAATTATTGGAAGCATTTGATGGAATTAAAACCTCCAGGAACTAACCTTAGCCTTGTCAACATAAGTAATTTACGGAAATTTCTCTCATATGATTGACATTTGTTTTACTGGTAGGCCCTCGGATGTGTCTTGGAGAGGGTCTTGCACGCATGGAGCTCTTCTTATTTTTGGTCACTCTGCTGCGTCGCTTCCAGTTTGTCTGGCCTGAAGATGCTGGGTTGCCTGACTACACCCCTGTTTTTGGGGTAACTGTGTCACCAAAACCATACAGTATGGGTGTCAGGCTAAGATGTCTTCAGACAGAATGAAGAAACCAGCCTACAGTTAAATATTCATTATACAGTTAATCTTCACAAATGTATTATGACTACAAATGACAATGCTGTTCCCAAATGGAGTAAAAGATAAGTACACTGTGATTCAAAAATATTTCTATGTCAGTAAACTTAAATGTACTCTTTTGTGCAAATGCTAAATTACCACTATCATGATGCTAGTTGTGCCTGAAAGTGTGATTTTTAAGGAAATTAGCAAATGAATGAATGAATGAATGAATGAATGAGCTTTATTGGCAAGTATGTTTACACATACAAGGAATTTCTCTTGATGACAGAAACTTCCACAGCACAGACAGAATGACAGTGACAAGACACAGATAATAAAAGTAGAGTGGGCTAATAAAAGATAAAAAAAATATATAGAGTATAAAGTACACAATATACAAAACAGACACTAGACATTATATGTTTGTACAGGTATGTTATATACAATGCAAGGGAAAGTAAATAAGAGATATGATGTGAAAAATAAATATAAATATAAATAGCGTTGTTTATTGCACCAGTTTACTCCCTAGGGGGCATTTAGCTGTTCGTGAGGTAGATGGCCTGAGGGAAGAAACTTTTCCTGTGCCTGGCTGTCCTGGTGCTCAGTGCCCTGTAGCGCTGGCCACATGGCAAAAGTTCAAAGAGGAAGTGGCCTGGGTGCGAAGGGTCTAGGATGATTTTGCCAGCCCCTTTTCTCACTCTGGATGACTACAATTCTTGGAGAGTGGTGGAGGGTGTGCCGATGATTCCTCCAGCCGTCCGGAGTATCCGCTGTAATCTTCTGAGGTATGATTTTGTAGCTGAGCAGAACCAGACAGTTATAGAGGTGCAGAGGACAGACTGGATGACTGCAGAGTAGAACTGCATCAGCAGCCTCTGTGGCACTTTGAACTTCCTCAGCTGGCGAAAGAAATACAACCTCTGGTGGGCCTTCTTCACAATGGAGTCTATGTGGGGCTCCCACTTCAGGTCCTGTGAGACGGTGGTGCCCAGGAACCTGAATGACTCCACTGTTGCCACAGTGCTGTTCACGATGATGAGTGGGGATAATGCTGAGGTGTTTCTCCTAAAGTCCACGATCATCTCCACTGTTTTGAGCGTGTTCAGCTCCAGGTTGTTGTGACTGCACCAGACAGCCATGGATACATGTGAAGTAAACTAGGCACCAAAAAACATAATCTCTAATATTATCAACTTTATCAACAGTGAAATTTTAATTTCCGTACTTTATAACTACTAATTTGCCGCTTATCTTACAGTTCTATAGAAAGCAACTTAATATATTTATTATACTGATATTTTTGAGGAGTAGTTCATGGTAAGTATCTTATTAAACGGTTCTATCTTAGTACCAGGAACTGGTTATTGATCTGAAAACCTTTAAGATACAAGTACTTGTATTGAAGTACAATATTTATTTGTATTTTTTTGCAATATCTGCTGGTAAGAAAACAGGTATCATGACCCATCTATGTCAGAAGAGACCATGTATCCTCTATGTGTCCTTTAGATCAAAATGCTGAGGACAGTTGAGCAAGTCATCATGATGGCAGTACGATACCAGGGGAATCCTCTTATATTTTAAAAAATATTAAAAAGTGCTTAGGACAAAATAAGGCAATGCAATTAATGGCATGAAGAAGAACCCTAACCTAGTGCCCCCTGCAGTGTCTCCCTAGGAGAACAGGTCTGAGGTGAGAGTCTAGACAAAGAATAGTCCATAAAAAATTCTATCAGTATGAAAATGAAACTAAGCTTACCCTTCCTGGATTAGGGATCCCAGGACCTACCCCTGGAGCCAGACCAAGTTCAGCATGAAATGGCAATATGGAACCAAATTATTAATTCACCATATGGAAGGTAAAGCATTGGTGTTGGGTGCAATGCAAGCCAAATGGCAGTCATGAACATCATGGACCTATATGGAATGGTACCTGGCTGTGGAAACTGGATCTGAGTGTGTGTAAGGGGTATGAACTGGTGAAGCAAGTGGAAAAATAGCAACCAGGTATGGTCTCACCTCTGTGGATAATGTGGGCTGTAGTACTTCCTGAGTGGTGTTGTTCCGTCTTGTTCTCAAGTTACTCCTTCTGAAATGCTCTGGGTGGGAATGGAGATACTCACAAGTTCCTGGCGGAGGGCCATGCATTGTAACTTCTTCTTAGTGAACAAGAGGGTTGCTCAATGCCTTTACAAGTTGCATAAAGGAAAACCTTCTGTCGTCTGTGAATGTACATCAAACAGCTGTTAAGAGTATTTATCCTTCTTAGTGAAGGTTGGCAATATACAAACAGTCCTGGAGGGCGGACTTCAATGTTTGTGTAGGAATGATGAAGATACCTGAAGTTGTGATATGGTGGAAAATAGTGACTTGTTACTGAACTTCTATGCAACTCATGGTATGTACCTACAAAGAGCAGGTTTGAACACAGGGAGGCTCATAAGTATACCTCACACCAGTGACACTTGGACAGAAGTCATTCATTGACTTTGTGGTTGTGTCATGTAATTTAAGGCTGCATATTCTGACCTCACCACCTTGTTTATGCCATGTTTCTGTCATTGCACCTCCTTCAGGACACCCTTATTATTCAAAATCTTGCATCTCTGCTTTATGAGGAGAGCCAGTGGAAGTTCCCCCATGACTTCAACCTCTCCAACTTCCTGAACGAGCAGGGAGAGTTTGTGAAGTCTGAGCCCTTCATGCCTTTTTCTGCAGACACAATAAGCTGCAATTATTGAAAGCCATTCATGCAGTTAAAACTACCAGGAATTGAAATCTAATCAATACAAGTGTCACGTCCCCATCAACCAGCGCATAGACTACACCTGCTGTTCCCTGATGGGAACAGGGATAAGAAGAGATGCCAAGGAGACGGGAATCCGAAACCTTGTTCAGCGACTCTTTTTTCCTGGCTGATTGTGTTACCTGTAACGCCTTCCAATCTCGACCTTTGCTTGTTTACTCTTCGACCAGGATTCTCGCCTTGTCCTGTGTACTGTTTGCTGATCGCCCGACCATCGCCTGTCCCATGACCTCTCTCTTGGATCACGTCTAATAAACATCGATTTGAAGAACTCTGCACTTGAGTCCATCATCGTGTGGAATGAAACCATGACAATGAGGAATATGGAAATTTCTCCTATGTTTGACATGTCTTATTGGCAGGTCTTTGGATGCATCTTCTTGGGAAGGGACTTGCACATATGGAGCGCTTCCTCTTCTTGGTCACTCTGTTGCATTGCTTCCATTTTTTTTTTTGGCCTGAAGATGCTGGAGTTCCTGACTACATCCATGTTTTGGGGGTGATATGTCAACCAAACCATATGGACTTGGTGTCAGGCTAAGAGATCAAGCAGGATAAATGTCTGACTGGCATCGCTAACATCTGGCTTCCCACATGTGTTACTATGACAGATGTCAGTATTGCATCACAGTAAAATCTTCCAGAACTTAATGCAACACACTTTGTGGCTAACAATTAAAGTTTAGATGTCAGCATAATGCATGGGGGTGCAGCGGGCTTGCCCAGGGCCTGCTCTCTGGTGCGTCTGGGTTTCGAGTCCTGCTTGGGGTGCCTTGCGATGGACTGTCGTCCTGTCCGGGGTGTGTCCCCTCCCTCTGCAGCCTTGCGCCCTGTATTGCCAGGCTGGGCTCCGGCTTGCAGAAACCCCCCCCCCTCCTCGGGCCAAGTGGACAGTGTGTGTGTGTGTGTGTCAGCATAATGCCTCGTAATTCATTATTTTTTTTTGTAATGTTGTACTGAAGAAATCATTGATAGATTTTTATCTTAATTTTTAATTTGCAATTTTTTCATGATTAGTAAATTGTTTGTTTTTGTCAATGACACTCCTTGTCTTCAGTGCTTTGAGGGTTCAGTGCTGTTGAGGGTTCAAAGTAACATCTGAAATGTGTATATTTTTAGACAAAATCAAATCACATGCCAGAAAATGTCACATGCTCCAACGATGACATGGAAAGAAATGTGTGAGTTTTGGGTATTTACTAGAGTACAGATGACAATCAAACAACTCATCATGCTGGGCACCATACTGCTGCTTTGGCTTGAGGTCTGGCTTTTACTTTTCCTCTTCAGAATTTGGAGACCTAACCACCCAGTCCATAGCCCATACCAGTCTTTGGGAATCTCCTGCATCTCAGCCTGGTCAATCCTGTGAAAGTTGTTGCACAGAGCAGGCTGGACACTGGAGTGTGAACCCAGTTGCAGGATCTCTTGTTGCCAAGGTACAGGGGATAAAACAATATTCATGGTCAGGGACAGCCAAGGTTCAATCCGATGTGCAAACGTTGTTCAAAAGGAGAATCCGAAGACGTGGTTGATGAAACAAAGCAAAGGTCGATGCTGTGGGTGACTGGAAACAGGGACAAGAAGAGGGGTGAGGGAGCAAGGAGGGAAAATTATGAAGGATAGGCAAGGCAAGGCAAGATTGTTGAGGAGGGATGGTGGTCTCAAGGAGATTCCGCAACCGGGGAGCAATGGAGTGGTTCCCTTCATACTATGCTCTGATTATCTGGTGCAGGTGTCAGGGGCGAGGTTGTGGGTGTGACAAAAGTCTTCGAGAAGGTGGAATAAAAGTGAAAATCTTGAAACAAGAAAACATGAAATGGGAACAAAAATAATTCATGAACATTCACTTTTAAGGCTGGAAAACAGGTGCTAGTGGTGAGTATTACATTTTGTTCATGTAGTGGATATAATTAGTAATGCTTCTTTAGATCAAAAGTTGTTCATTTGCCTCACAAGTTGTAAACTTCCAATAAAGAAAATTTCTTGTGGTGAATTGATCTTCCCAGTTAAGCTTTATTTTTTTAAATACTATATGTTTAAATATATTTTAAAGTTTGCACTTCTCACAACGAGCACAAAACAAAAAGAGGAACAATGCATTTCCACAGTAAGTAGCTGCAGATCCATGGTTTCTCTCTCCATAATGTTCTGATACTAGATAAATCACATTACTCTTTGGTTGTTCTCAGTCACTGGAAATACTTTAATGAATAACAGCAACAGTACTCATGGGTCTAATGCATACCACACCTACAACAGGGCTTGACTTATTTTGAATACCATAATGTCACAGAAGTTTTTCTCTCTTTATAAGACCTTGTGTGTAAGACAGCAATACTTTAATGTCTTTTACCTGAGTGCTGTCAGGGGGAGGGTGTTCAGCAACGTCTTGGATGGGGGACTCACAGAGGGCAAAAAATTTTTAATGGTCTGCGCTGGGGTTACGAGTGACGAGGTCAGCAAAGTTGCGAGAGGCAAAGTCAGCAAAGTAACGGGCGAAGTATGTGATGAAGTTATGAGCAGCAGGGCAGGCACAGTTTTTCTCTAGGCTGCTGGCAACGTCACCAGCTACACAGGCAATATAGCGTGGGACAAGGACGCTGATGAAGAGCAGGAAGCGGTGACATAAGGAGTGTGGAGCATTGCTGGTGGCAAAGTTTTGCTCGGCTCTGGGGGAGGAGTGTAGTACAGTGCCGAGGGAGAAGTTATCAGCGTTCTGGTTCTCAAGTGCCAAGAGTGAGATGTTCTCCGCAACCAAGGGTGGAGCTTTCTTGATGTCCATTTTCTTAAGGCCTGAGTCTGAAACAGCATCAAGGGTAAAATTTTTATTTTTGTCACTTAAACTTCTCCAAAACAAAAAGAAAACAAATACATTCAGACTAAATTCAAATTTGTTTCCCCTTACAGTTTACTGAAGCCTGAGCTATTCCTCATCAATACGTTCACAATGGTTCACTGCTGGCCCTGGGGTTTGGGTGTCTTGAAATGAAGAGCACAAGAATAAATTAAGCACACCACACTTAAGGCAATAAATTTTATAAACTTATCAATAAACTTTTATCTATGATCTCAGATGGCAACAAGCAGCAGTTACATTGTCAAGGTGCAATTATAAAGGTTCCCAGTTTATAATGATCCATCATTTACCAAGAGACTTAGTAAGATAAAAGACCAGTAACAACTTACACTCATTTTACACTCTTGCAGCAACTGTCAATCCAATAGCACATTCAAATGGTCATGCCCCAACTGACTTTACGGGTGCTGATTAAGTTGGCGGTAGCAAGGAAAACAACTTGTTGCTACCTACATCATCATGCTCAATTAGCATACTGTTACCATGGATACCCTCTAGAAAACTTCCCTTATTGCACAAGGCAGTAATGTATACTCATTTTAAGCTAATTCTCTTTCCCTTGTCTAGTAGGTAAAAACTGAAAGTAACTTTTGTGATCTTTCAGCTAATAGCAAATGTCAATAACTGTAAACATTCTGTGATACTGCAAATACCGATGTTTGTAGTATACAGTATTAGCAATTACATTTTGCATTTGCTCTCCGTGATAGCAGTAACACAGAGCATTTTCTTTTTTATTTTTCAAATGAGCCTAGACACCTCTTAAAAGCACAGTGTCCAAGGGCTCAGCGAAATTTATTTAAACAACTATTTTGCCATAATGCATGAGCTTATGCTGTTGCTCACACTGTAAAGTAATGAAAAACATTAACTGCTTGATTATAGCACTTCATTTTAACTGGTCAAAGTGCAACCATATACAAGTATCTTATTAGCCAAATGAATTTTTTAGTATTTTACATATATATATACACACACACACTAATAACACTGTACAGTACGTATAATATGTAATATAGCACAAATACACTGAAAATTTGAACGAAGCCCACATTTTGTGTATTAGCTACTCAGTGGATTGAACTTTGGAGCTATTAGCTGACCATTCCCAAAAGATATTCAGTATCAGTTAAATTTAAAAGTTGTAGACCTATGCAGATGCTCAGTATTAACTAAAACACAGTATGTACAGTTTGCATACATTACTGTATCATTGCAGTAAACAATGACATATGGTACAGAGAAGAACAAACAGCCACACTATTTCCACTATAACCACTTCCAACCACACTAACCCTTCTCTCGAGCTCATGGTGTAGTTTTTAGGGAAATTAATGTTAGTCGACTTTCTTCTGCTTGTCCTCATGTGGGTTGTGATGGTAGCAGGTTCAGCAAGCAGATTCAAACATTCCTCCCCTCAATCAAATTGTTACAGTGCCTACTGAACTGCTGTTGCACTCCTTAACAAGTAGCAGTTATGCTCCCATCACCTGGAGAGAACAACCGACTGTTTTCTGGGAGAGGACCATGACCTCAGACTTGTAGGTACCGATTTTTATCTCAGTTGCTTCACAACTTTGCAGCAAGCCAGTGGAATGTGCACTGAAGGTCACAGTCAATTGAGGTCAAAAGGACATCATCTGCAAACAGCAGAGGTGCCAACCCTAAGGACACAATCATAGCCTTGGCTGTGCCTTGATATTCTGTCCATGAAAATTAAGAACTTAGTGAACCCACACTGAACAGATTTGACTTAATGCCAAAAATGCAGACACAACTCACACTACATTTGTACAGGGATCAGACATCACGCATCTGTGGCCCTAGTACCCCATATTCTTGCAACACCTCCCACAGCACATGGCGAGGGACTATGTCATATACTTTTCCATGTCCACAAACACAAGCAGACTGGAATAGCATATTTCCATGTGACTGATACTTTCATGTTTGCAAAACTCATTTGGTTTATAGGCAAATAAACTGCAAACTCTTCTTTTCTGGATTTATCCAAACTTTACAGTTAACAAGGCTGAATTAATGATAGATCCATTGACCTAATAGTGATGCCTTGAATCCATGTTTCACCTCTGTTAATCCACAGCCTTTCTTGGCTTAATTGCATGGCCTTTGTTTAATGATTTTGGATGATATCTGGAACATCAATGGCCCAGTATAAATCACACACACACACACACACATTTTCAGAACCGCTTGTCCCATACGGGGTCACGGGGGAACCAGAGCCTACCCGGCAACACAGGGCGTAAGGCCGGAGGGGGAGGGGACACACCAAGGACGGGACGCCAGTCCGTCGCAAGGCACCCCAAGTGGGACTCAAACCCCAGACCCAGCAGAGAGCAGGACTGTGGTCCAACCCACTGCGCCACCGCGCCCCCCAGTATAAATCATTCACTAGAAAACAGGTCACCTGCATGAGGGATGGAGGAGCAAAGGTATGTATACACGCTTTTGTTTGCGTTGCAGTCCAGAGTACAGAAGATAGCTGAACAGCAGTCAACGTGTTGGGCACTTTTCTGTTGCTCTGGATGAGGATATGTTTCCTCTTCTTCCTCTTCAGGACTCGGAGGCCAAAAAACTCCCCTCCTGGTCTACATTCTGTACCAGTCTTTGGGTGTCTGCTGCAACTGAACCCAGGCAATCCCATTAAAACCTGGAGAAGGTAGAGTAAGAGTAAGAAAGAGCAAGAACATGTGAACATTTTCTTTTCTATCAGAGAGGTAACACAAGATTCCTTGATGAAGGTCAGATGACTGGTTTCCTTTTTGACCTGTTTCTTGCACACCACCTCCAACATCATCAGCTCTGCATTCCTGTACTTCATGACTCACCCAGAAATTCAGGGTCAGTAATATTCAGTTCTGTTCATTTCACTTTATTTTAATAGAGACAAGATTGACCCAGAGTGCTGTCCACACTACATTGACACAGAGCCTTCAACGCAATACCACACACACACACACACACACACACACACATTCTCAGAACCGCTCGTCCCTTACGGGGTCACGGGGAACCGGAGCCTACCCGGCAACACAGGGCGTAAGGCCGGAGGGGGAAGGGGACGCACCCAGGACGGGACGCCAGTCCGTCACAAGGCACCCCAAGCGGGACTCAAACCCCAGACCCACCGGAGAGTAGGACTGCGGTCCAACCCACTGCGCCACCGCACCCCCTATCAACGCAATACCAAGGAATGGTAAAGTAGAGAAGGGAATGGTGCAATACAAATATACAGTTACTAAAGCAACAGACGTTGACAGCTATTAGGATGAGGCAGCTGGCAGCTGTGGAGAGGAAAACAAAAAACTCCAAGCTACAAAGAAGAGGAGAAAAATAAACCACTGGAAAAATAAGTGCAAGTGGCTGCCTACCCTTCCGGGGTATTCTATTGTGGTGACTGTTGATGTGTGGATATGCCCTGGATACATACATAGCTGTCTGTCAAGGTGAAGCTATAGTCCAGAATCTGAAGCTGTTGTACAGACTCATGGCTGCTGATTCTTTATTTAGTTTGGTGTCATTATCTTGTGGGTTTGCATATCTTGGATTCTGGATCCTGCAAATCCAAATCTGCTTTGGATTTACCTCCTGCCTCAGTACTTTGCTGGAATTGGAACCACTTCAAATACCCTTGTCACAGCCATCCTGCAACTTATGGCTAATCTGGATGTTCAGAGTAACTGTGCAACTGCAAATTTTCCAACTCCTAGCAACATATCTGTCTTAGTGACTTAGAAATTAGAGGATATATTTCAGAAGGAAAATTAGACAGTATATCTCCAAAGGTAAATATTATACATGCAGCTGCATCTCCTTATCCTGTGCAGCAAGATGCCAGCAGATTGATACTGCGCTTGGAGAGAGAGCACATACAGTACCATCTCCCTTGAGGACAGACACAAGGTGCCCTAAGTGCAGGTCATGATCCACGAAGTCCAACATATTGCCAACACTGTACCTCTCAGTATCTTCCATTGTACCACCAAAGACACACAGCTGATGGCTTATGAAATTCCTAAGGTTAGGCTTCATCTATACCTTGGATGGCTGTTAACATCAATATGAAGTCTGATGCTAAGATTTTACAGGTTCTTGTTGGATCATTGACTAACATTGCTTGCACTGTGTCTTTTTATTTGGACCTCCTTCAGGGCACTGTCATGTTTGAAAACCTTGGCTCTATACTTTATGAGGAGAGCCAGTGGAAGTTCCCTCATGATTTCAACCTCTCAAACTTTCTGAATGAGAGGCAAGAGTTTGTGAAGCCTGAGGCCTTCACGCCTTTTTCTGTAGGTACAATAAATTTAAATTATTTGAAGCATTTCATGCAATTAAAACCAGCAGGAATTAAATGAAATTGATCAATATGAAGAATTTAGAAAAATTTCTCTTATACCATTGACATGTATATGTTTTATGGGCAGGCACTCGGATATGTCTTGGAGAGGGTCTTGCACACATGGAGCTCTTCTTGTTTTTGGTCACTTTGCTGCGTTGCTTCCAATTTGTCTGGCCTGAAGATGCTGGGTTGCCTGACTACGCTCTAGTATGGGGGGCAGTCCAATCACCCAAACCTTACAAACTTGGTATCAAGCAAAGAGGATTCTAGGAAGATTGAAGAATCAGCAAGAAATGTAATTGAGACATTTCAGTATCAGAAAATATATGTACAAAATTATTGCAAATTGTAAATGGGTAAATCATTGTAACTTGTTCCTGTATTCCTTATTTCAAGTACTTCAGTCATCAGCAATCTATACAAAGATGTCTGTTTTTACATTTACATTTACATTTATTCACTTAGCAGACGCTTTTCTCCAAAGCGACTTACAATGGATACTATGTAGTGTTATCAGCCCACACGCCTTATTCACCAAGGTGACTTACACTGCTAGATACACTACTTACAATAGGTCACTCATCCATACATCAGTGAAACACACTCTCTCTGTGTCATTCACACACTATGGGGGAACCTGAACAGCATGTCTTTGGACTGTGGGAGGAAACCGGAGCACCCAGAGAAAACCCACGCTGACACGTGGGGAACACGCAAACTTTTTAGATGTTTGTGTCATAAAAAATTTCAAATTAATTCCACTAAATTTTGTTTGCAATAAACATTGAGTTGTACTTCTTTGTCTTAAGCAATAGTAAGGAAAACCCTGCCAGTCAACAAAAAGAATCATGTTTCATTTAACCAGATTGCAACAAGAACTCTGCAGTTACACTAACATTGAAACTGGGGAGCCGAGACAAAGAAAAGTGTCACTTTTGCTCCCTACGTGCGGCAGCATCACTGTGGCACTGGATCAGTGGCCAGTTTTCAGCCTTTTCCGCCCATACAGTGTTCCTCTGCTATTAATCTGATTAGCCGTTGAATGAATCTCTTACTTTTTGTCATGATGTTGTATAAAGGGGGGGAGATTTTGCATGGGTGTCAATTATCTAAGTAGCAAAGGGCAATGGGAGGAGTGTGTGCTTTGTGTATATAAAAAAATACACAGGGATTCCAGTCAAAAATCATCATGCTGGGCACACTACTCCTGCTCTGGATCGGCTTCTGTCTCCTGTTCTTCCTCTTCAAGACTCGAAGACCCAAAAACTTCCCTCCTGGTCCACAGCCTATACCAATCTTTGGGAATCTGCTGCAGCTGAACCTGAGGAATCCCATCAAAGACCTGGAGAAGGTAGAGTAAAATTAAAACTAGTCAAAGAAACTGAAATCTTACACTTGTTAAGGTGGATCCAGCAGGCCTCTGTCAAAATATGGTTGGTGCAAATTAGAAATCTGCTTCATCTGCAAGATCTGAACTGACTTCTACCAAATTTGTAATGAATACAGTAGTGGTTTAAGCCACATGGATTTACAGTCATGTGCAAAACTTAAAGCAACTCTGATCAAATGATACCTTCACTCAGGTTCTGTGAGGTATAACTTTCAACTGGGAAACCTGTCAGCGAAGAATACTTGGTAACTGGAGAAATAACAGCTCCATGCAGTGTCTTTTCTGACTCTGTAAATTTCTTAGGAGTTCTGCACGCTGAGATCTCCGAGACCCCTCCACGAATTTTCTATAATATTAAAGACGACGGTGCGAAGATCATTCTGAACAGTTTGTCATACATTTGATCTGAAATGAACCCCATGTTCTTAGCTTCACCTTCACTATTCTTTGACACTAGCATCTAGGATTTTTTTTAATGTGTAGTTTTTTCAAATTGTACTTTATTTTCACACAGGAATACACACACACATACACATTTTCAGAACCGCTTGTCCCAGACGGGGTCGCGGGGAACCAGAGCCTACCCGGCAACACAGGGCATAAGGCTGGAGGGGGAGGGGACACACCCAGGACGGGACAAGGCACCCCAAGGAGGACTCGAACCCCAGACCCACTGGAGAGCAGGACCCGGTCCAACCCACTGCGCCACCGTGCCCCCACACACAGGAATATCTGTAGTGAAATAAATGCGCTGTTACAGTTTTTTTCACTCTTCTTATTACATTTGAGCCTTTGGCTTTGACGTTTTTACTTTCTGTCTTGAAAATCAAGTTAAGTTACTTTTTCTTTGAAACTAATTTTTTTTTAACATGTTTTTGACATTCATTTTTTGAATAGGATTGTAGGAAAGGTTCTCTTTTGACAGCCCTAACATGCAGGTTGTTGTTGTGTAGGTAACTGTACTGTGGACCTGTGGACAATGTAACCTAAACTTTTCAGCACGTCCGTTGGAGTGATCTATGGGTTCCGCTTTAGCTCTTTGACTCATTTGAGGTCACTTTATTATTTTCAGTCTGTAAAAAACAGCATATACTGATGAGTTCTCTTGCACAGTGAGAACATTGCCAGAACTGATGAAGTTCTTTACATAACTGTACCTTTCTGCATCATTTGTGATGTAATCCGTGCCAAGAGTGACATGTGATATGGTACAGTATATACATCAGACTCCTGTTGTTTTCCTCCAAGATAATGAACTAAATGCACAAAATTAAATGTGTCTGTTTCTCTGTTCGTACTGCAGCTATCAGAACGCTATGGGAAGGTTTTCTCTTTGTATTTTGGGGGAAGACCTGCGGTCGTACTGAATGGTTTTCAGGCCATGAAGGAAGCAATGGTCGCTCAAGCTGTGGATTTCGCAGGACGACCTCATGGGATGATGATAAGCCAAATCACAGAGAAAAAAGGTTAAAAGTGCAACACCACAGCTAGTTTTTGCACGACATCTTACCTGCATTTTTGTGTGTGATATTTATGAAACTAAGCATTTTTATTTAAAGTAAATCAGCTTGAAACTTATTGACAGTTAAATGCAGGAATCTCATTTGTCCTATCTGATCATGCCGACGTGCTCCAGAATTGCTAACAGTCACACGGTAGAAAGAGCCATGGATTCTCACACACTCTGCCTCAGCATTGAGCTATATCTCATACCAAGCTAGCATATCCCTCTATCAATTCACTTATCATCCATAATCGCTTGCACAGTACTTGATTTTGATGGTATAGAGCCTATCCCGGAATAATAGGATGAGAAGCAGGGTACACCCCGGATCATGTGCCAGTCTATCATAAGGCAATCACATGCACACACACACACACGCACACACACACACACACACACACACACACACACACACACACACAGTCTGAAGCCACTTGTCACGATCGGGGTCGCAGCAAGCTGGATCCTAGACCAGCAACACAGGGCACAAGGCTGGAGGGGGAGGGGACACACCCAGGACAGGACGCCAGTCCATCACAAGGCACCCCAAGTAGGACTTGAACCCCAGACCCACCAGAGAGCAGGACCCCCAGCCAAGCCCGCTGCGCCACCGCACCCCCCACCAATCCTATATATACACTCATATATACAGTATGGGCAATTCATCAATTCACCTGAAACACATGTTGGAGGAAACCCAAGGGAACATGCTGAGAATTTTTAAACTTCACACAGACTGAGCAGGGCTTAAAACATCATCTAATCCGAGAGCCCAGAAGTTGTGAGGCACTATTTCTACTTGCTGTACCAGAGTACCTTTGGCATTATAGGGCAGAGAGACAGAATTCCGCAACAACTTAACAGCAAGAGACATTGTGATAACGTGTATGGCGCTACGTGAGTGCTGGGAAAAGAAAGGCTGCATGAAATGTAAATGACAAACATGAATTCTGTTTCTGAAAATCTGAAAGTAATATTCTAAAACTATGCTGTCATACAACCATACCTGTCATACAGCTGCTGTATAAGCTTTCATTGTTTGTGTTTATTCAGCAACAGCAAAAAGCATAAAGACCACTTTGGGAAATATTGTGTCATTAAAGGCATGCCAGGAATGAGTGCTACTGCAGTTGGGCAGGATAAATGAAATAATTATTCTGAACTGTAGGTGTCATACTTGCTGATTATGGTCCCAGCTGGAGGGAACACAGACGCTTTGCTCTGATGACCCTGAGGAACTTTGGTCTGGGGAAAAAGTCGATGGAGGACAGGATTCTGGAGGAGATATCCTACGTCACCACACTCTTGGAAAGAAGTGATGGTACTGAACATTATCACGCAAGATGTTTTGAATTTGACCACCTATTGCTTTGTCTGCGAGCATACTGATAAATGCATCTGAATATTATTAGTTTTAAACTGAACGTTTTCGATCATCTTTCATGGGCTGCGAAACATTGAAACTGTTGCTCTAAATTCATTATTTTTGCACAGGGAAATCTGTGGATCCGCAG
Organism: Scleropages formosus; assembly: GCF_900964775.1. NCBI lineage: Eukaryota > Metazoa > Chordata > Actinopteri > Osteoglossiformes > Osteoglossidae > Scleropages > Scleropages formosus. Next base: position 20,142,264 of record NC_041812.1, on the reverse strand, counting down.
AGTATGTTCCACAAAGCTGCATCTAACATCATTTGTTCCATTGTATTTGGGACTCGATATGACCATAATGATGAATTTCTTCTGCATATCATAAACACATTCAGAGAGATTACCAAAATGATCAATGGACCTTGGGCTATGGTAATTATCATTTATCCAAAGGCTAAATACTAATCTGCAGAAAATTTTACTCTGCATTCAATAATAAACAAAAATATCACTGAATGTACACTTTTGATTTTACAGATCTATGATACACTACGATTCCTGCGAATTTTTCCACTGCCCTTTATGAAGGTGTTTCAGAATGTAGAATTGATGAAAACTATTGTGTCAGACCAAACTACTCAGCACAAGAAAACACGGGTCCCGGGAGAACCTCGAGACTGCATTGACTGCTACTTGGATGAAATGGAAAAGGCATCAAAACACTTCTCTGTTGCATGACCACCGGTGTTGAATGTACCCTTGGGGGGGATATATTGATGGAATATTCATACATGTCAGTCAGACTCTAAACAATGTCTTAATTCTTAGAATGAGTCACAAGTCACATAGGTGCCATCAGTGTAGTGGAATGAAGAACAAGTGTGTTAGTTCAGATGTATGGAGTCCTCCTCCTAATTCACAGTTTCACTTGAGCCATTTGCTTGACAGGAAGTGGCAGGGTTGTACCGCATCAGATACCTGTTTTCCTGAATGAGTGAGATGGCTGAGGTTCTCTACCCCTCATTACTTATTTTGTTTAGCCAGGTGCCTACAAGTCTGATGATGGAACTGGTCAAAAAACACTCTACTTCAACCATACTATGTCCAGTGTATCTTTCTGTCTCGCTTTCTTCATTACAGAGAGAAGATGGTTTTTCCTCCTTTGATGAAAGCCAGTTAACATACTTTGCTCTGGAGCTCCATATTGCTGGAACAGACACCACTTCAAATACCCTCCTCACTGCATTCCTGTACCTCTCAACTCACCCAGACATTCAAGGTGAATGAGCAATTGCAATTTTTTCAAAATTATAGCTGATGTATCGGTCCTAGATGAGTTAGAAATTAGAATGTAACTCCAAGGATAGATGTTAACTGTGCATATCCTTATCCTGTGCAGCGAGATGTCAGCAGGAGATTGATGCTGTGCTTGGGGACAGAGCACACGCCTCCTTTGAGGACAGACACAAGATGCCGTATGTGCAGGCCATGATCCATGAAGTCCAACGCATGGCCAACATTATACCTCTTAGTGTCTTTCACCGTACCACGAAAGACACACAGCTGATGGGCTACAACATTCCCAAGGTCAGGCTTCATACACACTTTGGATTGCTGTACAAATTAGTATGAAGCCTAACTATAATAAGACTTTACAAGTTCTTATTAGTTATTTGACTATTTGATTTGATTTGATTAGTTATTTGACACTGCGCCTCCCCACAGTGCAAAAGCAGGCTTGGCCGAGGCCTGCTCTCTGGTGGGTCTGGGGTTCGAGTCCTGCATGGGGTGCCTTGTGATGGACTGGCATCCCATCCTGGGTGTGTCCCCTCCCCCTCCAGCCTTGCGCCCTGTGTTGCCAGGTTGGGCTCAGGTTCACCGTGGGACAAGTGGTTTCAGACAGTGTGTGTTTGCACTGTGTCTTTGTTTGGATCTCCTTCAGGACACCATCATTATTCAGAACCTTACATCTGTACTTTATGAGGAGAGCCAGTGGAAGTTCCCCCATGACTTCAATCCCTCAAACTTCCTGAATGAGCAGGGAGAGTTTGTGAAGCCTGAGGCCTTCATGCCTTTTTCAGCAGGTGATAAATCGGACTTGTTAAAGTAAACAGAAAACCACCAGGAACTGGTTGAATTCTGTTTTCTTTGAAAATTGCATTGAAATTTCTCTGAATGGATTTGAATAAATGTGTTTTATTTCCAGGTCCTCGGATGTGTCTTGGGGAGGGACTTGCACGCATGGAGCTCTTCTTGTTTTTGGTCACTTTGCTGCGTTGCTTCCAATTTGTCTGGCCTGAAGATGCTGGGTTGCCTGACTACGCTCCAGTATGGGGGGCAGTCCAGACACCCAAACCGTATAAACTTGGAATCAGACAAAGAGGATTCTAGCAAGGTTTAAGAATCAGCACCAGAACAGTGCTGATTCTTAAGATATTTCTGCAACAAACAGTATCTCCTTTGGGTTATTGTAAAAATCAGTAAATAAGATAGAATAATAGACACCCAAGAGGCATAAGGATACACATAGAGTATAGAACTCTCTGGAAGCAGTCTATTCATGCAGTAGGAATGAGCTGACTTGATGGACCTGAACAACAACAGCAATGTATTAAAATAAAAATGAACTATACTGACTCGTCATTTTACAAACACAACTTGTACTGGAAATTTGTTTGCATTTCTTTTTTCATATGTCCAAAGTCACTTCTGTGACGCCCATGTCTGACAGCCCTCCAGCGACACCTGCTGCTGATCAGGAGGAACCAACATAAAAGGGCGTCCCGGATGCCCTTCACTGTAGAACCTCCTTGTGAGACACTGTAGCGCTCCTATCCCGTGTACTTCCTGTTCCCTTGCATTTACTTTCCCTAGGTATTCGACCTTTGCTTCGTCTGACTACAGCTCCTGGTTCTCCCTCAGATTCCATTTTTCCATCGCCTGACCACCTCTCCTGTCTGACCCTTCAGCTTAATAAACAGATTTGTTGAGCAATGCACTTGAGGCCGTTGCTCCATTCACCCCTGCACCATGACCAAAGGTTAAGCCTCTTCTACAGACTCAGCAGAGCTCGTCCAGTTGCATAACGACCTTGTCTTGCAAGACGCCATACTGGAGGTTCATCAACACACCCTAAAAAACTCCAAGGATTGACCTCCACTCTTCAGATCCGCTGCCATCTCCAGCCCAAGAGGGGAACAGAGGTAGTGCTGCCCACTGAAACAACTCCAGCAACCTTAAATCCCTCCAAATCGGGACCCCACATCGCCACTTCTGACAGGTACGAAGGGTCACTGGAGCAATGTCAAGGATTTTTAATGCAGTGTGAGCTGCTCCCCACACCTGTACCCTACAGAGGACCCCAAGATCACGTACCTGCTGGCATTGTTCACCGGTCCAGCTCATCAGTGGGTGAGGGCAGGTTGGGGTAGGGGTCAGAGGACCACCGACTTTCATAAGTAGTTTGAGGCAACGTTCTTGTACCCACTTGTCTCTTACGTCACTAGTGATAGCCCCGCTACACCTACGACAAGTGACCGTGGCCGAGTATGCCTTAGAGCTCCAGACGCTCGCGGAACAAAGCAGGTGGAAAGACACCACCCTCCTGGCCTGTTTCAGGAACGGGCTCCAACCCTGACTTCAGAAGGAGCTTGTTTACGGGGGAGAGGAGTGTACGTTGGACTGCTTTGTGGAGACAGCAGTTGCCATAGACAATCTTAGCTGCGTGCGAGCCCCTTGAGAGGAAGACCTGGAACCCTTGAGGCTAAGGCATGGAGGGCTAGACCCAGAGGACAGCTGGTGGTGCTTTTAGGGCCAGTTATGCCTTCCTGCAGCGCTCCTGGCCACTTCCAAACCGTCTGCTAAGTTCTGCCCCTCAGGAAACTAAAGTGGGTTCATTGTCTCGCCCTTGACAGCTCACTGTGCCCATCCATATAACCTGGCAGGGAATCACGTGAACATCCACGTGTTGGTCGACTCAGGGGCAGCTGGTTGTTTTATGGACCTCAAGTATGCACAGGTGCACGGCTTCCCAAGACAAATGTGCGACATCAAGTTACGGGTGAGCACCCTGAACGGACAGTCCCTGGGGTCTGGGCTCATGGACTCCTGTACCTCAGTTCTCTGAGTCCGAGTCGTGGCCTGTCAACAGGAGGACCTGGTATTTTTCCTTATTCAGGCTTCTGACTCCCCTGTCATCCTGGGGTTCCCCTGGGTGGTTTGGTACAACCCTGTGTTTAGATGGAGTACAGGGGTGCTGATGTTGTGGGGCGATCAGTGTGCATGTTCCTGCTTACAGCTATCTTGCAGGGCCACATCAATGGAAGGGGTGGCAGGGGCCCCCCGGTCAAGATCCCCATAGAATATGAAGACCTGCGGGAAGTATTCAGTAAGGTAAAGGCCCCCGAGCTCCATCCTCATTGGCTGTGGGATTGTGCAATTGACCTCGTGCCAGGAATTACGCCCCCCAGAGGTAGGGTGTACCCCCTGTCCTTGCCCGAAAAGAAGGTGACGCAGGACTACATCAATAAGACTCTGGCCTCAGGGATCATTCGTCCATTTACATCACCTGCATCAGCTGGATTCTTCTTTATAGGTAAGGAGGACAGGGGCCTACGCCCCTTCATCAATTATCAGGGGCTCAATGGCATCACGGTCTGTTACCTACATCCCTTGCCACTGATAACTGCCGCCCTTGAGTGAATCCACAAGGCAACATAGTTCACCAAGCTAGATCTGCGCAGTGCATACAACCGCATCCAGATCCGTGCAGGAGATGAATGGAAGATCGCGTTTAGTACCACCATGGCTCATTATGAATACCGGGTGATGCCTTTTGGTCTGTCAAACGTTCCTTCGGTGTTTCAGGCTTTTGTGAATCACGTCCTCAGCGACCTCATCGATCGGTGTGTGCTCATCTACCCGGATGACATCCTGGTCTTCTCCAGGACCCAAGAGGAACACATCAGACAGGTGCGAGCAGTACTGAGCCGACTTCTTCACAAATGCCTGTACATGAAGAGGAAGAAATGCCTGTTTCACCAACGCCAAGGATCCTTCCTGGGGTACATTCTCAGCCAAGAAGGGTTGCAATGGACCCCCAGAAAGTAAGGGCAGTGACCCAATGACCCTGACTCACCACGATGAAGGTGCTCCAACGGTTTCTGGGATTCACAAATTTTTATCATCGATTCATCCACAGTTTTAGTTCTCTTGCAGCCCCTCTCACGGCGCTCATGGCTACCAAGGGCCCACCATTCTCATGGACAGACGCAGCTGAGAGAGCGTTCCAGGACCTGAAGGCACGGTTCACGTCCGCTCCGGTTCTCCGGCACCCCGACCCCTCCCTACTGTTCGTGGTTGACGTTGATGCCTTGCTGGTTGGAGTGGGTGCAGTCCTGTCACAGCGTTAAGGGGACCCACCAAAGCTGTACTCCTGTGCCTATTTCTCACAGAAATTGACCCCTGCTGAGTGCAACTATGACATCGGGAACCAAGAATTCCTGGCCATAAAATTAGCGCTAGTGAGGCACTGGCTCGAGGGTGCCATCCACCCTTTCTTAGTCCTGACCAACCACCGGAATTTAGAATACCTGGAGACGGCTCGCAGGCTCAACTCCCAACATGTTCACTGGGCCTTGTTCTTTTCTAGGTTCCAGTTCACGGTGTCTTATAGACTGGGATCCAAGAATACCAAAGTGGATCCCCTGTCCCGTTTACATGATGCTGAACCCACTCCGGGGATTCCGGAGCTGATTCTCCCCAAGGGGTGCGTGGTTGCTTCCATCCGATGGCAGTTCTTCCAGGACCTGCAGGCGGCCCAGGCATCTGAGGCTGCTACGCCACAGATACCAGAGGGGAAGTAGTATGTGCCTACCCGAATGCCATCCACCTTGCTGCAATGGGCACATTACTATCCCTCCTCACGGCCACCCCAGAATCTGGAGGACTCTCTCTCTCTCTCTCTTGCAGGGATGTTTCTGGTGGCTGTCCATGCCTAACGATGTTTGAGAGCACGTGGAGGACTATACCACATGTGCCCAGGTCTGGACCCCCACACTGAAACCTGCAGGACATCTGGAACCACTGCTGATCCCCTCTCGCCCGTGATCACACATGGTGATTGACTTCTTAGTGGACCTCCTGGTCTTGGACGGTAAGACCACAGTCCTTACGTTGGTCAACAAGTTCTCAAAGGTGTGTCACCTGATCCTTCTTCCCAAGCTCCCAACCACGTTGGAGACCACTGAGCTCCTGTTCTGTGAGGTGTTCCAACAGTTTAGCTTGCCCGAAGACATCGTCTGAAACCGAAGGCCCCAGTTCACTTCAAGGCTCTGGCGGACTTTCTGGGACCAACTTGGGGTTCACGTGAGTTTAACCTCAGGGTACCACCTGCAGGCTAATGGTCAGGCTGAACACCTCCAGCAAGACATTGCCCACTATTTAAGATCTTATCGTGCACAAAAACAGCGGCAATGAGCCCGGTTCTTGCCCTGGGTAGAATATGCCCACAATGCTCTAGCCCACACTTCCTACAGGTTGTTGTCGTTCCGGTGCCTGCTGGGGTACCAAATGACATTGTTCCCTTGGGAGACTGCACCCAGCCAGTCAAGAAGAGTGACCCTAAATTGTCTTGAGATTGTACACAATATTTTGAATTGGATGCAATACCCTTGATCAAGGTAATCACTCTAAATTGCTCCAGTAAAAATGACAAAGTTCTATAAATAACTCGTATAAAATAATAAGTTAAGTAGCTTAACACTAAAAGTTGCTTTGGAGAAGATCTAAATGAAAAAAATGTATAATATCTCCAACTATTACAAATTAAGCCCATAAGACATAAGAGAACATCATAAAATACACCACTGAGTTAGCCTAACCTCAGCATAAAAAGTAAATTTTGACCTGGCTAAAAAGTTAGTCTGTTTTCTAACAGACAGGTAGCATAGCAATTAAAGCTGCCACCTTGCACTCTAATGATGCAGGTTCAATTCCCCTCTGCTGCTGCAGTGTCTATGGTAGTTATCTTGAACTGAAACAGCAAAAAGGACCCACCTGGGTCAACTGGTAGGCCTATATCATTTTAAGTAGCTTAATTTTGCAAGTTGTTTTGGAGAAAAGAGTAATGTGTAAATATAGGTGTGACATGAAGAGGTGGGTTTTCAGTTTGAACAGCAATATATAATGAAGTTCTGAAGCATCGGGGGAACTCATTTCATCATTTGGGATTTTGGGAAAAAAATAACATATGTTGACATTGGGGATATGAAGAAATATTAGAATGGGTTAAGTGAATTAGAAATATTACACAAACAAAACACACGGATCAAAAGACAAGAAAAATGCTAGGGAAATTAAAGCACAGAACATACAAGAAACCTGGAATACACAATTCAGCAGTCTTCAGGCTTTATAGTTACAGTTGCTGGAGGTCAAGATAATATTGATATACTGCTTGACGTCACCATGAAACACAACAAAGGGACATTTAAAATCTGCTTTATGAATATGAAATTTAGCAAGTGAAATAAAAATATTAATCAAATAGTACTGCTTGTCTCTACTCCTATCGATGTCAATCACACTCGAACATTTAAATTAAGAGAAGTCATAATACGTCCATCCATCCATCCAACCAACCAACCAACCAACAGATGACGAATGAACTAGTTTCCGCTAACGGCAGACGTCATCCACATGCGACGTTCGCCCGGCCTTCAGTGGAAATCACGTGGTCTGAAAACGTGCGCCGCTTCAGCGTTCCGGGAGCTTAGCTTGTTGGTAATTCAGCGGCGACGTAATGACAGTATTTATCTGAAGTCCGCCTCGGAAATATGGCAACCGATGCAAAAAGACTGAAGGTTCCGACATTTTTTTTTTTTTTCTTCTTTGTGTTGTAAGGTCAAATCACTTTTCGTCTCACACTGACTTGTCATTTACCTTATTTTTATCATGTCTGCGTTAAGAAAGGCTGAAAGCGCGATCGGACTCACTTCTTCTTGAGTTGAGTTCAGGATGATGAAAATAATTTATGACTGAGCACTTAGATTGTAAGTAAATGATAGCCTTGCAGATCATCATCATGATCATGTATGTATTATTTTTGTGCTAGAAGGGCAGACTACTAAGTTAGATCGGTAACTAGCTCTTCCAGCACCAGCCTCATTTGACATTTCTTTGTCTGTCCACAGATGTGTGTATTATTTCTGTTTACCCCCACAATTGTTCACCTCCACTTCACACACAGTCCTATTAAACGACTGTTGGCATTGGAATGGGGCACTAAATCAGGATTTGAGAGCAGATATTATGCCTCTGTGTTTGCATTAATGATTAAAAAGACCCATCATCTCCCTGTGTGCCCTAGAGAGAGGACAGCCTGACCTTAGGTGACCCTGCAGAGTCGCCCCTAAAGGACTTTCTGCGCTGGTGCCAGACAGTGGGTGTGACCCTGAGTGGAAAGGTGGGACACGAAGACGATGTGAAAGCGCAGGAGGGGAGGGCGCTACCTACTGTTGAAGTGTGTCGTGGGGCAGCGGGCTATTGAAAGGCCCCACCTTGTTGAATTGCTGTCCCACTCTGAATTATCTGAAACCACTTGTCCTATGCGGGGTCGCGGGGAGCCGGAGCCTAGCCTGGCAACGCAAGACAAGGGGCTGCGGGGGGAGGGGGGACACCCATGACGGGATGCCGGTCCGTTGCAAGGCACCCCCCAAGCGGGACTCGAACCCCAGGCCGACCGGAGAGTAGGACCCGGTCCAAGCCACTGTGCCACCGCCCTCCCTTCTGAATTGCTCCTGCCGAAATAACCCAGCTGTGTGGTATAACGCTGTCCCTGTTAGTAGCTTGCCATACAGACCTGTGATTGCAGGTCGCCTGGGAGGAATGTGTCGACTAAATAAATACGACCGTTGTGTCATGGCTGGGCGTGTTCGCCTGCATTCTCACCTGCGTCTGGCGTCTGACACTGCTCCTTGTTCCAGGTCTACCTGAGCAAAGAAGGCACTGTGGCGGAACGTGGCATGCTAGCCAAGGATGACATCGAAGAGGGAGAAACCCTCTTCTGCATTCCTAGGACGGCCCTTCTGTCTCAGGACACAACCAGAGTGAAAGACGTGCTGCGGGAAGGTGAGAGAAGCCCTCGGGTAGATGGGCCCTTGCAACACTTCACAAGCCGGACCGTCCGGGTCGCAAGTGGACTGACGGAGGCGAAAGATGTCCGTTGCAGTTTTTTTCTTCAGTAACGCCAGTCAGTGTATGAAATCCAGGTTGGACTTTCAAGCTGCATTCATTTATACCTTTAAAACAGTTGATGGCCTTCAAAATATTTCTGCTGATTCTACCAATCGGACAGTTAATCTGAGGTGACACCGTGTGAAATCATCACTAGTATACAGTCAGCAGAGAAGATTTAAGACAGACAGTTTGACTGCTGTGGTCTGGGTTGTTGCTCACCTGGGTAATGCATAGCGCAACAGGACTGCTCATCCCCTTGGCAAATGATTAATTCATGAAATGGAAAAAAATTCAAATGATTGCTTAATGAAATGTGGTGGCACAGTCAGTAGCGTTGCTGTCTCACGGCACCTGGGGGGTGCGGGAGGATGTGGGTTCGAACCCCACTCAGTCTGTGTTGAGTTTGCATGTTCTCCCTGTGTCTGGGTGCTCTGGTTTCCTCCCACAGTCCAAAGACATGCTCTTCAGGATCACCAATAGTCTGTGAGTGACAGAGAGAGTGTGTTCCACTGGTGTATGGATGAGTGACCCACTGTGAGTAGTGTATCTAGCAGTGTGAGTCACCTTGGTGAATAAGGTGTGTGGGAGGATTAACACTGCATAGAGTTCATTGGAAATTGCTTTGGAGAAAAGCGTCTACTAAATAAATACATATAAATGTAAATAATTAATGATGGTAGTATGACCAAGGGTGGCGTGTACCTCCTGGTTTAACCTAGACGAATGTGATTGTCCACATTTCCATCCATCTCACCTTTTGACCTCTTCTTGCTCTCTTTGCCAAAGGTAATGGCTCCCTGGAGAGCAAGTCCGGATGGGTACCGCTGTTGTTGGCTCTCATGTGGGAATACACTTCTCCCGAGTCCCACTGGAGACCCTACTTGTCCCTCTGGCCTGACTTCAAGCTCCTGGACCATCCCATGTTCTGGTAGGCATGACATAGTCATCAGACTGACTCAGCCCAGATTGTAATCCAACTCGAGATCATTGTCATCTTAAACCGTAAACCCAGTACGGATTCTGAACATCCTTTTCTCACTCTTCATGAGCAAGTGATACTGACTGCATAATACAGCAGGTTTATAGTAATATCTGCAGACATTGCACAAGTTTAACCGGAATGCTGTTTTTACATTTACAGGTAAGAAACTGGAAGTGGCAGCATTCTGACATTTCTTCTTTGCTGCTGTTTTGACTATGGTGCTGCCTTGGGATAGGTCGAAGGATGAGAGGGACAGCCTGCTCCAAGGCACCGGGGTTCCAGAGGCAGTGGATACTGACCTCAGCAACATCGAGAAAGAGTACAGCAGCATCGTCCTGCCCTTCATGCGCTCGCACCCTGACCTGTGGTGCCCTGAGAAGCACACCCTGGAGCTCTACAAGAGCTTGGTGGCTTTCGTCATGGCTTACAGGTGAGAGGGGTCAGGTCATCACGGGTCTTAAGAAGCCTGCAAAAATTCTGTTTAAATATTTAAAAGTTATACTTTAATTTTTAAATTATTATTAAATTGTATTCGGCATATGCTTTTATCCAAGGAGACTTTCACTATTAGGCTAAATTTAATGTATTTTTGATTTTACCTACACAAAAGTAATTGAACATATAATACTGATCTTGTTTGTGAAATATATTGTAATTTCTTATAAAGAGAAACCGTGTATAAAAACAAAACAATATACACAGAATATATGTATAACCCTAACCCCCAATGTCTCCCCATGTGGGGTTAGCTAAATACTAGTTAATAATCGTTGTGTGTTGGTTTGGAGAAAATCATCTGCTAAACAAATAAATGCAAATGTTTGCTGCTCAGCTGTCAGGAGGGACGCAAAAATCCAAATTTGGTCACCAAGAAATGCCTTGTAAGGCAAAGTAGGTGTATTAAATGAAACTTTGTAAAGTCGAATTTTTGCAACTCTTCCGTATTTCGAGGGATGACTTTATAATGAAATAGAAAAGCGCCTCCTTTAGAAAGTTCAAGTGCAAACCGATGAACAAACACTGTAATAGTGACATTATGATGAGCGATGCTGTACCGTGAAGGGGTGAGTCCACAGCGGTCCGCTCATCATTAGAACTCCCTTATGTGATGATTATCCTGGTTCTTTGGAGACACCGAGGCAGGGTTTTAGTGCATTTCTTCATCTTTCCAGATGTTCTACTTCTCTGCTCACACACGTCCAGAGTCCCCAGTCACACCACTCTTCTGTACCCTTTCACTGCTGAACCAACCTAAATGCACAGCTGCGACCCCCTTTCGTACCTCACGGCCCCTAGTTTCTGGAACACCTTGGAACTTAGCAAAGTGAAAGTGTAATAGAATACATAAAGAATATTAAGGTAGAAGCCGTTAAGTAACGTTTATGTAATGGATATGATCTGTGTAAACAATATGGTGTAGTTGTATAGGAAACGAGAACGAGCAAGATTAAAAATAAAAACGAATACCACACAGGATCGCTGGGGTTGCTGCTTTTTCGTGGAGACGCTCTTTTCTGGCCCTTTGCCGCCGGGGCTCAGCTGAGATGGCGTCTCGGAATCTCAGCCTTTATTCTGCCTCATGGATCTCTGACATTTGCGTGGTTTCTGCGCACCACCTGGACAGGCGGGACTGCCGCCTGTGGCTTGCACTCGGGGTTATGATTGTTTTTTCTGCGGCAAACTGCTACACGTTTTCTTTCAAGGAAAAACATTGCACACAGAAAGGAGTTCAAAATATAAATAAGTGCTTCTAAAATGTGAATTATTTATATGAATCGGGCAGCGGGCAGTGTAGCGGCTTACGATGCAGCTTTGTAATCCAAAGGGTTTTGGTCAAGCCCAAGTAGGGCCTCTTCTTACATATGGACCTGTACAATTGTAAAATAAGTTGCTTTGGCTAAAACCTTTGACTAAGCAGTGGAAGAAAATAACTGGATTCATGCAGTATTAAATATTTTGGAAATTGATTAGCACGATTCAAAACAGACTGATGCTGACTTTGTCACATTACATAGAAGTACAGATAATGTTAATATGTCCGTTTAGCCTGTTTATGGTAAAGGTGTTGCTGTCGAATGCGGCCGATTATGGCAAAACTTGCCTGTTTTTGCAGTTTCCAGGAACCCCTGGATGATGAAGAGGATGACGAATGTGATCCCAACCCTCCCATGATGGTCCCTGTGGCAGACATGCTGAATCACGTGTCGAACCACAACGCTAACTTGGAATACACACCCGTAAGATCATTTTTATATTCAGCAAGATATGCGGCATTGTTTCGCTGTCTAGCTGGTGGCAAACTGACCTCCGGAAAAATAATATTCATCTTTGAAAAGAATTATCTCCAGGCTGAAAGAGAAAACACATTCAGGGAAACTGTGTCTCAGTGACAAACCTGTCTACGATTGACCTGTTAATTAAAATGAGCCTGGAGGACAGGCAGTTAAGACAAACAGACTTCTGTTATCCTTGTCAAATTGACTGAGTTGAAACAGGCTTTAGTTACAGTAGTTGTGATGATGAGTGGAGCTGACTGTGCTGCTCCTTCAGGACCTGTTGAAAATGGTGTCCGTGCGGCACATCGCGGCCGGGGAGGAGATCTTCAATACGTATGGACAGATGGCCAACTGGCAGCTACTGCACATGTACGGTTTTACTGAGCCATATCCCAACAACAGCAATGACACCGCCGACATACAGATGTCCAGTATTTACAAAGCAGCTGTGCAAGGTGAGCAGGATGTTGCATGAATTAATGGACCTACTTCAGGAATTCTTAGCTTACCCTGATTTATGCATTTATACAGCTGGACAGTTTAGGGCGAATACCACGATCGAACTACAGCAGAAGGTGGGATTCAGACATGCAACCTTGAACCGTTATGGCATCTGCTGTTCTGTGAATGGGTAACTGCTTTGCAACGTGTAGAAATGTGTCCAGATGTTGATGACTTCACTGGCTGTTTTTGCGGCTCATAGTGATGTGCAGTGAGGAGCAGCAGCAGCAGCATCTGCTGCTGGAGAAGTGGAGCCTCCTGACTGAGATGGAGATGGTTGGCGAGAAGGGTGCGTTCATCTTTGGTTGGACAGGATCTCTGACGGACACAGAGCTTTACACCACGCTCAAGGTATGTTTACCTGCCTTTCCCTGACAGAGCCACTAATAAAGCTGAACATCTTAAAATGGCTTAACTGTATGACAGGGAGATTGCAGCTTTAAATCTCACCTTCTGCTATAGTACCCTTGACCAATATTTACCATAAGTTGCTCTAGTGAAAATCACTTGTATAAATGTTCGCCCCTCCTTTAGCCCTTGTGTGTACATACACACACATAATTTGCTTGGACAAGGGCACCAGCACGCTACTGGTGTGGGTTGCACTAAGGGAGATGAGTGCAGTGCCACCATTCCCCTCCCCTCCAGGCAGCAGTCATTTATAAACAAGACCTCTGTCCACAGATCTTGTGTATGCCTGCTGAGGCGTTTGCGGAATTTAAGGAGAACGAAGGCTGGGAGGAGGTGGAGGAGAATGAGGAGGAGAAGATAGGACTGGCCCTCTCCAATAAGGGCATCCCTAAATTGCCTGCAGCCTGGAGGCAGGTGCTCCATAGCGCTACCTGCTTTACACTGGACTCCTACAGCGGGAGCCTGGCGGTTGACAGTGCCCTGCTGGAAAAGCAGAGTGCCTATAGCCTGCTGGGAAGCAGGGAGAAGAATGCCCTGCATGTATGCTATGGCCAGAAGATGATCCTGCACCAGTTGTTGGAAATGACACGAGGCTGAACCTGTGGTTCACGTAAATGGCATGTCACTAGTGGTCCATTGTATCCAACTGCTTTTTCTATAGCCTAAATGTTGCAAGCAAAGTATTGTACTATGTACAAAATAAACTGTGCTGCCTTCCTCATCTGAGGGTTTGTATAGAACTGAAAAGCACAGCTGACTAGTTTTCCTAAAGTGTTGTGTTCAGAAGTGTAAAAATGGATTCAGTTCCAATTATTTGGAAAATTTCATACCTAGTTAACTCAAAGTGGCCTCAATGTATGCAGATAGAATTGCAAAGCAAAATGCTGCCCTAACTTGACTTTAGTAAGCCCAATGAGATTTAAATCATGAACTGAAATCCATGTGCAGCTCAAGACATTTAATGCATTAACTACAATATGCATACATACAGGAAATAAGTGGCAAGAACTAAAGGCAAAACTAAAGTACTACAAAATACAACACATGGACCAATACATTTACAAAACATTCAAAAACCTTACAAAATTATCTGCATTGGTCCTTATTTGTTGTCATTTTGTAATTCTGGATCTTTATACAAACTTAAAATGCATATAACTAATCTGAAATTTGTTTTCCACAAAATTACAAGCATCAGGGAGAAACCACACTCCAGTTTCAGTTTTACAGGCCTTCGCCACCCTGTCACCTCACCAAGTCTGGAACAAACCCTTCATTACAGGAATAGAGTGAACTGCAGTCTCTCTCATACTCCACTCCCCACCCCAGTTAATTACATTTCTTCCCCATAACACAAAATCAGGATGAACTTATATGAAGCCATAACACAATCTTATGAAAACATCTTGACTGGAGAGGGAGGGGAAACAAGGGGGGACAAAGGCATCCCCTTGCACAAGATGGGGTGGGGCCACCTAAACAAAACCCCGGAGCTGTGCGTCAGCAGCTGCCTTTCTTACACTGAATGTGTCTGACGTCTCAGCTTCACCATCTTAGTCCAGTTCTGAGAGACTGCACTCCTATTTACATTAGTTTCACAATTATATTCACAGCAGATCCAATCTTTTCTTGTTAAACAAAAATCCACAAGATGACACTGCCAGACACATCCTCTTAATCCTGGTGTACTCTTCGGGCTACAGAGATGTCCTCGTGGGTGTGTTGGGCAAGGGGGGTTTGTACACTGGGTTGTCCACTGGGAAAGGTGTGTTGAGGCCGGGGGTGAACCCTGGTGGAAGTCAACACAACTAACTGGTACCAGTGCCCTCCATGACCTGCTGTGCTTGTTTCTGCCCCATGCAGCACTGTGCCACTGACTGGAAAAGCCTATATGGAGAAGAAGGAAGGAGAGAAAAAGAGGAAAGAAAAAAAAAAAAAAAAACTTTGCATCACCTGTTCATTTTTAGACAGCACTAAGTCAAAACTACAATCTGGAAAAAAAAAACCTTAATTCTAGCTGAGGCTCAAACCCTTTATTTCTAAACTGGTTTTTAGCTACAATCAAGCATTACATAACTTGGCAATACTAATGCAATTTTTTTTTTTTTAAACTTAATGTTTAAGTTAAATGAGATCAGATTAACGCTACAGCAAGCCCCACTACTTCAAACAAAACACCCAGTTAATGTAAACAAAACCAATTACTTCTCTATCTCTGGTGCACAGTGCACAAAATCATGGTTCCAGAACTTGAAGGCTGGATTCTTGATGAGCTCAATGAAAGTGATAAGCAGACCCCATGGATGTGGTCTGTTTACAATTAGACGCTCCAGGAGGACCCTAAACAGTAACAGAGAGACAGCGAGGGGTTGTTCTACACATTTTCCTTTGGTAGCATGCAGGACATTAATATAGCATTGCTCCATATGCCAAATTAAGAATAAATTTGTATTCATTAAAAATATTCTAGTATTTTTTAACATGCCAATAATAATGTACCACTATTAATTCTAGCAAGAACTGTACATATGTCAAAACAATTCTGTAGAATTGTTATTGTGGATATTTAAACATATTTAGTCCCTTAAATTAATACTGGAATAAATGTTACCTTGTAATTTGCTCCTGAATAGCTTCTGTATTGGCTTCAGCAAACAGATACAGCATGGTACAACTGAAGTAGTGGGTGTGGCTGTTAGGGTAACGCAGCTGATTGGCAATAGCATTGAGAAACAGGTATCGACCTGGAAATGAATACAATATGAATTGCATTAGGCAGCTTCCAACATCCTAGGTGACCACTTCAAAAATATACTGTTGAAACAAATGTCAGAATTTTTAAAGTAAATCAGCAGTTACAATGCTAACTGCTTGCAGCTTACCTTCAGTGTCCAGATCTACAGCTAGGTTCTGGAAGATGTCCATGTGTGCTGAGTGGGTGATGGTACTCATGGAGGGTGTACTACCCTTATGGTGGATGTGAGCAATGGCTTGAGTCCCCACATACAGCACCAATGCATTGATCAGCTGAATATTGTAACGATTCCCTGGCTCATTTGATACCTAAAATATAAAAACTTGTATGAATACTGGAATTGGACAAAAAAATGTTTATCACTAAAATTAGATGTGAGTAACCAGGGACAGCTGGTAGCATAGTGGTTTGAGCTGCTGCCTTTGGATATCAAGGTTGAAGGTTTGAGTCCCACCTTCAGCTGTAGTATCCTTGAGGTTACTCACCATAAATTCCTCCAGTAAAACTACCCAGCTGTATAAATGGGTTAATAGTTGTAAGTAGCTTAACACTGTAAGCTGCTTTAGAGAAAAGCATCAGTTAAATGTATAAATTTAAATGTAAGTATTGAAGATGACCAAAAATGGTGACTTCATACCTGTAGGTTGCTGCGGAGCTCAGACAAAAATGTGACAGGAGAACGAGTCTTCAGGTAAGAGTCCAGATCCTTCTTAAACTGAGATGGCATGACTCCAGTGAAATTTGTAAGAATGCGGGGAGCAATGTTGATTTCACTGAGCATATCCACCTTTCAGTGCAGCAAGAGGATTTTTTAAATTTAAAAAAAAAAAAAAAAAGGCAAGGCAACATCATGCAAGGGAAACATTATGAACCGTTCAGCAGAATAACCATTTCAATGTCTCAATTCACAAATGCAAACTAACTAAAAATCTGAAAGGAGGCCATTTTACTGATGCGGGGGAAATTTTTTTGTGAATCCTAAATGAAATCTCAAAATGTGTTACCTTCAGGTTAGGGGTGAAAGGGTCAGGGAGCCTCATGTTGCGTGGAAAGGCACTGAGGATCAGGTTGCGGAGCTGAATGCAGTTGGGTGGGATTACATCACAGAAGCCATAGTGGTAATCACAGAGGAATTCTGGGAAGTCATGAAGGAGAACCAGAAGTACACGCAGTGTGCCCTAGAGAAAAATATCAGGACTCCTGTTTATCTGAAGATTAATAGCAACATAAGCTTTAAAGGAAAATTAAGTGTGAAGTTTATTTTACCTGAAAGGAGACAGTGAAAATATTTTCAATGACTACATTTATACATTTGAAAAATTAAAGCATGTACCTTGTAGAGAATTTGCATAGGTTTGTTGAGTTCAACATTCCTCAAGAAGGGGGCTAGGTACTTGAAAAGGTCAATCAACAGCTGGGCATACATTGGCCAACCCTGATGCACACAAAAGAGAATGATACCATACTGAAATTAAGAAAAAGCCAGAAAATGACGTGCAACAAAAAAAGAAGAAAAAAAAAAAAAAAAAAAAAAAGCATGTGAGCCACAGCCTTGCCTTCTGTTGCGGGGTATGAGCCAACATCCTAGCGATGAATATGCGGTGTGAGATCAATTCCAACCATGCATAAACAAACCCAGGAGCTTTTGTAGGCCTCAGAATATGAAAAGTGTTGCTGAAAATTAGGGGAAAAAAAATTCAGTTTAAGAAATGCAAACAGGAAACAGGAGAGATTTTCCACTCCATTATTCTGAGTGTAAGAGTATGCTAATAAGTGCGTAAACCATAGTTTACCAGAAGGCAGTAAGGGTCTGGAAATTGATGGTCTCCAAAACATGCTCAGGTGCATTGAGCTCCAACAGAAGCATGATGAATATGCGGTGGTAAGGCAATTGCTGGAACTCTGTCTGACGAACATCATGGTCCTGAATCAGGACTCCCACCACTATGCCCAGAACCTACAGAAACGTAAGGTACGCAATGACTGAAGAGACTGGACTTCAAAAAATAAGTGTACAAGAACTGAAATCTGATCCAAGTTTGAATATACATATGAGCGATTAACGCAAACAACCATCTTACATCTTTACACAAGTTTCAACAAGTCACATACACTTCAAAGACTTAAGTACTGGTACAGCTGTGTGGGCTTACCTTGTTGAGAAGATTTATCTTGGTGACTGTGTTAGTGGCTTCTCCAGAGTGCTTAACCAGCAAGGCAATAAGCCGTACAAAGGCATCCAGGTTGTGATAGCACTTGGCACGGATGATGGCAGCGCTGGCAGCTGGGTTGTGCTGCTGTTCAGCCTGGGCACGGTAACTGATCTCCACACACATCTCCGTGCAGAGCCGGAAAAAACGTGTGATCAGGTCGTCTGTCTTCAGGATGCCCTGCTGATGCATCTAGGGACAAAACAGTTCAGTGTTTCATGTGAAAACCTCAAACATGCTTTACCCAGCAAGGCTCTCTGTAAATGAAATGGATATGCTTGAGGTGGCGTTAATCTCTATGACAATAGAATAGCACTACCTGTCCCACAAAAGCGGAAAAGGCCTTGGTACTGTCACGGCCAGCAGCAGCCGAGTGGTAGAGATTGACCCATTCCCTCAGCAGGTACTCTGCCTTCTCTCGCAGGCCTGGTGGGTCATCATACTCAGATGCCTGGGAGATCCCAGAGTGCATCATGAAGTTAGGTCCTCCATGGGCACGGTCAATCATGGCCTCATAGTTTGAGCGAACCACCTCCATCAGCTGAGGCAGCCTGGGGACAAGCAACCACCGAATTTTACTTACAATGCATGACAGACTCACCTCCATGTGTGGTCATCTGACAGTCACAAATTGGTTCAAAATCCACATTTTCATTTTGTTTTATATACTGTCAGTTTTTAAAAGTGGAAAAAACCTCACTTGCATTACATTTACTGATAACAGTGAGGAAGCAGATCACTGTCTTAACCAGGCCAGCTCTGGCATAATCTGTTCCATATATGCCTTAAGGTGTGGACCTACCCCTCAGGGGCATTGGCCCTTGAGTGTGCGCTGGTCCTCATGAGTGTCTCAATGGTGTGGAAGAGGTCAGCCTCTGTGATATGGCTCACGCTGCGCTCATCCACCAACAGCAGCTTCACCAGCTGCATAGCAAATGCCACAGCCATGTAGTGCAGCCCATTTTCCATAGACTGAGAATGGAGAGAGAGAGAGATACCATTAATCCACAGTTTAAAAACTCCAAGTCCAATGTGTTCTAGTATTCCTTTTCCTTTTACAGATTACACATTTGTTCTGCCTTGAAATGTTACATTACTTTATAACAATTTATCCCACAAGTCTAAAAAGACTAACAAATGTGAAGTTTGGTACTTCATCTACACTATAACCCTGTGGGAATACACAACATGCAAGAACAGACCTCTGAGGGAGGGGGACCAGAAAACTAGAAGTCACCCATGACGTCTGTGGAATACGTCAGCATATACGTCAAGACAACAATGCAGCAGTCAATACCTGAGCTAGGTGTAGGTCATATTGCTGCATGTTGACCAGGTGGTTCCTGATGAGAAGCTCAACAGCCTCAACGTTGTACTTGTATTCATCTCTGCACTCGATCAGGCACCTGTAACAGGTTATTCACTCAGCTAGTCATGAAACCCTCAACCTCAGCTACCACAAACCAAAGATTAAGACTTCTACTAACCAAACTCATACTGAATTTTACACCTTTGAGCATTTATACACATATATAGAAGAAAAGAATAATGTGGGAATCAGGAAAAACCAAGACAAAATAGCCAACCATATAAATCAAATGAAAACTGTGTCAACTTCTTAAGAGCAACAGCCACACAATGCTGTGCTCTGTAGAAAGTGAAAATTTCTTTTGCACTACAGCGTAACCTCTTCAGTCTCAAAAAACATTAGAGGTTTAAGTAATAGTGCCAGAGCTGAATGCCAAAACAAGCCAAGGGCTGGGAGTACTGACCTGGTAACCTGCTTGTTGCACCACTGGGGGCCATAAGCACGCCCATCCTGTAGAGCCTTGAGTACAAGCAAGTGGCACTCTCGATAGCGCAGCAGAAGGTCTGCATCAGCACCACTGGTGGCATCCAGCAGGCCCTCCACAGCCTGAAGACAGATGGCAAGAGAAGAGAACTAAAATGTTTCCCAAAATTTGTTCAGTTTTCATTTTCTCTGTAGAGAATTGAAACAGATACACTAGACAGACAAGCATACACTGGTTAAGATCTAAGGCAAAGGTCTCCTCATTCATCAAGCACTCTGCCTGTTATTTATAACAGTCTTTTCTATCATGTTGAATTAAACAACTTATTGGAAGACCTCTGATGTTCTCTATTTACGCCATTTTCTAACCTTCTGCAGAAGCCCCAATGCAGCAATGCCATCTCGGGAGTTCCTCGCCAGCACCACAGACTCTAGCAAGCTGCGCAGAGCCTGAGCTTGTGGGTTCATCGTCAGTGCCGGGGGAATGGCATGCAGGTGCTGCTCCAGATCTGCTATGCACTTGTCATAAATTTGTGCCACATCATCTGTGGCCCATGCTGGCTGCTGGAAAAACATATTAAAATGTAGACAGACTTCTTAACAAGACACCCCTCAGCTAATTCAAATTACTGATAGAGAAATATTCTACAAACAACAAAATACCTTCCAGTTCAGTAGATAAAAGGAAATGGGGGGGACGACGACAAAACAGCCAAAAAAAAAAAAAAAAAAAAAAAAAAAATATTTCTCACACACACACACACAATGTCAAGGTGATGGATACCTTCATAGGCTGAGCAAGGAAGCCAGTTGGCTGAGACAGGTCATTGCTGGGCAGGAAGCCAGGAACATTGCGGGCAAATTCTTCATAAACTGCCAGCTGTTTAGGGTCCACACCTCCAACCTGGAGGAAAGAGAGCAGAGAAGGGGGGGGGAGGTCATATAGTCAATGCTATACAGCGGTCAACAAAAACCACAAACACCTATGAGACGCTCCCATAGCTCACCTTCAGTCGGATCTGTTCTGGCATTCGCTCTGCCTGGTATGTCAACACCACTGGGTCACAGTAACGACGGCCCTCCTGTCGAGCATGCTTCCTCAGCTCAAATTCCTAACGTATAGAACCGTGAAGCATGTGGTTATTTTATCAGGCCAATATCAGACTTGCTACAGTATACGATTTTGCGGATAAACTCACGGTAGCGAGCCTCTTGTCCATCTCTGGCCCTGCTTTTTCCACAGCTGTCTTCTGGATGAAACAGCAGGCAAGCTCACAGTTGTCCTGTGCGATCCGAGTAGCTGCATCATCCATCATCTCCCTCTGTTGTTGGGTTGGAGCCTAGCAGACCCAGATCCACTGCAGTTAGAGAACAGGACCACAGCATGGCAAACAAGAGGGCAAAAAAAGCAACATACCCGCAGGGCTGCAGCAAAGCTGTTCTTCAAGTTGTTGGCAATGCTCACAAGCAGTGGCTCCCTGCAGGTTATCATGGCCATGCCAGCTGTCAGGTTGCGCATCATGTGGTGAGCTGCCACTCGCATGCGTGACTCCTCTGAGTCCAGGGCAAAGTCTTTCCTGACAATCTGCTCACAGGTTGTCATGGCAATTTTAATGGACCGGTCTACCACCGGGTGCACAAGTTCCTGGACTGCACGCTCAATGGACTGCCTCACACACTGCTTGAGCTGGGGATGGGCCTGCAGCAGGGGGATCTGCAGAAAAGTTTAAAAAAAAAAAAAAACCATAGAGAATGAAATACTTTGCATAACCACTGTAAAATGTTACCACCACTTTACACAAAGGAAATCTCATTTGAGGTTAAAATCTTTTCATTAATTACATATATTGGGGAAATGTAACTTCAAAGTAATCAAGGGCATTTTCTTTTTGGATAAACAAGTTAACAGTAACCTGCTTACAATGCATTAACTCTACAGAAGTAGAAACAGATGAAGTTATCAATTCAAGGCAACTATAAATAAGATGACAAAACAGCCAAACAGAAAAGCAGAAGCAACTTTTATGTTGCAACACAATCTTTAAAATCCAGAAAGTCATTGACTACCTTGATTAGTTTGCGTTTATATTCGTTAGTTCTAAAACAAAAACATTCTGTACATCTGTACAATCTGTGACTGAGATGGGTATGCATGATGAGATGCCTGGGGTACTCACATTGGCATTGATGTTGATGTGAGGAGCCAGTCCCGCCAGGGAGTACACATTGATATCATGGTAACTGAACTGAGGAGCAGGGGGGCCTGTGGCTGTGCATGTTGTAGCTGTAGCAGGAGTGGAGGGTGCAGCTTCAAAAGGAGAGAAAAAAAAGTTTCTTGCTGGTTAAAAAAAAAAAAAAAAAAGCTACTGTCATCAACAGGATAGCTCAGCTATCCAAGATAAACATCTAAACAGTGAAAATATTTTTAGTCACAATTAACATTTAATTTTCCGTATCAATATTAGCATTTAATCATCTTACAAAGAATAAAAACTTTAGGACTGGCCATGTTTCCTACTCCAAACCACATAACACATATGGGATAGTGTTCAAGAGCTGCTATTATCTTAATATAGAGTGAGTCCAATTAGTCATTTACTTAAGCAGACTGCTTGTTTCAGCTGGATAAAATCAGTATGCATGTACAGGCTTTCTTCACATTTTTATTAAAAAAAACCCTAAGAGAAAAAGATATTACACACCATTGATTTTACTACCTATTTTCCAAAAGCATTTTGTGTTGTAACACCCTCCATCTGAGATCTGTGCAAAGGGTGGCAGGAAGAAGTGGGATATAAACTTCAGTCAAATAGGTATGAAATCAGTGTCGCCGTGATAACTTCTGCATGTGTGTCTATTTCAAATTTATTGTTTATATTAGCTCCTTACAGTTATTTTATTGTTAAAGACCAAGTTTAGATTTCAGGCCTGAGGCTTCAGTAAGACTTGCTTTCTTTTAAAAATTTACAAACTGTGGAAATAGCAAAAAAAAAAAAAAAGGCATCTTGTGTTGGAGGTGTTGTAATAAGTCTTAGATGTGATAATGGTGAAGCTGGAGCATCAACTAAGATGCAGCAAAGCATTCTTTGTCTTATGTGTGCAGCATGAGTCCCTTATTCTGTAATGGTAATTTATAGTAATGAAGCATAACTGCCAGTTGGCTTTGAGTGTTGTCATTCGGTTTTTCCCATTACTTCAATTGTTTAGCATTCTGCATCTCTTCTGAGATGAGCGCTGTATAAAAATAAATTTAACAATTACTGTCTACATGGTTAAAAGGTGCCTTTTACTCAGTTAAGTGGTGTTTTTATAGTGGTTACGTAGGTGTTAAGGCATACAAAGGGAAGCCAGGAACTACATATTGTTTTACTTTATAACATAAGACAGTTGTAAAAGATTTTGTTCCCAGTTATTTCCTGCCGAATGCGCCACTTTTGGAGAACAAATTAGGAGAGTTAACTGAAAGCCTTTACATTAAATCTCAGTTCATACACTATCACCACCTCAGCAGGTTATTCCACTATGCAAAATTTCTGTAAAAACAAAAAGTGTGAAAACCTGTTGTAACTATGGGCAGCATTTCTTCAGGTGGTTTGGCTTCTTTCTTTGGTGCAGACAGCTGCTCTTCCAAGTTCTTCAGCTTTTCTTTGTCTTTCAGCAGATTCCCAGGCTTAAGGTCATTGATGTCTAGTGATAAGTTCTTACACAGCACTTCAATTTCAAACTTCAAGTTTAGCTGTGAAGGGGGAACCATGTAACAGCAAATGTTAATTAGTACACAAATATGAAAACCAATGAAGAATACAATTTCAACTCTGGGGGGGAAGAAAAAAAAAAAAAGATTCTAGTACAGAACTCATGTTAAATACATGTCAAGGACAAAAGCAGTAATAAATACAGAATTTCCCCTGTCAACAATACAGAATGCATTTTGATTACAAACAAGTGAAACAACCTTCAAATCATGTTCTTGGTGCAGTTCTGCCAGTACATTCATGATGGCCATGGTCCATGGATTCTGGGGTCTAAAAATCTACAAGTGAGTCCAAAGGATAAAAATCAAACATTAACTACAATTACTGCAACAGTTTTAGGTCAGATTCCACAAGCAGAATCAAATGTATACATTGCATAAGTGTTCAATACATGTAATATTTCAAGTATTGTAAAAATGTTACCACGCTTCTGAGGCTGGATTCCAAGACTTTGGCAACAAAAGGGACCACATAGAGTAACTCCTGCTGTCCCTTCACATAAGCTTCCAACAACAATGACTTTAATTCCAGATCCTGCCCAGAAAAACATGGATGAAATCACTCATGTCAAAGTGTCCTTCTTCCTGGCAAAAAGACTCTTTTAAAAAAAAAAAAAAAAAAAAAAAAAAAAAAAAAAAAATCTATTTTCATCTATCCTGCGTTTTATGCACCTACTCGAGCGATGAACATCGGTGCATCAAGTGGAAGGTAAACTAGGCTTAAGAGTCACATGCTCGCAGCCATGTATCTTTTTTTAATGTAATGCACAAATTGTATTTTTGCTGAGATGTATGTTACTTTGGATAAAAGCATCTGCTAAATGAATAAATGTAAAAAGAGTAACCAACAAAGCACAATAGTTTAAAAAGAATAAAATTACAGAACAGAGTAAGAAGATTTTAAAAAAAAAAAAAAAAAAAAAAAAAATCTCTACACTGTGTCACAACATTATTAGCATCCTGTTCCAAAAGATCAGACAAAATTTGTGACAAATTATAGCTCACCGTATACAAGATTGGTTTGTTTTTGGCCAAAGTGATCATGCCAAGCCAATGACCCAAATTCTTCAACAAAGATCTGTCTGAGAAATTAGCTGCTGCCTTATCAGAAGTCAATAAAACCTGCCAAAGGAAGAGAAGTGTTGAAAACAGCAAATTAATCTCAAGTGGCATTACTGTTACAAAACAACAACATCCTCACCTTAATGTTTCTGTAAGTTTCATTAAGGACCATTTTGGAGAACTCAGGATTTTTCAAGGTGTCCAAGAAGTTGGAGTAGAGGCTATGGAAGTTTGGCTCGATGCTGACCCTCTTCATGACAAGGTACTGAGACACCCAGGGCATAAACTCCTCCTTCACAGTCTCCTTCAACTCCTCAACCTTAAAAATAATAAAGTTCTTGAAAACAGTTTACTGCAGCAGCATTTCTTAGTAAAATACACACACAAAACCTTTTCAATGCAAATGAAATATCAATCTAAGCTCACCTTCTGGGCCATGTTGGACTGTGACAAGTTGTTAAATATGAAAGCAATTTTTTCTTGGACATTTTCAGGGGGTTCCACAATTCTTTCTGTTAGGTCTGTAGCCACTAGCAGTGTGTCAATATTGGTTGTGTTTATAGAGGGCTGAAAAAGAATCATGTTTATTATATCACTTCTACATATTTTCTGTATTTCTATGTGTACAAATTTTCTGTTTTCAGTCTATGTTCACCATGCAAAAAGAGTTTCATTAAAATTACTTGGAGAAGCTAAGCAACCACATGCAAATATGAAAATCACAGACAGACACACATACCCCGATTTCCCTGGTGTTACCGATACTCACTGGCACATCCTTCTTGAAGCTGATAGCAGTGGGCCGTGTGATGGTAGTGGTCTTAGCAACAGTGGTTGTGGTAGATGTAGTTACCATGGTGCTAGCCTGTCCAGGCAAGGAAGCTTTGGGGGGCACCTGTGACTGAGCCTGGGCTTGAGCAAGAGCAAGGCTGCCTGGTGTGGTAATGGTTCCTTGCATCTTGACAGGAGGGTCTCGTGACTGTTGGCCATACTCAATATACTGCAAACGGAGGATAAAGGAAGTGTCAGTAATTTCTCTTAAAGATCAGTACCCCATTTAACAGAAAACCTGTGCTACATACTCAAAAGTGACAATGTTTAAATAAGTAAATTTTACATATGGTGTTTTTCAAAGTATGCTAAATTTTCACAAGTTTCTCTGAAATTCACCTACAAGCTTCTGTACAATCACTTTTTAAAAGAAATGTAAAACTAAGATTCATGCACTTAGTTTTTCCTCAAATTTTTCCTGACCAAATGGTAAATCAGGAAAAATTTAATACAAACATGTTAAAAATCATGCTGTTACTCAATCTCAAAGTCTGCCACTGAAGGCAAATAGGGCAAAGCTCAAAGTTCTTCACAACAGGTTATGCTAATTTAGAATAAAACATAGAATAGCAGACATCAGAACCTCTCCAAATGTACTAAGACAGCAGTCAGGAAAATTAAATTGCAATTGAGATGAAGCTGAACTTCATGTAAGAAATCTGCTTACCTCCTGTAAATGATGAGGAAACTGAAGAAAGTGAGCAATTGAAGCCAAATGTTGACAATACTGTGGATAGTCCTTCAGCCTAAAGACATTTAAAAAAAAAAAAAAAAAAAAAAAAAAAAAAAAAAAAAAAAAAAAAAAGACCCCCCAAAACCTTAGTTCTCAGCGATTATTATAAGGTCAAAAGTGCGATAAATGACAGCATTTGCAAGCAAGTCCCGTAATGAACTAGCGATAGTCATCCAGGCCACCACTTTTGTGCCAGTTTGAATTACTATAACTACAGTACATGTTTTTGTTCTAATTTGTACTCATTAACCTAATACACCATATTTCAAAGGCAGTGAATGATAGTAAAACATGGTGCACAGTCAGTCCAGAAAGTATTCATACATACAGAAATAAAGTTCAACATGGAAGGGCAAGATGCAACATTATCTATTCTTTCAAAAGACATAGATGACTTGATTACTACAGTACTACATATTTCCATTCGCTATCATGTTTAAGTGGAGGTGGCAGCTTAAATGAGCATACATACCTATTTTTAAATCTGTCTAGTGCGGCTATGCCAAAATAGTACATTTTGGAGCCAAAAGGTTTTCTTAAGGCTTCAAGAACATAGCGCAAGGCCAGGCCCAGGGCCATATAGGTGACCAGGCCTTTCTCGATAATGCCACCAAACAGACAGGCGGTGATGTGCAACTCCTTGTCAGGGTACTGAGGAAAGAAGCGATATTCCTCAAACAGGTTCCTCAACATGCAGTTGAAAACCTCACGTTCCCGTTTGATGTTAGAATCCTTGAATCTCTGCAACATCTCCAAAACCTGCAAACAAAGCAGTGTGTTTAATAACTTCCAAAAATACTGGGTTAACACATGCACTGATAGATGTCAGCAAATACTTTAAATTTTCTGAAGACTAACTTGTGCATATCACCAAAACTCCATTACTGGAGCAACCTAACACATTGTGTGTGTGTTTAAATAGTATTACGGTTGTCTTGAATGAGACTATAACCATAACACAGTAGTACAAGACCATCAGACCAATTGCTCACCTCATCAACAGACATGGTTGGATGTGGAGGGTGGTTGTAAATTCGCTGGAAATAGCTGTTGGCCTCATCATCAATCTCCTTGCTAAAGTGCTGATTCGCCTCAGGCCATACCTGAGAGAGGTCAGCTGAGAAAGAGGGGGAAGGAAAAGCTCTGATGGCACACCTTTTGTAGACTTACAACTTTTAAATCACCATGTACAGCAAACTACAACTTAGCTGGAGAATATCTGGAAAGGAAATGTGAGGGGTATTGAGACAGGAAGGAAACACCTGACAACAGTTTTAAAAAAAAAATTAAGCAGACAAACATTCATCCATCTGAATTTACAGGTCAAGCAAGTATAACATGGAACACACATACACACAAAGAGTCATCCTCTAAGTCTCACACAAAATAGCAATGTGAACCAAATCATGTCTTCGATAAAGTGATGTCAAGATGCTTTTTTACAAACTGGTTGCCCTGAGAATTCTACCATCCAAAATTTTGGGACTGACCTGTATTTCCTCTTCGAACCAGTGACTGTTTTACAAAGTGTTTTGTCACTTTATAATGTACTGTGACAAACATTTGTTAACAAAGTAGGACCTTTAAAGATAAATTGAGTACTTTGAAAATGTTCTTAATGCTGATGCAGAGGAAATACAGTGTAGATTTCTCTCACTCAGTCACAACACAACCACTTACAGGCCTTCATCTTACTCTGCTGAAAGGTAGGGGGGTTCAGTCCTGGTGTGCTCATCTTTCTAGTCCCAAATGGGTCATTGCTGACAGCTGGCATGCCAATCCCAGAAGCGATACCAGTCAGACTACCAGTGCCTAGAGGACCTGGACAGGAAGCAAGATAATACTGTAAACCTGTTCACAAATTACCACCACAAAGAAATGTTAGACACTGCCACTGTGCTATCAGGTGTCTCAAGACATTTTAGAAATGCAGTGTCATCTAGAGCAGCTTCACACATTTGCAGTTATCCTTACTCAGGGTTTCTGCTGTACCTGGGAGCTGTGAAGAGAGGCTTCCAATGCCCCCAAATGGAGTGGAAGGGTTGGGGGTGGACAGAGCTGGAAAGGCCTTTGCAGGAGACTGAGGGTTGCTGAAAGCAGAGCCTAAGGGGGTGGGGAAGCCTTGCATGCTCTGTGTGTGTGAGGCACCAGAGCTCCCTAGGCTCAGAGAGCTCATGGCAGGCAAAGGGTCCATCTGACAACACAGCATGTCAGCAGAGTCAGGCATACAGCAACAAGAAATTTTCTGGAAATACTATAAAATGCCAAATGGACAATACACCGTCAGTGAATTATCCATCAACTTTATCACAAGAAACAAACCAAAGAAAATAGAATGCAATACATATTAAGTACCGAAATTACAAATAAGTATCCTATTATTTCTACCTGACAATTCAATTTTTGCCTAGTTTGTTTATATTTTGTGAAAAAACACTGAACAGTTAACACAGAATTCTACCCTTTTACCAGCAGTATGGACAAAAGAAACAGACATTATACCTGAACAGGGGAAATGGCGTCCAGGCTACTAGTACTTGGAGCACGTCCCTTTGGCATCACGCCAGGCGGTGGCTGTCGTGCTTTGTTCATAACATTGCTACAGTTGGCTACCATGGTTAGGATTGTTTCAGACAGCTCTTGAGACACACTCCTAAAAGTAGCAAAAATTTCAAAGAATTTTAACACTTCACATCAAAAATCAAATTCAGGCAATTCAATTTCCAGCAACTACAAGACATGGCTAAACTAGAACATATATTTGGATACCCTGCGCAAGACTGCAAACAGGCCAACATAGTAGCAAGCGTTTCAGGAGGAAGCTGAGCACTCTTGGGTTGGTCCTTCTCAGGTGCCAAGCTGCCCATAATGGAAGGACAACGCCTTTTCAAGAATGTCACACAAGCCTGGATAAAGGGTTCCTGAAACAAACAAGCAGAACATCTGAACAGAGACTCTGAATCCAACACATTCTGGTTAATTTTCTGGGGATCATACTTTGACAGCATTGTGTTTTCCTCTAAATTTCAGCACTTACATACCACATACAATAAAATATTTTATATGCAGGTTTTAAACTGCACCAAACTTACCCCATGCTCTCTGATTTTGTCAGTCAGCCATTTGTCAAGTTTGAGGTATTCACGGCGAGATGCAAGTGCAGCAAGGTCAATAACAAAGGCAAATGGAGTACCATTTAGCAGCATCGAAAGAGACTGCAAAAAAATTTAAACAATGTTAGACTTTTTTTTTGGACAAACATGTTAAGAACAAAGAGGCCAACAGCTTCACCCAATCTTTAGAACTCAAGAAAAGATAAGCCTCATAAACTGGATACAAGCAACAACCTGTCCAGGTACCACAGGCTATGATGCATCATGTCACATTACCACTTGGTTTTACCTTCAAGTCCTGAGCCACATCAAGGATACGGGAGAGCTTGGCCTGGTCATACTGCTCCCCTCTCATGTACCATTCAGCCATTGAGTGCATGATCAATTGCCGGATTGAGGGAGACTGACCCTGAAACATGCAAAAAAATCCACACGTAAACCTTAAATTCTGCATTAAACCACTAATTATGATATGTGGGAATATCCTTAAAGAAAAGGACCCACCTGTCCGTGCCACGCGTAGTGCAAAATGATGGCAGAATTGGGGTGGTTGCCCAGAAATATTGGCATGAGGGTGGAGATGAGCTCATGGCGCAGAGTGTGCCAGGAGGTGCTAATCTGCAGCAGCGCCAGCACAAGCATGTCGGGGCAATGTTTGATGGGGAAGCTGAAGAGCTGCTTCACCTGCTCGTACTGCCCCACCTCAGACAGACGCAACAGGCTCTCCACTAGATCCAGGCTCTTCCTGTAAACCATGATAAAATTTTAGAAACAGCAAAGACTTCGGTAATGACTTAATTTTTATTAATATTGCAGAAAATGACAAACATTTTTGTACTTTAATTTACAAAATTTTTTCTGTGTGGGAAAATGTGCTGCAAAATCTATAAGACAAATTCACTGCTTTCAGAAATAACAGAAATGCTTAAGAAAATCCATACACGTACCATGTTGCTATCTCACGATTATCATCTTCTGGTGGTGCCTTCAGAATGTCAATGGCAACAGTATGGCACGGGTAATCCGCAAAACAGAAGACATCTGGGTTCAGGAGTGAATGCTGTATAAATGATAACTAGGGAAAGAGGAAAAAAACAAGGAAAGTAAAAACCTATGGAAAAGAAAGTTTTGCCATCTAGTTTTAAAGAAAAAAAATATTTACTTGTCCCTCTGCATGCTTCCAGGGCCTGTAGATAAGATCCACAGGGAAGACCTCCATGCCCAAGCCTCTCTGAATGCCATACACTACGATCTGTAATCCCTTGCTGTCACGGATGATGAACCCAGGGTGGTCTAACTCATAGGTCACTTCCTTGAAGTTCAAATTAGGGTTCTGGTAAAACAAGAGGGGTTACTGAAAATACTTTCATACAACAAAAAATACTACTTATGAAAGGACATCAGACATACACACAAAGACAAATTTTGCCCAATTGCTGCATAAAAACAACTTACACAATCAAATCAAATAGTACTTACTACTTCTTTGACAACATCAATCAAAACTTCCACATTCCAGGTGTGGGCTTGGGACCCATCGCTCTTGTCCTTGCCATCACTCCATATTCCACTGCCTGGAGCAGAGATTGACTAGAAAACAAAATTAATACTATAATAGAAGATATGCTTTCACAATAAAATCACCATAAAACTTCATTTTCCCCCAATTAAATACTTAAGGAAAAGGACTTGATTGAGCTAATGAAAATCTCAGAGAATGACATTTAACTGAGTAGATGAAGCAGCCCCTGAGATGCTCTTAAATAACAGACGCTATCAGCAAGAAAGGCAGAAACTATGCGCTTAAAAATTCAAGAGTGGACAGTTTTTACCTGGGGCCTAAACGAAGGCAAAACCTAGATACTCAGATCTCAGACAAGCTGACTGATCATTTTCATGCAAGTCTCATTAACTTTACATTCAACTGCAGCTGATTATTGCTAATGTTGCCACAATAACTCTATGAATGTGATGCAAGTCAAATGAATTTTAAGCTTGTACACCAATGCTTCATTCTTTAGTCTGTCTTCAAGAAATACATCTTTCCTTACCCAGTCAGAAACAAAAATTTAAGCAGCCAACATGCAAAATAAATGTCACATTACTGCACTACAGAAAGTGTTCCGTTTTGCCTCTTTTCCATTAAGATCCACAATTATGTACATATTATTTTTCAAATTTAACAACAGCCTTCATTATTTCAAATCAACTAATCATATATCCTTGCCTTTGGATAAACAGTGACCCACAAGAAGTAATTTCTGCTCAAGTATACACGAATAACATCAGGAAACGGCACTAATAACCATTTAATCATGAGAAAAGGAGGAAACTGAAGTGGCAGCCTACAGCTAGGATATGCACTGTGAACATCTCCACATGTTCTGTTGAGTTTTACAGTCAGAAAAGACAGCATATGTCAGCACATTAGCAATGACATTTTCAAATTTCCCAGCTAGCCACCAAAAACAAACTATCACAAACTCTACACATCTCTTAGCCTGCTATGATAAATGGAGGCATTGTAAATTTCCCTATGTATATGCAGAAAACAAGCAACACCCACAGGCAGGAAACCCAAAATGCTAAATTAAGGGAAGATCATTGTGCTTAAGACACAGAATGCACTTTGCAGTAAAAAATAAGAAACTTTATGAGCTGAAATTTTTGCCTTCATTGCTGATGCTTCTGCCAAGTTTGCACTGACAATTGGACCCTGTTCAAAATACTTGAATTTTTTTCAAACTGCATGCTGTTTTACTTTACTTCAAATGTCCTGTTTGCCTGTATGCAAAATACCACTCTCTCCATACTAAATTATTTTATATATTGTAAAGGTTCCATTTTCATAGCTAAAATTCTACTGGAAGGCTAATTAAATAGAGAGCAAACCAGACAGCAGAGCAGCATAATATGGACATTACTACATAGACAGCTTTCAAAAATCAAGTTCCATTTTAAGACATCAAAATGTCGCAGTACCCAAGTCAGCCTTTTTACCTGCAGAGGAATACCATCTGACAATCCAGAATGGGTACGAGCCATCATCCCCAAGACACGGGCTACCTGGCTGGCTGTGACTTCACGCACCCCAAACTGCAGGATGATGTTGCGGCACTCATCGACACTGAGACAATAACAAAAACATGCAAGATCATAGAGAACCACAATTACACAAAAACATCTGACACTGAGGAAAAAAACCTGAATTTAGAAGAAAGTCACCTTGCACAAAAGCCATAGCCAACTTCTTGCATAAACTCTGCAAGAGAGCTCTCCATCATCGTCTTTGCTATGCCTCCAGAGTCTGGCAGAATCCTATCCATCAGAATGTCCCGTTTTTCAGGGTAGAGCAGTGGTGCAAGCACCACAGGACAGCGTTCCTGCGGGAAATCTGAACCAATATATAAAAACAGCTTAGAGGCATGACATTTTTCTGTATCACCACATTCTGATGCAGTTTCAGCCAACAAAAAAAAAAAAAGTGATAAGTCACACGTATACATACATACAAAAAAACCACCTTTCTGCTTCAAAATTTGCTGAACAAAAAGCACAAAATGCGTAATTGTTACATAAAAGTATCCTCTCCATCTGAGAGGATTGGATTCAACAGAAAATGGAAAAAAAATACGATAATCAAGGAAGACCAAAGATTACTTGTTTCAGACCTTCAAATGACACTTTATTATGAGCCAGTTTACACAAGTATAGCAAGTCCACGTACCTCGGCACAGAGTTTTAAGAAAAGCGTCAATCTGCTCCTGTCCAACCCCACAGGCTCCCGTCTGTCCAAAGAGGAGATGGGAGAGGAGCAGGTGAAGGACCTCTATAGCAATATCTTGGAATCCACCTTCCTGGTTAACCCCGAGGTCTGCGTCCACGTAAGAGCGCAGGAGATCGGGGAGCTTCTGTTTCACAAATTGGGAAGCTGAAAAGGATGGTAGAAAAACTTCAGCAACCTGTTTCTTGTGAAAAATTTCTTAACTTCATGACAGTCATTTCTAAATTTGCATACAATTCAGCTACCAACAAATTCTTCCTATGAACTATGAGTATCAATTTTCATAATTACCAAATCCTCTTAGGTCCGAGCTGGATGAATTCAACAAGGCAAGGCCAAAAATCACCTGTAAAGATACACATATGTACATGACAGTCTTACAAAACTATCATTACCTTAATTTCTACATAAAAATCTCAAATGCATGAAAAGCTCCAATTCCATACCTCCTGGACCTTGCTTAATTTGAGTACTTTACTCAACTGAGCAAACAAATGGGGTGTCGGCTTTAAACTCTGAAAATAAAGAAATCAGTTCACTATACTTTGGGGTTTACAGAAATTAAGATGCAATTCAAAACAAATATCAACCGTTTCATGCCATTAGATCACTTTGGTCAAATCATTGTATTCATTTATGTTTATTAGCTGCTTAGCTAATGCTTTTTCTACTTTACTGTGGTAATTAAGAACAAGTATGTTGCTCAAGAACATTATAGTACAGAGTGGGGCTTCAACTAGCAACAAACATGATACATGACCATATGAAAAACCACAAACTTCATGTAAGTAAACAATATTAAATATTTAAAAAGAAAAACATTTCATACCTTCTGATAATGTAAAGGATTGTCAATGGCGTAACAAAGTGTTGAGATGAAATTTGGTTTGGTAATTAGAGATGCACACTCCTGGATCAGAAACTGCGTCTGGTACATACACATGGACAAAGAAGAGATGATAAAAACAGAAAAGGGTTCCAGCCAAGAAGTTGCAAAAATACCATTACTTTTCACACTGTAGCAACGAGAGGTATGCAAATACCCCTCTGACGACTAATGTACATGCCACTAGATTGTAACGGCTCAATCACCGTTTAAATAGCATGTGGCAGAAATTTGTCAAATGTAAATGTTTAAGCTTAATTGATATCTAGAAGAAGGAGGCGCAGTGGCGCAACAGGTTTGGCCAGGGCCTGTTCTCTGGTGGGTCTGGGGTTCGAGGCCTCCTTGGGTGCCTTGCGATAGACTTGTGTCCCCTCCCCCTCTAGCCTTGCGCCCTGTGTTGCCA
This sequence comes from Scleropages formosus, assembly GCF_900964775.1. Classification (NCBI taxonomy): domain Eukaryota; kingdom Metazoa; phylum Chordata; class Actinopteri; order Osteoglossiformes; family Osteoglossidae; genus Scleropages; species Scleropages formosus. The sequence goes on along the minus strand of NC_041812.1, from coordinate 20,107,825 downwards.
AGTTAGGCTCTGGCTCCCCGCGGCCCCACTTGAGACAAGCAGTTTCAGGCAGTATGTGTGTGTGTGGGTGTGTGAGAGATATCTAGAAGTACTTGTCTATCTTTGGACAAAATAATTACCTGATGAAAGTCTTTACCACTGCTTTTACCATCGCCACTGAAATCCACATGGGAGAAGAGACAGCGTAACAAATGCCTGTCTGCCTCAGGGCCGTGTCGATTCACAATCTGAGGGAATAAAAAGAATAGAGAGAATCTCCTCAGGCTACTATTACCAAGTATGACTCCCAGGGAATTAATTGATGTAATCAGAGTTGCTCAAAAGTAGGAGTATTTTGACAGACCACATCTGTACAAAGCCACAAAATATGAGGGTAAGTGAAAACGTATCTGCAAAAAATTTAACTTTTTAAAAAAATATACAGCAGATACTTTGACTTACCCACATAGTTGTAGTATTATTTATCACATTTTACATTTCAGAAACTGTTCCAGTACACAAAAAAGTGAAAATATTAGTACAAGCAAATATGCCCAAAGATCAACCACTACAGCTAAAGACTTTCCCACTGGCAATTTTCAGTTTAACCTAAGAAATTCAGTACAGTTCCTGTAGTCACAAGATGAGAGCCTAGTGAAATATGAAAACTAGAAATACTTACATGCTGTATTTCCTGCTGGCTGGCTCTATAGTTTTTCTTAGTTAAATTGTCCACCAGATAGCTGATTTGAGACAAAGCCAGCGAAAGCGAGTCAAGATTCATTGCTGGTCGGGGCGGAAGCAGGCGGCCGAGCCCGGCGCAAAATCACCATTATTCCCCTTTAGTCACCGCAGAGATAGGTTAATTCTGCTTTTTCCCCAAGGTGTAAAAATCTGGTCTAGTAACTGCTTTCTGTTCCTGAGTTCTTGATCCGATGTTAAATCCCTCAATCCGATATCAATGTTGCATCTACAAAAGAAGAGAATGGAAGAATTAAGACACAGAATACTCAAATTAAAGGTGATTTAGATGAGTATCTGTGTAAAAATGTCTGCACATTCATATTTAATCTAATGAAAACACTCAAAATTAAGCCCTGGTGTAAATACTGAGTTCACTGTCTTCAGGTTATAATGAATACAGCCTGTATGTATCTTCCACATTTAAATGGGGCATACAAAGTTACCTCATCAAAACAGAATAAGAATATTTGTTTAACAATGTAAAGTTAAAGAAAAACTACTGGTATTCAATATAAAATGTTGACAAACAAAAAAGTAGACATAGGGTTTACAAACAGCACTAAAAATCCCAGCATACCTTCAAACTTTGAATCAAAGTACTATCACGCCCCCCCCCAAGTTTTTTCCGAGCAAGGCCTCAAAGCCTGGTCTTTTGTTCAAAGGAGTCAGCAAGTGTCGAAATATACTATACATACTACTGCAACAGGTGCAATTTTAACTACATTTTGGATGTATTTAATATTTTTAAAAAAACTTAAGCACTTCAGATTATATGCCTGGCTGCTGCTTTTCTGCTTCGACCCTTTTACCCGCTAACGTACACAAGTACTTTTTTTTTTTTTACATATAAAAACAGCTGCTTCTGGAAACACGGAACGGTGTCATTACCTTACCCAGGTAAACCTTCAGGTGGCAAAAGACGTGGTATTTAACCGGAAAAGGTCGTTTTAATACAGAAAAGTGAGCTAGTTAGCGACCATCTTAACCCGAGTGCTAACACACAGGATCACCACGCACTGGCACTTCGGGTTAGCAGGCCGGGGATTACCTCTGCCAAATGCAACTTTGTTACCCGTGACTGCGGCAGACTGATAGAGTTTGAGATTGTGACATATTCGCTTAAGTTAATAGCTACACAATGGGAGGAAACTACAAACACTCAATATCTTAGCTATATATGAAAACGTTACACATCTAGCTTTAAAACTTGGATGACTAATGACAACAGCTCGCGGGAACCTGAGGGTGGGCCCATCCATCTCCGCCGGCCGACTTGTGGAAAAACAGCTAGTTATGCATGTTAACTAGTTGCTACACGTCGTGTTGGTTAATACTGTCCCATTCAGGCGTTCGTCTAAGCCTTTATTTTACTTCCAACTCAACTGTACCAAAAAGAAACCCATCATGACCTGAGCGTGTGGTTTAGGTTAACGTGTACATAATCAAAATTACAATTAAATGTACTTTCATAAAGACAAACGCATTATTAAAGACACGCCACTGTCAGTACAACTTCGTAACAAGCAAGCTGACCATGATATTTGTGTGTGATATTACAAAAGTGGCCAGAATTGTTACATCTACATGTAGGCCGAATTGCCTGATTAGCAACACATGCTAATAGGCTAGCCCACTAAACGTCAGGGCTACTGTGTACTGGGTCCCTAAATACATGGTTACGTCTCACAATCGTCAAAACGACTGAAACCGGCAATCAAACCAGTTACACCACGCAGCGAACGGAAATAAGCAAATATTGATTGCTGTAAGGCCATTCAAGATATTTTGTGAGCCCCACCTCTAGCCTTTGCTTTGTTGCCATGCTAGTAAGCTAGCCTAGTTAGCTATAGCTAGCAGGGAAACCACCGCGGCCGAGCGAAGGCGAGCTGCTCCGCACCATAGCATGTAACCTGCCCGCGTGAGCGCCTTATGCACTATTACACGGTTTTATAAGCTGGCCTTTCTCAGTTTGTTCAACAGTTATTATATTTACGTATTCGAAAAATAATATAAGTAAAATATGCAATGAACAAGCAGAGTTTCGACTGGAATTCGAGACGTAGGACGAGGGTCACGGAGTTAGCTAGAAAACAAGCGACGAACACACGTCCTCCTGACGAACGAACCTCAGCCACCTACATTTAACAAGCAGAAACGGCGCGTTGGAGCGCATTAGCATTTTCGTTAACCGGTACCTTTGCTGCTCTCGTTTCACTTGGCGCTGTTCATTGCTTTTTGTCTTCAGTGCACCCAAAACCTTCACAAAATACACGTAAACGTAAAGCCTTCCGTTCTAGTTCAGTTAGGTTCGGGTTTCTACCATAAAATGGCGACGGAAATCTCGCGCGCGGTCACAGCGCCATCTTCTTGAGCTTCAGCGCGTGACACGGCAAAAAAGTAGGTTGGATTTTTTTTTTTTTTTTTAAATAAACACCAACTTGCATTAACGACGGCTGTCGCCTGCTAGCTGTTAAATGCATTTTGTTAATTTTATTTTTTAATAAATAAAAACTCATAGTTAAACATGCAATATAATGCCAACTTTCGCCGGTTTTCTAAACTGTCACCAATCGAAAAAAAGCATTAAAAACGTAGCGTCTTTATTTGCGACATTAGTAAGTGAGGACTCGCAGTGCGGTTAACATCACTTTTTCAAACGATGTGTGATGTAAACTGAGAACTGAATCGCATTCTTAGAATTCAGAGATGAGTGACTGAGAGTCTGCATCTCAGAGTTTTAAGTTAGAAAAAAACAAACACGAATTTCTGACCTTCACCTGTAGGACAAATTATTATCATGTGCTTTATTAACAAAATCTCAAGAGCAGTATAATATAGCGAAGAACTCACTCAGCCTCTGAGCACAAATACTAGCTGGTTCCTGACCTGTATTCCTTGAACAAAGTGCACCAGTATTCAGCCATAGAAATGACAAAAATTATGTCATAAGCAACAGTTTAACCAAAATTAATCATATGGACAGTGTGGTGATTTCAGGATACACATTTTTTTTTTTTTCTTCATTGTAAAGAGCAGGTATTCAAATTTGAATGGCTGGCTAGTTATGAGTTCATTGTAAATACAAGGGGGAGAATAAGTAATTTTGATTTACATTTATTCATTTAGCTGAGGCTTTTCTCCAAAGCAACTTACAATGTTAAGGTTACAGTTATTACAAGCTTACAATTATTTACCCATTCATACAGCTGGGTTATTTCACTGGAGTAATTTTAGGACAAATACCTTGCTCAAGCGGACTACAGCTAGAGGTGGGGATCAAATCTGTGACCTTTGGGTTCGCAGGCAGCAGCTCTAACCACTATCATGCTACCAGGACTGGACCTTCATCGTTCCACATCTTATTCTGTCGTATTTCGCCTTTACATACATGAACTTTATTAGTTTGTGCTCATTTTTCATACAAGATTTCTTGAGTTGTACTTGCCAGCTTTGTTGTGAAGCAAAAGTAGTATTTTTTTGATTTCTCCCTGTCAGGAAAACTATTGCACATGCATTAATATTTGCTTTTGAGGGAAGTGCCTTTGAAGAAATGCTTGAGTTTTTTTTTTTTTTTGGTTCTCTCTCCTCATGATGACGCATAGCTGCTTATGTAGTGCTGTTTATTTTTTGTTGCTTTTTCATCTTTATTAAGGCTGCCAATAATTTTGGAGGCCACTGTGCTTATCTAATATAACTAAATTGACGTGAAAGGAGAAATTCTGAATAGCTGGCAAAGAAGTCTGTGACAAATACGTGCTTTAGCTTGGCTGAATGTTGTGAATGACCATTTTTTTTATGTTAAACTTTTGTTGGTGTTAATGAAAGCTTATATTTTGTGTGATTTGTCTGAAAGCTTTGCAGGTACATAAAGGGAAATATAGATCTGTTTCAGGGAAAAATAAAAGTTACTCATGTACATAAAAACAGACATAAAATTAATATAAAACCCAAAACTTGGATATAGAAACTAGTAATTTTGTTAAACAAGCTATAAGTTCACTATATATTTTTCACTTCTTAACCAACTTCATTCCTGCTAATTTTTACAAGTTCTGCACTTTTTTTAGTATTTAGGTTTTTAGGCCTGTTACCATTTGCTTATGTGTGATAACTCCTGAAATGTAGCATCTGACACTCTTTACTCTTTATTATAGTCTCATCCATTCATTTCTTGTGGCAGCCCCACCTGACCACACAACTGGAGATGTACAAAATGTAAATAAAACATGAGATTTAACAAAAACAGTAGTCATTAATGTTGTGTTCAGGTGCCTAGTGGGGGATGTCATGAAGCCTGGTAATCAGATGAAAGAAACCACGTTCATGATGGATAAAAGCCGTAATGGCTGACAATTTGACCCAACCACAACCAGAGAGTTGCGCCGCTATAGGCATTAAGCCACTATATAATACTGTACCACTAATTCTATCACTCCTGGCTGATTTTTATTTACTACTTGCATGTGTCCGTTTTGTTCATTCTTATTGTCTTGTCTTGTGTTTTATGTTTGGCGCCAAACCAAAACCAATTCCAGTATGCTATGTTCTGGCAATAAAAAGTTGTGAACCTGGGATTCTATCAATGTACAGTACAGTACATACTTAGTGTGTGGCTAGTCACTGCTGGCCCTTTAAGAGGGGAGGTGGGTCTTCTTTTTGAATGAGGCTCCGCCTCCGGTTTACTACCGCTTTCATTTTTGTGGCGCAGACTTGCAGGATATGGCTACGATGGGTGGGTCACTAGGTTCTCCATCCGACGGGCCCACTCCCGTGTGTCCTCTGTGCCACGAGGAATGCAGGAGGCCTACCCGTCTCCGATGTGGCCACTGCTTCTGCCACGGGTGTATCCAGGAGCTGTGGAGTGGCTCTCCGACCGGCCCTTACTATTGCCCCGAGTGCAGGGACGAGTACGGCAAACTGCCGGCCTTCGGGAGCCGGGAGGCTGAGACTCCGCAGGGCTCCGTTGACAGGTCGCCGGGGGTTCCGCCCCGCAGCCCCACCGCCGCCCGTAAGTGGAGCATCCCAAACATGCTCAATGGATGGATGGGCCAGTCCTGGACCATCTCCTCCAATGCTCGTACAGAAGAACGACTCAGTCTTTCAGTTTCTTTGCTAAAAAGTCCAAATCTGTTTAAGTCAAATCCTCGTGTAATTTTTATTTAATAAGTTGAAGGTTGCGTCGGTTTTCACTATTTGTACATTTTTTTTTATGAAGTTTCCTGCGCAGCAAGCAGCTACGCGCAGCGTCCGAGTAAACAGGTGAATTTCACGACTAAAGATGAGAGTTGTTGATGCGACATTTGTACCACAGGCTCAGGTAACTTACACGAGTAGCTTCATGTAGAATTGAAAGGAAATCCAAAGATGAGCGTGATACATGGTCCATAATGTGATACCAATAGGCTAGGAGATCAGGCAAGAAGTGGGTCTGTGTCAGTGATTGTGACAGGGATTCAGCAGCTCTGAGGGACAGAGGGAGTTCATTCAATGGCCTGAACTGTGTCCTAGTAACATGGTTCCCCCAAACAAATTCTTAATGCATTCCAAAAAGGGGTCCTTGCAGCAAAACAACATAGAGCGGGGATGTTTCCCCCTAACAAATGATGAAAATGTTTATGTGTGGACCAGTGTGAGAGTTAAACACTTGAAAAGTGTGTATACCTTTTCAGCTTTTTGCTGGGGTCACCTTAAGATTATGTTTGGTCACTTTTTTTTTTTTTTTTTTTTTTTTTTAAGTGAGAGATACTTTGGATGTTGTAACACCTGGGTGGTAGTACATAAATCCACATTTGAAAAGAACAGAAAGCATGACTCTGGATGCAGAGAGTGAGCTGATGCTCTGTGGATGCAGAAAGCATGTCTTTTTATTGACATTACTTCATATTCATCCATATTCATATTGATCAAAGACAGCAGCAGAGAGCAAAGTGGTTGGACTTGCTGCCTTTGCTGGTTTGAATCCCTGCTCCAGCTCTAGTCCCCTGGAGCAGGTTACTTACCCAAAATTTCTCCAGTAAAAATTACTCAACTTTATAAATGGGTAAATGGTTGTAGGTCGGATAACACTATGTTGCTTTGGAGAAAAGCATCAGCTAAATGAATAAATGTAAATAAATCGCAGTCAAACCATCTACTGTGTGCTGCAAGTGGAACACTTTAAAAGTGAGGGATTTCTCAGTTCTGTGTCCTCAGGCTTTTCAAAAACACCCCCAAATCTCTATGAGATCCCTACAGACATTAAAACTGAGGCTATGACTTGCCTTCGTCTGAACTGCAGCACAGTAAGATATATAGCCTTAATACAAATATATCAATATGAAAATTTAATGTAATTGCAACATTCCCTGTGGTATTTAATATTGTAACTTAAGTGTAAGGCATGGAGTGTTAATTTTTCAAAATCAAACAAGGTTGACTACTTTTACAGCTTTTGTTTGTGTTCATTTTTAATCTGCATTTAATTTTTCTGTTATTTAGAAGCCAACTCTGAAGATATACAGCCTTCATGTTCAGCCTCCCTCTCCCATTCCAGTCCACCACACCTTGGAAAAAGATCATCAAGGTCTCAGAATTCATTCTCTCCCACAAATTCGCCCTCCACCAGCAGTAACGCCTATATAATCTGCCACTACTGCCCACCCACGGGAACACGGAG